>NC_140508.1:37030565-37630565 GCF_964339955.1 Pipistrellus hanaki | reverse complement strand
GGGTTCCCTGTGATGGTGGCTGCCACCCTCAGGAGTCACAGACAGCCCCGAGAGTCCCTCTGCACCAGGAGCAGGATCCTGCACAGCGATGGCACTTGTGCGTGTCCATGCGTGAGGAGGGTGACAGACGGCCTGGCATGCCCAGGTTCTACCTGTTGTCCTGGAGTCCCTGGTGGCTACTGCCTGTTCCATGCGGAAGTGTCACAGCTGAGATGATGAATTGATGCTCAGCCCATGCTAGAAGGCACACGGGGACACTGGGCAGAGGAAGAGGGGCCTGTGGCTGAGGTGGAGTTAATGAGGTTTGATCCGAGCTTCTTCTCCCAAGCCAAGCCAGGCCTCCCTCAGTCCTCACTGGGAAAAGCTCGAGTTGGGAGGATGAGAGGGTTATGATGTGACTTCTTCACACCTCTGCACCTTCAGGCCTCCCCTGGGGCTACCACTCTTACCCTCGGGGCCTGGCTGGCCTGTCCGGCTTCAGCCACTCCTGCCTGCGGTGGCCCTGGGGAGGGGATACAGCCCTGACCCTGCAGGTAGTGCAGTATGGAGCTGAGAATGTGGGCTCTGGAACCCCAGCCTCCTCAGGTTTGAATCCCAGTGCTGTGTGACCTTGAGCCAGTTAACGGACCTCCCTGAGCCCAAAGCACAGAAGGCTTGGCCCAGCTCCTGGCACACAGCGAGTGTTCTACTAGTGTGTGCTGTTGCTGTTCTCACCGGCAGGACCCACCCACGGGCAGACAGCCCCTGTTTAGGTGAGGGAATGGGGTTTGGCCTGGATCACATAGCGTGTTGATGGCGGTTGAGATGTGAACCCGGGCCCCTGGACTTCCAGGACAGCGCTCTCTGGAGATCTTCAATCGGCGAGGGCTGAGTGTGTTCTGGGCTGTGGGCACTTTCCGAGTGGTCCTCCCCCTCTTCATGTCCCCAAACCTGTCTTGACCAGCTCTAGGCATTTAATTAAACGTAAAAAGAATTATATAAACATTACAATTCAGTTTCTCAGTTGCACCAGCTGGATTTTCGGGGCTCAGTGGCCGCCAGCTACCCAGCTCAGCCCAGTCCATGTCCACCGCAGACAGCTCTGCGGGATGGAGCCGGCCTGGAGCCGGATCACTGCACGCAGCTGCTGCTCATGACGCTCGCCTGGGACTGGAGGGGCAGAGGGAGGGGTCTCCGCCCTCTGCAGGCCCCACAGGAACCTCTCGGAAGCCTATGAACCGTGGAATGGTGTTCAGCACGGAACCTGCCAGACCTTGTCCGACCCTCTCCTGCTGCGCTTTGCTGACTGGGCTCTGGTGGGGCCTGGGACTCGCCCAAGGTCACACAGCAGGTGGAGGCGGCAAGGGGCTCAGGTCTCCTGACTCTGCACTCGCTGCACCCCAGCACCCGCTGCTCAGACTGGACAGTCAGCAGTCAGCACGCCTGGAGGAGGTGTTAGTCTACAGAAAGGATTTTTTTTTTTTGCTGATAAAAGCCAAAAACACTGCCCTGGAGTGATACGGGGGACAGCTGGCCACAGCTGCAGAGTGGGTTCCCATCAACCCCAGGGCAGGCTCCCTGGTCACCATGGGATGACTATAAGGCTGGGAAAGGGGCAGGGGCAGGGTTCATCGCCCGGTCCCCTTTCTGCAGGGCCTGGAGGGACCTCGGTAACCACCCCCAGCTGCCATTTCAAAGCAATTTCATTGCTGTGCTCATGGGGCTGGGACCCCAAGTCCTCGCTGACTCAGAGTGTGGCCCCAGGCACCTCCCGCATCTCAGTTTTATCTCAGTTTTCTCTTTTGGAAAGTGGAGATGATTATCCCAGCCAGTGGGGCCGCTGTGAGGGGCCAGGGGACAGAGTGTTTGCCAGCTCTGAGGTGTCAGGGGGGAAGAGAACAGGTGTTAGAATTCAGTTCCCCCGCCTGCCCGTGGCGTGACTTCATGCAGGCCAGCTGGCCTCTCCGAGCCTCAGCTTCCTCACCTAGAAAGTACGGGTAAGATACTGCACTTGCCACATCATGGCACATTATTCTGCCGTAAGAAAACAGAGCGCTGATACAGCACGGATGAATCTTGAAGACATTACACGAGGTAAAATGAAGCCAGACACAAAAGCTCAGGTATTGTACAGTTCCATTCATATGAAATGCCCAGGACGGTTAAATTAATAGAGACAGACAGTAGATCAGTGGTTGCCAGGGGCTGGCACGAGGCGGGAGTGAGCACTGACTTTGTAACGGGCACAAGATTTCTGTTAGGGGCGATGAAAGGTTTCTGGAAGCGGACGGCGGTGATGGCTGCACAACATTGTTAATGGACTTCGTACCACACTTCAGGGTTAAGATGGCACATTTTGTGTGTGTCCTACCACAATTCAAAAACGAAAGTTTTTCACGTGTAGGGTGTGTGTGAACTTGAGCAAGAGCGTGCCCGCAGAGCGCCCAGTGGAGTTTCCAGTAGGTGCTTGGAAAAGAGGAGCTGTGCTTATGACAGGAACCCCACAAGTCTTCCCAGAACTTTCCGAAGCTTATGTATCTAGTGCTCCCTACTTTATAGGAATTATCCCACCGAGTCCTCAGATCAGCCCTCTGACGTGCTTCCTATCATCAGGCCCGTTTTGCAGAGGGACAATCGAGGCACATGCCTCCAGCCGCCTCCCTGAGCTGCCTCTCAGCTTTCGGTCACAATGTCCGGTCTGCCACCACCTCAGGAGCGCCCACGCTGGGGCTGTGCTCAGCGGACGGACGCAGCCCCTGGCTGCCTGCTCACCGTGACCTTCCCGGGAGAGGAATATTACAGGAAGGTCATCCAGGGGACACACGGCCCGGCTCTCCGGCCTCGGAGCTCTGACTGCGGGGCAGGCGGGACCCGGAGGTCGCTGCCTCGGCCTGTTCCCTTCTGGCCTCCGCCGAGGGACCATCCTGGGAGGGCGTGTTGGCAAACGACAGAACAAAATGGTCAGGATGCAGCAATTGCCTGCACATTTAATTCAATTCCTCCAGCATTAACGGGGCCTGCTCCGTGACTCAGAGGGCTCCAGCCCTTCGAGAGCAGGCGGCCAAGTGCAGGCGGCAGGAATACACACGCAATCAGAGGACACACAGAAATGAACTCCAGGAAGTGTCGAAGCCGGGGTGCGCAGCCCGACGAGAGGAGGGATTCATACTCACTGGGGAAGGCTCCCTGGAGGAGGTGTCCTTCCAGCCAGCTCATGAGGACACGTAAGGTTTCAGCAGATAAAGGCGTATGGGAGAGCCGTTCATAAAGGGACAGGTGTAGACCAATCACGGTCCAAGGTGAGAGACGGAGGCAGTGCTGGAGACAGCAAATTGTCCCAGCGGTGAGGGGACAGCTCAGAGGGAGAAGCAGATGCCTGGGTCAGATCGGGGAGGGCCTCGGCAACCCCCTAGGGGCTCTAGATTTAAACTGCAGGCCATCCGCCTTCCAAGTAGAGCAGGGCCTCAAAGGCCGCTGGCACCAGCAGTCCCACTTCCAGGGCCCTGTCTTTCACCCAGGGCTCTTCCTAAAACATTGTTTGTGTGAGCAAAACCCTGACAACAACCCGGATATCCAGGAGGAGGCTCGCTAAGCACATTATGACCCAGCACACAATGGGATGCTATGCAGCTGTAAACAGGATAAGGCCGCTATAAGTCCTGATAGGAAAAACCTTTCAAAATAACCTAAGTGAAAAGAGCAAGGGGCAGGACAGGGTTCAGGGCTCTGCCTTCGTCTGGGTTTCTCTGAAGCAGGCCCTGGCCAAGGACTGGGGTCTGTTGGGGGGTGATCCAGGAAGCACAGTGAGAAAACAAGGAAAGCAACGAAGGACACAGTCCTGAGCTCAGTCCAGCAAGGAGCTGTGCACCGAACTGGCTGAGGGCTGCCCGGGGGCAGTGACTCCCCGTACTGCCGCTCCCCGGAGGCTGGCACGAAGGCTCAGCTAGAGGTGTGGGCATTCCCAGAGGAAGGAGTGGGCATTCCAGAGGGGGAGATGAAGCGGTCAGGGCAGGACACCCAGCATCTGCTACAGAACGGGACTAATGGTCTAAGAGAAGGCAAAAGAATATTAGGTACTCATATCTGCGTGTCTGTCCATGGGTCCCCCCAAAACTAGAAACGGGATGGATGGAAGAAAGGGTAGGAGGAGGACTTTTACGACGATTCCTTAGCATTTATTAGAAAAAAGCCTTGCATTTTGGAATAATTTTAGATTGTTCCAGGTGGCAAAGATAGTACAGAGTTCCAGCGTAACCTTCACCCAGTTTTCTCTAACGTGAACGTTTTACATAACAATGGGGCGTTTGTCAAAACGAAGGAATTAACATTCCCCCGTTACTATTAACTAAGCTCCACACGGTGTTTGGGGAGCACCAACTCATTAATGTCCCTTTTCTGCCTCAGGGTCCCATCCAGGACGCCACATCGCATCTAGTCTTTAGGTCCATGCTAACATATGATCTATGCCGAAGATTTATTAAAATTAATAAACTGCAGCCAAAACCAGTTTGGCTCAGTGGATAGAGCATCGTCTGCGGACTGAAAGGTGCCAGGTTCGATTCCGGTCGGGGGCATGTACATTGGTTGCGGGCACATCCCCGGTGGGGTTGTGCGGGAGGCAGCTGGTAGATGTATCTCTCTCATCGATGTTTCTGGCTCTCTATCCCTCTCCCTTCCTCTCTGTGAAAAATCAATAAAATACATTTAAAAATAATAATAAACTGCAGGCTTCTGGGAGTCATCGGAGGCTTCTGAGCAGGCAAGCCCTGGACTGGGGGCTCCTGCCAACTTTGGGGTGCCTTCACTCCATCGTCTCCTCTCCCCCACATTTACCAGGTGACTGCTGTTTTAGGGTGGCAGCATCCACCACCCCAATCTAATCCCTTCCCGTGCCTTCTGCACGACTGGACCCTCCTCAGCTCTGGTTCAACCAGCCCCCGGCCCCCTGCAGGCTGCCTGGCCCACCCACCTTCATTAATAAAAGAGCACGTGCATCCAGCACATGCAACAACTAACATCTGCACAGCCTCGCTCTGTGTCGGACTCGCTTCCACAGCCCCTTGGGGTAGCTGACTGCTGTCGGCACCTCCGTTTCACAGATCAGGGGGGTAACCTGCCCAAGGTCACGGAGATGTGGGTAGTAGAACTGGGGTGGAACCCAGGTTGCCTAAGTCCAGAGTTTCTGCTTTGAACCATTCCACGTGTCTCCAGACTCCAACCACGCCCTCCCTTAGGAAGGACCCCTCCCCGGCGGCCCTGTCCCTCTCTGCACTCGCCCTTCGCCGCCCTGCCCTGCCCACGTCTGCGGCAGCGTCTCCGCCCACAGCGACCCCTTCCCGGGCCAGGCTCCCTCCGGGCTGTTGTGTGTGTTGTTTCTCTGCCTCGAGTGCCCTTCTCCACTGGATCTGGAGCAAGCCCGGCTCACACACCACCGGCTCCGCAGCGCTCCCTGACCTGCTCGCCACCGCCCCCCTCTGGCCTACAGCCCGGACGGCTCCCTTCCTCCCGGAGCTCTTGCACCTCACAGAGGCTGTGGATCACTGTGCACACTGCGCTGGAAGGAGTGTCAGGGTCCCCCTGGACCGGGGCCCCCACAGGCTGGGATGGCAGCTTACTCATTTTTATCTCTCATTCATTCATTCACTCACTCACTCATTCATTCACTCATTCAACAAATACTTGTAAGCACCTCCTATTAGCGAGGCCGATGCTCACAGGCTGCTTTGTGATACACACCGAAGCTACCTACAGAACGTCTCTGGTCTTCCGGAAGTAGCCAATGCCCCCCACCCCCCCTACCCAACACGTGAACACAGAACTCACAGCAGCGAACAGACAGCTCACTGTGCGTCAGCCTCTGTTCCCAGCACAGATACTAGCTCATCTTAACAGCCATCACTCCCGTTTCCCTCACTCCGCTCCGCCCCCTCACACCGTGTCTCTTTAGAGGAACTTTCAGAAAACGCTCTCCAGAAGGGGAGATGGATGAAACAGGATCCGATCTGTGTGGGTTGTGCAGTCAGCCTGTCCCTGGACACCCTTTTGCCCCTTCAGAGTTGGCCTGGTGCCTGGAGAGGGCACCCTCAAGGCTGGGGGAATATTCTGCAACCTCCCTCAGTGCCCTCAGTGGCTCCGGAGGGACCACGCCTCCACTGTCCCCTCGGGCCTGCCCTGCTCCTGACACCCATCCTTGGGGCTCTGCAGCTGACCTGACACACTGACCCTGCCTCACCCTACCGCAGGAACTCCTGCAAACCACCCAGCTCAACCTCCACACCCAGATGGGGAAACTGAGTTTTGGAGGGGACACCTGAGGCTGGAGTGTGCGGTGAAGGATTCATATCCAGTCTGTGCTAGCCGGCCGCCATGACGGCCCACAGCGAGTCTGTCTCCTTCCGATACCGGCAGGTCAACCCACGCGGATGAGGGTTGACCTGTCAGTAGGATGTTACGGAAACGACGTGTGTGACTTCAGAACCAGCTTAGAAAAGACACTGTCGTTTCCATCTTGCTCTCTTGGACCTCCAGCTCTGGGGAGCCAGCCCCCATGCCGTACACACACTCAGGACTTACAGCGGCCTTATCCTGTTTACAGCTGCATAGCATCCCATAGTGTGCTGGGTCATAATGTGCCTAGCGAGCCTCCTCCTGGATATCCGGGTTGTTGTCAGGCTTTTGCTCACACAAACAATGTTTTAGGAAGAGCCCTGGGTGAAAGACAGGGCCCTGGAAGTGGGACTGCTGGTGCCAGCGGCCTTTGAGGCCCTTCTCTACTTGGAAGGCGGATGGCCTGCAGTTTAAATCTAGAGCCCCTAGGGGGTAGCCGAGGCCCTCCCCGGTCTGACCCAGGCATCAGCCTCACCCTCTCCCCCAGAGCTGTCCCTCACCGCTATGGAGTGGTCTTCCCTACCGGTTCTGGAGCAAGGAAGCGGGGCAGGGCAGTGAGGCCTCCTACCAACAGCCCTGCAAAGGAGCTGGAAGCAAATCTTCTAGTCCAGCCAAGCCTTCAGATGACTGTAGCCCTGGCTGACATATATATATTTAAAAAAAAATAATAATAAAAAAAAATAGCCGAAACCGGTTTGGCTCAATGGATAGAGCATCGGCTTGGGGACTGAAAGGTCTGGGGTTCGATTCCGGTCAAGGGCATGTACCTTGGTTGCGGGCATATCCCCAGTAGGGGGTGTGCAAGAGGCAGCTGATCGATGACTCTCTCTCATCGATGTTTCTAACTCTCTATCTCTCTCCCTTCCTCTCTGTACAAAATCAATAAAATATATTTTAAAAAAAATAATGGGGGGGGGGGCAATGTTAAAATATGTACACAGATAATAATTTAATAAAAAAAATAGAAAAAAAAGTAAAAAAAAATAATGTGTTTTTATTGATTTCAGAGAAGGAAGGAAGAGGGAGAGAGAGAGAGAGAAACATCAACGAGAGAGAAACATTGATCAGCTTCCTCCTGCCACACCTCCCCCCCCCCTCCCTGGGGATCAAGTCAGCAACCAGGCATGAAACCAGCAACCTCCTAGTGCATAGGATGATGTTCAACCAACTCCACACTGGCAGACATGATTAGCAACCTCATGTGAGATTCCTGAGCCAGAACCATCCAGCTAAGCTGACCCACAGAAACCATGTGATACTACATTTTTATTGTTGTTTTAAGGCTGCTGCATCTTTATTTATTTATTTATTTATTTATTTTTATTTTTAAAATATATTTTAATATATTTTATTGATTTTTCACAGAGAGGAAGGGAGATAGATACAGAGTTAGAAACATCGATGAGAATCATCGATCAGCTGCCTCTTGCACGCCCCCCACTGGGGTTGTGCCCACAACCCAGGTACATGCCCTTGGCTGGAATCGAACCTGGGACCTTTCAGTCCGCAGGCCGACGCTCTATCCACTGAGCCAAACTGGTTTCGGCAGACTGCTGCATCTTTAGGCTCCCTTGTTATGCAGCAACGTTACACATTTCCTCTTGAAACATGTTGATATTTGCTCACACACTTCCAGGGATGGGCAGCTCACTACCTCATGAAGCTCTCTTACCTGCCCCTGGGCAGCTCAGACTTTCTGTCTTCCTGAGGTTTCCTCCCTGGCCCCAGCTTTGCCCTCTGGGATTATAGGAGACACAAGCACCCTCTGCTCTGAGCTGGCCACACAGAGACTGCACCCCCTCTGGTCTCCTCCTCTGCCAGGTGCACAGCCTGGGCACAGCCACCCCGCTCTGCCTTCCTTTTTTAGAGGATGAGACGCCAGCTTCCTGCTCACTCTGTGCTCTCCCTTCAAGCCACTGTCCAGATAACTACAGACCAGAGTGGCTGAGAGAAAGTAGTCACCGTTACAGAATACATCAGACCCAGGTTTGAACCTCCATTCCTCCATCTGAGTGACCCTGAATACGGTGCTTCACCTCTCTGAGCCGCTGTAAGATGTGGATAGTGACATAGCGTCGCTGGGGGGAGTGAATGAGTTAACCTGACGGAGATGACAGCATATAACAGAAACCGCTTCATTCCCCGGGCACATAGACCCATCAGACACGCCTGCCTCATAGTCCCGCAGGGGAGAAAACGGAGCCCAGACAGGTGATGTGACTTGCCGGGCTGGTTAGTGGTGGAGCTGGGATTGGAACTCAAGTAACTCTGCCCAGGTCCAGGGGTGTCCTAGGTCAAGGGCCAGGTCCTTTCTGCCCACGTGCTCTCAGCAGCAGAGCTCCCGCAGGGAACCTGGGCCCAAATACGCGACTCGGTGCCCCTCCCACCGGGGCCTGTCTGCCCAGCCCTGCTCACAGGCAGTTGGGAACGGGTTCTCGGTTCATCTGTTGGACAGAGATGCAGCCTGAACCGGGCCTCTTACTCGGGGGCTCTGCCACAGAGCCCGCTTTCTCCCACACCTCCCTCCGCCTCCCGCACCGGCTCCAGCCACACTGCTTTTCCTGATCCCGAAACTCACCACTCCCTTTCCCACCCCACAGCCTTTGCACCTGCTGAGCCTTTGCACCTGCACCTCACAGCCTTTGCTGAGCCCTCTGTCCGGAATACTTCCCCCACTTCAGATCTCGGCACCAAGCGTCACCTGCTCTGGGAGGCCTTCCCTGACTCTTCGAGTTATCAGTAGGTGCTCCCTGCTTTTTCCAATGCGGCAACTGGACGGCGTTCTTTGAAAAACCTCATCTCTGTCAGGAGCAGTCTTTGTTTACATGTTTATTTCTGTCCCTTCCTCTGCAAGGCTGGGGATTGGCCTGCCTTGTTCGCAGCTGTGTCCCCTGCACCAACCACAGTGCTGGCCACAGCAGCTACTAAGCGACTATTTGTCAGATGAATGAACATGAGCTTCTGCACCACGGGGGGTGGGGTGGAGGTGGGGGTGGGGAGCGAAGGACGGAGGTTGTAGGAAACCCATTTGCAAGTGAGGCCACGTGATTGTCAGGAAGGAAGGGACACCTGCCCGAGGTCACACGGGGCCTAACGCAGCGAGACGGCTGATGCTGCTTTATATTCCGCCTGGGATTGCTTGGCACGGAATAAAATATTTATCTGTGGCTGGAGGTTTGCAAAGGACATTTGAGATGGATTGCGTTTTCATGTGCCTATGGAATCTAATTGGATTCATTGTAAGATATTTGGTTTTTCGGAACAGACTCATCATTTTCCCAGGGAGCAGGGTTGGGAGGGAGCTGGTGTGGCCTGCGGCTGCCCGACTGGCTGGGCCCAGCTGGGCCTCTGGCTGCTCAGGAGGCGGAGGCCGGAGCTCTGGCTCCTCTCCCTGTGGGCTGGCCTGGCTTCTCAGGTTCCCAGCCAGAGAGGGCCAGATCTTCCGGCAAAGGGAGGGATTCCTCAGGAAAGAACGAAAGGCACAGTGGCACCCAACACACACAGAGGCACCCCAAGACACGGTGAGGCAGGCAGGGCAGGGGATACCGGGCCCATTTGATTGATGAGGAAACCCAGGCTCTTCGAACAGAAGTGACTTGCCCCTGGTCACAAAGCTGGGAAGCAGTCAGCAACACAACCTGGTTCTCTTGAGTATAAAACCCTCATCTTTTTAGCCCCATTCTGTCTCAGGTAATCCACGCCCACTCCTAGTTCCTGGGTCAATCTCAATCTCTGAGCAACACCAGCCGGGCCTGGGGACCGACATTTTCTCACAAGCTCCACACACACACACACACACACACACACACACACACACACACACGTATCCCCACAGCCAGTGCCAGCGGGGCCTCCAACTCATCTCTCCACTCTGCACCCTTTCTCATGCCAGGGCCACAGCCAACCGCTCCTCTCGCCCCCACCGCCTGCCCCAGGCACGGCGTTGGTCTCCTGCCTCCATGTCCCTCCCACTCCCAAGGGAGACACATTGTCCTAAAGTACAAACTTCAAGTTCTGCCTCCCACTTGCCATATGAACAAAGACAAGCCTCTTCCCGACCCGGCTCTCGGTTTTCCCATCTCAAAGGGAGGAGCGGGCCCACAGCAGTGGTTCCCAAGCCCCTCCAAAGCCATCAGACCCCAAATCTCATTTAAAAAAAATACATTTTAATGATTTTTTTACAGAGAGAAAGGGAGAGGGCTAGAGAGTTAGAAACATTGATGAGAGAGAAAACATCAATCAGCTGCCTCCTGCACACTCCCTACTGGGGATGTTCCTGAAACCAAGGTACATGCCCTTGACCGGAATCGAACCTGGGACCCTCAGTCCACAGGTCAGTGATCTATCCACTGAGCCAAACCAGTGAGGGCCCAAATCTCATTTTTATAGCAAATACTTGGTAATGCCCCTCTTTATTATTCTGAGATAAAATTCACCTACCCACACACATAATTAAAAAAAAAAAAATACAATGCCCTAATTGAAACATAAAAGAGAAGTGAGAGGAATGTGATTTATGATATAGTGTGAGTGCTGGGACCCAACTCCACTAGAAGGCGGCACAAAGGGATCAGATGCTGGCACCTACATGCAGGATCAATGACAGTGAATGCAGACAGAGAAAGATGTGCTGCTGAGTCAGCTACTCAAATATCACAAGTACCACCAGCTGGAGGGCGTGTGATTTTTCTAAAATGGAGACCAAATCTTGGTAAAGTTCCGAGCAGGCAAAGCATATATCTTCCTCGGCCTACATGGAAGCTACCTTCCTGGGTATCTTAAGACCGCACAGGAGTAATTCCTGCATGTATAAAGTGAGGGAATAGGTTCAGGGAATTTGAAATAGATTTTTTTTGCCTGCTAGAATGGCTGGCCAGATACTGGAAAGTCACGTGGGATGCAGGTGGGACAATTCTCTGCCCGGTGAGTGCTAGTAGTGCCTATCTATTTCTGTGCTTTCAAAACTGGTCCCTGTGTGTGTGTGTGTGTGGGGGGGGGGGCGGGGGGCGCGCGGGGGGCGGAGGAGGAGGAGGGAGGGTAAGGCCTCTGGACTAGAGCCTGAATTGCAGATATAGAACTTGCCATCACTGATGGTTCCTGCACTTGGGCAGACATGGCTAATCAAAAGCCCACCTCACTGAATGGATAAAGCCTGGAATCCTCAAATCAGCACACCATGAAATGCACTGGAATTGGCTCATGAACTACAACTTGGCTCAGCATAAAACTGATTCAACTCTCTCCAATAGTTATTGAGTTTGACAGAGCTGAATGAAGGATCTGAGAAGCTCTATGCAGCTCCAGGCACAGGATTCGCTGCCCTTCCCCAGCTCAAGGGCCACCCATGGCTCGTCACCCCTGACAGTGGGCAGCTCTGCTCCCCAGCCTGATGCTCTCAGCTCTCCCTGAGTTGGCCCGACAATGACACACATGTGCAAAGCACTTCAGAGCTTGCAAAACTCGGCGAGGCAGGCAGGGCAGGGGATACTGGGCCCATTTGATTGATGAGGAAACCCAGGCTCTTTGAACAGAAGTGACTTGCCCCTGGTCACAAAGCTGGGAAGCAGTCAGCAACACAACCTGGTTCTCTTGAGTATAAAACCCTCATCTTTTCAGCCCCATTCTGTCTCAGGCAATCCACGCCCACTCCCAGTTCATGGGTCAATCTCAACCTCTGAGCAACACCAGCCGGGCCTGGGGACCGACATATTCTCACAAGCTCTGGGGCAATCCCATGTGCACTGACCTTGAGCCCCAAGGCGAGGGAGGGCAGGGCAGCCTCAGGAAAAAGATGAGGCCAGTGTGTCTGTCAGGGGAGCGCCCCCCTCCCCATGATGTTTTCATAACTTACTCCAACCGCTTTAGAGAAATCGAGTCCCAGATCCAAGCCTCAGGTTACTTGCCTATAATATGGTTATTCCCCAGCAACTCCTCCCTGGAGCACTTCAGCTTCCTATTACAGCCACGTGGCTGCCGGTGAGCTGTCACAGCTCACAAAGGCCATTCTCCCTCCTCGCAGTCATTTGAATACAACAGCCCTGGGACAGTGGGTAGGTTTTTTATTTATTTAGGATCTCTGTTTTATAGTCAAGAAACTGAGGCTGATTAAGGTTGCCTTCGGTTGTAAGGTCTTCAGTGGGCCCCTGGAATTACCCCAGAAGGAGGGGAGATCAAACTTCCTCACTTCTATCACTCAGAGAAGTGTGTGTGTGTGTGTGTGTGTGTGTGAGTGAGGGGGTGAGGAAGTGAGGGGATGAGGGGGTGAGGACTCAGAGGCACCTGGCCCTGTGCTATCTGATTGTCCTCTTAGATGCAGGAGTATTGGGCCTGGAAGAGGTCTCAAGCTGGCTGAGTGGCCTCACTCACTGCACCCCTGGGGTGCTGAGGGGCATCTGCTGGCCTGAGATCACCCCTCAAGGAGGTCTACGTGGGACTAAAACTCAGAGCTCCAGCCCCAGGGCCTGGCCTCTCTCCTTGGCACGGAGCTGCCCCCTTCTCCAGAGGCCGCAGTGCCCACTGCCATGATGCTATTTAAGTGGGCTTCCAAGGTTGCTGCATTTGCAGATGGTGACCTAGGAGCTGGCAGCAAGCACTGGGCTTGGAGGCTGGGACTGGGCAAGACTGGGCTCCAACCGCATCAGCCCGGCCAGCCTCAGGGACCCCGGGACCTCGTAAAGCTCCATACCCCCATGTGTAAAGTGTGAACCATAACATTTGTGCCTACCGCCCGGAGCCGACTGTGAGGACCACCGTGATCAGGTGTACGGAAGTGCCAGCTCAGACACGACTAGCACCAAGCTCCTACGATGCTCTGGGGTTAGGAATGGTGGCCATGCTGCCGCTGAGCCCGGCTCTAGGCTAAGGGCTGTAGGCTCATTTGTTCATATAATAGATATTTATTAAGCACCGACCATGTGACAGGAAATCCAGGCTTAGGATACAGTGCACGAACCGGGTTCCTGCCCTCAAAGAGCTGACATTCTTCAGGGAGAGAGACATAGAGAAATGCATAGAAGGTAATGTCAGGTATCAATACCTTCTTGGAAGCAAAGGAGAGCAGGTGAAGGAGAGTGGGTGTGATGGGTGGTCAGGAAAGGCTTTCTGGGAAAGCAATATTTGGTAAGAAGAGAGGGCTGAGCGTTGGAGATACTTGGGGAAAGAATATTCCAGGTAGAGGGATGGCAGGTGCAAAAGTGAGGGTGCAACTGTGGTGTGTGTGTGTCAGAGTTTCAGAGTATGTGGGAGTGGGTCAGTGTGTGAGTGTGTGTGTCAGAATTTCAGAGTATATGTGGGAGTGGGTCAGTTTGTGTGTGAGCATGTAAACATAAATGTGTGTGAGTGTGTCAGAGTTTCAGAGTATGTGGGAGTGGGTCAGTGTGTGTGTGAGCATATAAGCATACATGTATGTGGTGTGTCTATGTCAGAGTGTGAGTATATGGGAGTGTGCCAGTATGTTTTGGGTGAGGGTCTTAGTGCAAGGGGCCAGAGTGGCAGGAGCAGAGGGAGCCAGGGGGAGTTGTAGGAGATACAGACCCTGCAGGACCCAGTCTTTACTGTGGCCCTCTGAATGGGCCGTCAGTGTCCTCAGGCCACACAGCCAGGGCGGGGGAACCAATCCCAGCACCCACTCTTTCCAGTGGCCTCAGCAAGTGTTGCCGGGACCTGGAGCTGATCGTGAATGAGAGGCATGCTTGGGGAGAGGCCCCTGAGACCTGAGTTTTCAGAAGGTGAACCCCACAGTGTGGGAGGTGAGGCAGGTTGAATCTGGGTCACGGAGAAGCCGGGGTGGCAGAGGCAAGCCGCCTGGGGCTGGGGCGGGAGGGGGTGGCCTCTCCATGGAGACGGTGTTGGAAGCGCCACTGGAATTACTCACGGGGGGCCGTGTGCACATGCGCGTGCACCCAGGGCCACAAGCGCACACACGCACCACGGAGCCCACGCAATGCTGGCTCATCTCAGAAGCCACGTAATAATAGATGTCACAGCTGGGGGGGGGGGCGGAGAGGGGGAGGGATAGGGACCGTGGAGTCTGTCTCGGGAGGAGGGAGAGGGACAGGAGTCCAGAAGGACCAGCAGGGCTCCTCTGCACCCCTACAGCCTCAGAGCCCCTCGGGACAAGAGGCACAGAGCAATATCTGTCACCCAGCCAACCAGTGTTTCCTGTGCCCTGTTCTGGGGTAGGCCCGGTGGAAACCATAGAAACATGGTCCCTGCTCTCAGGGGCAGCCCGTCAGCCTCTCAGGGGAGAGAGATCCTAAACACATAAATGAAAACGACAGCAGTGACCAGAGCTCGAGAGATGGGGTAGGCAGGTCAAGGAGAGCATTTCAGGAGAGAAAGTCAGGCGAGGCTTTCTGGAGAAAAGAAGGCTTGACCTGCGGTGTGAGGGGTAAGCAGGAAATGACAGGATGAGATGAGATGAGATATGTGGGGTGGAGAGGGGGCGGGGAGAGACAGGGAGGGAAGGGTTGAGGAGTCAGGGAGATATAGATATTGGTCTAGGCAGGGAACAAGGGCAGAGCTCAGAGGCCAGGAAAGGATTCACAGGTTCAGGGTAACAGAGAGAAGGCCAGGGTGGCATGGGGGCTGGGAGGGTGCCACCAAAGTCCGCCTTCCCTGTGGGCTCAGGGCGAGACTGCTGGCTGGTGGGATGAGTCCTTGAGCCCCCTCCACAGCGCCGGCCGCAGGGCTGGCTGAGAGACCGGCTCGGGTTGGAGCGCACTCTCGCTGTGTGACTGTGCGAAGGTCAAGTCCCTCTCTGAGCCTCAGTTCCCCATCTGAACAATACAGACTTCTATCCGTGCCGAATTCCAGGACAAGTGTAATGCGCCACAAAGGATGCGGCCACACAGCAGCTACGGGATGAATGGAACCGCCCTCCCTTTCCTTCTCTTTTACGTGCAAACTTCTTCCTCATGTCTCAGTTTGCTCCAGCTCCAGCTCCAGCTCCAGCGCCTGCTCCAGCTCCAGCTCCAGCGCCAGCGCCAGCACCAGCGCCAGCTCCAGTGCCAGCTCCAGGCCAAAGCTGGGACAAGCTCTAGCCTGGTCAGTGCTCTGGCCGCCAGCCCTCCCAGACTTGCACCACCAGTCAGGCCGGGCTGGCTCCCTCTGCATGGCCTCCAGACCTGGGGAAGGAGGAACAAGCCCAGAAATCCAGGCCAGCGGGCTCTCTCCAGCTCCCCCACCAGCCCTTTTCTCTCCCTCCATCACCCTCTGGGGATCAGGTATCAATGCTGTTATTCAGCAAATTAAGTTCAGCAAAGAGGAGCTCAGGGTTTTCTAACTCAGGCCTCTGACGCAGCCAGGCCCAGGGGACACTGGCAGCAGAGCCCTCCTGGGGCTCTTGGCCAGGACAGACTTCCCCGCTCAGCCCCCTCTCCCTAACGAATGTGGGTTTTAATCACTCTTTCTGCCTCAGTGACTCCCAGCTCTCCAGTCACCTGCCCCCAACCTCACCCCTGAGTTCTTAACCAAAACCAACTCCTCAGGAGGCCACACCCACCTCCTGACCATCCGGCCCCCCATCCACAGCCCTCAGCCCGCCTGGTGTCCTTTCCCCTCCTGGGACCTGGGGAGGGAACAGCTCTCCCGTTCCCTCCACCAGGAATGCTCGGCCCCGATCCTCATGTGTCCGTTCCCTCCTCTCCTTCAGGACTCAGCCCAAATGTCATCTCCTCAGAGACAGGCATAGACTTTCTCCCACTCCCCACTCCCCACTCCCATGCCACCCAGGTTTGTTTCCCTCAGAGCATTTGTTCATCTGTTTTAGGTGTTTGTGTCTCCCGGTGGTCTGAGAACCCCGTGAGAGCTGGGGGTGGATGCTTCCACTGCAATACGGTGGGGCCTAATACAGTGCCCAAAGCTTAGCGGGCACCTAATAAATGCATATCAAGTGAATGAGTGCATCAATAAATGAGTGAGCGATGAAGGAAAACCCATGATGCCGAAGATCCATTGCCCCCCGGCTGCCATGCCTGTGTGTCAGCCAGGCACCAGAGGCTCCACACACTGGAACTGAACTCTGGATCTCATCTGGCACCCTTGCTCCTCCTGTGTCCCCATCCTAGCGGCAGCCTCACCCGCCAGGAAAGTCATGCCCGTGCAGCCCCTTCAATCCATGCCCCCTGTCCATGGCCCCTCTCCCCTCAGTGCCCCCACAGTGACCACAGGCTGCCGCCCAAACGTCACTGCCCAGTAACAAGGGTTCCTTGTGACATGACACAAGCGGGTTCTCCAGCCTCAACTGCTGCTCTGCACCCAGGCTTCTGCCACCATGACAGCCGGTGGGCGTCCAGCCTTCAGACCTCTATTCAGCCGTTCCCACGGCCCGGGGAGCCGCTCCCTCGGTCTGCCTGGCTTTGCACCACCTGCTCAGAGACACGGCCCTGCCCAGCGTGGACTGCCTCCTGCCTCTCCGGGCAGGTGTTCCTTCCAGCCTGGGCATCCTGCCCTCAGCCTGCACCCTCCAGCCCAACCGTTGATCAGGTTCTGACCACATGCCAGACCCTGTTCTAGGGGTCTCACCTACACCCTCTGCCTATTACAGTAAAGGACACAGGACACAGGCTAAGTGACCTGCCCAAGGTCACACAGCAAATAACAAAACGTTAGGATCTGACCCTAAAACTACGACTCTAAAACTGAACTTCGATAGCATCGATCACCTAGGGCCGTGGTCGGCAAACTCATTAGTCAACAGAGCCAAATATCAACAGTAGTAACGACTGACATTTCTTTGGAGAGCCAAACTTTTTTTTTTTTTTAAATATATTTTATTGATTTTTTACAGAGAGGAAGGGAGAGAGATAGAGAGCTAGAAACGTCAATGAGAGAGAAACATCGACCAGCTGCCTCTTGCACACCCCCTACCGGGGACGTGCCCGCAACCAATGTACATGCCCCTGACCAGAATCGAACCTGGGACCCCTCAGTCCGCAGACCGACGCTCTACCACTGAGCCAAACCGGTTTCGGCTGGAGAGCCAAACTTTTTAAACTTAAACTTCTTCTAACGCCGCTTCTTCAGAAAAGACTCGCCCAGGCCGTGGTATTTTGTGGAAGAGCCACACTCAAGGGGCCAAAGAGCAGCATGTGGCTCGCGAGCCGCAGTTTGCCGATGATGGACCTAGGGCTTTCTTCCCCTGGGTCTTCAGAGCACAATCTAAGAAAAATCCCAAACGTGCAAGGAGCTGCCCGAGAAGGTGAACCTGACGGAGGCAGAGGCCAGAGGAGTGCCGGCAGAATGTGAGGAGGGGGAGGGATGGCCCGGAAGACTCTGAGGTCTCTGACCTCCTGGTGAAGGTGGAGTTGGTACAGGGGACTGCTCAGGGGCATGACCCCAAACCGCTCGCTTCCTGTCACCCAGCAGGCCCCGGGGCCCACCATGTGAAGTCAGGATGTTCCCAGAAGCCTTTGCAATTTCTCAAACGGGCAGCCTTAAGCTGCCCCCTTCCCATGGTGATCTGTGTTTTAACTGAGATTCTAGACAGCCCCATCGGTGCACCTGCAGGCGCGGTGACAGGCTGCGGGGAGTGAGAGCGGGCCCTGCCCACGTGCTCGCCTGGTATTGGTTGGGGTGGAACAGTGTAGTAGCTCCTCTCTGCCCAGCCCTAAGCTGCGCACTCTGGACCTCAATGAACCCCACTTCCCAGCCCATGGATCTAGGGGCCACTGCTCCATTTCGCAAGGCACAGAGATCGGCACTTGGAGATGGGCAGTGAGTCATCGCAGGCACCCAGCCAGGGAAGCCGAGTTGCCGGCTTCCAGCGAGCGCCCAGTTCCCTTCCGCTCAGCCAGGCTTGGCGTCTGCTGGGAATAACATTCCAAGTCCGGCAGGGAAACAGAGAGGGGGCAGCTCTGAAACGCAGGAGCTGGGACTTCAATTGGCGACAGGTGGGCTGTGATGAGGGCTCCCTGAGGCGGATGTGGTTTGAAGTCTTTGGGGCTTTAGAGAATGAACAGAGCTGCTCAGGCCCTGGTCCCTGGGGCTGGCTTTATCATGAAGGACACAGATTTTTATAAATATCTCAGCCCTCACCACGGAGCACGTGTTATGGGGAATTAGCTAGGAGGCAAATGAGGAGGAGGGGGAGGGAGATGTTCAGCTGTGCTGGCAGCCCATTTGGGGATGCAGAGTGCAGGGTCAGAACGGGCAGGACTAGATGGTTTGTCTGTTACCCACAGCTTCTCTACTGGTCTCCAAGCATCTGAGACCAAAGCCAAGGTGTGTGTGTGGGGGGGAGTGGGGGTGGGGTGGGGGCGAGGGCAGGTGTTTGAGACAGAACCCTCAGGGCACAAGGAGCCAGGAACCACTGGCCTTTAATTTGAAGGGTCAGCTGAGTTTCTAGCAGTAATGGGGGAAGGGGCTGACCCCAACTATTCATGTCCCTTACTGCCAGACATCTGGGGCGAGATCAGAGCTCAGTCTGGGGTCAGGAGTCAGAATCAGTCTGAGGCCAGGGTCAGGAATTGGACTGGGATCAAAACTGGAGCTCAGTATGCACCCAGGGACTCCCCAGTGGGCACTGCACCTCTGGTATCTGAGTCTTACTTAGGGACAAGCCAGCTCTTGCAGTGACATGGTGGCCCAGGACCCAGGACCCTGCTCCGTCCTGGGGAAGGAGCTATGACGCAGACAAGTTCAGTTAAGACTAGAGGGAAGCGCAGAGGAGGTATGACCCACCCCCTCCCCCACCTCTCCCAGGGCTGCTATTCTGGGCCTCAGTAAGGCAAACGTGGGAGTTAAACAGAAGGACACCACCGTGGCAGGTGGTGGGTGGTTAATGACCCTGCAGGAGGCGAGTCAGAGCCCAGAGCAGGAGCCATGGTGAGTGGGGGTGTTGGGTTCAGGGAACCAGTCTTGGGAGGCAGAGGGTTGGTTTTGAGGCCTGTTGCACCCCTACCTCTCTATGTGCCTTCTCTGGGCCTCCGTTTTCCCACCATGGGGAGGGCAGTTTAACTAAAATCTCTAAGTTCCCTTTATCTATGAGAGGCCACGAACAGATGCTCCTTCCCTAGGAAGCACATGGTAGGGATCTCATGACATCCGCCTTTCTTTCCAGTAGTCAAGTGTTAGCTGGCCTTCGAGGCCTGAGGCAAATACCGCTTCCTCCAGGAAGCCTCCTCCCAGCTGACATGCACTGCCGCTTGGTCCAGGTGGCACATTTCTGCCATGCAGAGGGTGGGCGTGGCCCTCGCCGTCTCCCCCACCAGACTGGAAGGCCAAGAGCTCAGGCTCCTCCCTTCTTGGTATCCTGGCCTCTAGGGTCTCATAGTCACAGCCCCCACCATTCCTGCACTTAGGGTACGCATGACACTGAAGACATGGCCACTCTGCACACAACTGAACCATTAATTGCACTCTTTCCTTTCCAAGGGCCCTGTGAGTCATGCCACCTCTTGTACCAACCCCAGCCACACTTTTTTTTGTCTACTAAGAAGCTCTGAGGCAAATTTATAGTCTACCTTTAGCAAAGTGCAACTTGAATGATCTCATTTCTCTCTTTATTTTCTCTCCTCCTAATTTCTTGTTTCTTTTTATTACGTACAAAAGGGAATATAAGAGAGGGGGAAAAAGAAGCTAGGAAGGAAAGAAACAAGGGGATGAATGGGGAAATCCTCACAGCTTAGACTCACAGTTGTATATGGTAATTACTAGAGTTCACAAGGAGCGAGTGCTTAGCCCAGGACACTCTCAGCTAAGCCCATGACTTGGCATTCATTATCTCCTGTAACCTCCACCACTCCTCTACGGGAGAGGAGGGCCTGTGTGGTGGATGGGAGCGCAGAGCTTACAGAAAGGAAGCAACCTGCTCGGGACACATGGTGAGACAGGGCTGGAGATGGGACTTGAACCGCTCTGACTGCCAAACCTGACTCACTACTGTGCTCCCTTACACCCCCTCCCCCATCCCAAGGAGACCTTTGCAAGGTTGCTCACAGTGCAATGAGTGAGAGAGGAAGGCAAGAAACTACCAATGTCCAGCCCTAGCCAGGTTGGCTCAGTGGATAGAGCTGTGGTCGGTAAACTGAGGCTCTCGAGCCACATGCGGCTCTTTGGCCTCTTGAGTATGGCTCTTCCACAAAATACCATGGCCTAGGCGAGTCTATTTTGAAGAAGTGGTATTAGAAGAAGTTTAAGTTTAAAAAATTTGGCTCTCAAAAGAATTTTAAATCATTGTACTGTTGATATTTGGCTCTGTTGACTAATGAGTTTGCTGATCACTGGGATATAGCATTAGCCCGCAGACCGAAGGGTCCCGGGTTCGATTCTGGTCAAGGGTACGTACCTCGGATGCAGGCTCAATCCCTGTGTGGGAGGCAACCAATCGATGTGTCTCTCTCACATCGATGTTTTTCTCTCTCTGTCTCTCCCCCTCCCTTCCACTCTGTCTAAAAATAAATGGGGAAAAAATATCCTCAGGTGAGGATTAACAAAAAGACAAACTGGGGACATAATTTCCATCCATCCACACTGTGGAATATTAAGCAGCCATAATATTGGAAAAGAATGAGGTCTGTCTCTGTGTACTGACCTGGGAAAAAAGCTCCATGGGAAATGTGAAAGTAGCAGGCTGCAGATCCACTAGAGTAGGGTTCTGTTTATGAGAAAAGCACACAAAATACAACATCATCCTTACGATTGCAGAGAAAAAGATCTGGGAAGATCTGATGACTCACACATTTCCATCTGTAGCCTGGTTCCCTTCCCCGAAATCCGGACTCATGTACCCAACTGTCCTTTCAACATCTCCACTGGAACACTGAATAGGCATCTAGAATTGGACATGGCCAAACCCGTGCTCCTGACCCCTCCAACCTGCTCTTCCCACAGCCTCCCCATCTCACTTGATGATAGCTGCACCCTCCTAATGGATCAATAAATTCAGCCTCGACTCCTCTTTGTCATCCCACCATCAGCCCAGCAGCAAATGCTGCCATCTGAGTTTCTCAGAGGAGGCACTGGTGGTCTTGGCCCTGGCCAGAGCCCACCTGGTGCTTCTCCCAGTTCCCCTGATGGGTTGGCATGGGATAGTGAGCACCACAGGAGTCACAGAGAAGTAACACAGAGACAAGGTCCACAGTATCGCTTCTTCAGCAGTCCCACCATACCTAGGACTTGTTTATTTGAGTTATTTACATCTTTCCTTGACCTTGTGAGGTGGAGGCTCTATTGTCTCCATTTAATGGATGAGGCTCAGAAAGGTTAAGTGACTTTCCCAGAGTCACACAGCTGATAAGTAGGGGAGCAGGAATTCTACCCAGTGTGTCCCACTCAAACTCAAACATACCACACTGCCTGCCACTGAAGCCAAGTCCTTGAGGAACTCTGGAGGGAAGAGAAGTTATTGCGTTCGTGAGTCTGCAGAGAAGAGCTGAGGCGGAAGGGAAATGTCAGCTCTCTGCGGTCAGTGGAGGGTGGGCCAAGGAGGAGGGACTTGTGTTCTGTGGGTCCCTGGAGAGACCAACGTCAGCTCAGGGTAAGACAGTGATTTCTAACAACCAGGCCCTCCCTTTCCCCAGAGGAATGGGCTGCCTTGGTGGAAGGCAGTCCCAGCTCCAGAGGTTCCATCATGCGATGGATTCCATTCCTGTCAGCAAAGCAGAATGAAGAGAGATCATGCAAATGGAGAATCAAGAAGCAGGGGAAGGGCTTGC
Source organism: Pipistrellus hanaki (assembly GCF_964339955.1). Taxonomy (NCBI): domain Eukaryota; kingdom Metazoa; phylum Chordata; class Mammalia; order Chiroptera; family Vespertilionidae; genus Pipistrellus; species Pipistrellus hanaki. Next base: position 37,608,543 of record NC_140508.1, on the reverse strand, counting down.
TCCATCAGATATGAAGCCACATTGGACAGCTGTGGTGGTAGTTCTCAACCGCGGGCAGGCCTGCCCTCCTAGGGCGCCTTTGGAAATGACGGGGGCATTTCCAGGTTTGGAAATGACTTGTGGGCACTGTTCTGCTGGCATTGAGTGCAAGGCCTGGATCAGGTTTATGAGAGAATCTATAATGAGCTGGACGGTCCAGGCCAGGACAGAAATGTCCTACCCCTAATGCCAATATGTCTCTGTTGAAAAACAACCAGGTACAGTAATTAGTGTAGAATTGGAATAGACAGCAAGATCAATGAGACTGAACAGAGTTTCCAGAAATTAATCCACAAATACATGGGCACTTAAACATAAAGCGGAGATGGCATTTCAAATTGGCGAGAAAAGGATAAAACATTCCATTAGAGCTGCTGGGGCAACAGGCCATCCACATAACAATAAAATTAGATTCCTACGTCATTCCACATGCAAAGACAAAACTTCAGATGGATTAAAGGTCTCAATGTGAAACATAAAAGAAAAACGAAACTGTAAAATTATTAGAAGGAAATATAGTGTATTTTTATGATCTTGGGTGGGGAAGGCCTTTTTTAACAAGCTGCAAAGAAGTAAAAGCAAATAAAGGGAAAATGATGCTTTACTACACCTAAAATTATAACTTCTGCATGAAAAAGACACAATTAAAAGATAAACAACAACACTGGGAGAAAATATTTCTAACAAACATAACAAGGACTAGTATCCAATATATAAACATCTTTAACAAATTAATAAGAAAAATGTAAATGACCCATAAAAAATTGGGCAAAGTATATGAATTAGGCATCCTGCAGAACAGGGAATTCAGATGACCATTAAATATGTAATGAAGCTCAGCTTCTCTAATAGTTGGGTGATGCTAATGAAAACGAGATGTTTTCGCCCAGCAGATTGGCGAAATTAAAGAGGGATAAATCAGCTGATGGTGAGGTGCTGAGGAAATGGGAACTCGGATACATCAATAACAGGAGTGCAAAGTGGCGTAACTGCCTTGGGAGGCAAGTTGGCCGTGCTTATTGAAACAGAAAACCTGCTACCAGAGAAGCCCTAAGGCATGCTCATAAGGAAGCTCATGGCAACAGTGCTTATGGCAAAGAAATGGCAATGCCGAATGCCCACCAGCAGGAGAATGGACAAAACGCGGTACGAACATACAAATGGAATACTGCTCAGCAGAAGAAATGAATGAATGATGGCTACACTTGTGCTTGGCTAGATGTAAAAATACATGACCAGTGAAAAAAGCAAAGTGCAAAGGAAATTAATTTCTTTTTTTAAAAAAACACTGACTTTAGCTTTAAAAAAAAAATATATATATATATATATATATATATATATATATATATATATATATATACACACACACATATATATTTATTAATTTCATAGAGGAAGAGAGAGATAGAAACATCAATGATGAGAGAATAATCTATCTGCTGCCTCCTGCACACCCCACACTGGGGATCGAGCATCCAACCTTAGCATGTTTCCCTAACTGGAAATTGAACCATGACCTCCTGGTTCATAGGTTGATGCTCAACCGCTGAGCCATGCCAGCCAGGCAGAAATTAATTTTCATGATAAAATTTATGGAAGAAAACTGTTCAAATGATAACTTTAAGCTTGAGTTTGTGCAAGTTCCCTCTAGAAAGCCTTTCAGCATTTCCTTCCCTTCCCTCCTTCCTTCCCTTCCCCCCTCCACCCCTCCCAGCTGTCTCCCTCATTTCCTTCCTTCTTCCCCTTCCCTCCTTCCCTCCCTCCCTCCCTCCCTCCTTCCCTCCCTCCCTCCCTCCCTCTCTCTTTTCCTCCCTCCCTCCCTCCCTTCCTGCCTCTGTCCCTTAGACATGCTTGTTCTGTGTTGATGGGTGCTGGAGATGAGACCAAGGCCTCAAGTTGTATCCTTGCCATGAAAAGCATTCCACTATGATTCCAACCCCAGAATGACCCTTGACCCTGGCCCAGACTAAGCCCTCACCTCAGACCCTGTATCACACTGTCTCTCAGGGTTTGTGACATGGAGATGACCTTGTGTCCTGCTGGTGGCATGGGCTGCTGAAAACCTCACAGGAGGGTGTGCACGAGGCAGGCTTGTCTTGTAAGGTGCCTGTCAGAGGGGTGGGTGCTACGGCTGATGGCAGCCTCAGGCGAGGAGGTCGCTGGTGGTGCTAAGTTGCCTTCCTTTCCCCCTGTTCTTCTCCATCACCTGCCATTTCCCCCTCTTTCCTTCTTCACTTTGTTTGACTGCCAGGCCTTGAAGCCAGGGTAAGGTGTGGGAAGGGTGCAGCCAAATCTCTCGGCCCCACAGCTAAGACCGCTGGGACTGGGCTAAGGAGTCAGGTCTCGGAGGCCATAGGTGATCATAGGAGCAGGCAGCCTCTTCCTCCCCAAAGCCAAAGAGCTGCCCCGGGGGAGTAGTCATGGTCTCATCCAGGGCTTCAGATGGTCACAACAGGAGCCTGGAGAGAGGGTGGTCCAGGACAGCCTAATTGGGCGTGACAGCAGCCCCGAGGGCTGCATTAAGCTTGGAGCCGAGGGGGTAGCTGGTGGGGGAACAGCCAGAGCTGGCCTGGCCGCTGATCCCCACAGGGACGCTTGACTCTGCAGCTCAGGACTGTGTGCCTGGAGGAGTGTCTGTTAGCAGGACTGCCAGGTGCTGCCCCAGCCCAATGGCCAACCCCACTGGGAATGGAACTGGTGCTCAGGGTGGCGTTTCTAGGCCCTTCTCCATGCAAACCTTCTGATACTGGCTCTGCCACCTTGCGGGGGTGGGGGATTGGGGGGTTTGCCTACCTTCTCTGGGTCTTATTTCTACAAACAACAACTAACCTGGCGGCTCTTTCCACCCACTGTCTCGTCTGATCCTCAGAGCTCCCCCGCAGAGCAATGGTGACAGTGCCCGTCGGCTGGAGATGGGAAACAGGCCCAGAGAGGGTAAGTGGCTTCTCTGAGGCCAGGCAGCTACCAGGTGGCAGATCCGGGCTCTGAATTCCAGGCCTCTTTAACACCTAGTTCCCGTTTGTGACACAACACGAATTCTCACCTCCCGGGAGCCCAGGCCAGGGAGAGTGGTGTTGCCACAGACCGGGAAAAGAGACGCTAAAGGCAGCCAAATCCAGTCTGTGTCCTGCTCCCAAATCGATGGCCCCAGCAGGTCACACCCCTCCTCTGGGCCACACCAGGGGACGCCCAGGATGCTTTCCAGCCTGATGTTCACGTCTGTGGATTCTAGTCCTTAAGGCTTTTCTCAACTCCCTCACTTTCTAGGTAAGTAACACTGGGGAGTCTCTCCGGGACATGGAACCAGTTACTCTTCCCAATGGGCTCATGGGGGTAGACGGACTAGACATGTCAAGAGCCCAGCCCAGGGCCTGGATCACAGCAGGCGCTCAGGAAAGAAGCATTTCCCTTCTTTTCCATACCACTGCTGAGCCGCACACCCCCTCTCTGATCTGCCTCAAATCTCACACCTTCCAGGAAACCTAAGAGCATATCGTTAACAATCGACACCCCACCCCTGCTTCAGTTTACAGAGTCTGGGCCTCACCCGTTCATTTGTGTAACGGTACCAACACCCTTCCTGTGAAGACTGGGGAAACCGAGGCTAGAGAGAAACAGTGTGGCCAGGCTACTTAAGTTCTTTAAGCGTCATTTTGCTCACATCTAAAACAGGGATACATATGAGTACCTTGCCTGTAGGTAGATGCTAAGAAATAAAATGCATAATGCATAAATCGTTCTTAAAATGGCGCCTGGTAAAAACAATAGCAAGAGCCAGAATCCTATCTTGGATACTGCTTGGATTTGCTCAATGCCAGGGCCATAGCCTCTGACCTCCCAGCTGGTCCCCCAAAACCCAGAGTCCTGGAAAGGATTCGTGAGAACTCTGAAGACAGAACCATGGATAGCATCCCAGGAGGCTGGGATGAGGCCAATCTCTCTCTTCAGCACCACGGACAACACTCCTGCCCTCAGCCTGCCGGGCTACCTCACCTGTCAGCACCCAAACAGCCCAACCTCAAGGTCAGTGTCAAGCCCCCTCCTTCCAGGCTGAGGGTGGGGTGGCACCGAAAGCCTCTATTTCCCAGCTCGTTGCCTGCTCTGCGATTTGTAAGGCCTAGAGCAGGCTGCTTCTGTTTCTATTCCCATCCGCAGTTTCTTTCTTACAAAGGCCTGTTTTCTTGTTTCTCCCCCAGTGACTGAGGTGCCTCCGGGAGGCTTTCTGGGGGTACTATATTGAGAACCCTCCCCCCCAAGGCCAGATAAACCTCCCAAGCCTTCTTTTTTTTTCACTGCTGGACTCATTCCAGACACAAGTAGTGAATGCTACTGGGCAGAGCTTCATGGCCAAGAGTGGCAGCAAGGGCCAGGCCCACTGCCACCTCATCTCAAGGGCTGGGCTCACTGCCCTGATCTCAAGACATTGGCTGAAGAGGAAAAGCATCTCTGAGCCTTCAGCCTGTCCCACACCATCCCTCATCCTTGCGGCCATCTTTTATTGCCCCGCACCCACGGATGAGAGCGAGATTCCTGCCCTGACCGCCTCCTTCTCTGACCCCGCCGCCTTTGTGGTCTCAGGGCAAACTCCTCGAGCTGCTTCTTCAAGGGCTTTTGTTCAGGGGCCCCAGCAAAGCCAGCAACGCAGTACTTCCGAGACAGCAGAAGGGCAAGATGGGCACACGAGAGCACCAGTGTCTTCCTCTGAGAAATGGGTGACAAAACGAGATGGTGTGCCCAGCACCAAGCCTGGCAGATATGAGGGGATCAGCAAACACCTGTCCCGTCCTCCCAGCAATGAAAATACAACAACGACAGTGATGACCACGACTCATGTTGAATGCCTGTTATGTGCCAGGTGCTAGGTCAGGGTCTTCAGGGGTAGCAAAGGCAGGAGTGAATCTTTGAGTTTCTCCCACTAAGTATAAGTGCCAAAGGGGCAGGAGCTACGTCTGTCATGTCTCCAGGACTGTGTGCAGCTCCAAGAACATCAGATGTGCTTGCTGAATGAATGAGGGAGGAGTGACTGCAGGTAGAACCGTGTAATAAAGGCAGCCACTAATGATGGAGAGGTTGCCCTGTTCCAGGAGCTAAATGCTTCATGCGCATTAATTATCTCGTAGAATCTTCCCAACGGCCCTTGTGAGGTGGAAAAGGGGACCCTGCTAGCCATTCTGTCCTTTGGCCTAATTAACAGAAGTGCCCAGTCTGAAATACTCATTTCACTCCCGTTCCTTGCAGCTAAGGTGGCCCTGTGACCACACCCGGCAAGTGAGATGTAGGCGGAAGTCCACTGAGTGGGGCTTCTAGGAAATCTACTGTTTTCCTGTGTAAGAAGAGCAGATGCAGAGAGCATGCCGTCTTTACTTTCTTTGTTCTGCCTGGAATTCAGACACAATATCTGAAGGAGAAGCAGCCATTTTGTAGCCATGAGAATGAAAGATACGTGCTAAGGATGGCAGGGATTTGGGCCCTTGATCACCAGCTCTGGCCCAGGCCTGCCTGCCTCTGGGACCCTTGTTACAGGAGAAGAATAACCTCATGGGTGTTGATATCACTGTTATTTTTTTCTTCTGTCGCATGCAGACAAATGTGATTCCAACTGATTCAGTATTATAGCAAGTAAGGCTCAGAGAGGTCAAGTGATTTTTCCCAAGGACACACAGCAGGTGGACAATCTGAATTGGCCTCTGGGTTTAATGCAGATAAGTGCCTCAGCCTGAGCTCACCCTGTCACGTGTGTGCTGTCAGTCCTGCCTGCAGTTCCAGGCAGTGAGGAGGCCCTTCCCCACAGCCAGCCCTTGGCTCTCCTCTAAGACTCTTCCTGAGCTCTGGGGTCTGGCTCTAAGTCCCCCCAATGCCTCCTCTCTTACCTGACTCCACCTCCATCTACACACAGGCCCAGACCCTCCCTTAAAAACTGCCTGTTTCAAGCCTCAGGATTGTTTAGATCGTGACCCTCTCTGCTCTACTTGAACCACAATCCCCACTGCCTGCCTGCAAGCGTGCACAGCAGGCTCTCAATCTTTGCAGACAGACCTGTTCCCAGCTCTTCCTCACCAGGGTCCTGCACCCATCACCAGAATGACCTTCCTCAAGAGCATTCGGACCGGCCTGGTCATTCTAGGCCCCCAGGATCATGCCTCCGCCATCTTCCCAGGGGATTTAAGGGAATGTGCTCTTGCTGTTCCATCTGCCCCCCTCCTTTTACCCCAATCCGCATTTGCAGGATCAGCTCCAACTTCCGGTCACACAGAGGTCCCCTCTGACCACCCAGTACCCACTACCACCATCCCATGCCACTCTCTCTCTCTCTCTCAATCCCGGATCTCTCTGAGTACAACCAAGAATCTTGTTATGTGTGTGTGTGGGACTGGCCAACTCTGGCAGCCTCGGTATGCCCTTAGTCTTGCATTTCTGCCTCTGGTTACTCCTACCTGAGCTAACTCTGAGCTAATCACTGTTTGCATGTCTGCCATTTACACCCTTCCCAGCCACCAGAACCAGAGCTTCTTGAGGGCAGGAAACAAGCCCATCTTTCCCATCAATTCCGCCAGTGCCTGGCACCCATCCCCAGAGCCTGCCGCTCAGGTTCAATCAGGAGGTGCTGAATGAAGCTCAAACTCACTTCCCGCTCCTCCCCGCCACCCACTTTCTACTCCAGCCAAACGGCACCACTCAAGCTTCCCTGCACCCTCCCATTGCAGTCGGTGCCCAGAGCCTCCCCCAACGCTGCCTCCAGCCAAGCCTTCCTCTCCCTCGCGTCCATCAAAACCAAGCTGTTCTGTGTCTCATGTCTTCAGAGTATGGCTTCATATCTCAGCACCGACAGAATTCAAGCAGATGGGCATTCCAGACTCCCGCGGGGGTGAATGGAACTTTGGGACAGAGAGTGTGTTGTGAGTGTGCGCGCGCATGTGTGTGTGTGTGTGTGTGTGTGTGTGTGTGTGTGTGACTGACCAACTATACTCTACCCTGGACATGGCAGACTCTTTATGTCCTTATTCTTGCATTTCTGCCTCTGGTTACTCCTACTTGAGCTAATTCTGAGATGGCTCAGTATTCCCTAAGTAGCTATAGCTGTAAGAAAGGAGAAAAGAAGAACACTAATATTTACGGAGCCCCTATTAGGTGTCAGGCATTGTTCTTGGCCAAATGATAATGATGACAATGACGAGGGTGACAGCGATAGTGGCTAGGATTTGTTTAGCACTTAGCATGAGCCAGACACCATCCTAAGGGCTTTTAATCAGACAGATTCTATGATCACCCCCATTTTACAGATAAAGAAAAGGAGGCTCAGAGAGGTGGAGCCATCTGCCCAAGGTCACAGAGATGTAAGCAGCCTTGGGCTCAGGTCTCTAATCCAAAACCTGCTCCTCTGCCAAGTGGCTCAGGGCAGTGCCCGGGCTCTCGGTCTGAGGGGGAGGGAGGAGGAGACACGGCTTCCGCTTGCAAACTCCTCCCTCTGAAAGCAGAGCTGGAGGCCATGACTGCCTGAGCAGAAGCTCTCCTGGGCGGGGGCTTGGCTGGAAGACTTACCCTAGTCTGCAAGCCTGGGGGACAGCACTCCAGCCCCCGGAGGAAGTCGAGGGGTGGACGGAAGTCACGGGAGCCTGGGCTCCGCTTCCCCGGGAAGGCTGAAGATTTTCCCCAAAGCCGTGGCCAAATTTATCTGCCAATCCCCCTAAGAGCTGATGCCAGCGTCTGTCTGGAAATGTCAGCCCGTGCGGTTGGAGGAACGCAGGGAGAGTTTTCCTCTAAATAGCAGGAAGCATATGGGAGGCGGGTGGCGCCCGCCACCCCAACCTGCCAGCTCTCACTCAAGCAAGAGCTAAAAGGGGCCCAGAGGGTCTGGAATTCCTACCACATCCAGGGAGGTTGGGGGGGGGGTGGTTTGGAGACAGAGACAGCGGCCATGAGAAGGGCAGAGAGGGGTCCTGAAGGGCGGGCAGGCAGGCAGCAGCACCTGACTGAGATGAGCACCCTGAGGCCCTCAGATGAAGAATTCAGCATAACATCAGTGGTGGTCATAACCACCACTACTCACGGAGCACGTGTCAGGAGCTAACTTTGGGTTAAGCACTTTATTTGAATGATTTCACTTAAACTTTGCAACCAACTCTAAGATAGGGGCTGCTATTTCCCCCATATTACAGATGAGAAAACGGGGCTCAGAGGAGGAAAAACAGGAAGTCTGACTCTCTGGGCTAGAAAGGACCTTCCAGATCCCCAGCTGAATCACCAGTGCTCTGCAGACTTTTCAGTGCAGCTGAATGCTTAAATACTCCAAGTGACGGGGAGTTCACCACCATCCATTTGCAATGAGCAATTTGTATCCAAAAGGTTTTCCTAGTCTAAGCCAGAATCTCTTTCCCCAGAGCTTCCCCCCCCCCCCCCCAGGCCTGAGTGCCAGGCCCACACCAGCCTTCCTTCAGAGACAGAAAGGCAGGGGAGGGAGCCAGGCCCCTCAAGGTCTTGGGTTTCCCCTCTGTGGGTGGCACACCCCAGTTCCCTTGGCCTCTTCTGCACCGATGACCATGGGAACCAGTCACTTTCTGTGTGCCAGGCACCGTGCAAAGCCTGCCCAATACACAACCCCCTCTGACCCTCCTCACAAACCTGGGAAGATACGGTCATCACCCCATTTTACAGACGAGCAGCAGGCCCATGAGGGGTAGACACCTGCCCCAGTCATTCGATGGGGACGCGGGAACCTGGAGGTCTCACTGGGTTGCAGCTCTATGTCTCCTGACAGCTGAAGAGGCCCTGCTGACCCTACCTGCAGACCCTCTAACTGACACTGCCCCAGCCTTTGCCAGGATTCATCTGGACGCTGGGCCACAGGGCACCCAAACCCACACCAATCCCCTCCCAGAACCAAACTTAACCCTCCCTCTCCCCTTCTGCAGCACCCACTCAGTCCCCGAGTCCTGTTAAATCTCCCTGCTACACACCCCTCTGCACCATCCCCGGACCCTGCCCACCGTCACCCCAGCTGCCACCGGCCCAAGGAAGGGCCTTTCTACCGCTCAGGTCTGCCCTGCCTTTGGTCCCCTCTACCGCAAGGATCTGATGCAAACTCCCCGGCCCAATAGTTGAGGTCTTCCAAGCTTTGTCCTGTGCTGAACTCTCCGACCTCCAAGCCCTGAGGCCTAAGAGTTTAGCAGGAGGCAGGTGAGGTCTTTCTGGAGCCCCGGTCCTCTACCCGGTTCGCCCTTCCTGGTTGCTTCTTTTGGAGAACTCTTCCTCATCCTTTCAGACTCTGCTCGCAGGGACAGGACCAACTGGTCTGGCCCGGAGATCTCTGGGTGACCGGCACCACCCTCTGACTGGCCACAGATCACCTGCTCCCCTGCTGGAGGCGCCTCTCCCTTTGGCTGAGCTGTGAACTCCCCTGGCAGGGGCTGCTCTCATGCACCTCCATGGCACGGTGCCTGGTACATGGTAGGTGCCAATAGATGTCTGTAGAGTGTGAGAAGAAGTGATTAGATGGGGACCCTGGGGCACGGTGAAGTGTTAGAGATGACCCCTAAAACATGGCTCGTGCATGTCCCAGCTTTGATGGATCAGAAACAAACAAACAAACAAAAAAGCTGCTGTCAAAATAAAGTCATAAGACATTTGATTCATGAGGATTTTGCTGGCTGCCTCCAAATTGACAAGGGTGTCAGGGGGATGATCTGGGATGGCTGGAGCGTCCGGGAAAAAAGCTGCCTACGGCCGAAACCGGTTTGGCTCAGTGGTAGAGCGTCGGTCTGCGGACTGAAAGGTCCAGGGTTCGATTCCGGTCAAGGGCATGTACCTTGGTTGCGGGCACATCCCTGGTAGGGGTTGTGCAAGAGGCAGCTGGTTGATGTTTCTCTCTCATCGACGTTTCTAGCTCTCTATCTCTCTCCCTTCCTCTCTGTAAAAAAATCAATAAAATATATATTTTTTAAAATTTCTTATAAAAAAAGCTGCCTACGTCTGAGGAGGTGAAGTAACCAGGGCTCCCCTGAAGGGTGGGAGGAGGTGAGCAGGAGGGCCCGGGAGTGGGCCGGGTAGGAGAGGCTGGTCCCTGTTCCAGGCCTGCCTCTCATTTGCTCTGAGTGGCTGTATAGGTGGCTGGGCAGCGCTGAGCCACAGTTTCCAGTTTGTGAATGTAAAGGGCATTGGGAAAACTGATTGACGCAGATGTGTGTCCAAAGGCCTGAACACTCCCTCTGCTGTCAGGCTGATGTGACTCTGCCCTCCCCTCTCCATTCAAGCTCCCGGCAGGGTGTGCAGTCACCCAGGGCCTCTTGGTCTTGGAACACGGCGGCCTCAGAAGGCAGGCTCCTGCCAGATCCCCCGAAAGGTCCTTTTGGGGAGAGACCTCTGTGGCAGGGGAGTGGGAAGTGCTCCAGATGGGCCTCAGGCAGAGGCCGGATTGTAGACTTGGTCGGATGAAGGAGCTTTCTAATCAGAGGTGGAAAGAATAGAAAGGGAGCTCCCCACCTCTGAGGGTGTGCAAGCAATGGCTGGACGCCTTGGGATTAGAAGTTCTGACCCACGGTAGAAAATAATTTACACCGAAGGGCCCTGTGAGGGACCGCTGGGTCTTTTCTCCCCTTACACACACAGGGCCTTGACCTGACCTCTCTGAGGTTATGCTCTCAGTACCAGCCAGATTGACCTCGCCGACCTGTCCCTTCTCCCACAACATCCCTCAAAGACTCCCGCTGCCTTCAGGATCAAGTCCTGACATTCAAGGCGCTTGTGGTCTGGACCTGCTGCCGCTCATCCACTGGATGTTCCCCCACCACACGCTCTTGATGTATTTCTCCTGTTATATGGTCTTTCCACACTCTTCTTGGCTACTCAGCTTAGGTGTCACCTCCTCCAGGAAGACTTCCTTGCTCCCATTCTGGCTTTTGTGCATATACCTATATTGCAGACAAATCATCGATGGGCCCCTCCTGCTCCCCTCAAAACCGCGAGATCCTTGAGGGCCAGGCCGGCCAAGGCTGGCCCAGCACGGGCTCTGACACAGATGGCCAAGGTCTCCTGAGCTGGACGGGCACTTCAGATATTCTGGTTCTGAGAGCCCCACGCTACCTCAGTGAGCTTCTGTCTATAAGATCTGTGCTTATGAATCTTTTCTATAGGTGCATTGTTTTTTTTCTGATTATGAAAGTCACGCATCTTGGGAAATCCAGATCAGTAGAGGCGGCGAATTTGTTGTGTTTGGCCGCTGTTAGGCCTATTTAGGCTACAGCACACGCTTTTGTTGGGGGCGCTGCCCTTTCCCACTCCCACTGATGAAGTTCTGGTGGTGTGGACTCCATCCCCAGCTGGGAGGCGGTGCATCAGCCCAGGCTTCCAACCAGAGCAACTGACTGAGGGGTGGGCACACCTCCAAAACTGACCAGTCAATGCCGAGATTCAGTTTTGAGACTTGTATTTGGGCTATTACTGGGGAAGAAGTCTTACATATTCCTCTGGAGAGGCATCTTATCTCTGTACAAAAGAGCCCTATACAAACATGGGGACATTGCCCTGGCTGGGTGGCTCCGTGGTTGGAAAGGCATCTCACACACCAAAAGGTGGTAGGTTCAATTCCGTCAGGGCACATACCTACGTTGCAGGTTTGATCCCTGGTTGGGACACATATGGGAGGCAACCAATCAATGTTTCTCTGACATCAACATCTCTCTCTCTCTCTCTCTCTCTTCCTCACTCTCTAAAATCAATAAGAACATATCCTCGGATGAGATTAAACAACAACAATAACAACAAAAGAACACAGGAACAACCCAGAGGAAGCAGAGATGAGAAATGGTGAGAGAAATCGGGTCCCAGTAAAGGGTCTAAGCCCCTGGATCCAGTGAGCCTGAAGCCATGACCTCTGAACTTCACAGTCACAAGCCAGTACATGTCATTTTTGTTTAAATCCATTTGGGCTAGGTTTGCTGTCACTTGTATTTGGAAAGTACCTAAATGACACAAGGAAAAATAAAAACAGATCTTGTCCATATCTCACCATCCAGAGGCAATCCCTGTGAACAACGTGATGGTTTCCCTTCTGGGTGTTTCTCTTGGCAGGACGTGCACATGTTTGTATATTTTCCCCCTTAAAAACCTGAGATCATACAATATTCTCCGTTTTATATCCTCCTACTTTTCCCTAAACAATGCGCCCCAGACATGTTTCCACGTCTGCGAATGCCATTGCCTGGCCGGCCCGTAATTTATTTAACCATCTCTTGCTGGCAGATAATTGGGCAGTTTCTAATTTATCACTGTCATCAAGAACGTGCAGTGAACTTACTTGTAAAATGCATAGGTTTGCTCTTGTTGGATTATGTAGGACTAAGATTCCATATTCCAAGAGTTTGACTTCACCACTGTAAGTTTCTCTGTCTGCGTTTTAAGATTCTGTGTCCATAGGTAGTATCTTTCTTCCTGGGCAGGTTTAGTGGTTATCAAAATCAAGCAAATAGAAACAAAACAGAAACAAGCAAACACAGGGCCAGGGTGTCCCCAGAACAGCATCTCTGGCGAGAGTGCTCATTCCCAGGCCTTAGGAAGCAGCAGTTCAGGCCCACACACAGTTGCAGAGGAGGCAGCTGGGGCTCGGGGCTCAGGGGTTGGGGGGGGTGTGTGCTGGCCTGGGGTCCAGCTGGCTGTGTATGCCCAGCTACATGGCCCACTTCCCTGAGCCTCATCCCCCGACTGGGTCCAGCACCTCATCCCCCGACTGGGTTCAGATGAGGGAACTAAGGCTTCGAACGAGGAAATGACCAGCCCAAGGCCACACAGCCAGTGAGTGGGGGCCTCTGGGCCAGCTCTCCCAGGCTCCAGACCCCATGTGTCTCTCGTGTGTGTGTGTGTGTGTGTGTGTGTGTGTGTGTGTGTGGCTCTGCTCGGTGCTGAGGGGAGCCAGCACCGAGAGCCCAGGCAGGACATGATGAGCACAGAGTAGGTGGCACCTTGGCGGGCACGGTGGTGACAGCAGCCCTCGCCAGGGACCCAGCACTGAGACTGTTCCAGCCCTCTCCGTGTTTTAACTCGCCGAAGCCCCACAACCACCCCGGCACTTGCATTCTTGTCTCTGGTTCACGGAAGGGAAAACTCAGCATCAGAGCGAGAGAGAGACTTGCCCAAGGTCACACAGCCAAGCAGTGGGAGAGCCGAGGTATGGCCCAGATCTGCCGATTCCCCAAGCCCACATCCTGTCTCACGTTATTGGAGAACGGCTCCGGGCAGGACGGGGGAGTCCTAAAACCCCCCTGCTTGCCTTCCCAAGACTGAACACTGAGGAAAATCTCCAAACCCAGAAAAGGACTAAGAAGACAATGCCGATCTCCCAGGTCCTCATGCCCCACATAGCTCTTACAAAAAATGATATCTGTTTTATAACCTCCTCCTTTTCAACCCTGTAACACACTGTGAAGTCCTTTCTGCAACAGGAAGTTTAGATCCGTGGCCCCATTTCTAACAGCTGCAGTGGGTGCCCCTGGATGGCTGCAGGAAACGAATGTGACTAGTCCCCTGGTGACAGACAATTGGGTTCCCGGTTGTCCTACTCTCAGCAGCGCTGCCAGGAGCACTCTCCAGCTCAGCTAACCCCCCGCCACCCGTCAGGTCCCACTCAAACGCCACCTCCTTAGAGAAGCCGCCTTGAACCGTTCCATGCCAATGCAGGCCCCCTACCCTGCTCATCTGTGTAACATCACCAAGCCAACGTCCCTCGCTGCCATGTTGAAGTCTCTGCTTATTCAGGTTATTTGTGTGGGTGACTGTATACTATCTGTCTCTGCCCACGGCTGTGTGCTCTGTGAGGGGCATCGACTAGCAGGGACTAGCACTCCGTAAGTGTCATGGGAGTGCAGGAATGCCACGGGGTGGGGTGGGGGTGGGGGGCTGGTGCTCCGTCTGCAGAGCAGGTGCCCTGTTTCAGGGCTGAGAGGCACCCTCCGCCATGCCACCCTCCAGGCCACGTCCCCAGCACCAGTCCAGGGACCCAGAGATCTGCCTTAGGACTGCTTGAAGCTTCCAGGCCAGGTGCCTGCCCTGCTGGGACCCCAGCACTGAGCAGAGCCTGCCACACACACACACACACACACACACACACACACACACACACACGAGAGACACACAGGGTCTGGAGCCTGGGAGAGCTGGCCGAGAAGCCCCCACTCACTGGCCGTGTGGCCTTGGGCTGGTCATTTCCTCGTTCGAAGCCTTAGTTCCCTCATCTGAAAAATGTGGCCAACACCACTGACCTCACAGGGGTGCTCTGAAGATGAAGGAAGAGAATGGACATGCTTAGCACACAGTAGGCCCTTAGGAAACGGCAGTTCAGGCCACATACAGTTAGTTCAGAGGTTGGGTCTGACCCCATCTCTCCTGGATGACTGCTTTTTATAGCGAATGATTCCTGGTTCTGCCCTGGCCTTCTCCCCTGCCCTGGCCCCAGGGATGACCCATTTCTATCCTTCAAACGACTACAGGCTCTACTCTGATCCCTCGCCACACTCCCAAATGCCTATTGTGCTGCCTAGAGTCACAGCGACCTGCCTGGCCTCCTAAGCCTTACAAATGCAAGAGGCACCGACACGGGTCTGAGGAACAAACGGAGGAACCCTGCCCTCTGTGGGAGCCTCCTGGCCCTCAGCCCTCAAACACGGTCAGAGGCGTCGGCCTGAGCCAGCCTGTCCGGGTTCTCCTGCGCCTGGATGCTCTCTGGCTGCGCGAGAAGTAACCGTACCTTTCTAAGCCTCCCTCCCTCCTCTGTGAAACGGGGATCGAAATAGAATCCGTGAGGATTCCATGAGATAAGCTGAGATGCTTAGCAAGAGCCTGGCATTTAGTAAGTGTTCAAAAAATATTAATGATTATTGTTATGGCCGCTTTTTAGCCTTTCTGCTGTGGCATATAATACGCAGAGAAAAGTACATAAAACAGGAATGCTTACCAAGTGAACTGTCACGAAACCAGTTCCTGGGTCAGTAAATAGAACAGAACCCACTCCTGAGCCCCCTCCCAATCCTCACAGCTGGGGTGGGGAACCTTTCCATGCCCAGGGCCATTTGGATATTTGTAGCATCATTCCCTTAATATAAATTTACGTTGCTATGAGGAAAGCTCCTAGATTTATTGAATTTCAAGCCCCGCTTGCAGCTGGCTTGGCAAGGCCAGACCGAAGGATTCCTTAGGCCTTATACAGCCCACAGGCCAGGCGTTCCCTACCCCCTGCCTTAGAGCCTATTTTCTCCACAAAAATCATCAATGTTTTATTATTGTAGTGCTATTATTATTACTATTATCGATAACAATCAGCAAATTAAAAAATGCAGTGGGGCTCCTTTGCACAGACTGAGCCAGGCTCCCGGACTCCCAGCTCCCTCTGTCCTGAGCACGGAGACTCCCCATCCAAGTCTCCCGACTTGGGCTCTGGCTGTTCTTTAAATAACTGGCTTGTTAGCAAAATAGCAGCAGTAACACCTCCCTCGCTGCCGCCCAGGCCTACCATCTTCCCTCACAACGCCGACGGCTGCTGCCCCAGCGTGCCAAGGAATCCCGCTCTCCGTCACAGGGCCACCGTGCCAGCGCTGCCAGCTCTGCTGCGCTCCCCAAGGCCACCCCCTGCCCCTCCGGCCGTGCCTGGCCCGGGGGCAGAGGTGGACACTCAATTTCGCTGAGATGATGCAGAGAAGGAAGCACCTAGTGAAATGCCAGGCACATAGTAACTGCTCAAGAAACGCTGGGCGTTATGCAGGTGGCTCCTGTTACACACCCCGTTCCTGGGGAGACCATGCAGGGGCTGGGGCACAGCCAGGAGAATTTGCAAACGATTACATCCCACAGACACTCACAGCTCTCCGACTGAGATTCACCGCTTCCTTTCCCACAACAGCTTCTCAGCCAAATGAGACGGCCGGCCCTACAACAAGCCCGGGGACAGGTCAGGGGAGCAGGGTCCGGGGCAGCTCATTAATAGGGCTCTTTTCATGGTTATTAAGACTAAGGCTGGCACCACACAAGTGCGCCCCTTGTCCTTGAAGAAGCACTTCTACTTACATTATCCACACGACCTTCACATGCTTTTTTATTATCCTATAACATTTGCATGTGATACATATTTACGAGTCTTCTTCCTTCTCATAACCATCCCATCAGGGAGGCTGGTGGGATGGATGAGGGACTAGAGACCAGAGGGGCTGGCCACCCTGCTGATGGCCTGAGCTCACTGCATGCTCTCTGGGGCCAGCAGGGACCAGCAGCTAAACGGCCCCTGGGCTCCGGGCTCCTGAGGATGTCCACTGGAGGGAAGTGACATCTAGGAAGTTCCTTCCTTCCACGACTATTGGCTGTGTACCCACTGTATGCTGGCGCCTGGCTGTCCAGTAGGGGATGAAGCAGTTTATTGCTCACCCGTGGGGAGCAGAGGCCACATGAACTGGCGGATCATAAACCAACTGTCCCATGTAGTGCTGGCTGGTGGCTGGTGACCCTCCTTTGAACCATGGCATCTCGTCTGTGACCTAGACTCCTTGTGCTTGCGTGGCCCGGGAGGTGGCGGTAGGTTGAGGTGCAGGAACATGGCGAGTGTTAGGTGCTGTGCGGGCACTGAAAGGGGGTATGTTCTCGGGATCATGGTAGTGGGAAAGATGTCAGGTTTGGGGTGTGGCCAGGGGTGGGCGGCACAACTTCAGTCCAGGTGGGACCTGGAGGAATGTGGGCAGCACAGACTGGAGGGGCAGCAACAACAGGGATCCCCAAGATCCAGGAACTCTGATGGCCCCGCCTCAGCCCCAGCAAGACTCACCCCTCCCCTTCCCTTCCTGAGCCCATGTCAACAACTGCCCAGCCCCTTGGGTGTGGCAAGGGCCGGCCTTGTGAGGTAGAGAGAGCTGGGCTGGCTGTGCATCCTCGGGCAAGTGGCTTCCCCTCTCTGAGGCTGTTTTCTCTGTGAAAAGGAAGCCTAATGGGTTGTTGGGAGGACTGGACAGATAAGCAGTTAAATCATAAACGGGGCTCAGACTGAGATCCCCTCCCCAGCATGTGGGTGTCACCGGGCAGGAAAGCTGGGCATTTCCCAACGGTGCCAAGCACGGGTGGGCGGGCGGGCGGGCGAGCAGCCCTGATTCCGTGTGCCCAGGCCGGCAGACGCAGTTACTTACCAACCAGAGGGCTACGTGCAGAGGAAAAACAGGAACCAGTGGGGAACCAGCAGGCGTCACCTCAGGAGCGGGCACTGGAGCGAGGGCTGGCACACACATCCCTCCGGGCACTCAACCAGGGGCAGCGACAAGTGTGGGACGGGGCCCTCCAGTGCTGGGCGTGACCAGGTTCTTGCCACCAGGCAGCTGGCAGAAGGGGAGGCTCCGGTGCCTGCGGAGATGGGGGAGAAAGTCAGTCAGGAGGTGCCTGGCATCATTCCTCCACCCCGAGGCCCTCTGATGGGTCCTGGGACACTGGGATGGACACACCAGGCGGCAATCATAAAAACCCGTGTCTGTACAACACTACATTTTCCCAAGTACTCTGGTTTCCCGGCTCATGTGGGCCCCACATTCTTTTTCAGAGGCATATTTGCATGTCATGCATATTTATGATGCCTTTCTTACCACCCACAGAATCCCCACAGCAGTTCCCACAGCAGCCGGGAAGCTTGGCTTCAAAGGCTCTGATCCTCTTTGTCTTGCTTCTCCCTCATTTTCTCTGAATAGGGCAGTCAGGAAAGCCAACCAGTCCTGAGTTCAAATCCCAGCTCAGCCCTTCACTTGGGTAGGCAGCTGTCCTATTCTGAGCCTCCGTTTCCTCACTTGTCAAATGGTATTAAGAGTGCCTCCTCTGCCCTGGCTGGGTGGCTAAGTTGGTTGAAGCATCATCCCATTCACCAAAAGGTTGCGGGTTCCATTCTCGGTCAGAGCACCTAACCAGGTTATGGGTTTGATCTCTGGTCGGGGCGTGTATGGGAGGCAACCAATCGATGTTTCTCTCTCCCTTCTTCTCTCTAAAATCAAGAAACAGCCAAAACTGGTTTGGCTCAGTGGATAGAGCGCCAGTCTGTGGCCAGGTTCGATTCCGGTCAAGGGCATGTACCTTGGTTGCGGGCACATCCCCAGTAGGGGGTGTGCAGGAGGCAGCTGGTCGATGATTCTCTCTCATCAATGTTTCTAGCTATCTATCCCTCTCCCTACCTCTCTGTGAAAAATCAATAAAATATATTTTTAAAATTATTTAAAAAATAAAATAAAATCAAGAAACATATCTTTGGGTAAGGACTTTAAAAAAAAAAAAAAAAAAAGAGTGCCTTCTCTGAGGGCTCCTGTGAGGATTAAAAAGATAATGCAAGAAGAATACCTGGCACAGCATAGCGGCCCCGCCCCTGTCCCCGCACTCATTGCATCATTCCCACCATCACTTCCCACTTAACACATCTTGTGCAAGAGGCGAAGGGAAGCCAGGTGTCCCTCTCCGCCCACTTCTCCTGAGCAGGTGCCACCGCTCCTGCTTGGATCGTTAAGTCAGCAGGGACCCATCCTCCCGGGAGAAGAGAAGGGCTCCTCCATTCCATAACCTCCTCCCAGGAGCCTCTGGGCTGCCCTGGAGGCCTCAGTGGCATCTCCCCTCCCTCCACCCTTGCATTCTACAGGTGGAGAAACTGAGACACAATGGAAACCAGTTCTGTGGGGGCACAGAATCCAAGAGGTTGGGCTGGGATCTGAACACATGCTTCCACCTCTCAGTGGTGGGAGGGAAGGAGCAGGGGTCAATACACAGGAGGGACATGGAGAAAGGGGCCCTCCGTGGTGGGGGGCGGGCCATCTTTCCCTCCTGGTCATGCCCGGGCCCCGGGAAGCCCTCGCATCTCTAGCGGCCTGTATCTGCACCTGCTCTTTGCCAAGCCCTTCACAAGCTTGACAGCGTTTCCTTTCCCCACAGCCCTACAAGGTTACCACTGTTTCTCAAAGGCAGAGCCAGGCTCAGGGAGTTTCCGCAGTTACCCATGGGCACACACACCGAGGAAGAGGCAGAGCATCTAATTCCAAGACCTGACACTTAACTCCTGCCTCCCCCAGCGGGAGATCACCAACCAAGACAGACAGGCACAACCGTCTGGATGAAAAGTGGTTAAGTAGCAAGAAAAAGAAAATACCCAACTCCCCAAATTCTGAATTCGTGGATGCAAGTTCTTAAAGGTGCATCAAGATTTCAAGATGCACCTTGGGGCATGAAGTTGCCAAGGCATGAAAAGCCAGGGCCTAGAGAGAGGCTCCCCAACCAAGTTGTCACTTTTGGCAAAAATCAGCCAGAGCCCAAAGCTGAAGGAAAAGGGGAGAGCAGGGGGAGGCACCTGTGCAGCGCAGCGGGGCGGTGGCCATGATGGGGGTCCCGAGACCTGTCTTGGAGTCACCCTACTTCCCTTGCTGAGGGACCAGAACTCCCCACACAAGACAGTCTCTTGCCTCCCTGTCAGCATGGATGGCGTTTAGATTCTGGGACTTCCAACATGGATGACCGTCGAGAATATTATGTGAAGCAAAAGAAGACTGCACAGTGTATGATTTCACTTCTAGGAAACGTCCTGAACAGGCAGCTCTGAGGGACAGGAAGAAGGTGAGTGGTTGCCAGGGAGGGGAAGACAGCGAAGATAATGAAAATGTCCCAAAATGAACCAGGGTGATGGGGACACAACTCTGTGAGCACACTAAAAACCACTGAGCTGTGCACGTTAAATGCATAAATTATATGGTATGTGAATTCTATCTAAAAAAAAAAAAAAGCTGTTACAACAATCCAACACGAACAAAAAGAGAAGATTCTTTGACTTTCAAATGGGTGGCTGCTCTCTGGGAGTCTGCAGTCCTCCAGGGTTCTCCTGCTATGGCCTAGGAACCAGGGAGTATTTCCCATCAGCCTCCATGTGCCCCCGACCCTCTCCCGAGGCCTTCGCACTCCACATTTATCCCCTCCCTGACCTCCCAACTAGGTCCGGTTCTGGCTCCTATGGTCCCTCTGTTTCTCCTTCTGGCTACATATCATGCTGATGTGAGGAAAGCATTCCCAGGATCACGGGTTGACCCTGCCTCCTCCATCAGACTGGGAGCTCCATGACGGCAGGGACCACCGTCCCTCGTCATCATTGTCAACACGTAGCACAGAGCCTGGCATAGAGGAGGAGCGCAGACATGGTTGCTGGTCGAATGAATGAATGAGTCGGAATTCCAAACCCTGTGATGCACACATTCTGGCCAAGTGATAGCTGGGCAAGTCAAGTAATCTGAGCGTCTCAGTGTCTATCTCAGGGAGTAGCCAGGGGATTAAAAGGGCTAATGGCCACGGGACGTACTTCATGAAGTGGCTCCGCCCATAGCCGCCCCATCTTAGTTGATGGAACCCCCTCCTTCCAGTCACTCAGGCCCAAATCCTGGAGTCATCTTTTTTAAAAAATATATATTTTATTGATTTCTTACAGAGAGGAAGGGAGAGAGCTAGAGAGCTAGAAACATCGATGAGAGAGAAACACCGACCAGCTGCCTCCTGCACACCCCCCACCGGGGATGTGCCCGCAACCGATGCACATGCCCCCGACAGGAATCGAACCTGGGACCCTTCAGTCCACAGACCGACGCTCTACCACTGAGCCAAACCGATTTCGGCAGGAGTCATCCTTTTTTAAAATTTATTTTATTTTATTGATTTTTCAGAGAGAGGAAGAGAGGGATGGAGAGCTAGAAACATCGATGAGAGAGAATCATCAATCAGCTGCCTCTTGCACACCCCCTACCGGGGATGTGTCCGCAACCAACATACATGCCCTTGACCGGAATCGAACCCAGGACCCTTCAGTCCACAGGCGGATGCTCTATCCACTGAGCCAAACCGATTTCGGCATGGAGTCATCCTTGATGCCTCTCTTTTCCTCACTTTCCACATCCAAGCCATTAGCAACTCCTATCCAATCCACCCTCACATTATATCAAGACATCAATGCCCCACCTGACGGCTTCCACCACTGTGGATGGAGCCATCGTCATCTCTTACCTGGATTAACCATGTCCTCTCTTATCTCCTGCTTCTGCTTTTGCTCCTGACACAGAAGCCAGAGGAAGCAGGTTAAATGCAAGTCAGATCCTGACCCTCCGCCATAAACACTCCATGGCCTCCCTTCACTTCCACTAACTGTTGGCAGCCTTACAAAGGCCACAGGCGCCACCTCCGGATGCCACCCCTGGTTCTCCCCTTCGCCCCAGCTACTCTGGCCTTGGTGCTGATTCTTAAACAGACCAGCCCTGCTGCTTCCTCAGGGCCTTGGCACTGGCTCTTCCTCTGTCTGGAGTGTTGGTCGCCCGGATGTCCGTGAGCCCAATGCCATCACTTCCTTCAGATCTTTGCTGAGTCCTGACCTTGTCAGTAAGAGGCAGTGCAGCATAATGGCTAAAACTCCTCACTGAAGAGCCTGGGGGTGAGGTAAAATTCAGGCTCTGCCAGTCCCATTGCTGAGTGGCCAAGTTTCTCAGTTTCTCTGTGACTCGGTTGTTCATTTCTAAAGTGGGAGCAGTTACAGCTCTCTCCTCCTGTGGATGTGGTGAGGCGGCAATGAGTTCAGTGAGCACAACCGCCATGTCTGCTGATTCCATTGTTCCCCTCCCCCGCCCGCCCCCCCACTCCACCTAACAGTCCCAGGGCCTGATCCTCCCGGCTCTAATGTTCTCCTTGGCACCTGCCACTATGCACCAGGACATGAGGATGAGTAATTTATCCTGATCATTGCCTGTCCCACTAAGAGGCAGAGCATCTAATTCCAAGACCCGGCACTTAACCAGGTAGAGAGTTTGGTCTCTTTGGTTTATGGCCAGATCCCCGGAGCCGAGCACAGCACCTGGCGTGTGCAGGTGCTCAGCGAACACTTTGCTCAACGTGTATTTTCAGCGCCGGGTACACAGTCCCTGTCATGCGCTGTGGGCTTCCCCTCCTTCCTGCCACTGACATTTTCCTCTCCCGCTCAGCGGCAGCTCCAGGTCTGCGGTCAGACTGCTGTGGGCAGCTCTGCCTGCCACCACGTGGACACCTCCCACGCTCTGTGTCCGGGGCCCAGGGCGTGACCTTCCCCGGAGACTCGCCCTCCTGCACCTGGAAGCAGCTCACCCTCCTCAGTAACCAAGAAGCCAGGAGGCTCCCATGTCCCTTCCGCCTTCTCGCTCAGCCCCTCCCCTGTGAACCAAAGACCATGTCCTTTATGTCTTGCCCTCCTAAATACCTCTCAGACCCTCTCCTTTTTGTCGCCAGAGTCACCCCTGCCCGGCGGCCCCATCTCTCATGCAGACCACGGCCCCGGCCTCCTCCCCAGGCACCCTGCTGCCTCCCTCGCTCTGTTTCCTGCGCCGCAGCCAGGAGGATTTTTTCTTTTCTTTTCAAAACGCACATGGAACAAATAAAAGCCTCGCTCTGCAAGCCTGAGAAGCCAAAGTCCTCCTTGCTCAGAAAACAAAGCAGCCGGGGCTTTTCCAAAAGAATTCGACTCGGAGTTCCTCAAATAATAAATGGCCGCCCAGGCCCAGGTAAAAGGTATTGGTTATACACAAATTTAACTTACATACAAAACGGGCTTGCCTTTTTAGCTCAATAAGTATATGTGGCGTTGAACTGAAATGAAAAGACAGCTTTTAAAAATGGCATTTACGGGGTTTCCTCGCGCACGGGGGCATTTCCTCACCCCCACGTCTCACTGACTCCTCTCAGCAAACCAGGCGAGTGCACATGGCTCTGGTTGCGGATGAGGCAGCTGAGGCCCAGAGAGGGGAGGTGACTTGTCCAAAGGAACACAGCTCCCAAGTCCCCGCGTCCTCCCAGGCCCCGGAGGCCGTGGCCACGGGGCACGGGCAGAGACGGGGCAAAGACGTGGAGCCTCCTGTTCTGCAGCTGCTGCTGGGGGCTCCCAGGGCCTCTGAGACCGTGGACAGAACCCGCTCGTTTCCTGCTCCTCGCCTCTGCCTGCGGGGCATCGGGCTCAGGGGAACCGCTGCCCAGGCCGACCTCCACCCGGTCGCCCTTTACGGCCCTCCTCCGGCGCCGCGTCTCCTGCCTGCGTCCCTCGGCTCCGGCTGTCCGGACACGCCACCTGCGATGATTTATGGCTGTTCCTGACCCGGCAGTGCCCTCCCCACGTGTGTCGTGTTCCTCCTGGATCTTCTGCCTCAGGGACCGTGGCTCCTCTGCCCCCTCCGATGGCCAGTCCTCCGGCCCTCTGCCCCAAGTCCACAGGGACCTCTCCAATCTCTCGGTGCAGCCCGGCCTCACCCCTGAACCCAACCGAGACGCATCTCCCCGGCCGCCTCCCGGAACTCCCACTGCAGGCCCCTGACACCCTCATGTCCAAAATGGAGCTCGTCACCTTCTCCCCCAATCTGCCCCTCACTGATGTCTCTCAAGTCACAGTTTCTCTCCCTGCCCACGGCTCTGGGCTCAGTTCATGCCCCATCCTGCCTCAGGACGCCTGAGCACAAGCTACCCATCTACCCACATGCCATCCACATCACACACATACCAGCCACCCACCCACTTTGCCAAACCCCTACAGACCACTGACTTGCCCAGACTCACCATTCATCCACTCTCCCACCCCTCCGTCCACTCACTCACTCACTCACCCATCAACCTACCATTCACCATTTACTGAGGTCTCCAATGCACCAAGCTGCAGACTGGACATGATGACACAAAAATGACTCAGACCCAGTTCTAGGCCTCAAGCTCCCCCTGGGTCTTGAAGGGTGAACAGGGACCTGTGGAGGGTGGAGGGGAAGCGGGAGGTCCCCTAGCTGGAGGGCTAACAAGGACACGGAAATAGGAAGGAGAGCCTGGGTGTCTAGGGAACTTGACCAGACAGGTGGGGGGCGACAGAATGAAGGGTGAAGAGCTAACCTCGGCCGGCTCTGCAGGGGCTCCGGGACCAGGTAGATAAGGAGCGGACTTTACCTGAATCATGGGCCCTGGCAGACCCCAGCTCCACCACCTTGTAGCTGTGTGACCCTGAACAAATGACCTCCGTGTTCCCTGGCTATAAAATGGGAACATTAATACACCTATTACAAAGGACTAAATGAGCTAATGCATATACATATTATATCTCTTAATATATATCTCTTAATATAGCACAGTGCCCGGTGTATAGAAAATGTTCAAGAAATATAGTTGCTATGAGTCCTCATATTATTATTAGTTAATATGCTCTGGTCAGTGTAGACAGCAGAGAGTGGTACGTAAAGTGCATGCTACGCTGGACCACAAGGCCCGGGCTCAGCTTCGGGGAGGTCTGGGGTGAGCGTCTCTGCCCCGTCCGCGGTCTCCCAGGCTCTGACAGCCCCAGCCCCACAGCTTCAGCCTGGTTCTCACCCACTGACTGCCCCAGCCAGCCATGCCCACTGGCCACTCCCCCAGCCCAGCCTCCAGGGCCCGGGTGAACTCAGCATGCCCTGCCCGTAGTTTTGAGGAGTATGGGCAGCTGAGCTCCACATTTCAAGACCTTTCTGACATGTGCAGCCTGTTCCCGCTCTCTGACAGCCTGGGGCACCTCCCTGTGAATCACAGCGGCTCCCGGAACAGAGTGCCACGGAGCTCTGGACATAGCTCTGTCCTCTCCACCTCACGGCTCTGCTCCGGTGTGCCAACACCCCTCACGGTCTGCTCCGGTGTGCCAACACCCCTCACGGCTCTGCTCCGGTGTGCCATCACCCCTCACGGCTCTGCTCCGGTGTGCCATCACCCCTCACGGCTCTGCTCCGGTGTGCCATCACCCCTCACGGCTCTGCTCCGGTGTGCCATCACCCCTCACGGCTCTGCTCCGGTGTGCCATCACCCCTCACAGCTCTGCTCCGGTGTGCCATCACCCCTCACAGCTCTGCTCCGGTGTGCCATCACCCCTCACGGCTCTGCTCCGGTGTGCCATCACCCCTCACAGCTCTGCTCCGGTGTGCCATCACCCATTCTGCGGATGACAACACTGAGCCCCAGGAGGAATGCGGACGTTCCTTTGCTTCAGACGGCACAACAAGAACATGGCTGAGCAGGGATTCACACCCTGTATGTTCGGACTCCAGAGTCCCAGCTCTCTCTCCCAAATCCTGGAAGCCCCCCAACTCTCAGGGCCCAAGATAACACAGGGATGTAAATTTTCCAGGTCCCGGGGAATGCGGTCCAGGAAGAACTCTGTGCGATGTTGGAAATGTTCTCGTTTGCACTGCCCAACAGTAGCCGGGAGGCACGTGTGGCTGCCGAGCCCTCGAAATGTGCCTCGTGCAACTAAAGGACTGAATTCTGAATAAAATTAAATCTTAATAGCTGCACGTAGCTTGTGGCGACCCTACTGGATAGCACAGGACTAGACAGCTTTAACATTCGCAACCCTGAGACCGCATTTCCAAATGCTCACACTTTTTGAGCCACAACTCACAAGACATTTAGCCATTTCATGAGAAAGATTTTACCATGTGCCGTCTGGTCCTTGTGTTGATAAACCACGGCTACCCAGCACCCACAAGCTAATTGCTTTTTTACAATTCAAGGTCATCCAGGAACTAGCTGCCAACCCCCCCGCTCCGCACCAGGCACCGAGCCAGCGGTGGAAGACTGACACACTTGTTCCTGCCCCCGAGGAGCTCGGCCTGGTGGCGGGGCATGTCCTACATTAGGGTCTGTGACAGAGGGACGGGCGCCAGGACGAGGCTCACACACTGTGTGAGGAGCGGGGTGAGGACAGGGTGGCCAGCTTGGCAGGGGAGTCCAGGATGGCTGCCCAGAGGAGGGGACTCTGACACGGTGTCACTGTATTTCACAACCACTTTCCCAACCACTGTCTCGTTGGCCCCTCGCTGTAGCCCTGCGGTGGGGTTCGGGCCCGGCCCGTCTCTGCCTCTCTGGGCACTGGATTCCCACGAGCACACACTTCCGGAACGGGCACTGACTGTGGGCCACAGCCCTAAGGCCTGGGAGGGGGAGGCCAAGACCCCCGAGTGGGTGAGGGCGGAGCAGGATGGTCTCCCAGGCCAGTGCTCCCCTGGGCCCCCCACCCCTGCTTTCTTGGGAAGGTTCACCAGGACCAAGCCAGCAGGTGTCCAAACGTGTTTCAGTGGAGGACTTGGAAATCAGATGTTCCCCAAACCCTCCGAAGGGCCAGTCTCACACATCCCCGAGCTTCTGCAGTTCTGACAGGACCCGCAGCCCCTCCCCGGCATCGTGCCTCCTCCGGGCTGGCCCACTGACTTCCGGAGGCCACGGGCGACCTTCATTTAGCATCTCCCTGTAATCCCTTCGTCTCCATTCCGCACCCTCAGGCCCGCCGCAGCGGCAGCTCTCACCTGCCCTACTTTCCCTGCCTCTGAGTCCCGCTCGGAGCTCACGCTCGGTTCATTTCGCCCGTCTTGGGAGGTGTTTCTCTGCACCTTCTGAAGGCGATCCTGCCCGGGGGCTGGGGAAGTTCGAGCCCTTCCTTCTCCCCTTGTTAACAGAGAGCCCAGACGGTCCGTCCTCCAAAGCCTGATGCAGAAGGCAGGGAGTTCCTACTCCGAGATCCACAAACCAACAGTCCTTGGGCCCCTACTCTGTGCACACCCCACGCCAGGCAACGAGCCGAATCAGTCAGTGGGGGTGGCAGTCCGCGGTGCTGGGAGCTGCCCTGGAAGGAAGCCCGGGGCAGCCTGGGAATCAGAGAAATACCGGGAAGGAGGCGAGGCTCTGGCCGGGCTCTGGGGGTGCGTGGGAGTTCACTCGGTGGACCGGGTGGGGAGGGGCCCTGGAGGCAGAGAAAGAGGGACAGAGCGTGGCAGGTTTGGGGAACTGCGAGGAATCCACACGGGCGGGGAGCCGGTCTGTGTGCTCGGGGGGGGGGGAGAGGAGGAGGAAGGGGAGAGGAGACAGGGCTGGAGATGCAGGGGGGGCTCCGTCACGAGGGCCCTGCAGTGACAGTCCAGGGAGGGCCGCCTTGGCCCTGGGAGCAGTGGGGGGTTCACGGCCTCAGTCAAGCCCGGGTGGGAGAAAGGTCACCAGCAGCTTTGTGGGCAGCCTAGAGGTGGCGGGGTGATCGAGGTGAGGGCTGACAGTGACTCCTAGGGCAGGGGCACTGGAGCAGGGGACAGGGACAGATTCAGGGCTTGGGGCTGTTAGGAGTGGAGGAAGAGGTAACGGAAGTCAAGGGTGAGTCCTAGGTTTCTGCTCTGAGTGACTGGGGAGATACAGTGAACACAGCCGTGTGTCCCCCTGCCCCCATCCCCCCCCCCCCATCCTTGGGAGACATGTTCCAAACCCCTCAGTGCATGCCTAACACCGTGGACAGTACCGAGCCCTATATGTTCAGTGCTTTTCCCTTTACATTCATACCTTTCATTTGTAAGTTAGGCACAATAAGAGATTGATTAGCAATAGCTCACAAAATAAAAGAGTTACAATAATATACTATAATAAAAGTTATTGGCCTCTTAAAAAATATCTTATTGTACTAGACTCACCTTTTCACCTAAAAGAAGCACTTTAAAGCTTCTCTTGGGCATATCCGAATTGCCAGCAGCACACGTGTGCTTTGGGGTCATTATTAAGTGAAATAGCAGTCATTTAGCACAAGCACAGTCCATCTGATAACCAAGACAGCTACTAAGTGACTTACAGACACACACAGGCTAACAGGCTAGCAGAGGTAGTGTATACAGCGTGGAAACGCTGGGCAAAGGGACACTTCCTGTCCCGGGCAGGACAGAGCAGACAGCAAAGATGTCACCATCTACTCAGAACAGTGTGCCATTTAAAACTTATGAACTAAAATATATATATATATATATATATATATATATATATATATATATGTGTGTGTGTGTGTGTGTGTGTGTGTGTGTGTGTGTATGTGTGTGTGTGTGTGTATATATATATATTATATATATAATTGATTTCAGAGAAGAAGGGAGAGGGAGAGTGAGACAGAAACACCAATGATGAGAGAGAATCACTGATTGGCCACCTCCCGAATGCCCCGCACTGGAGATGAGCCTGCCATCCAGACATGTGCCCTGACCGGGAATCGAACTGTGACCTCCTGATTCATAGGCTGATGCTCAACCACTGAGCCACGCCAGCCAGGCTAAAACTTACGAATTTTTATTTCTGGAATGTGTCATTTAATATTTTTGGACCATGGTTGGCTGTGGGCAACTGAGACGACAGAAAGCCAAACCGCAGATAAGGTGGTGGGGGAAGGGGGACGAATATCCTAAGCTTTCGGCTCTAAGAGGAGTCAGCAAACATTTTCTCAGAGAACCAACGGTAAATATTTTAGGTTTGTGGGCCACTCAGTGCTCCAGGGCTGCACAGACAAACATCAGTGTACAGCATGGCTATGTTCCAACAAATGTTTTATCAGAACAAAAACAAGGAAAGCCATCTCAAGCTGGTTCTAACAATAAGGTGAACTGATTAACTCATATCATGGTGGACTTCAGGCGCAGTTCAATCAAGGTTCCAGCTCTGTTCTGCTCATGTTTTCTCATCCCAGTTCTTCTCCATGTCGGCTCCCTCCCACGTCTGGCTTCCTGCCGGCAGGCAAAAGAGCTGCACCTGTTCCCAACAAATAGCACCAGGGGGCACGGAGAAGGACTTCTCTTCCAGCCAAGTCCCAAGGGTCACTCTGATTGGATTTGCTTATGTCACATGCCTGTCTAGGAACCAATCATCATGCCTGGGGAATGGGACACACTGATTGGCTTAACCAGGGTCACATGCTCAGTCCCTGTGTTGGGGAGGAAGAGTCAGTTTTCCTGAGGCCACGTGGCTCCTCCAGTGGAAATCAGGGTCTGATAAGATGGTAGAAACGAGAGAAGAATGCAAGAAAAACAAAAGCGTATGTCCCCATAAAAACATGTAAATGGATGTTCATAGCAGCATTGTTCATCCAGAGCCAAAAATCGAACAGATAAACAAAATGTTAACTCTCCATAAAACTCAGCACCAGAAAAGAATGAGGTACTGATATATGCAACAACAACAAAACAGTTGCTGAGTGGAAGAAGCTCGACACCAAGGGCACATGTTGTACGGTCCTATTGACATGAACTTTCTAGAAAAGGCAAAACTACAGAGACAGAAGGCAGATTCAGTGGCTGCCTGGTATCTGGGACATGAGTGGGGATTGGCTACAAATGCACACAAGAAAATTTTTGGATTGTGGTGATGGTTGCACCACTATATACTTACTAAAACTCAACAAAATGAACACTTAAAATGAGTGCGCTTTATGGTATGTAAATGACACCCCAATAAAGGCTGTTGTTTAGAAAGGTTGGAAGGGGCCACGGGATGCTGGGGTGTAGCCATGAGGGCCCAGGAACAGAGTGGCAGGGGCAGGTGTGAGCGGAAATGCGGTGATTGCTCTGCTGAGTAAGAGGTGCGTCTGGTGGGTAAGAAATGCCAAACGGAGAGGGTGTGGTCTGAAAAGAAAAGGCAGCCAGGACAATGCCCTGAGAGACAGAGACACGTAAGGGACGGGCGGACGGAGGAGGAGAAGCCAGCCAAGGTGTTGAGATGGAGCAGCCAGAGAGGTGAGAGGCTCTCCGAGATCCAGCAAGCTGTGGAGGGGAGTCCGGGGACGGTACCACTGCCCGCGGCCTGGGGGAGGCGAGGATGAGATGAACCAAGGAGGCCTGGTGGCCTTGGGGAGAACAGTGACTGCAGAGGGGTGGGTGGGGTGCAGGCTGCGGTGGGTGAGGAGTCATTGGAGGCAGGGAGCGCAATCCACACCCTCAGACGCTCAGGCTGGGAGGGAAAGGAGGGAGCAGGTAGCTGGGGGCGGCGTGGAAACCAAAGGCAGAAGCCGTGGGTGAAGGAGGACGCGGAGGCGGCGGGCACGGTCTGCAGTCTTGATTGGTGCAGCCGGGAAGAGGAAGAGACACTGCAGTGTGGGGGCAGATGCAGCCACTCCGAGCTCTGTCACACGCTCATGGAACCTCCCGGAACCAGGCAGCCTGCCTGACGCCAGTGCCGCTCCTCACGCTGGGGAGAGACAGCTCACGCAAGCTGGAGCGGGCTCCCAACCCGCCCGGGGCCGCTGCCCACCAACCAGGACCATGATGGCTGCATATCAAGGGCCCAGCACCCGGGGCCAGGCTGGGCATGGAGGAGGTGACAGAAAAGGTTTTATTCTTCTTAATGTCTTCATATTATGTTTAAAACGGAGCCCTACATCTTGATTTCCAGGTCACCAGACACATTTCTAATCACCCAAACTCAGTCCCCTTTCTGCCAACGCAGGTAACCTCTGCCATTTTCATGGTTTTTAACACCATCTCCTCCCTCAACGCTCCCCCCTTCCCTTTTCTCTCCGCCCCCCTTCCACAGTCAATCCATCAGGAAATCCTGCTGTTCTACCTTTGAAACCTCCCCAGGATCCAACTACTCCTCACCACCTGCACTGCACCACCTGGCCCAGCCACATCATCTCCCTCCTGGCGGGGCCGTGGTCGCCCGGGGCCTCCCTGCCTCCATTCTTGATCTCTTTCGTCTGGTTTCCACATAGCAGCCATGGGGTGCTGTTAAGACACAAGTCTCTGCACAAAGCCCTTGGTGACCCTCATCTCACTCAGAGTGAGGGCCTTACCCAGCCTGGCCTCCAGGGGCCCCTATGACCTCTCCTCCCTCCACTCTCCCCTCCCCACCAAGCCCTCTGTTCCCTCCACGCTGATTCCCAGCTGTTCTTTAGTCATAACCCGCTACCACCTCAGGCCCTCTGCACTTGCTGTTCCCTGAATATCCACGTGACTCCTACCTTTGTCTCCTTGAGGTCTCTGAACGTCACCTCCTATTGAGACTGTCTTGGGCTTGGACCCAGAATCCCTGTATCAACACCTGACATTGAAGTCCATCATACCTATTGCCTGGTTCAGATAAGCCCACCCCTAAAGGAAGCCCAGAAGGGACGTTACTTTTCCTACCAGGGCAGCGGACGAGCCGTCACATCATCTGATTCTCCCCCACAGAAATGGCAGGGGAGCAACATCAGGCCCATTTCACAGACCAGGAAAGCGAGGCACGCGTTTTTAATAAGCATCTGCAGAGCCAGGCTTCTGAGGAAGCTGAATGCTGAGTCTCGGGAAGGTCAGCATGGAGCAGCTGCTAAGCCTACCGAGGAAATGTCCCCGGGCCAGGGGGATGAGATTGAAGACGGCCACCCCACAGCCCCGCCCGGGAGGGACCGCCTCACGGGGACCCCGGTGGTTGCTCCCACCTCCCACGGCTCTCAGCAGGCACGTATCTACCACTTCCTTTTGCCCTGACATCCATAGGGAGCTGTTCCTTCCGCACCTCAGAAACTGGTGCAAGAGAGAGATGGGGCCAGACAGGCCCAAGGTCAAGCTGAGTGAGGGGGGTCAACTGGTCTTGGCACATGCCAGCCACCTGCCTCCCCGTGCAGATCACGTTCCGGTCCCCAGGCACCTCCTCCAGAGGCGTGTGTGTCTAGGGAAACCAAGCAGCCACCTGGGACCCACACGCTGCATGTGGGAAACGGTGAGATGCCCTCGCGTGGGAGCCTGTGGGAGGAGGGGCTGGTGCGAGCACCACGGTGGGTGTCGGCGGGGCTGTTCCTCCAGAGGCAGGAGAGGGAGGCTGGGCGGGGAGGGTGTTGTGTGGGGAAGGCAGCTCATCTCCTGGGGACACCACTTTCCCAGAACGGCCATGGGGATTTAGCTCCCCAAGAAATAGTGATTATTTATGGATGCAACGACCATATACTTCATTATCCAGACCAGGATGCTTATACAATCGGAAGAGAAGGTGTTAACAGTTACCCCAGAAGTTTCCTGGGGAAATCATGACACGTGCGCACATCATTTACTGGACACCTACTATGTGCCAGTATAAACGACGGACGCTTGATATCCATCATCACCTTTTATCTTCACAACGTCCCGTGAGAAGACACTGGCCTCCTCCCTGTGCCATCAGGCCTGAGCCCCACCACCCGTGTCCCTGCCTTGGGCTAAGGGGCTGAAAGCCCCTGTTATAGGACGCAGTCCCTCACCCCGAGGTCCCCATCTCCACCAAGTCATCCCGTTCTTGGCCACTGTGACTTCAGCACGGATTGGTTTCCCGAGAACAGATTTCAAGGTCAGGGGATGAATGGTTTTAGGAGGAGAGCGGTAGGTGGGAAAGAACTGGGGAGGGGGAAAGTGGGTCCTAAGACCTTCAAGTGATGAAAGAGAAACAGAGAAAGGAAGTGGGGGGGGGGGGCTTGTGTAAGACGTAGCATTGGAGGCCCTTGGCGAGCCAGATAGACCCCACCTGCTTCTCCGAGTATGTCATCTACTAGCTCATCCCACACCACACACAGGCACAACCTGTCTTTCCTGCCTCCACCACTTTGTGCGTGCTGCTCCCCCGTCCACGGTGCCATCTGTTAATCTCAGCTGGGCAACATCTCCCTGGTGGCTCCTCTGGGGCCTGTCCTTCCCTCTCCGGGGCCCAGCACCTTATTCAGGCTTCCAGTGCCTGAGGAGCAAGGCCTGCTGAGGGTGAACAGGGCTGCCCCCTCTGCGCACCAACCCCATCACTGAACTCCCCAGACAGCCCCTGCAGTGGTGATGTGGTGCCCATAACGATGCAGACCCCGGGCTCTGCCCACAGAGGCTCGGGTCCCAGGGGTCTTGCTGGGGCCAGGAGTCTGTATAATTGAGCCCCTCCAAGGGATTCC
This sequence comes from Pipistrellus hanaki, assembly GCF_964339955.1. Classification (NCBI taxonomy): domain Eukaryota; kingdom Metazoa; phylum Chordata; class Mammalia; order Chiroptera; family Vespertilionidae; genus Pipistrellus; species Pipistrellus hanaki. The sequence goes on along the minus strand of NC_140508.1, from coordinate 37,575,806 downwards.
AATGAGAGCTGAAGTCCAAGGCAGGAGAGCAAACGTCCACTGGAATGAAAAACCCGCAATAGACTCAGGAGGCAGCTTCCCTTGATGTCCTGGAGGGAAGCCCTTACTGGCAGGTGGATCCTGCTCATTCATTCACTATTCATCAAGCACCCATTCACCGGTAACAAAGACAAACAGCTGACACTGGCTGGCACTCGCCACACTCAGGATTAGTGTTTGCAAATCTTCAGCATGTGCACTCATTCTCTCCATTTAACAGATGAAGAAACTGAGCCTGAGAGGGGAGAAGTGACCTGCCGGAGGTCTCACAGCTGGGAAGGGACAGAAATGGGATTTGAATCCAGGCTAACTGGCCTCAGAGTCCACATGCTAACCGCCGTGCCCTGGGATATGCATCGGTACTGGGATATGACCATGAACAAGCAGTCCTACTTCTGTTCACCTCCCAGCAGGGAAGGGACCAAGCACACAAAAACACATACTTTCTAATTATGGTACATGTGAGGAAGGAAAAGCAGTGATTCCTCCAGAAGACAACAAAGGGGTACCTATTGCCAGCCTCCCTGAGAATGGTTCCTTCAAGTCGGCTTTCTCATCCGCCCTCTGTCATCTATCTAATGGGGCAATAGAGCCAGCTGATCCCTGGGAACCTTCCAGTTCACACATCCTAGGAATCCAGTCTTCTTTTCCCTGAGCCTCAGTTTCCTCATCTGTACAGTGGGAGAGCAGAGCCATTGGTGACCTCAGGTCCCTTCAAACTTGGCCCTGGGCTTCCCAAGGCCAAGTCTGCCTGGGTTCCTTGTGCTGGGTCTTCAGGATTGCATCCTCCACATGTTTCCATGGTGATGCTGGGGCCTAAGGTGAGGGTGTGGTGATGCTGGGACCTGGAAGTGGTGCCCTGGCTTCCGTTCCTTCCAGAAGGAAGGGCCTCTGTGTCCAGGGGACTCACTGAGTCAGGGGAATAGGTGGGCCCTTTGAGGGCTCATCCAGAGCTCATCCTGCTGTCTCCACATAGTGAAAACGAGGTAGAGGGTCCCACCCCCTAAACAACCTGCCCTGAATTCAGGGCTCAGGCACAGCTGTGGCTCAGGTCTATCCCCCTAGCCCTCAGGAGGGCCATGGCGCTGTCCGGGGTGCTGAAACCAAGCCAGGCTCCCGAGACTGGGTCCCCTAGGGCCTAGGCAAACACTTCCAGGGGCAAATTCTTCTAGGGGTTGTAATCCAGGAAAGAAGATAAGTACTTGGGGACAGGCAGGGAGCCTTGACCAGTCGGACACCACCCTTCCCAGTAGTGTGATCTTGGCCCTGCCCTTGCCTCTGTGCCTCAGTTCCCTCGATGCAAAATGGGGCCAATAACCATACTGACCCGCGGATCTGCAGTGAAGTGTGAATGCAGTATGTGGTGTGGGGAGAGGCCCAATGAATGCCAGGCATATTTTTAGAGTGTGTACTTGTTATTATGTCAGGAGGCTAATTTTGTTTGGGTGCCTGGTCTCCTAAGAGATTTACCTGCCTCCTACTCACAGAAGTCCTGTAACGTGCTAAAATGGATATAAAAATACAGAGAAATATTCTGAGGCTCCGAGCAGTAAAGTTAGTAGCCCAAGATCGCACCCTAATTTGAACTGGGGAGCAGAATTCCAGTGTACCTTTGAAGTCACGGAATCTATCCAACCCAATCCCCACTGACCAGATGAGGCAACTAAGGACCCGAGAAGGTCCTGACTTACCGCCATCACCCAGGAAAGCCAGGCGTCCCCCGGCAAGGTGAGCGGGACGCCCCCACACCCGGGGCAGGTGAGCAGCTTCCCCCACGGTGACCTCTCTGCCCTGCTGGAGGGTCCACCGTCACAGGCGGAGACAGGAAGTGGGCCACAGACAATGTGTGTCAGCGGCAGCCACAGGCCAGCAGCCACTCGGTGCCTGCCAGTGCCCTTGCCAGCAGGCATCCGAGTGCCATGGAGGGGGCGGGGCTGGGACAGCACTGTGGGGGGCCCCTCCAGCTCTGGCCTGGTTTCCCAGCAAAGAGAAGGCCCAGACATGTGCCCGAGCTGCTCCCGTCCCAAATTCCCTGCTGTGTGGAGCATGCGCACGCGCACAGGCACACGCAGTCATAATTCAAATCCACCCAACAGGGGGCTCCTGCAGCCTCAAAAACCCATGTCCCCCTGTGAGGAGGGACAGCTTTGATCTCCGGTGGGAGATAAGGGACAAGCAAGGCATTACAGAGTGGTGGGACCCAGAAGCCTGCCTGGCTTCCCAGCCCAGCTCTGCTCCTTCCAAGCTGGGTGACCTTGAGCAAGTCATCAGATTGGTCTTGGACGTGGGGATGCTCTATGAAACAGGGTCCTAGGCCCTGGTGTGGGGTACCCAGGGGATCGTGGATCGGAACAGGCTTTGAGATATTAGAATTGGTCACTGCCCACAGTGGGGGGCAGGCTTAACAGAGAACCCCAGGGACAAATCCCAGCTCCGGGGTCGGGTCCTCGTGGGCCACCTTTGCCTGGAACGCTCCCTGTTTCCCTGTGTGTTCCTCCAATTCCCTTTCACACGGAGGCAAGGGGGTCCAGTAGGCAGAGCTGCTGCCCCCCCTCTAGAGCCTTGCCAATAAACCCAGGAAAGGTTCGCCATCATCACCCTCACTTGCCCCAGTCACTACCCTGCCCTCCTTGCTCTCCCCTGATTATGCAGGCCTCCGTTTCCCCTGAGCTCATGCCCCTGCTGGTCCCCACCCCGTTCCCTCTCCCTCAGCATCCCCATGGCTGGCTCCCTCTAAGACCTCAAGGCTTAGCACGGAAGTCCCCTCCTCCGAGAGGCCCTGGCCTTTCTGAAGCCGAACGTGCCTCCCGGCTCTGCACACGGGCTCTGGCTTTGGTTTCAGCCGCCGGCCAACAACGGGGACACAGGGTGTGCGCCAGGCAGCTTCGGGGGTGCTGCGGGCTTCGAGTGGCCGAGTGGCGAGTCCTGACGTTGAGGAACCCCTCTGCAGAGCGGCCCCAGGCACGTCCCCTGCCCTCTCCGGGCCTCAGGAGCTCCGCCAGGACCCTGGGCCAGAGGAGTCTCTCTGAGACCGTCCAGTTGGCCACGGTCGCCTCCATCCAGGCCTCACCCTGCACTGACCCATTTGTCTGAGGTCTCTGAGCTCAGACAGTTGCTTCCTGAGGGCCCCGATCCTATAAATCATAGCTGACTCCACCGAGTGGGGCGGCTGCTGGCGCCCAGGCCTTTTGTGGCCATTAATCAATACGGGCGGCTCTGAGGCTGTCACAAACGGCTTTGGCGGGAGCTGAAGAAGCTGCCAGGCCGAGGCACCCCCGCCCGGAACAGACTCCCCTTTCCCTGACAGGTGCCCACTCAGCTACCTCCACCCGCCTATTCTTCCTGTTTCCCTTCTTATTCAGTCAACAAATTACCCCCTCAGTTTCCCATTCTCCACCGCCGCCCCCCCCCCCGTCCCCAGCTTCCCAGGCCCTCCCAGTGTACAAAGAGATTGGAGCCCTCCTGCACCCCACTTTATCAAAGTGGCACAGAGAGGCAGAGTGATTCACCCAATGTCACACAGCAAGTGTGTGAAGGCTCCCGCTCTAAAGCTTCCGGTCTTTGCCCCTTTGCCAGGGAGACCCCATCCCAGGGAGAAGGTGTGGGGGCTGGTCCACCACCCAGCTCTATCCAACCCCGGGAAGACCCCCCCTGGCTGCAGCACCTGTGTTCTCAGCCCCCTCTGCCGGCCTCCGGGGTCTGCACCAGCTGTCGTGGGGCTCCTGGGAAATTAAAGCTCTCGTCCCCGAAGCCCCGGCCGACAGGCTGTCTCTGTTCCCACTCTTCAATCTGCTCCAAGAAATGAGGCGAAAACCCGGGGAGGTGCCCCAGGGACAGCTGAGCCTGTGCCGCAGCTCGGCAGGAAGGTGGGAGGCTGCCAGGGTGCCCGCTGGGTGCTGAGGACGATGCCCCGGTGGCTTCTGGTAATGCTGGGAGGCAGAAGCTGCAGCGACAGGCTGGCCGTTCCCTCAATGTCTAGGTGAGCCTGGGAGAAGCCTGTCCTTCCGCAGGTTCACCCTACCAATACTTACCAAGCGCCTACTGTGTGTGCCTACTGTGCGCAGCAGTGGGGAGGGAGTGACGGGCTGAGAAATGGGAATGACAGGCACTGCCTCTCCGAGGATGGAGGCCTACGCGGGTGGATGCTCTGGGCCTGGCTCATCGTGCCCGCTCAGGACAGCACGCATTTTTATGGCTGCTGCTGTGCTGTGCCGGGTGCTGCGTTAGAACACCGAACAAGACCAATGAGGACTCTGAACTCACCGTTACCCCCTAGCAAGGGTGAGAGACAACACTGGTAAAACAATGACAAACCGTAAGTGTCCCCAGGGCCTGGGACAGAGAAAACCAGAGGCCCAGACAGGGTTGCAGGAGGACCCCGCGGGCTGAGACCCTTGAAGGGTAAGAGCCGGGAAGTCTCGGGGCAGAGGGGTAGCTGAGCAGAAGCCCTGAGGAAGGGAGCGGCTTGGTACAGTGTTCACGCATCTGGGAAGAGAGCTGCGTGGACAGAGGACTGGGCAAGGGGCGTGAGCTCCCTCTGGGCCCCAGGCCCCTCTCTGTGTGAGGAGGGGGAGAGAAGTCCTCCAGGCCCTCCTCAGAGCTTCGGCCTGCGCCCTGCTGGCTCCGGGAGGAGCCCGGTGGGGCAGTGGGAGGCGCTGAGGAGGCCCGGCCCAGCCTGCTCCCCGGTGACCTTGGCCGAGTCATTCCCGTTCCCTTTCCCCCCTGGGGCCGGCTGAGCGCGGAGTGGAGCCTGACTCAGGAGCTGTGACAGCTGCTTATGCGGCCCCCTCCGCTGCCTGCTGGCTGGAGGGCAGCACCTGCACTGCAGCTCACCGGCTCCTGGCTCCCGTTACCGGTGCAGCCTCCTGGCAGCCCCCTGAGGCCGAGCTGGAGGGGCCACCTGGGGTCTCAGGCCCTGCCTGGAAGCAGCTTCCCGCCCTTCTTCTCACACTTTTCAGTCCTCACCCCCCATCCCTCCCCCTAAACTCAGCCAGGAGCCTGGACAGGGCTGGGGTACAACCGACATCTCTGATCTGTGACGGTCACTTCTGCGGCCACAGGGACTAAAGCACGCCGAGGCCAGTGGAGGCCCCGACCTACGCTGGGGGCCCGTGTCCAGGGGCGCTGGGCATGGGGCTGCCGATGGTATGGGCCCTCTGGTGGCTTCCCCTCCGCATCCCCCCACCTCCCACATGTGCGCCTGGGCGGGGGCCTCGCTGACGTCCTGTTCTCGCCGCTCTGGTCCTGTGAAGCCGGCCCCATGCAGGCAAATCACGAGATGGGGCCTAATCCTCAGTGTGTAGGACTCATTCCTATTTCCGTAATGTCCACACTTTCCTGGGAGGGCGGAGTGCGGGGACTGGTAGATGGCCAGGAGAAGGGAGGAGCTGAGGTTGGGGATGTGGAGACCCCCGGTCCACTCCTACCCGGGGCTCCATTCCCAGAAGAGGGTACTGGGAATGTAGGCCCCCCTCGGCCACAGAGGAAAGACACCTCCCATCCACCCCTCCCCAGATTGATTAGTATATTCATGAGGATTGCCATGATCATGAATATGCTAATCAGACCTCTGCCTTCCCTGCTTCAGCTTCAGTTCTGCTGTTGCACAGGCTACTGCCTTCCTCCCGAGCCTCATCCCTCATCCCTCCGGCTCTCACTCCCAGCCTCCCAGCCTCTGCCCAGGCCTTCGCACTTGCCCTGCTCTCTCCTGCCTCAGAACCTTCGTCTTACTGTTCTCAGTACCCAGAACGCCCTTCCCTCCCTCTTCACCTGGGTAACGGTCACGCATTCTTCAGCGCTTAGCTCAGGCAACACTTCCCCAGGAAGGACGTTACACACACACACACACACACACACACACACGCTCTCAACCGGGTCGGGACCCTCCACTTTACTGCACGGTTAAATTTATGTATTTTTGTGGTAATTTGAAAACTGTTCCCCGCACTGGACTGGCTCCCTGAGGGCAGAGAAGTCCACGCAGGGCCTTGCACACAGGCGGCGCTCAGTAAACGTCCACTAAGTGAGTGACTGGCGGTTTGCACTATTATTCCAGCAGTCTCCAAACGGGCCTGCCTGGCTCCACCTGGCACTTGCGGCCCAGTCTCTGCCAGCACAAGCTCTTTCGCGCTGTGTCCGGCTCATCACACACAGGTTAGGGGCTTCTCCCTCACCCCTCCCACATCTCAGTCTCCCCGAAGGCCCAAGGCCCCGGGCTCAGGGCATGAGCCGCTGGCCCACACGGGCAGGCCATGGAGCCAGGGCAGGAACTCAGACCTGCCAGCCTCTGCGTCCACCCCTCTGGGCCTCAGCTTGTGTCTCCTGGAACCGGCCAACCCCCATTCCCTCTGGGCCTGGGGATGAGGATGAAGGGGGACTGGGTGGGCTCGGAGCCTCAGGGCACCCAGCAGGGTCCCCGGCTCTTCCTCACTCCCCGGGGACAGGCTAAACCCCGTCTGAGCCTTCTCCCTCTCTGCGAGGCCGAAGGACACAGAGGGCAGGCGAGTGGGCCCTGCCCGTGGGCTCTCACAGGACACGGGACCGAGGGGTAGGTCCGGGCTTTGAAACATCTGGAACGTAGATGCTCCCCCTTCAGAGGGAGGTCTTACACTACAGCTCCTTCCAAGGCTACAGCAACCAACGCTGAGGACCCCAGAGCCGGGAAAGCCGGAGGAGCCTGTGCCCCCACCTTCTGCGTGGCCCAAACCACACCCTCCAGCCCCGGTTCAGCCACAGGAGGGGCTGCTGACCCAGCTTCCCACGGGCGTCTCCGTTCAGTGCTGAGTGGCTTAAGCCTCCCTTTTACCTGGACTCCCTCTCCCCCTCCCCAATCCCACTTCTTCCTCAACTGCTAGGGGATACCTGCTCAGCTTTCAAGCCCCAAATCTGGACTGCCTTCCCAGAGCCCCTCCCCGGACCCCCAGCAATCTCAGCCCCCTCCCATCCCACCTACGGCATGACGCAGGACACAATAATGTCGTGGATTGAGTGAGTGGCCCCAGATACCCTGGGTTCTAGCTTTGCCCTCAGGGCTGGAACGAGTCTGCCCTCCCACAGGTATGTAAACAGTGCTGCCGCTGATTCTGGCGCTGTCCCTCGGGCAAGTTAACTTAACCTTCCTGAGCCTGTTTCTAATTTTCTTTCTTTTTAAAAAAAATATATATTTTATTGATTTTGTACAGAGAGGAAGGGAGAGAGATAGAGAGTTAGAAACATCGATGAGAGAGAGTCATCGATCAGCTGCCTCTTGCACGCCCCCTACTGGGGATGTGCCCACAACCAAGGCACATGCCCCTGACCGGAATCGAACCCGGGTCCCTTCAGTCCCCAAGCCGACGCTCTATCCACTGAGCCAAACCGGTTTCGGCCTGTTTCTAATTTTCAAACGGGTTCGTGCCCCTGTCCCGATGGCGGGATGCTGCTGTGGGTCTCATCCACCGTCTCCCCCATCCTCCAGCTCCCAGGCTGTCGCTTCCCTTTCCCCGCCACGTCCAAAGCTTCCCCTGGACCAGCCTTTGGGGGGAGCGGGGATGTGGGCGCAGGAGAGAGAGGGCGGAGACGGGGTGCTGGCGGGGCCGGGCGGGGTCTGCTGGGCTGTGCTCATCAGGCAGGAGGAAAGCTGGTCTGAGAAGCTCGGGTTGGCCGGGGGGCCACAGTCCCGAGGGCACACTCAGGCGGTAAAAGAAACCAGAGGAGGGAGAGAGGCTGACGGCTGGGTTTCCCTCTGGGCAGAGAAGGGCCCTCTGATGACCCTGCCCCTGGGAATGCTGGGCCCCAACACACCCTCCCTTCAGCCCCACCCACACGCCACGGCTCAGCCACAACACCTATTGGTAGTGTATCCCAGCCGCCACTCCAGGGACTGGAGGTAAGAAGTGAGCAAAACAAGCGGGCTGCTGACCTTGAGGTGCAGTGGGAGAGATGGAAATTAAACAAATGTATCACCTGTCAGGGTGTGACCCCCATGGTCGGGCAGAACAAAGCAGGGTAAGAGGTGCGACAAGGGCTCTCTGAGGGGGTGACGTCTGAACTCAGGCCTGAGGGATGAGGGAGGAAGCTCTGCAAAGCTGGGGGCAGAGCATTCCGGGGCAGGAAGAACAGCAAGTGCCAAGTCCCCGGGGCAGAGAGTGATGCTGATGGAATTGCCAGCATCGGCCAAGCGAGTGTGCGCAGTAGGGGGCATCGGTAACTGTCCACGGGGTGACCTTGGGGTGGGGAACCTCAGCTTGGAGCCTTTGTCTCCCTGTCCGTCCGATGGGCACACAGAGGTCATCGCTGGTGTGAAGATGAAAATGGAGGACGTCCGAGGAGGAAGGGCTCAGGGAGACACAGGGTAAGTGTGAGCTGGACCGGCCGACGCTCCACCGGGAGCTGGCCGGGGGGTGGGGGTGGGGGTGACGGCTGGCCACAGGACGGGGGCGGCTCTCAGGCACAGACGTCTGATGAAAGGGCTGCAGTCCTTCCCTCCACATCGTTCCCTCTTGGCCTGGACTGCTGGGTCCTGCAGGCCCCTGAGCTTGCAGCCCCCGGGAGGGAAGCAGCAGTTAAAGGCAGGAGACGAAGTTCCCTGAGAAGGAACGCGCAGGCCGCTCTGAGAGCCGAGGCCCGGGGTGGAGGGGGCACCGACACCTGGGCCTGGAGCATGTCCAGGCGGGGAAGCGGGAGGGAGGCAGCACAGATGGAGAAACAGCGTGTGCAGAGGTCAAGAGCGGGTCAAGCCTCCTGTGTGTCCCGGGACGAGAGGAGGAGAAGAGAGGGAAGGAGGCAAGGACATCAGCGACGGGACCAGTGGACATTGCCAGGGCACCAGTCTTGTAGCCACAACAGCGTAACGTCCGTACAAGAGTGCTCGGTGCGGGGCAGGTGTTTGGATCTTCTCTGCGTTCCTCTTAACAACCCTGAGAGGCAGGCACTCAGCATCCCCATTTTACAGATGGGCAAACTGAGGCTGTGGGCCCTGAATGCCCAAGGTCCTGCATCCAGTTCAGTGGCAAAGACAAGATTCAGACTCTCCACCGCCATGCCCACCGCCTCCTGCGGGAAGGGTATCGGGAGCCACGGAATGTTCTGAACAGGAAGCTTGATGCCGCGTGACCTGCTCTGGAAAAACCTGACGGCTGCCTCCCAGAGGAGGGCTGAGGCCTGGTCCCGGCGGCAGGGCCCCTGCCCGAGTGCTGACGGAGGAAGGGGCCGCCGACCCCAGCGAGGAAGCTCCCCGCTCGGCCCGGGGTGCGGTGAGCAGCTCAGCAAGGCCTCCTCCGCCCATCCCGGGGGCTCGGCACCGGCTCTAACCTGCAGCTTTAATTAAAAGGCCTTGCCGAACCATTAGCGGCAATAATAATAAAACCTCAAATAGGAACAATAAAACAGTAAGGCTGTCGGAAAATTAAAATGGGCACCTGGTGTTCTGCCAACCCGAGGGGGCCATTTGGGGCACAGGCAGGAGGCGTGATTTTCACCTCCACTAACCACGTCAGTCCCAGACGCCGGCCGGGAGGGGCAGGCTTCGGGAGCGGGCCGCCCTGTGCCGGGGACGCTGGGGATCCTCTCGAGGAGGAGGCGCTGGCTGCACGAAGGACGTCTGTCTCACAGCCGGCGCCCCGGCCTCCGGGGCTCAGCCACACGTGGCTCCTCTCCCCTCCCCCAGCCCAGCACACAGGCCGGTGGCCCCGCCACTGAAATCCAACTGGTCAGCTCCTGTCCTGACTTGGGCCACTTCCATCTCCTCTGAAAATCACACCAGCCTCCTACATGGGGACTCCATCTGGGCCCCTGCAAACGGCACTCAAACTAAACCCTGTCTCCACCGCCACCCCCTTCAGAGTAAGGTGACCAGGCGTCCGCTTTTTTTTTTTTTTTTTTTTTTTTTAAATATATTTTATTGATTTTTTACAGAGCGGAAGGGAGAGGGATAGAGAGTTAGAAACATCGATGAGAGAGAATCATCGATCAGCTGCCTCTTGCACACCTCCTACTGGGGATGTGCCCGCAACCAAGGTACTATATGCCCTTGACTGAAATCGAACCTGGGACCTTTCAGTCCACAGGCTGACGCTCTATCCACTGAGCCAAACCGGTTTCAGCAAGATCGTCCCGCTTTTTAACAATTTGTCCCGCGTCCCGCGGGGTGTTTTAAAAAAGATTTAATCGAGACTTTTTTAAAAACGCTGTGGGACGCGGGACAAATTGTTAAAAATGGAGACTCTCCCGCCGAAAGCAGGATGTCTGGTCACCTTACCTTAGAGGCCACCAATGGCTTCCTGCCTCCTCTACCATGGTCCCCTCCCCCAGGTCCTTGAGTCACACCTCTCTCGTGTTCCCTTAGTGAGCCCAGCCTTTCGCTACCCCAGGGCCTTTGCACAGTCTGCCTGGAGGACACGGTAGCTCACGTCTCCCTGATTGGCCCCTTCTCATCCCGTGGAGCTCAGCCTCAAGAACCTTCCCCCAAAGAGTCTCAAATGCTCACCCACCCCCAAACTTGTCCATAATTATTTCTTTCCATCTGGCAGCATTTTTGTCCATTCCTTGTCCGTTCAACCCTCTGCCCTTCCTATGAGAGTTCTGTGAGGGCAGGGTCTGGGTCTGGCTTGTTCACGGCTGTGCCCAGGGCCCAGCACTGGGCCGGGCACACTAAGTGTTCCGTCAGTGCTTGCTGACCCCCCAGCAAACAGGCCCTCCCGCTGTCCACAGAGACACTGCTCCCGGGATCCGGCCATCCCTGTGGGGAGTGGGGGAGGCGGCGCGCCAGCCACCCTGAGCTTCCTGCTCTCCAGGCAGGCTCCCCGAGACTCCCAGGTCTCTGCCTTCCCTCCAGGGCAGGGACCAGGGAAATGACCTCCAAGATGGCGGGTCTGGGCTTTGCCCATTTGGCAAGTGCCTTCTGGGTGCCAACCTTGAGCAGGAAACACAGTATCCAGAGCCTGGGACCTACCCGTGGGGGGAGGCGGGTCCCAGGCGAGAACCAGACAGAAAGACCGGCGTTACAGTGACACGGGATGTGCAGGGCGGAGCTGGGGAGCCACTGGGGAGAGGACCACGTGGTCTTACACTCCTTCGGGGCCTCACGCCACTGCTCACCTTGGGCAAGGAACCTCAGTTTCCTCATGAGCATGTGGGCTAATCCTGCCTCGGGGACCCAAGCAATCAAACCCGTACCCTGGGCAAAAAACGGAGCACAGCACCTAAAGCATAGTTTGTGCACCCTGTGTGTGTGTGTGCATGTGTGCGTGTGCGTGTGCGTGTGTGTGTGTGTGTGTCTGTGTCTGTGTGCATGTGTGCGAGCGAGTGTGTGCGTGCGTGTGAAGGGGCTTTTGGTGAGGGAAGACGGACAAGGGCCTCTCAGAGGCAGGGGGCAGGTGTGACTGCCTGGAGGAACCAGGGAAGGCTGCTGAGAGGAGGTGACTTGGAACGAAGTCTCGAATGGTTACCAGAAGTCCAGGAGACACGGTAAAGCACATGCACAGGGCGGAGGGGGGAGCTCGGGAGCAGGAACAGCCTTCCCTGCGGCAGCAGCACTTCGGGAAGCCTGGCAGCGAAGGAGGGGGTGGCCCTCACCCCAGGATCCCAGCGTGCCGTTAATAAAAACCCCTTTAATAGCTGCTTATGACGAAATTTTCAAATGCACCCGAGTGCAAGGAGAAGAGCTGCATTTACCGTTTCCGTGGTGCATTCTAAGCAGGTGAGGAGGCAGCCTGATGCCCTGTGTGAACTCGGGCCTGTTTTCTGCGACTCCAACACGGAAGCCGGGGCCTGGGAGAATGCTGACGGGCCCCCCCCCCCCCGCCTTCTCCAACCAACCGGGCAGACTCCGAACCAACCGTGTGCAGCTGTCAGAACGGGCGGGAGCAGCTTTCTGTACTAACTAGTTAAAAAAAAGAAGAAGAAGAAAAAAGTCCTCTTCCAGCCAGACTACATTTCCCGCATTTGAGAGGGTGAGACTTTGCTCTTGGAAGGAAGGAGTCTCGCGTCTGGAGCCTCCTCTTTGAAGCTCCATGAACATACATGGCGGCAGGCAGAGAGGGCTGTGAGATGCTAACCAGCTGCCTTGCCTCGGGAAACTGAGGTCGCCGGCTTCGAGGAGGCCGTGACAGGCAGGGGCTGGGGTGGGAGAGGAGGTGCTGGAGGCCTGGAGACCTGGGTGGCCCAGCTCTGCCTATGGCGACTCCTTCCCCTCTGCGCCTCCACTGTAACCGGTGACGTGGGGACACACCCTCCTGAGGCCACCCGGGCAGAAGAGGATGCAAAGTGCCACACTCAGCATGGCCTCTGGCGCACAGTAGGCACTCCATACGTGCTAGCCTTTATCTCACAGAACCCCGGAGCTGGGAGGGAACTGGGCAGCAGTGAAAAGGGGAGAATAATGGGTTCAGCAATCCACTGTACTGAGTTCAAATCCTTGCTCTGTCCGCTACTGGCTCTGTCCCCCCGGGCAAGAAACATCACCTCTTTGCGCCTCCGTTTCTTCATCGGTAAAATGGAAAGAATTCTGTTCATCTGTCATGGCTGCTATGAGGCTGAAATGAGTAAGATTATACAACCCTCTCCTCAGCACTAATGCACAAAGCCAGTTTTAGTCCTTGAGGTTCATGATCACGCCAGCCCTGGCCCCTCCCTGTAGCTGAGACCAGAGGTGGGTGGAGGGAGGTGGTGGGAGAGGCATGATCATGGCGGAGGGAAGGCTGCAGGCTGTCAGCAGAGGGCCCTTCAAATGAGCCCATTTCTTGGTAAAGAAGGTGAGGCTCAAAAGCACTCACGGGGAGGATGTGAACCCCAACCCTGCCCAGCCCCGGATGCATGCCTCAGCCCCAAGCCAGCTGCCCTCCTCAGCACCTCAGGCCAGTCTCCACCTCCATCAGGATGGCTGGCTGGCCTCCTCGTGGCACCCCCTCTCCAGATGAAACGTCTGATGAAATGCTAATCTGGTTACGTCGCCTCCTCACTCCAAGTTCTCCGATGACGCCCGCTTGACTCAGGAAGAAGCCCAAGTCCTTCCTACAGCCCCATGCCCCTCTTAGTCCTATGACCTCATCTCCTAACCCTTTCCCCATCTTTTCCAGCCACACCTAACCACGGCCGGCACAGTCTGCTTTGGCGCACAGTAGATGCTCAATAAACACTCGTGAATGACTGCACGTGAACAGAAGCCGAGAAACTCTGATGTCAGAAAAACCACCACCTTGCCTGGCCTCTCTCCCCGGGGACAGAGCAAGTGGTCAGCAGGGGCTGGGCAGGCAGGGTGCCAGCAGCCGGAGTGACCCCGGCCCAGCTCCTCATGCTGCCCAGACTGCAGGCCTAATTGCTACAACGCTGGAGCAAAGGGCGCTAATGAGGCGGATTAATGTCCCCGCCTTGTTCCTGTTCCCTCCACAGCTGCCGGGGAGCTGACCGAGAGGCAGCTGGGACCCGGGGCCCGGGCCTTTGGGTGGCTGGACACCTGACCCTGCCTCAGCCTAGCCACACGCTTCTCCTTGTGGTCTGGCACCCACAAAGGGAAGAGGACAGACATTAGGTGCCTTTCGGTGGGTGGGCACTGGACAAGGGGACCCATTTATTCCTCACAAGGTGGAAATTACTGACCCCATTGGTTAGAGGGGGTGTCTGAGCTCCAGAGAGGAGGGGTGGCCTCTTCAAAGGCCCCCAGCCGGGTTGAGCTAACTACCTCACATGGCCAGTCCCCTTTGCTCACCACCTGCATTGGAGGTAATCATGGATGACTATAATAATAATAGTAATAATAATAACAATGTGACATGAGCTAACATTTACTGTCAACTGGGCACTAAAAACTAAAACGTCTCTGAAGCCTCCACAGCCCTGCGAGGTAGATCCTATTTGTGCCCATTTTATGGATGAGGGAACTGAGGCACAGCGAGGTGAAGGTGCTTGGCTGAGGTCACACGGTGAACAAGCAGGTCTGGCCTGGAGTCCATATGCTCCACCACCGCCCTCCGTGGCCTTTATTCGGATTCCAACCCAGGCTGTGGCCTGGGGAGCGGGGGACTGGTCCCGTGGCCCTCCCCGCCCCGCGGCCCCTCCTCCGGCCTGGCCCCGGCCCCCTCGCCGCCTTCAGAGGTGGGCTGTGGGAGAATGACACGCATCGTGTGTTACCGGTCACCTTTGCTTTTCTTATTACAAAGGCAATCTACGTTCCCTGTGTAAGGCTGGGAGAAAGCCGAAAGGCTTTTGGGAAATAAAATGATTCCTCTCCCGGAGGCGAACACGGCTGGTGTTCCGGTGCACACCCTCCTCGTCCATTTTCTATCTGTAATCATCACCAAGAAGTGCCCTGTGCTTAGCTCTGTGCTGAGTGTCTTTCCCACATCATTACGTTTAACCCGCAGACACTCCCGTTTCGCCCTCACCGCCGCCGGGGGACGGTGTGTGGGTGAGACCCGGTGTCACGGACACGGAGACGCCGAGGGACAGAGTGCCTTTCCCCAGGCCACACAGCCTGTCACTGGGACAGCCCGGTCCAAACCCACACCTCTTGGCTCTAATAATCGAGACCGTTTTCTTACGATAATTTCCTGGGGCTGGAATTGCCCGGCGAAAGATAGGTAAAACCCTCAGTTTGGAGAGAATCCTGTACCAGCCTGCCCTGCCAGAGCGGGTCCTGGTTGGCACCCTTGCCAACAGAGTCCAGGAAGGCCTAGTTCCCTAGATTGTCCAGGATGAAATTTATTTTTTTAAAAACAACAGCAACAACAGAAACCCTGCCAGTTTGATATACAAACAGAATGTACCATCACTGTTTCTGATTTATTTAAATTTTCTGTGTATTTTTAGCTTCTTCTGAGAGTGGATCTGGGGCCCAACTGGCTGGGGCCTGCTGCCCTGTCTCAGCACAGGAGTAGCCCAGTCACGGAATTAGACCCAGCCAACGGACACCTCGGCTACTGTCACTGTGTACTTTGACCTTAGAAGCAAGTCCCACTGGAAAATATAATGTCCTGAAAGACAGATATTCCTTGGCCTACTTGACAGAGAAACTGAGCCAGGACTGGCAATCACCAAGCTGTGGACCCTGACACTTCCTCTTTGTAGCTGAATCTCAGTCTGCTGTGTGAAAAATGATAGACTAAAAACCTTCAGATTCAAGAAATTCAATGACTCCGAAGACAAGAAATATGAAGAAAACTACACCAAGGTAAAGCAAATTGTTCAAAAACAGTGTTAAGAGAAAAACCTTAAAAGCTGTCAGGTAAAAAAAAAAAAAAAATTAAAAAAAAATCACATACTGAGGAACAAAAATAAGAATGACAGCAGATTTTTTGTCAAAAATAATGCAAGTGAGAAGACAACATCTTTAAACTACTAAAGAAAAAGAAAAATCCGTCAACTGAGAATTCGATAGCCAGCAAAAATAATTTTTAAAAGTGAAGTTTAAGGACTTTTTTCAGACATAGAAAAGTTGGAAGAATTCATCACCAACAGATAGACCCACGCTACAAAAAAAAGTTAAGGTTCTTCACGCTTAAGGAAAATAATATCAGAAAGAAATGTAGATCTACAAAAGGAATAAAGAGCGCCAGAAATAGTAACTACATGGGTAAATATACAAGATTATTTTCCTCATAATTTAAGTCTCTTTAAAAGATAACTGGCTGTTTTGATAAAAATAGTAACAATGTAATTTTGTGTTTGTAACATGTAGAAGTAAAATGCATGATAATAGCATGAGAATATACTATTCTTATACTATATGAAATTATATAATTGAAAGCAGATTGTGATAAGTTAAAGATGTATAATATAAACTATACAGCAATCACTAAAGTAATAGAGTTATAGCTAATAACCAACAAAGGAGAAATAAAATTAATAAAAAACATTTAATCTTTAAAAAAGGCAGAAAAAGAGGAAAAGGGAGATCAAAGAATAGATAGGACAAATAGAAAACAAATAACAGTATAAAATATTTAAATTTAACCATATTAACAATCACATTAAATGTAAGTAGTCTAAATACCCCAACTGAAAAACAGAGATTTTCAGATTGGATAAAACAAAACAAAACAAAAAAACAGACCCACTATGTACTGTGTCTAAGAAATGCACTTCAAATATAAAAATACAAATGGGTTAAAAGTGAAAGGAAGGACAAATATAAACCATTTTAACACTAATCAAAAGAAAACTGGAAGGTGATATTAACATCAGAAGGGGTAAAGTAAGTTATTTCATAATGATATAGAGGTCAATCCACCATGAGGGATAGTAACCCCAAATACTTATGCATTTAATAACAAAGTTTCAAAATATATGAAGCAAAAGGTGATAGAAATGCAAGGAGAAATGGAAAAACCCCCAGTTATAATCAGAGATTTCTATATCCTTTTCTTAAGAACTGACAGAACAAGCAAACAGAAAATAAATAAGGGAGGGAGGGAATATTTGAGCAATACTATCAATCTACTTGACCTAACTAGCATTTACAGAGTACTCCACCCAACAACAGGAGAATACATACTATTCTTTTCATGGAACATTCACCAAAATAGACCATATTCTGGGCCACTGAACAAGTCTTAATACATTAAAAAAAAATTTAAGCCAGGTCCAGTGGCTCAGTGATAGAGTGTTGACCTATGAACCAGGAGGTCATGGTTCAATTCCCAGTCTGGGCATATGCCAGGGTTGTGGGCTCGATCCCCAGTGTGGGGTATGAAGGAGGTAGCCAATCAAAGATTCTCTCTCATCACTGATGGTTCTCTCTCTCTCTCTCTCTCTCTCTCTCTCTCTCTCTCTCTCTTTCTTCCTCCCTCCCTCCCTCCCTCCCTCCCTCTCCCTTCCTCTTTGAAATGAAGAAAAAAAATTAAAAAATTCAAGTCATATAAAGTATGTTCAATGATCACATAGAAATAAAGTAAAAATCACTTACAGAAAAATTCCCCACAAATACCCAAATATTTGGACATGAAATTCACACTTCTAAATAACCCTCAGGCCAAAAGGAAATAAAAAGGGAAGTCAGAAAATATTTTGAACTAAATGAAAATAAAAACACAACAACATAAAATTTGTGGGGTGCTGCTAAAGCAGTATTTAGGGGAAACTTCATAACATGAACTGTCTGTATTAGTGAAGATGACAGGTTTCAAATAAACGACCTCAGCTTTTACCTTATAAAACTAGAAAAGTAAATTAAACCAAACTAAGTAGGTGAAAGGAAATAATAAAGATCAGAATAGAAATCAATAAAAGACAAAAAAGCAATAGGGAAAACTCAGTGATGATCAAAAGCTGGTTCTTTGAAATAATCAATACAATTGATAAATCTGTAGCCAGACTGATCAAAGAAATAAAATATAAAAGAGATTGTATTCAATTTATTACACATAAAATATAAAAAGAGAGAAGACACAAATGACCAGTATCAAGCATAAAAGAGGTGACATCACTACAGATAATAAAAGGATAGTAAGGTTCACTACAAAGACCCAGTTAGTCAAGTCAGTGTGGTATTGTCTTAAGGATAGATCAATGAGACAGAATTGTGAGTCCAGGAAAAAAATGACCATGACATTTATGGTCAGTTGATTTTCAACAAGGATGCCAAGATCTTCCATGGGGAAAAGAACCATCTTTTTAACAAATGGTGATAGCACAACTTCATAACCACACACACAAGAATGAAGTTCGACCTCAACTTCACACCTTGAACAAAAAGTTTATTCAAAAGTAGGTCAAAGCCCTAAATGTCAGAGCTGAAACTATAACGCTCTGATGAGAAAACAGAGGTGTAAACCTTCATGGCCTTGAGTTAGGCACTGGTTTCTGAGATATGACACCAAAAGCACATGCACAGAAGAAAAAAAAAGTCATTGAAATTTTAAAAGACTATAAAGGACACTATTTTTATGCTAAAGGGACACTATCAAGAACATGAAAAGAGCCCTGGAGGGGTAGTGGGTGGCTCAGTCGGTCAAAGCATCATCCCATATGCTAAGAGGTTGAGGGTTCAATGGCCAGTAGGGAGACAACCAATTGATGTCTCTCTCTCTAAAAATAAATAAATTAATTAATTAATAAATAGACAAACAAACAAACAAACAAATAAATAAATAAAATCATTAAACATATCCTAGCGGTCAGGATTAAAAAAAAAACCCAAAAACATGAAAAGACAATGGAGAAAATGGGATAAAATATTTGCAAATCATGTACCTGATAATAAACTGGTATCCAAAATATATAAAGTACTCTTACAACTCAATAATAAAAAGACCAGTAGCCCAACTAAAAAATTTGCAAAGGATTTTAATGGACATTCCTTGGAAGAAGAATTACAAATGGTCAATAAACATATGAGAAGATGCTTGATATCATTAAGCCATCAGGGTAAGGCAAATCAAAATTACGAAATACTTCTTCACATCCACTAGCATGAATATAACTAAAAAGGCAGACAATAAGAAATGTTGGTGAGGATATGGGGAAAATGCTGTAGAAATGTAAAATAGCCACTTTGGAAAACAGCCTGGTAGGTTTTCAAAAGATTAAACACAGACCATATGAACAAGCAATTCCATTCCTAGATATACACTCAGGAAAAATGAAAGTATATCCACACAAAACTTGTAAACAGTGTTCAAAACAGCTTTATTCATAATAGCCAACAAGAGGACATACCAAATGTTTCTGTTTGTTTGTTTTTTAAAAAAATATTTTTTTCCTGGATTTCAGAGAGGAAGGGAGAGGGGGAGAGAGAGAGAAATAGAGAATCATTGATTAACTGCCCCCTGCACACCCCTGACTGGGGATTGAGCCCACAACCCAGGCTTGTGCCCTGCCCGAAAATAGAACCAGGACCTCCTGGGTTCATAGGTTGACACTCAATCACTGAGCAACACCAGCTGGGCCAACCCAAATGCTTTTAAATTGATGGGTGGATTGAAAAAATGTGGATAAATATGATGGAGTGCCATTCAGCAATGGAAAGGAATGAAGTACTGTTACACACTACAATTTCTATGAACTTTGAAAACATTAAGCTAAGAGGAAAAAGCCAGTCACCAAAGGCCATATATTGTATGATTCTGTGTAGGTGAAATATCCAGAATAATCAAATCTAAAGACATAGAAAATAGATTAGTGGTTGCTTAGGGCTGAGGATAGGGGAGTGAGTAAGAGACAGGGAAGTGGCTGCTAATAAGGATGGATTTTTGCAGGGGAGTGATAAATATGGTCTGAGATTGATATGGTGATGGCTGTACAATGCTATGAAAAACCACCAATTTGTACACTTCAAATAGGTAAAATGTATGATATGTAAATTATGTCAATAAAGCTGTTATTTTTAAAAAAAGAGATATCACATGTATTATGAACAGCTTTATGCCAATAAATTTGACAATTTAGATAAAAGGGATAAATTCCTTCAAGATACAAATTACCACAGCTCATCAAAAAGCTATAGATAACCTAAATAGTCCTCTATTTATTCAAGAAATTGAATTTGTAGATAAAACTTTCCCACAGAGAAAACTCACCGCTCAGATGGCTTCACTGGTAATTCTATCAAACATTTGGAAGAAGTAATACTAATTCTACACACTCTTATAAAAAATTGAAGAAATACCTCCCACCTCATTTTATAGGGTTCTGATACCAAAACCAGACAAATTTAATAAATGAAAATTGCTGACCACGATCCCTCACGAACATAAATGCCAACATACTAAAAGAAATGTTAGCATATCTAATTCGACAATAGTTTATTAAAAGGCCAAATGGGGCTCATCCTAGTAGTGCAGGGTTAGTTAACATTTGAGAATCAATCAATCTAATTAATTATACTAACAGACCGATAAAAACCATGTGATCATCCCAAGACACAGAAAAAGCACTTGACAAAAATCCAACATTCATTCTTAATTTTTAAAAAAATGCTAACTAGGAATAAAAGGTAATTTCCTCAGCTTGGTGAAGGCTTCTACAAAACCCCGCAGCTAACAGCACACTCTATGGTAAAAGACAGAACGCTTTCCCTCTGAGATCAGGATCAAGACACGAGGCCCACTCACCAGTTCTATTCAATGTTGCACTGGAGGTTCCCGCCAAGGCAATTAACAAGAAAATGAAACAAAAGGCACCCAGGCTGGAAATAAATAAAACTCTCTTTAGTCCGGCCAACATGCTCAGTGGTTGAGCATCTACCTATGAACCAGGAGGCCATAGGTTTGATTTCTGGTCGGGGCACATACCTGGTTGCAGGCTCAATCCCCAATGGGAGGTGTGCAGGAGGCAGAGGATCAGTGATTCTCTTTCATCATTGATGTTTCTCTCTCTCTCTCTCTCTCTCTCTCTCTCTCTCTCTCTCTCTCTCTCTCTCTCCCTCCCTCCCTCCCTCCCTCCCTCTCCCTCCCTCTCTGAACTCAATAAAAACATATATATTTTTTGAAAGCTATCTTTATTTGTAAATGACATGTTCACCTATATAGAAAAATCCAGTAGAATCCACACACAAGATGTTTTATACCTAATAAGTTTACCAATGTACAAGATACATGATCAATATATAAAAATCAATTTTTTTTAATTTTTCAAATTTTTATTGATTGATTTTA
The DNA here is from genome assembly GCF_964339955.1 of Pipistrellus hanaki. Taxonomy (NCBI): domain Eukaryota; kingdom Metazoa; phylum Chordata; class Mammalia; order Chiroptera; family Vespertilionidae; genus Pipistrellus; species Pipistrellus hanaki. The sequence continues at coordinate 37,555,200 of NC_140508.1, read as the reverse complement.
GAGAGAGAGGAATGGGAAGGGAGAGAAAGGGGGGGAAAAACACATTGATTTGTTGTTCCACTTATTTATGCATTCATTGGTTGATTCTTGTATGTGCCCTGACCAGGAATTGAACCTATAACCTTGTTGTATCGGGATAATGCTCTAACCGACTGAGCTACCCTGCCAGAGCAATTTTATTTCTATATACTAGATAAAATAATCAAAAAATTAAAACTTAAAAATACTTTTTCTAATAGCATAAAAAATATGAAATATTTAGGAGTAAATATGACAAAAGATGTGAAAGACCCAAATATGGTAAACTAAATTGCTACTGCTGGATATGTTTTAAAAAACACCTAAGCCCTAGCCTGTTTGGCTCAGTGGATAGACTGTCAGCTTGTGCACCCGAAGGTCCTGGGCTCGGTTCCGGTCAAGGGTACGTACCTCGGTTGCAGGCTCCTTCCTGGCCAGGGCCCTAGTCAGAGCACGTGCAGGAGGCAACCAATCAATGTGTTTCTCTCACATCGATGTTTTGCTCTGCCTTTCCCTTTCTCTTCCACTCTCTCTGAAATCAATGGGAAAATATCCTCAGGTGAAGATTAAAAAAAACAACAACAAAAAACTCACCTAAATAAATTGAGATGCCTTCCTCATGGGTTAGAAGACTCAATATTGTTAAGCTGTTCTTTCCCCCAGAATTGACCTAGAGATTGAAATCAATCTCAATCAAAATCTCAACAGGCAGTTTTGTACAAATTGATAGGTGAATTCCAAAATTCATGTGGAAATGCAAAGGACTTACAACAGTCAAAACAGCTTTGAAAAAGAAGAGCAAAGCTGGAGCAAAACAGTGTGATTTGATACTGGCATAAAGATAGACAAATTGATTGATGGAACAGAAGAGAAAGTCCAGAAATAGACCTACACACATATGACCAATTGATTTCTGATGAAGGAACACAGACAATGCAGTAAAGCCTGTTTTTTTTCAACAAACGGTGCTGGAATAAATGAATAATTATAAGCAAAAAGTGAAATCTAATCCATGCCTTACACTATTTATAAAAATCATAGTTCTAATAGGAAACCTAAAATTTCTCTTCAAGAAGAAAACATAGACTAAGCCTTTAGGATTTTGGGTTAGGTAAAGATGTCTTCGATATGATAACACCACATACAATCCATACAAGAACAAATTTATAAATTGCACTTCATCAAAATTAAAAAATGATTGGGCTCTTAAGGACACTCCTAAAGAAATGAAAAGACAAGCCACGGACGGCAGGGGTGGGGAATCTTTGCAAAACACAGATCCTTCATAGAACTTGTATCCGGAATACAGAGCCCTCCAAACTGAATTATAAGAAAACAGTCCAATTTAAAAACAGGCAAAATATTTGAAGAGACACTTCACCAAAGAAGACACATAAGTGGCAAATAAGCACCTGAAAAGATGCTCACACAACTGGTCATTAAGGAAACGCGTTAAGGCACATTAACACCATAATGAGATCTCATCTATTAGAACGCTTAAACTTAGAAAGATCGACTCTGCCAAGTGTTGGAGAGAATGTGGAGGAACTGGAATGTGGGAATTTAACAGGGTACACCCACTCTGGAAAATTCCTTGGCAGTTTCATAAAAAGTTAAGCATATACTGTCCAGTCATTCTCCTAGGACAGTGGTCGGCAAACTGTGGCTCAAAGCCTCAGTTTGCCGCTCCGTTGACCAATGAGTTTGCCGACCACTGTCCTAGGAATTTCCCCATGAGAAATGGAAGAATATGTTCATTAAAAGACTTGTACACACACATTCATAGAAGCTTTATTTATAATAGCCCCAACTACCGGTAGAAACAAACCCAAAAATCCATCAACAAGCAAATAAACTGTAGCAAATCCGTGCAACGGTATACTACTCAGCAATAAAAAAGCATGAACTACTGACACACGTTACAACATGGATGAACCTCCAAATAATTATGCTGAGTGAAAGCAGCCAAACAAAACCAGTAGGTAAGAGCCCTAGCTGGTTTGGCTCAGTGGATAGAGCGTCAGGCTGCGGACTGAAGGGTCCCAGGTTCGATTCCCACCAAGGGCACATGCCCAGGTTGTGGGCTCGATCTCCAGTGGGGGCGTGCAGGAAGCAGCCAATGATTCTCTCTCATCATTGATGTTTCTATCTCTCTCTTCCTCTCTGAAATCAATAGATACTAAGAGAAAAAAAAGAGTATATAAGATTCCATATATAGAATTCTAGGAACACAAGGAATGCTGGCCTGGGGAGGGGAGGGGTAAGAGTAGGGGGGAGGAGGGGGAGAAAGAGAACAAGAGGGGGGATTCCCAAGGGACATGGAAAAAACCTTTGGTTGTGATGGATATGCTCATTATCCTGATTGCGGCAATGATTTCACAGGTGCATTTGTCAAAGCCTATCAATTTGAACACTTTAAATATTTGTGATTTATTGTATGGCAATTATACCTCAGTAAAAGCTTTTTTTTTTTTTTTTTTTAAATAAAAGGAGGGTGGGGGATAAGTTACACTAGAAAAAAAGAGAGATTAAACTCAAATACCTCAACTGGTTTTCTGTTGCTGTTATTGTTAATCTTTGCCTGAGGCTATGTTTTCCATTGCTTTTCGAGAGAGTGGAGGGAGGGAGGGAGGGAGGATGCATCCCACACAGGCCCCGATCATGGGCGGAGAGTGAACCTGCAACCCGGGTCTCTGCCCTGGACCAGGAATCGAACCCACGGGCTGACGCTCCAACCAGTGAGCTACACCAGGCAGGGCGAATAGCTTGACTGCTTTTTCAACTTAGAGGTTTGAAAATTCTTTTGAGTCTTGAAATGTTAAGTCTCATCTGTTCAAAGATCCATAATCATTTATTTCCAGAATGTAAATACCCCTCATCCTGCCATTTGAAGATAACAGTACTGAGAGTCTAAGATGCAATTGGTATCAAGTAAGATGCTGTTAATGCTAGGTCATGTCTCCTAAAATGCAATGCTCATATTCTAAGACGCCACAATAACATCACTTTATCAAGCTCCATTTTTCCCCGCCAAACACAATGACTCCAATCCCATCATCAGAATTTAAATCTCCTTCCACTTCAGAGAGCCACTAAACATGACGTTCAGGAAGAGTTTTGAGTAATTTGGGGCTGAGCTCCCACCACGAGAATGAGCAGGGCAGAGGGGATGAAGGAAGACACAGCAGTGTCACTGTGTCCTCCCGCACGAAGGAAACCGCCCCGGAGGACAAGCCACGGGCAGTCTCCAGCACGGCCATGGACTCCTCTGGTGGCGGCTGTTTTCATCTTCTTCCTTCTTAATGTTTTTACATTGTACTTTCACTGTTTATTTTTAAATGAGTAAGCTTTATTTTTAATTTTTAAAATATACTTTTATTGCTTTCAGAGAGGAAGGGAAAGGGAGAGAGAGAGAGAGAGAGAGAGAGAGAGAGAGAGAGAGAGAGAGAGAGAGAGGGAGAGAAACATCAATGATGAGAGAGAATCATGGATCGGCTGCCTCCTGCATGCTCTCTACTGAGGATCGGCCCGCAACCCGGGCGTGTGCCCTTGGCCAGAACCAAACCCAGGACCCCTGAGTCCACAGGCCAACACTCTATCCTCTGAGCCGAACCGGCTAGGGCAATAGGCTCTCTTTTTTTTAGAGCAGTTTGAAATTCACAGAAAAACTGAGCAGAAAGTAAAGCATTCCCATATACCCCTTCCACACCCCCCTTACAGTTTCCCCCTATTAGTAACATCTTGCATTAGTGTGGTCTATTTTGCTACAATTGATGAACCAGTATTGGCACATTATCATCATCTGAAGTCCACGGTTTACTCTTAGGGTTCACGCTTTGTATTGTAAAATTCCATGAGTTTTGACAAATGTAGAATGTCATGTATTTCAGTAACATCCAGAAGAGTCTCGCTGTCCTAAAACCCTCTGTGCTCCAACTATTCATCTCTCCCTCCTTCCCTTCCCTGGCAACCTCACTGATCCTTGCCCTGTCCCTCGTCGTTTCGCATCTTCCAGAGTGTCATCTGGTTGGGATCAGACAGTATGTAATCTGTTCAGACAGGCTTCTTTCACTCAGTAATTGTGTTTAAGGCTCCTCCATGTCTTTTTGTGGCTTGATAGCTCATTTCTTTTTATTGCTGAATAATAAATATTCCATTAAATGGATGTATCTCTATTTTTTCATTCATCTATTGAAGGACATCTAGGTTGCTTCTATTATTTTATTTTTTTATTAAAATATATTTTATTGATTTTGTACAGAGAGGAAGGGAGAGAGATATAGAGTTAGAAACATCGATGAGAGAGTCAACGATCAGCTGCCTCTTGCACACCCCCTACTGGGGATGTGACCTGGTTTTAGAAGTCAGAATAGGGGTTACCTCTAGGGGTAAAGGGTAGGGAGTTAACTGGGAAAAGACATGACAGAGCCTCTGGGGGAGCTGGAAATAGCTTATATCTTGATTTGAGTAGAGGTTACAGGTGTTTTATACACACACACACACACACACATGCCCTTGACTGGAATCGAACCTGGGACCCTACAGTCCCCAGGCTGATGCTCTATCCATTGAGCCAAACCGGTTTTGGCATATTATTTTATTTTTTTAATTTTTATTTCATTGCTTCATCTTTGTTTTTGTTTTTTTTTTAAACTTTTTTAAGTCATGTAAAGGTTGGCAACAGCCTGAACCTCCATCATTTGGAAGCTGGTTCGAGGTGGTCTGACTGCACAGCCAGGCCCCACAGCTGTTAGGAATGACTGCATGGTGGAGCCCCCCTCAGTATCCGCGCTAGTGAGACTGTGGAGCGCCTGGAACTCTCTGGGAGGGACTGTTTGGAGTTGGGTGAAGTAGGAAACACTCACTCAGGGGAAGACTAGGCAGCAACATGATAGGATAAACTGCCAACCCACCCACCGCAGGACATGGATGAACCTCACAGACGAAGTGAGGAGCAAGGGAGGCCAGACACAAAGGAGACATCCTGTATGGTCCCATTTCTCGGAAGGTCCAAAACAGGCAAGACTAAGCTATGGTTTTAGAAGTCAGAATAGGGGTTACCTCTAGGGGTAAAGGGTAGGGAGTTAACTGGGAAAAGACATGACAGAGCCTCTGGGGGAGCTGGAAATAGCTTATATCTTGATTTGAGTAGTGGTTACAGGTGTTTTATACACACACACACACACACACACACACACACACACACTCTAGAGGCCCAGTGCACAAAATTCGTGCATGGGGGTAGGGGGGTGTCCCTCAACCCAGCCTGCACCCTCTCCAATCTGGGACCCCTCAAGTGATGTCTGACTGCCCATTTAATCAGACATTCCTCTCACAATTCAGGACTGCTGGCTCCCAACTGCTCATCTGCCTGCCTTCCTGATTGCCCCTAACCGCTTCTGCCTGCCAGCCTGATCACCCCGTAACCACTCCCTTGACAGCCTGACTGATGTCTAACTGCTCCCCTGCCAGCCTGTTTGCCCCCAACTTCCCTCCTCTGCCAGTCTGGTCACTCCTAACTGCCCTCCCCTGCTTGCCTGATCACCCACAACTTCCCTCCTCTGCTGGCCATCTTGTAATGGCCATCTTGTGTCCACATGGGGGAAGGATCTTTGACCACATGGGGGCAGCCATATTGTGTGTTGCAGTGATGGTCAATCTGCATATTACTCTTTTATTAGATAGGATATATATATATATATATATATATATATATATATGAATCAAGCTATACTATACAATTGAGATTAATGCTTTCTACAACACATTACAAACAACATTTTAAGTATAATAATACTCTGTAGCCACTGACTCAGAAAGATGGCCAACAGCAAGGGGGAAAGTAGCTACAGATGAACAGGACTAAAAGACTTGATTTATGCAAACTCATTAGCACGTACACCCTTCATCTACAGATGACCTCAAAATTATATGAGCTACCATTAACGAGCACTTCCTGTAGGCCATTTTTTCACCCTCAGAAGGTAGGGACCATTCCTGGCCCCACTCGACAGATGAGAAAACTGAGGCACAGATGGGTTAGGTAACTGGCTTGGAGTTGGCCGGCTAAGTGGCTGAGTTGGATTTGAACCCAGGCCTTGTGTTCATGACGCAGAGCCCATGCTTTCACATAAACCCCCACACCCATGAGCCGCACACGGCATGGTCCCCACCATCCCCTCAGGCTTTGCTTTGTTCTCCTTCCTCACCCCCATACTCCAGCCTCCCCTTCTTCGTTTCTCTTCCCTGCAAACACCACCGCCCTCACCCCACAGGGCCTGCACACGCCACCGCCCTCACCCCACAGGGCCTGCACACCTGCCGCTCTCCACCAGGATGACTGTCCCCAGCTCCTCGTTGCTAGGGCGACTGCTCCTCCCTCAGCACAGTGTCACCTCCTCTAGGAAGGCTGCCCGGCCCCCTGTCTGGGCTGGGACCTCTTGTTGGTGCTCACAGACCCCATGACTCTCCCGTCGGCCTCATGGCTGGTTTCCCTGCTTTTTGAGTTCCTTAGGAGCAGGGGAGTGTCTGTTTCACGCAGAGCCATGTCCCCTCTGCCCACCACAGGGCTTGGCATGGAGTGAGCACTGAGCAAATATTCGATGAACGAATGAACAAACGAACGAGTGAATCCATCTGCCAGGGCAGACCGACTCAGCTTCTGGAGGACGGACACCACAACGTGAAGGGTGGCCACCAGGACAGGTGGACACGGGGATTTACACTCCGTTTTGCGCCTGGGGCTTCTCTGGCCGGGCAGCTCTGGCAGCAGGTATCCTTTCCCAGCAGCCTCTCAGCATCTCGCTTCCTGGGGGACCGGCCTGTCCCTCCCCTGCCCCGCACACGCTCCCAGCTCTGCCGCAGCCCCAGTGGGCGGTGTATTAATAAACGGAGGGGGAAGGTCACCCAGCTCGCAGGCACCGAGCCGTCCTTGACTCGGTGCGGACGAGAGGCACTGAGGCGGGGGAGGAGGAGCCGCTTCCCCAGGCGGGAGCACGTGTGAGCTATTTCTGCTTCCCACCCGGCCGGCCGGGCTGGGCGCCCGCATCTGCGTGGAGCCGGCGGCCTGGGGGCGGCAGGGAGAGCCTGCCTGGCAGCCTGCGGGCTCACCGCCTCGGCCTCGGCCGCTGCCCTCGGTTCTCCGGCGCTCAGGGGCAGGGAGGGAGTTGGGGAGCAAGACCCCCAGCCGGACACTCGGGGCTCAGGGAGGTCCGGCCCCTGCCCGCCTCCCGGCTCCACTTTCCCAGGTGCAGCCCTGTCCCTGCTAACGTGTGGCCTGAGCGCATGCTGCTGTCCCCTTGGCCGGGAGTGCTCCCTCCCACTGAACCTGGAGGTCTCAGCCCGGACCACTCCATCCTCCGGGGACCCTCCCTGACCGCGCCCCCGGCTCAGTGTCCTCCTCCCGGGCTCCCTGCGGTCATCACCGGTGGCTCAGGTCATCACAGACGCTGTCCTGTGGCTGGGACCCCTCTCCCAGGCCAGGATGTGCCACCTGGAAGGCCCTCCTTCGTCATCTCCCTGTGCCAGAGTCCAGCGGGGCCTGGCCGCAGACAGGAGCACGTGTGACCGCCGACTGCAGGGGGAACGTGTGCTGAGTGCTGAGCGGGCGCGGGAGGACCGAGCGGCTCAGAGGAAGTGGGAGCAGAGAGGGGTGACTGAGCGTGGCTGTGACGTGGGGGCCGAAGGTCAGAGAGGTGTGGGCGTAGGGACGGGAGCGGGAGAGGAAAACCTGGAGCCCTTCTGAGCAGCGTGCCCTGCCTTCCCCCGCCTCCCCGCCAGCAGCCCGACTCCAGGGACAGGGGAGGTGCTCTCAGGCCCTGCCTCCTGCGGCCAGAAGCACGGTGGATGGGGAATTTGTACAGAACAAAGTATTTTGTCTAAATATATCTGCTCCCCAAGCAGGACACACAGGGAGGGAGTGGGAGGGCGGCAGGCCCACAGCCTGGGGAGCGGCTGCAGACAGGCCCACAGCCACGGGCCTGGCAGAAGGAGTCCGCCCGCAGGGGCCCCGGCTCAGGGGTGGGCCTGGGTGGGCTTCCCCAAGGGAGATCCCCACTGCTCATCTCCCACCGGAAGCTGCTGCCTGAATGTGGGCCATGCACAAGCCAGGCCACAGAGGAGGGAGGGACACAGGGGGGCCTGGGGGAGGGGGCACAGGGGAGGCCTGGGGGAGGGACACAGGGGGGTCTGTGGGAGGGACACAGGGGGGTCTGGGGGAGGAAATACAGGGTGGGGCTGGGGGAGGGACACAGGGGGGTCTGGGGGAGGGACACAGGGGGGTCTGGGGGAGGGACACAGGGTGGGGCTGGGGGAGGGACACAGGGGGGTCTGGGGGAGGGACACAGGGGGGTCTGGGGGAGGGACACAGGGGGGTCTGGGGGAGGGACACAGGGTGGGGCTGGGGGAGGGACACAGGGGGGTCTGGGGGAGGGACACAGGGGGGTCTGGGGGAGGGACACAGGGGGGTCTGGGGGAGGGACACAGGGGGGTCTGGGGGAGGGACACAGGGGGGTCTGGGGGAGGGACACAGGGGGGTCTGGGGGAGGGACACAGGGGGGTCTGGGGGAGGGACACAGGGGGGTCTGGGGGAGGGACACAGGGGGGTCTGGGGGAGGAAATACAGGGTGGGTCTGGGGGAGGGGCACAGGGTGGGGGGAAGAAATACAGGGTGGGTCTGGGGGAGGGGCACAGGGTGGTCTGGGGGAGGAAATACAGGGTGGGTCTGGGGGAGGGGCACAGGGTGGGTCTGGGGGAAGGGACATAGAGGCAGGCCCAGGATAGGGGACCCTGGTCCCAAGTAGTCCAGAGTCCAGACTCTTCCGGACATTTTGTGGCAGCACAGGCACAGAGAGGGGCACCTCTGAGAGGGTCACCGGGAGCCTGGGCAGCGATGGGTGAAGGACCGAGGTGTCCTGTTCCAGCTCCCTGAGGCTCCCAGGCTCCTCTCTGGCTACTTGAGGTTCCCCCGAGGGCCCTTCAGAGCGGGCGGCAGGAAGAGCACCAGGTTCCGAGTCAAGAGGCCTGTGCTTCAGTCCCAGCTCCGCACGGAGCCTCGGGCTGTCTCAGCTGGGCCCCGGTGCCCGCCGTGAACTGGAGGTAAGTGTGTCCCCGTGTGCCGGTCTCACCGGGAGGCCAAGACCACTTCCTGTGAGCTGCTCTGGATCAGAGTTGGGGAGTGTGTGCGTGTGCGTGTGTGTGTGTGTGTGTGTGTGTGTGTGTGTGTGTGGACTCCTGACAGAGCATAACAACAGTAGCTGCTTTTTCTTGAGTACCTCATATATGCTGGGCACCTCCTATGTGCTAAGCACCTACCATGTGCTGGGCACCTACTCTGTGCTGGGCCCTGTCCTCGGCACCTTAACACACAGAACCTCACCGAACCCTCACACCAAGCCTCCAGGGCAGTGACACTGTTACCCATGGGAACAGATGGGTAAACTGAGGCTCAGAGAGGTTTCTGTGATCTGCTCCAGGCCACGCAGCTGGTGAGGGGAGCCAGGACTCCGGCAGGCCAGCCCTCAGCATCGGCTCACTTCCTCCTGGGGAGTCGGCCCATGGCTCCTAAAAGCCTCCCCAGGTCCTCGGGACGGAGGCCTGGCCACCTGCCACTGCTTTTCCAATGAAAAACAAGACCAGCGCCGAAACCCGTTTGGCTCGGTGTATAGAGCATTGGCCTGCAGACTGAAGGGCCCCGGGTTCGATTCCAGTCAAGGGCATGTGCCTTAGTTGCAGGGACATCCCCAGTAGGTGTGCAGGAGGCAGCTGATCGATGTTTCTCTCTCATCGATGTTTCTGACTCTCTATCCCTCTCCCTTCCTCTCTGTAAAAAAATCAATAAAATATATTTTAAAAAAAACAAAAAAAAAACTTGTGCATTAAAATGTCTGGACATAAATACTCACTGCTATTAACGCCCCATTTTTACACAGGCACTAACACCCCACACAGCTGGCGCCTTCCCTCCTCACCTCACCGCTCTGACCCCGGGCAGGACGGCGCAGGGGGTGAGCGTGTGGGTCCTGGCGGCGCCCAGGCCGGTCTCAGAGCGCCCTGCGGGGAGCCGTGCTCCCTCTCCCTGCCTCACCGGGGCCCAGAGTCACGGGGGTCCTGGAGAGATGGCTGAAGCCCAGGTCCGGCCCAGACCTCCCGGAAACCGCCAGCATCACTCCATTAACCTACCGACGATGCGCCTGAACCAGAGTCCCTCACCGCGGCTTCCCAGGCAGACCGTGTGTGTGAGAACGAGATAGAAGTGCCCCTTTCTGTGTTAAGCCGCTCCGTGTTGGGGTGCCTCGATAGATAACTAACACAAGGTGAGCCTTGAGAAGGGGAGACAGAGGGGGCGACCAGGGCTCAGGAGGGTGAGCTTCCCCGTGACCCAGGCTGGGGCTGCTTCCCCTGGCGCCCCCCAGTCTGTCCAGGGTCCTCCCTCCCAGCCTCAGCCTTCCCTGCGTGGCTGCCTTCTGTTCTCAGACAGGACAGGCCTGCACCAACGCGCCTAACCGCGGAGCTGACCTGGGCCAGCACAGTGCTGCAGGCTTTCACGTGTTAGTTTGCAGAGAATTCTCACGGCAGCCCTTCAAGAGGCGAATATTACTATTCCCAGCGCCTAGGCCTGTGGTCAGCAAACTGCGGCTCGCGAGCCACATGTGGCTCTTTGGCCCCTTGAGTGTGGCTCTTCCACAAAATACCACGTGCGGGCGTGCACGTACAGTGCAATTGAAACTTTGTGGCCCATGCACAGAAGTCGGCTTTCGGCTCACAAAAGAAATTTCAATCGTTGTATGTGCTATGCACCTCCTAATGTGCTGGGCACCTCCTATGTGCTCGGCGCCTCCTCTGATATTTGGCTCTATTGACTAATGAGTTTGCCGACCACTGGCCTAGGACAATGCCCGGCACGTAGCTGATATTTGTATCAGTCAGTGTGGACTAGGCTGCAGTAACAAACAGGTCCCAAAATTTCAGGGGCCTTGGTAATTTACAGTTTTTGTTTCATTTGGCAATTTATTTCACCTCCCTGAGCCTCAGAGAAATCTGAGTCATTACACTTCTGTTAATTAACATACCGTTAAATTTTTCCATGCATGCTTTGTATCATATGTCTTTATAACGTCTTATCTAGGATTCAGGAGATCTGCATCTTAATATTTACTCTGCAACATTTATGTGTTTGCATAACTCGTCTCATTTGAAAAATGAAGAAGGGTCCCTGCTGTACCCTCCCAGATTACCTGCAGGAACAAATGTTATAGATGGCGTGTAAGCGCAGTTCATACATGCCCATAAGCGACTATTACAGTTATTTACACTCCCTCCCCCAAATCCAATCAAGTGTAATTTTTTTTTCTTTAAAAATTATTGCACCAGTTCAGCCTGAGGACCCTGCTCTGGATGGTGAACGTGTTGCTGCTTCCTTTCTCTTATCAATGGCCACACTTCACCATTATTTGGATAAAACACAATAAAATCAACCTTATTTCCAAGAAAAAAAAATTTTTTTCCAGGGGCCTAAAGAAGGAGAAATATATCCCTTTCAAACAGTTGGGCTTCTCAGATTGGCAAAATATAAATAAACAAACAAATAAATAAATAAATAAATAAGCAAGCCCTGGTGGGCCCGCAAGCTAAAATAGGGTAACCAACCAGCCAGCTTCTCATTTGCTCAGCCCCTGAGCACCTCACGGCACCCCAGATGGGCCTGGGAGGGAAGGAAGGAATATGGCGCCACCATGGGATGTCAACCTGGCTCTTGCCTGAGACACCTGCCACGTGTCTGGCCCCTCTGTGGGGACATCTGCTGTCCTCCAGCCACCGGGCTCGGGAGACACTCATGATCTGTGCACCCCCTGTGTGCCAGGCCTCAGCCCGGCCCTGCCGGGGGGCCTCTGCCTGGTGGGGGAGCAGACACTACGTGGACCTCACAGTCCACAGGCCTCTGGAGTCTGGGCGAGGTGACTCCGGGATGAGAGGGCAGGTCTCCTGGGCGGGGCGAGGGGGGAGGAAGGGAGAGGCTGGGCTCACAGCAGATAGGAATTACTGAGTGAAGACTGTGAGGAAGGCCTCTCCAGTCACAGGGAGCAGTAAGCGCAGAGGCTGGGGCCGGAGACACGGGAGTCCCAAGTCGTTCAGCTGAGCTGCAGGAGAGGGCATGACGGGGGCAGGAGGGGCTGCAAAACACACCCAGGCAGGTGGCAAAGGCATCAGCGGCTCCAGGCTCTGGGCCAGGACGGGGTGAGGGGTCAGGCGTGGTTTCTGGACCGATGGCTTTGCCTGCTGTAGAGGGCATACAGGCCATGAAAACTGAAGCCAAGAGACACCTGAGAGGGGAGGTGGGGTGGGAAAGGGACCCGATTTCTGCTCTGCAGCCAAACCCCAGACTCACCCCAGGGCTCCTGGCACAGAGCTGCCTCCCCATCAGCCTCCAGGAATGGCCTTGTCACTTATCACACCCTCCCTGGCCACTGGTTCCTGGCGCTTCAGGGCTGCTGGCCGTGAGGCGCCCCTGCCCACCACTGCCCACTCCAGGCTGCCCACTGCCTGGGCCCGGCCTGTCCAGCGGCAGCAGAGTTTGGCGATACACTGACCAGCAGAGGCAGACAGCTGACCTCCCAGCCAGTGCGGAAGGCCTGGCGTGACCGGCCCGGAGAGCACTGAGTCTGCCTGCGCTGGACCCTGCCGGGGCTCCAGTTTCAGGGGAAGCCCTGGTGCGGGGAGGGGCGGAGAGCTGTGAGGAGGAGGCCCATCCCCACACTGACTTGCTGCAGGAGCTCAGGCAAGCTGCTCAAACGCCCGGAGCGGGACCCAGTGATGGCCAGGGACTCTGTAGCCACAGCCCGGGCGGCCCCCAGAAACCCCTCGGTGATCAGATCCACATTCAGCCAATACCCCGCCCCCTGGGCAGGCTGCTGTGCCCTCTGGGCCTCCGTGTCCTCAGGCATCAGCAGTCCCTGCAGCCCGCAGGCCTGGTCCTCCTCCGGCCCAGCCTCGCCTCCTCTCTCCAGTTAGACCCTCACACCCCAGGCTGCTCCCAGCAAGGGCCTGGGCCAGGCTGTCCCACCGGCTCACTCCTCACTCTCACTCTCAGCTCCAGGCCCCTCCTCGGGGCAGCCTTCCCCGCCCCGGCTGGTCAGGTCTGCACTGCCAGGGGTAGCAGCAGCTGTCGCTGAGGAGGGTTTACAGTCATCCCTGGTGTTTATGTCATGGCTGCCAGCCTCCCTAGAGGCTTTGGGCTTCCCAGGGCAGCAGGGGCCCTTCGCTGATACGCCCAGCACCAGCTCCACACCCACAGCAGCCACCTAACGGGTTTGCTGAATGAAAACTTAGAAAAAGAGGGAAAGGGAAGGTAATGATAATACCTACCTCCCAGTGCTGAGAGGATCTGACAATCTACAAAGGCCTGGCCTCGGGGCGGGGGGGGGGGCAATGTCATGTACACATGCACACACATGCACACACGTGCCCTCCCACTCCCTACATATACATGTACCCATATACATACCATATACACACATACCCCACCACACACATATAAACACACACACCCACACATACCACACCCACACACCACACACATACATATAAACATACACATGCCACACATATATCACACATTCCTACACACATACAAACACACAAACCCACACACATACTATATATACATACTACACACACACACTACACACCAACTATATGCCACATATACACATAAACATACATACCACACACATGCCACAAATACCACATACATACACACCCTCCCCACATATACATACACCACATACCATATACACACAACACACAACCACCCACACATGCACAAACACCCCCCCCCCACACACACACACACACACACACACGAGCAGGGGTGGAAAAGGGCCTAGGGCGGCACCACCTCCCTGTCCACGCTGCCCGCTCCCAGTCCCTGGTGAACTAGATACACAGGGTCCGATGCACACACAGGCAGAGGCCTGGCCGCACGGCCAGCCAAGACCCACAGGGACCCAGAGCCAACCAGCCTCTGCCGGCCCAGGCCGGCCCTGGAAGGCCCCACAGTCCGGGTCCTCCAGGAATCTCACCCGAAGGCGGCAGGTTCCCCAGAGGAGATCTGACACCTCCTCGCCTGCCTGCACACGTGGCTTTGAGGATGGAGCTGGAGGCCGGCGAGAGGCTCAGAAAACTCCCAGCAGAACCGGTGAGGGCCCGGAGATGGGCAGGGGCAGCCACAACCCCCACTGCACACTCACTGCGCAGATGGGGAAACTGAGACCCGGGGAGGCTCACAGGCCTCTGGGTGCCGGAGTCACGCAGACCGGAGTTCAAACTCTCCCTCCAGCACCCACCGGTGTACAGCCTCAGTTTCCCCAGGTATAAGATGGGGATGATCCCAGCACCTGGCTCCCCCCACCGCAGGTGCACAGCTGGACAGCACATGTGGCAGAGGGCCCTGGAGCCAACCCTAATGCCGTGGCTGGACTACCGCCCAGCCCCTCCAAATGGCAGGCATGGTCACAGGTGACGCCCTCAGAGCCGCCTCTGCAGAGCTGCCGGCCGACTCGGCACCCGAAGCCCATCACTCACGGCACACGCTCCCGGGAAAGGCGGGCCGCCGGGCCAGGGTCCCACAGCGAGGCCGGCTCCAGCCCTGAGTCTCCCCCCACCCCAGTGGATCTGGCAGAGCCAGCCGAGGAGGTGCCAGGCTTGGCAGCAGCCAGGGGAGGCAGGCAGGCAGGCAGGCAGCTGGGGGTGGTGGGAAGAACCTTTCTTCCCCTGCCTTCAGCAAACCCGAATCCCCGTCTCCGCTGCGCTCCAGGGCCCTGGGTTGCTGCGTCACGTCACGCACGCAGCCTGCAGTGGGCGGGAGGAAGGGCTCCCTCTCTGGCTGGGGCTGGGGGGACAGGGAGAGGTGGGGGGCCAGGCACAGGGTCCGGGGTGAGGACCGAGAGGGCTCCCAGCACCAGCCAGAGAGAAGCCCGGCTCCCTCCTCTGCTGGAGTCGGGGGAGCTGAGCTGGGGGAGCCTGGAGACCCAGCCCCAGCGCCCAACCAGTAGATGGAGACCAGGATGCCAGAGGGACGCTGGGACTCAGTCGGGACACAGCAGCAAACCAGCTGGCCACTCTTACTCCAGTGCCCACCGCCCGGAACCCCCCCGTCAGGGCAGGCTCATCTGGCACCACAGAAAGAAAACACCCGGACCCAGAGGTCAAGGTCTTGCTTCCCAGCCCTGCTACCTGGTGGCACGGAGCACCCCTCACCCCTGCACCATCACAGGCGCCTGTATGCAGTGTTAGGTACACAGCAGGTGCTCAATAAATGGTCTTGTGTTTGGGGATGCCTGCCCCATTTCTACTATCAAAGACAGAACCTGCCCACATGATGTATTTTTTTAAAGGTGACCCTTCACACACCAAAGGTCGCTTCAGCCATTTCGGGAGCAACTCCGAGAGGGGCTCCTGCCCAGGCTTCTTCACAGAGGGAGGAAGACAGCCACCACGTTCCCTCTGGCCGGGCCCTGGGGCGGCCGGGGTGTGTGTGTGTGTGTGTGTGTGTGTGTGTGTGTGTGTGGTCTGCCCCTTCACAGGATGGTCCCAGAGACCGAGCATTTGCTTCTCCCTCAGGACTGCGGGCGTGGTCACTGCTCAGCACCCATGTCCCCTCCCCTAACCCCCGCCCCCAGGAAGCCTGAGCGATGGCCACCTTCCGGAGCTGTGTGTGAGGCGAGGAGCTGGGAGAGGCCGCAGCTCTCCGCCTTCTAAAGTGCACACCTGGGCTAGGGAGGTGGCCACCGGCACGCAGGGACACTCTGAGCTCTCCGACCAGGCTGACCCCAGCGTGGGCCCAGGCTCTCCAAGCCGGGACCTGGGTCTGCACCTGATTCTCAGCCCCACCATCACTTCTGTCGAACAAACGGGAATTTGTCCAGAATCTCCAGGACACAGGGCTGAGACCAGGCCCTAAGCACAACCGGCCTGGATTTGTATTCTGGCGCTGCCACCTCACCACCTGTGGGCCTCGGACGGCTCACTCCGCTGCAAAACGGGGATCACACCAGCAGGGCGTGGTGGGCCTGCAGGGGAGGCTGGAGGTAAGGTGCTGAGAGCGGATGCTTGCGAAATAAAGGGCCCAGCGACGTGCAGACTCCTGGCAGATGGTCAGGTCAGTGACGCTTTGCTGAATGGATGGATGTTAGCCAAGGACACTGTTGTTATTATTATCATCATCATCATCAACACCAGCAGGGATCCCCGAGCCTGGTTTTGCGACCAGCCCTAGTGAAGGGTGTAGCAAAAATTCTCCAAACAAAATTTGCTTCCATTCATTTTGGGTTTTTGAAAAGGCCACGTCAGACAACTCGGCAGGGAGGAGGCGGCATTGCGAAACCCGGCACAGAGGGATCCGGGACCCACTCATCGGCTCAGGAATGATGTACGATCCGTGAGCAAGAGGGCCCTCCCCGGGGCGCCCCAGGGACCCGGCGGCGGGGGGGGGGGGCTCCCGCGCTGCAGCGTGAACCCCCCTCCTCTGAGTGACCTTGGGCAGCCACCCACTGCTCCGAGCCTCCGTTTCCTCATCTGTCAAAGGGAGGCAACGTCCCTTTCATTCCTGTGCCCGGGGGTAGCTAGAAGACGTGGGGATTAACTCTGAGTGCTGCACACACCCTGCAGGCCTCAGTCCCGGCCCAGGCCATCGCAGAGGGGGGCTAGGCGCAGGGAGAGTTTGCACAGTGGGCACTCCCTCCCAACCCCGCCAGCCCCTGCACCCCCTCCTCTGACAGCGCTTCCTGTTGGAACTCTGCCCCGCTGGCCCATGCCTCCGAAGCCAGCACACGCTGCCCTTCCAAGCCCCCACAGCCACCAGGGCAAACCGAGCCCACCCTGTGACAGCCCCTCGCACGCCCCAAGGGGAGCAGGACCTTGAGGACTCCCTCCCTGGGCTGTCAGCACCCATGTCGGCTCCTCCCTCCCTCCCTGAGCAGGGCACATAGCGGGCTCCGCTGAGATCACTGGGTCCAAACCTTCAGGTTATCAACTGAATCCGAGAGGGGTCATGCTTCATCGGGGAGGGGGGAGGGAAGAGGGGGGGAGGGGGGACATCTGGCCCTCAGGTCATATAAGGCCCGAGAGCCATATAAGGCCTGCAGAATCATTTGGCCTGATCCCGCCAAGGCCAGGTTACATGTTTGACCAAACAAAGCAGGCCGATTTTTAGGTGGGTAATTGTGTATGGCCCGTGAAGGATGTTATAAATATCCAATGGCCCTTGGCAGGAGAAAAGGTTCCCCACCCCTGATCCAGGGGGACAGAACTGCTCCTGGCATAGACTGGATGCCCACCATGATGGCACATTGTCCCTCCTCCATGACCAGCCTCCCTGTAGCCTGCTCTGGAGGGCCTTCTCCTATATGGACCTGTGACCCATCGTCTCCAAGCCTGCCTGGCCCTGGGCTGCCTCCCTGCCTTGACCAATGCTGTCCTCTGCCTTCCCTGCCATTCTCCATCTACCCGAAACCCTCTAATCCTCCACAATACGCTCCAGATCCCGGGCCCGTCCTCCCGGAAGCTCCTCCTCAGGTCCACACTAGTGGCCCCTTCCCAGCCTCCATCACTGGGACCAGCCTCCATCCCTGGGAGGCAATGTGACTATTGTTTACGGACAGGGCCTCCTGGGTGTGACTCTGTCCCCAGACCTGGCATGCAGCCGGGCCCTGAGAGCCCTGGGGGCCTAAAGAAGAAATCAAAGACTAGGAAATGGAAGGGTGACCAGCTGGTGACCTAGTAAGCGAAAGAACAGATGAACACGTGAGCAGGTGATGATGTAAGCAGACAAACTGCTGCAGGAATAAATGCCCGACTAGATGGTCACTGATTACCCCCCCCCCCAAATCACAGGGTCCCGCCCACAGGTGGCCCCCCAGACTCTTCTAAAGCACCTGGGGTCCCACAAACACGCTGGGATTTTAGAAGCCACAAGCTTAACTTCCACAGAAGTCAGCCAAATGCCTCTGGATTTGCAGACCCAGGTGAAGGCCAGGCACCCCTGGGGGATGGTCACCTTGGCAACTGGGTTTGGCCAAGGCTTCTGCTCTGCCCCCAAGCCCTGCACTCAGTCTGGCCCAGACCATGTCCGTCCGTTTATTTAGCCAAGACGAATGGACTGAGGGCGGAGGAAGAGCCAAGTCCTCAGCGCCAGGGGGATGACCTGAAGAGGTGGCCCGCCTCTCCCCACACTAACCACACCAAGAAGCACCCAATAATGGGTGGTGACTGGGTGAAGGCAGAGGCCCCAGGGGCTGTGAGGGTGGTGACAGGGACACAACCTGGCCGGAGTGTCAGGGAAGGCTTTCTCCTGGAAGTGATGGCTGAGCTGAGACCCGGATGATGAGTAGTAGGTAAGTAGGTAAATGCAGGGCTGGTTCAGGCAGAGGAACCAGCTCGTGCAAAGTCCCTGAGGCTGCAGGGAGCATGGCCTGCTCCAGGAACTGAAAGCAGGCCAGCGGAACCGGAGCCAAAGAGGGAGGAGAGGGGGTACAGGATACGGCTGCACAAGTGGCTGGTTGGGGGAGGAGGCTGAGCTTCACCCTAGGAGCTGTAGGCATTTATTGAGTATCTTCTGTGTACTTTAAAAAAAAAAAAATCTGCACTCAAGGTTTTATTGATTCAGCCCTAGCCTGTTTGGCTCAGTGGATAGAGATCGGCCTGCAGACTGAAGGGTCCCGGGTGAGATTCCAGTCAAGGGCACATGCCCGAATTGTGGGCTCGATCGATCCCGGTAGTGAGCGTGCAGGAGGCAGCCAATCAATGATTTCCACTCATCATTGATGTTTCTCTATCTCTCTCTCCCCTCTCTCTTCCTCTCTGAAATTAATAAAAAATATATATATATAAAAAGGTTTTATTAATTCACATTTCAGAATGTGTAAGTGGAAGTGTTTAAATGTACTTAGCCAGATAATGCTATTTTTAATGCTTTTTTGAATGAATGAATGACTCTATCCATCACAGATGAATGGAAGGATAGAGACCACCTGCTTCCTGTCACATAAAGTACCCAGCTCCTCAGAGCCTTCCCGTCATGTAGAAATGCCGACATTTATAGAGCAAATGGCCCACAAATCACACAAGAACCTAACAAGATACCAGTGGGTGCCCGGTACGTCCAATATGTCACGGAGTCTTTATACAGGTCTAAAGTACAGCTTTATCCTTTGTGTCCTCTTAAAAAACACCAGCTCCACTGCCAGGCACAGCCCTCAAACTGGCAGCTCCTTCTCCGGGCTGCCCTGGGTCCCACAGAATTCAGCCACCAGGCCGGCTCTACCCCACACTTTCTCCCCAATCTGGGCCCTGTGCCCTGTCCCCGATGACCAGCACAGACTGCCTCCCACACAAAACAGGGGGGCTCCCTGAGAGTGGGGACCATGTCCAGCTATCCCACGTCCCCAGCACCCAGCACAGGCCCAGCCTGGCCTCTGATGGATGAATGAATGAGGGGAGGGCGCTGTGGACAGCACACACAGGCACACTGGCAGAGGCTGAGCTGCTGCCTCTTGCTCCGGAGGACCCAGGAGCCCTGGCGCACCCTGCCACAGCGCAGGCACACGTGCACGCACACCTGCCCCGTGTGCACGGCGGTGTCGCCAGGAGCTGCTGGGAACACACTCGGCATCTGCTGCTCACTGGACCACGGCCAGCACTGGGGCCTGGCTGTGGCTCCCGACACTCCAGCCGCCCATCGGCCACTCAGCTCTGCGGCCCCACCCAGCCCCGCTGCCCACAGCAGGCTGGCTCAGGCCCCTCGGGCCACCCTGGGACCGGGCCACCCTGGGACCAGGCAGCCCACGCTCCCCTCCGTGGGACAGAAGCCGGGCTCCTCCAACAGCCACTTTCTGGGATGGTTTCACGCAACCTCCAGCTCGGCAGAAGCGCAGCCCCTCCCACAGGTGAAGGCACAGAGGCAGCGAGCGCCTGGACCCGGGGACCTGGGCGGGGGAACGGAGGTGCGGCAGCGGCGGACAGGAAGGAAGGCCAGGACAGCCTCCGCTGGGCTGGGGACTGCAGCCCCCGCCCCCTCTGTCATTTCCACTGACTAGCAGGCAGGGGGGTGCGGGAACCCTCCCCCCATCAGGGCTGCCTTCCAAGCTCCAGGCTTCCCATCCTCAGGGCACCTCGTTCACCCTCGCACCCCAACACCTGGCCTTCACCAACCCATAGCCCCTTCGGGCATTTCATCTCCCCCCATAACAAACATCCACAGCCTCTGGCAGCCCCTTTGCAGCGCAGGCGGCGCGGAGGAAGGAAGGCTGGGAGCCGGAGAGGAATGAAGAAGGGAGAGGAATGTGAGGACGGAGGAGGATCGGAGGAGGGAGGCTGGTCCAAAGAGGCCAGGGGACATCACATGTCCGGAGAGCACATGTCCCCTCTCAGCGGGCACATCTGGACCCAGCTGTCCTCTCTGGCCACCTGGGCCACCTGCCATCGCTCCGCACACGAGCCCCTTTCACCGCGGGGGGAGGGGGAGCCGCACGTGGGGGCCTCCCGGAGCCATGTGAGCACCCCCCCCCCCCCCCAGGCCAGGTGCTGGGGCAGTGCGGCCCCTCCTGAGCCCGCGAACGGGGAGGGGGCGCCGTGCAGCGCCGGAGGGGTGCGGGCTGCCCTCGCCCCTCCCCAGATGCCGGTCCCGGTCCGGGTCCCGGTCCCGGTCCCGGGGAAAAGCTGGGGCAGGAGGGGGTACGCCTGCGGGGCGGGCGCCGGGACTACCGAGGCGGGATGGAGGCGGCGGCGGGCTGAATGGAGGAACGGCCCCGCGCTGGCAGGGCCCCCTCGCCTGCGATCCAAGCTTGGGGGGCCATGCCGAGGGGTCCGCCTCATCCCGTGGCCGCCCTGCAGATGGAGGGTGGGCCGGCCTGCAGAGGGGCTCCCAGCCTGGGCAGTCCCTTGCCACGGGGGAGTCGGGGGGAATCAGACCTGGAAGGAGGGGGGGCGGGGTCTGGCCCTGGAGAGGGGGTTCCGGGCCCCAGCGCCCCCGCCCCCTCATTTGAGGGTCTGGGGAGACCTGGATTGGGGAGATCCTTCCCGGGGAAGGGGGCTTCCCAGCCGCAGGGCTGCCCCTCAGATTCGGGGCTCGGCAGACACACTGCTGGGGGGTAGGAGGGGGGGGGCGCTTTTCTGCGCCAGTGTCACCCCCCGGCTTCGGGAGGTCCATCCTGGAGAAGAACCGGGCTGTGGGGTACCAGCCTCAGACAGGGTGTCAGGGCCCCCGCGCCCGCCCCCGCGCCCTCACCTGCGCCGGCGCCTCGGCCGCCTGGGCCCGCGGTCCCCGCGCTGCCGCCTCCGGTCCGCCGGTCCGCCCGCCTAGGCCCCGGGCCCGGCCCGCGGGCGCCCCATGCCTGTGCTCCGGCCGGCGCGGCGCCCCAGATGCGGCTGCGGGAGGAGGAGCCGCGCACCCTGGCTCCCCGAGAGCCGCGGGGCGGGGGGCGGGGAGGAGCGCGGGGGAGGGGGCTGCGCGGCTGCGCCCAAAACCAGGCGTGGATTCCGCCGCTGGCCTGGGGCTGGGGCTGGGGGGGGGGGGGGCCGGCGCTGCATCCGGCGCTCCCCTCCCCTCTCTCTCTCCCCCCTCTCCCCCCGCGGCCCTTGGGGAGGGGAGGGTCTCCGTAGCCAGGGAAGCGTAGTGGCTAACCGGAAGGGCACCTAGAGATCCTGGGTCCACTGCCCAGAGAGGGTAGGCTACTGGCGCACGGTCACACAGCAGGGCTGCGGGAGTGCAGAAGCCTGGAACCCCAGGCTACAGAGCTGGTCAGCAGGAACCTTTGTTGGCAGTGGCTGGCCCACGGAGAGGGAAACTGAGGCCCGGGTCACCTGCACAAGCCAGGTGGGAGGGCCCTGGGATGTGAACTTGGGGCTCCTGACTCTCCCCCCACCCCCCCCTTCCTGGTGACCTGTTTCCTGCAGAACCTTCTCCCAGGTGCCTTCTAGTCTAGGCACCACCGAGGTTAAAATAACCCCTCGAGTCAGGTGGAACTGGGCTGAGTCCCCATTCTACCTCTCCTGGGGCTCTGAGATCATGGACTGGAGACTGACTCCTGAGCCCGTTTTTTCCGTCTGTAAAAACGCGGACAACACTAGTATAATATCCCAAACGCGGGGTTGAGGAACTAAGGAGATCATGGATGCAAGCTCCTTGCTGGTACCTGGCATTCCGTAGGTGTCAAATGGATGTGCTCCCACACTCCCTGGCTCCCACAGACAGCCCTCTCCCAAGAACGCCAGTTGAATGCAAACTGAGTCACAACCGTGTGAAAGGATGGCATTGAAGTGTCCTCAGCGCCCCCTTTCAACCAGCCTCATCTACCACTTGCCCATCCTGCTCACATTCCTCATCTTAGGAACGTCTGTTCCGGTGCTTCTCTGCCTTTCCCTGTGCCTGTCATGCCCTCCCATCTCTACCAGACAAACTCCTATTCATCCACCAAGGCCCAGGGCAACTGGCTGCCTACTCTAGCTGCTCACACTCCCTAGTGGTCCATCCATGCTTCCCTTCCTCATTTCCAATGTCTGCTCTAGGATTGTCTCTGTCTCTGTGGGCCCTGACACCTATGGTGAGAGGATGTCACTCAGAGGAGATTAAGGCCATAAGGACCAGCAATGTCCAAGAGAGTTCCCGGAGGAGGTGGGGCTTCAGCAGGGCCTGAAAGGAGAGGTAGGTTTGAAGTTCTGGGAGGAAGATAGGGGAGGAAGGAGAATATATGGCAAGCAAAAAGGTGGCTGTCATTTGGGCAAGGCGTCAGTAGGTAGAAGAATGAACTGCCTGAAGCAGGTTAGCAGACCTTATTATCTGAGCTGGGAGCCACCGAGAGCCAAGGGCTGGAGAATGACCTGGTAATAGATCAGGTCAAAATGAGCAGGCTTTGTCTCAAGAATACCTCAAACAAGGAGATGCATACAAGGATGATAACAACATCATTTGTAATAGTGAAACACTGAGCACAGCCTAACTGTCCATCATCCGGAGTCTGGAAAGCTCTCCACGCCATAATCCTCAAAATAGCTGAATGCAAGCCGCACGCATGCACATAGGAAGAATAAATCTCAAAAACACACTGTTCATTCAGTTTGTGAAAATTCTAAGTTGTCATCCGAGTACTCTGTATGAATTTTACTAGTATACTTCAATACAGTTTTTAAAAATAAAGATATATATTATTGGATTAAAAACCAAGTTGCAGACAAAAAACACAGTTTGATACCAGCTATATACATGTATAAAGTTTGAAAACATCTATATTATAAAAAAAGGTTAATATGCTAAGTGTCTGTCCCTGTAATGACATCAAGTAGCAACGCCCAGCTTCCTCTCCCTGGCCACTAGCCTCCTCGGAGTTTCTTCAGCCCAGGAACACTACATGCTTTATAACCAGGTGGAAACATTTTACAGTTTAACCAAATGTCTGTGAAGTGTTTTCACATGCCTCATCTCATTTGATCCTCACAGAAGTCTTGGAGTAGTTAGATAAGAGACTTGGTGGAATTCTATTTTCTTTTCATTAGCTGGAAAACGGAGATTGAGAAAGCTTAGAAACTTGACCCGACTGAAAAGAAGTAAGAAATGGTGGACCTTGAAAATGACTTCAGGCTTTCTCACTGTGCAGAATATTGTCAAACACTGTTGCAGTTAAATATTTTACCCTTTGTTCTCCCTGTGTGATCTACAATAATAATCTGCTTCATGTTGATATTTACTGCTGTGTTGCTGACAGTTACCTGGAAGAGAAGTTGGGGTGCTTCACAGGGCTGGAAAAAGTTTAGCTAAATCAGAAAGCAAGTCTAATTAAGCAAGTTTATTCTATATCTATAAAAGGTTAAGTTGACTCACACATGCATGATACATATAAAACTCTCACTGGTGCCAGTCACGTGCATTTGTTTGGATCTGTCATTGTCTATCATGAATTTGGTTGACACTTCTATTATAGAGAAAGGGCAAATAGCGATATTAAAATATTTCTTCTAATTAATTTCCTTTCAATGTGCATGAATTTGTGCATCAGGCCACTAGTGTAACATAATACTAAATATTGTTTAAGGACACATATGTAATACAAGTGTAAAAATGCGCATGGAAGTGATAAATTGCAAATTCAAGAAAGAAGTGACTCTGAGGGAGAAAGGGAAGGGAATGTAAAAAGGGCTTCAAATATAGTTAAATGGGTTTATTTCTTAAGCTGAGTAGTGGATACATGGATGTTTGTTCTTTTGATCTCTAGACTTCTTTTGTGAACATGATTATATAATTTTTTAAACAATGTCGGGGGGTGCCTGGAAAGGCAATGGGGAGTCATTGCTGGTTCTTGAGGGGGGTTGTAACTTGGTCAGTGGACAGAAGAAAACCAGGGGAAGCTGGTGTGACTGTCCAGATGCGAGGTTTGATGGCCTGAGCAGGGCAGGGTTATGTGAGGGAGGGAAAAGATGGGAGAGATTTGGAGGAATAAACAACCCGAATACTCAGGCAAGGATCACACACTGAAATGGCTACAGCGCCTGGGCAGGTCGTTTAAGCAGGGCGTGAGCATGGAGTCATGGGGACTGTGACACACAGTCTGGCAGGGACAGCCTCTACTCAGGGCCAGCTGATGGTTGCCATGTAGGAAATGAGACCCAGCAGGAACACATCTTTTCTCTTTTTCAAGAGAAATCAGCAATTCAGATTTTTTTTTTTTTAAATGCAAAATCTCCCACATTTTAAATTATGGCAACTAAATTGAAAAAACAAAACCCCAAAAACAAAAAATCCCACAACTTTGTAGGGGCCAAGCCTACAGATTTGCAATCTCTTCAGCAAGGAAGAGGCTCCAGGAGATAAAATGATGATATGGGGATACCAAATTTTCCTGCCTATAAGGCTGAAGGGGCTCACAACCTAAGCAGCAATCAGGGAGAGCTTCCTGGAAGAACTGACAGCAAAGAGGAAGGGTATTTCAAGCTAAGAGAACAGTAAGTGCAAAGGCAGGAGTTGAGTGAGCTTAAGAGAAAGTCAAAAGCACTAGCAGGGCCTTTTGCAGAAGGAAAACACATGGCCCATAAACACAGAAGGGGTGCCTGACCTCATTAGTCATCAAGGAAATGCAAATCAAGACAGTGATGTGAGGCCACTTCACACCCATTCCACCGGCCACCCCCTCCCCTCCTCTCCCTCCGAGAAACTCTGGCAATACCAAGTGTCCCGAAGATGCAGGTCCCTGCAGCTCTACGATAGGCCTGAGGGAGGTGCACCAGTGTAATCTGTGACCCAGCAAACCCGCTGGGGAGAAACCTCTACAAGCATATGCTGGGCCAATGAGCGCAAAAAGGCCCCGGGATCTTACTAAAAGGCAGACTCTGGTTTGGTGGGCCTAGGGCAGGGCCCAAGATTCTGCATGCCTAACAAGTTTCCAGATGAAGCCAAGGCTATTGGTCTCCGAGCCATACTTTGCAGAGCATTAAGAGAAATGCACAAGAATATCCATAGCAGCATTGTTTCCACTCAGTTACCCTACACCTTTTGATTGGAGCATTTAATCCATTTACATTTAGGGTTATTGTTTATTATTATTTATTTATTTTATTATTATTATTATTATTTTTACATTTAGGGTTATTATTGAGAGGAACTTATTTATAGACATTTTAATTCTGTATGGCTAGGTTTTTCTCTTTCTTCTTCTCAGCAATCCCTTATAGCAGCAATTCCTTTAGCATTTCTTGTAATGCTGGCTTGGTGGTGATGAACTCCTTTAGCTTTTTTTTTTTTTTTTTTTTTTTTTTTTGTCTGGGAAGCTCTTTATTTGACTGTCTATTTTGAATGATAGCCTTGCTGAATATAGTAATCTTGCTTTCCATTACTTTAAGTACTTCATGCCATTTCCTTTTGGCCTTTGTAGAGTTTCTGATGAGAAATCGGGTGTCAGCCTTATGAGAACTCCTTTGTAGGTAACAGTTCTCTTTTCTCTTCCTGCCTTTAAGATTCTCTCTTTGTCTTTAATTTTTGGGATTTTAATTATGACGTGTCTGGGTTTGGGTCTGTTTGGGTTCTTCTTGTTTGGGGTTCTCTGTGCCTCCTGAGCTTGTGTGACTTTTTCCTTTACCAGATTAGGAAAGTTTTCTGTCATTATTTCTTTTTTTCTTTTTTTAATATATTTTATTGATTTTTTTACAGAGAGGAAGAGAGAGGGATAGAGAGTTAGAAACATCAATGAGAGAATCATCGATCAGCTGCCTTTTGCACACCCCCTACTGGGGATGTGCCTGCAACCAAGGTACATGCGACTTGACCCGAATCGAACTTTTCAGTCCACAGACCGACGCTCTATCCACTGAGCCAAACGGGTTTTGCTGCCATTATTTCTTCTGACACCTTCTCTATTCTTTTCTCCCTCTTCTGGCGCACCTGCTATTTTAATATTATATTTCACATTGTCCCACAGCTCCCTTAAGCTGTCCTCTGGTTTTTTAATTGCTCTTTTTGTTGTTGTTTGTTTGTTTGTTTGTTTGTTTTGTTCTCTGAGTGATATTTTCAACTTTGTCTTCTGATTCATTGATTCAATCCTTAGCTTCCCCTAATCTGCTGTGTATTCCTGTCAATGTATTCTTTATTTGTGTTATGTCATTCTTTATCTCATACTGTTCTTTTTTCATAATTACTATATCTTTTTTCATACTGTTGAGTATTTTTATCATCATTACTCTGAACTCTGTTTCAGGTAAATTTCTTATCTCTGCTTCATTTACCTCTTCTTCTGGAGAATTCTCTAGTTCTTTCATTTGGGGGTTTCTTTGCCTCCTCATTTTGGTTAACTGGGTTTCTGACTATGTTTTAGGTAGATC
This sequence comes from Pipistrellus hanaki, assembly GCF_964339955.1. Lineage (NCBI taxonomy): Eukaryota > Metazoa > Chordata > Mammalia > Chiroptera > Vespertilionidae > Pipistrellus > Pipistrellus hanaki. Next base: position 37,528,326 of record NC_140508.1, on the reverse strand, counting down.
CTCTATGTCTCTCAATCTCTAGTGCATGAGAGTGTTAAAGGCTGTTTCTGACAAATTGGATAGGCAAAGACTCAAAGCCTCCAGAAACCACCTCTGTCTACAGACTAATAGGATTCTGACTTGAATTGCCCCCAGGCAATCATCTTCAGGTGTAGCAAGAGTTTTTCTCTCCCCCCGCCCCCCTATAGGGTGGGGCACTTTCTTCTGTCTGGAGGCTAATTGTTACTTTTAATCTCTTAAGTGGCCTCACCGCAAAGTGTTTTCCAATAGGGTATGTTGACTGTCTTCCCCTCAGGCATGGCAAATGTCTATGTGGGAAAGATGTCCTCCACTGCATGAGGGAATGACTCATCCCAGGAAACTTGGGGTGTCTGCCTTCCAAGCTCTATCCCCCTAGTCCCCAGTCCTGGGTTCTGCTCTCACAGCTGCAGTCTACTTTACCCTCCCTCTGCCAGAGCATAAGGTGGGTGGCTCCACAGGAAATTTTTGTGCATTGGCCCTTCAGGAAGGTGCCAGAACTTTCAGTTGCCACTTCCTGACAGACTGCACCCCACTGCTTTTCACAGCTAGATGTTGTAGAGGGCCGCCTGGGAAGGCACATAGGCAATTTTCCTTAATTATCATCAGCTAAACTCAAGGCGTAGGCAGAGCCAAGCCCTGGGAACCTGTTTTCCCAAGATGGCAGACATGTTGTTCACTTGGCCTTCATATCAGCTCAGGTGTCGGCAGGGGCGGGACCAGGCATGCTAGGGCCTACTTAAGAATGCAAATAAGTTGGTGATAACTTCCTGGTATTGGGGGTATAAAATAAGTGCTGTTTAGGAGAAAGTTCAATGAGAGAGGTGGGGTCAGGAGGGGGAGACCAGCCCTCCTGGCTGCAGGGGCCCAGGAAGACCCCTCCCTCTCTATTTCCCCAAGGGACTGGCCCAAGCTGACCAGATGCCTGGTTGACCTGAGGCCAGGCATTTCTGGCCCCATCCTGATGGGTCTGGACATTGTCTGGCCTGGTCACAAGCCAAGTCTCATCATTAGCTGGTTGTGTTCACTCCCTGGATCTAGTCACTACCAGGATCTGTCACTGTGTGGGGCTGGTTGTTACCTGCTGCCTAGGGGCCTCTCTCCACTTGGTTTGAGTCACTCTGTCCTCTTCCAGGGTCCCTCCTGAAACCACGGCTCTGGCCTTGGCATAGTTGTCGGAACCGGCGGGCTGATGGCAGCAGTTGGTAGAGAATCTGACATCCAAGACACCACAGCCTCTTCCTTCTGGGCCCGTGGGCTGGGCCGGCAATCATCCCAGAGTCCCACCGCTTCTGCTCCCCTTAGAGCCCTGACTGCTTTGTGCTGTGCTTGTATTTGAACACCTTTTCCCAGTGGACCTTGTACTCAAGTCTCTCAGCATCTTTCTTTAAGTCTCTCTGTCTCTCTCTTAAAATATGGACCCCATGTGCACACAATTGAATATAAAGTATCCTTGGTTCATGACATGATCTCAGCCTTTTGTCTATGAATGGCCCTGTGTGTATGGTATGACACAATATAGTGAAATATATAGCATAATATGTGCACCTGTAAACCACTGCCCACCCCAGGAACTAGAACAGAACCCAAATCTGGCATCACCTCCATGCTTCAGCCCATCCCATCCCCCAGCTCTCTGCTAAATCACTAATATTCTGCATTTTGAATTTCTCCTCTAGTTTCTTTGCTTTTAGTTTCATGTACGAATGCCTAAGTGATTTCTTATTTGTTTTTATTTATTAGTCTTATTTTAAAAGGTATACTGTCTCTTACACTTCATGGCAAATACTCTTGGTGCTCACCTTGGGTCCCAGCTACAGCCACTGAAGGTTGGACAGCTCCAAGACCCTGGTCTCCTGCAAGCACCCACCAAGTCTCTGCATTTTGGGGTATTTTCCTCATTTTCTGAAGTCCGGAGAATTTTCTCTGCCACAGCACAAGACAATCTAGAGTGCAGGGGAGTTCTCGCCCTCAGATACAACCTTCAGGAATCGGTGGGTAAAGGCCAGCTCCCTTGCTTGGGGAGATCGCTCTGAGGCACCTCCTCACTGCGTCTCAGCAGGTTCCCAGCAGGATGGAGTCACAGGGCCGCTCACTAAGGCAACTTTTATTGACTTTCTCTCCTCCCCCGTCATGCCCTCCATGCTCTCCCCATCCTGCTTCCTAGGATTTCCTCCCAAGTAAAATACCTGCCCTCAAGTTCCTGGCTCAGGGCCTACTTTTGGGGGGAGCCCAACCAAAGACACGCCTGTTTGCGTCCATCTCTCCGATAAGACTGAAAAGAGCTCTGTGAAGCCAGGGGCCACATTGAATTGACCTCAAATTGTGGCCCCCAACAGTCTGGGACTTTGATGCTGCTTGCATCTGTGTGACCTCGGCCAAGTCACTTCCTACACACTTAGCTATGCTCAGTTAAAATAAGTAGGAGTTTCCCGCTGAAACCGGTTTGGCTCAGTGGTAGAGCATCGGTCTGCGGAGTGAACGGTCTCAGGTTCGATTCCGGTCAAGGGCATGTACGTTGGTTGCGGGCACATCCCCAGTAGGGGGTGTGCAAGAGGCAGCTGATCGATGTTTCTCTCTCATCGACGTTTCTAGCTCTCTATCTCTCTCCCTTCCTCTCTGTAAAAAAGCAATAAAATATATTTTTTAAGATTAAAATAAGTAGGAGTTTCCCCAAACTATTAATTAAATATATCCTAGAGGAGGAACATAGGACTTGCCCCCTTCCTCCTTCCTTATACTTTCCACTTTTTCTGAGCACTCATATGTTCTTCTGCTTTGTTTTGCTTTGCTTTCACAGTGTGACAGGAGTATGGGATATGGAATGAGCAGCCCTGGGTTCAAATCTTAGCTCTGTCACATACTGGCTGTGACCGGGTAAGTCATCCAACCTCAGGGGGGCTCAGTTTCCATATCTGAAAAATGGACACAAGCATGAACACCTACTTTTGCAGGGTGGTAGTGGTGTCTACCGTGGAAGCTCTTTATAAACCACAAAGTGAATTGCAAGCCTGAGTTATTGTCTTCCCTGGGACAAAGGGCTATCGGGCCTGGCATGGAGGAGGTGCCTGGGAAATGTTTAGGGAAGAGGTGAGTAAAGCTAGTAGTGGAGGCCCCAGAGGGTTCCTTATCTCCTTCCTTCGCTCAGTGGTTCACTGACACCCATGCCCCGTGCTGGGCACCAGGGACGCAAAGTAGCAGAAGGAACACCTCGGGCCTCAGGAGGCTGGCCATCTTCAGGGAAGACCCGAGAAAACCCACCAATCCCAGAGGGGCCCTGGCCCAGGGCCAGGGAAATATGGGGAGGCCTCCAAGAAAAGGTGATGTCTGAGATGTGCAGGATTTAGCCTGATGACCAAAGGGATGATAGAGAGGATAGTTCATCATGAGGGCGCAGCATACACAAAGGCCAGATGGGGTCCACGAAGCCACGATGGACAGCTCATTGGGGCTAAAGTTTCAAAAGTTCAAAGGTCAGCAAGGACTGGATCATCATGACCTTGAGGTCCTTTGAGGAGTCGGGATTTTCAGTGGAAGGTGATGGGCATTTACGGAAAATGAGGACAAGACGAGGAAAGAATCTTTTTCTTTGTGAACCAGGGCAGCTCACTCGGCCTCTCAGAGCCTCAGTTTTCTCATCTGTACAATGGAGACAAAAATGTCACAAGAGGATGCTCTGAGGAGGACTGGAAATGAGGTGTGTTCACTGCCTGCCACAGGAAGGTGCTCAGTGGATGTGAAGTGAATGAATGAGTGAGCGAATGAATAATGAATTTCTGCCAGACTCAGGAGCACTCTGTTACCTTCACTCACAGTATTCTAAGCCTGGAACTCAGCTCCTCCCTGTCCTACCTTTTTCCTGTCCAACCCTTTGCAGGAGGGCCTCCTACTTGCCTACAGGCCAACACGCCAGAGGGCTGGGACTTTTCTGGGGTCGTCAAGTGAGTCAAACGCACAGGAGGGTCCAGGGCTCTGTCCCTGCCCAGGTGATGTCAGAAACGCTTTTCCTCTGCTCCTCCATCTAGGTTTGCCTCCAGGCCCTGCCCGGGTGCTTCCTGGGATGGGGAGGCCCTTGGCTTCCATTGTCTCCTTGACGGGCCACCTGCCTCTGCCTCCAGATGCCTGAGCCACCATCTGCTCCCACCCAAGCCCTCAGCTCTTTTCTTAAAATAATTCCTCCCGTTTCCTTGGAGACATCTCTCACATTGAAGAAAGGAAGGGAGGGAGAGAGAGAGGGGAGAGGACAGGTTGGATCCCATTTCCTGAGCACCTACTGTGTGTCAGGCCTGACTCTGGCCACACCCCTTCGAGCTAGGGAATCACTCAGAAGAGAAACGAAGGCTTGGACACCTCAGTGCCCCGGATCACATGCCCCAGGCCTCGCAGCAAGTAAAGAGTGAGCCTGGGCGCTAGGCCTCAAAACTGAAAGCCTGGTGACATGATAGGCAGGTGCACTTAGGGCCCCCCCTGCCCCACATCTACCATTCCTCCCAAACCCCTCTCCCCTGCCTGACTCAACTCAGAAAACACTTATGGCACCTACTGTGTATCAGGGGCGGGAGGAGAGCCTCAGATATGAATAAGATGAAGGCTTCTCCCTTGGGGGGAAGTGGGAAGGGCAAGACAAATAAAAAAAGGCACCATGGGTTCAGCCGATAGCACCAATCACTTCAGAGGGGCCATTCCAGCTGATCCTCCCCAAGCCCCAGTCCCATTTTTTAAAGAGGAAGCTAAGGCCCAAAGAAGTGAATTCATGTATCCAAGGATATACGAGGAGCAAGCGGTGGAACCGGAATGAAGTCCCAGGTTGTGCTAAAAAATAGAAGGCAACTCACTGGAAATGCCCCAGAGACCTGCACCGAGTGCTGCCGTGGAGCATGGGCGCGGGCGCGGCTGGGAGCCCGAGGACCCCTGAGCAGAGGGAGAAATGAGCGATGTGGAGGGTGGTCCCAGCCCCTTTCTGGCCTCAGTCCTCTCCAGCCAGCTCCGGGGCTGACAGCACCAGGGTATCTGACACCACCATCCTGAGGAGAGGGACAACCAAATCCCGCCTACCTCAGTCTCTGAACCCCCCGCAGAGCACCTGGGAGAAACACCTCACCCGGCAGGCATCAGGCCGGCCGGAAGCCCTGGCATCTCCTGGTTGGCCCGCCCCCAGCAGTCCATCCAGTTGAACCCACTTGTTTGAATCCTAGGTTTAGAGGCAACTCTCATTTCTGATGGCTAAGCCCAGGAGAGAAGAGGCAATTTCCAAAGATTTCTGGCAAAAGTGGGATCCCTGTCACATCAAAATGCTGTGCGCTGTGTGTGCAGAGATTACACTCTGCCTTGCATTCTCCCACCCTGCAGGGTGGGTCTCACTACAGTGGCTGTGGCAACCCCACCGCAGGCAGAGAGAGGAAGGAGGCAGTTCTAGGCAGAGGGACCGGCAGGAGCAAAAGGGAGGAGGCACAGGGGATCCAGAGAGAATCAAACAGCCAAGAGCAGATGCGTGGGGAGAGCAGCAAAGCTGAGGCCAGAGAAGGGGCTCGAGGGGAAAGACCTGGAGAGCCAGCTGAGCAGCTTGGCCTTCCTCGGGGAGGACGGGGGATGCCATGATGGGGCTCAGAGCACCGGGAAGGTGTGTTCAATGAAGATTCCCCCCGTGGTCACTGTGGATGATGGCTGTCAAGAGGGGTAAGGGGCAGGAGGCCACCACAACTGTCCAGAGGAGAGATGATGGGCCTGGACTGGGAGAGGCCCATCTGTGAAGAGAGAGAGGAAGGAGACAGTTAAGAGACAAGCCAAAGAGGCAGAATCAGGAGTTGTTGCTAATGGTTCTGATGTGGGTGAGGCGAGGGGAGGAGGCAAAAATGAGGCTCGGGTTTCTCGTGTTTCTCGTGTTTGTGGCTGGTTGGGCTGCCCTGAAGAAGGGAGGTCTGGGCGAAGGGAAAGCGGGGGGAGGAGGAGAGCCCACCGGGACCTGTGTCCTGCGTGGTGTTTGTGGGGTACACAGCGAGTGCGGCTCCTCCTGGAGCTCCATGGCTTACCTTTTACAGAGAGCGGTCAATCCACCTCTTTGGTTGGATTGCAGCCAAGAAGGTTCCGATCCTGGAACCTCCCAACAATTCTGTGAGGTCAACGCTGTTTTTCTCAAAGAGAAAACTCCAGGCTTGCAGGGTGGTGATGACCGATGCAAGGGCTGGTGTGCTGCCTTCGAGACCACGGCTTGGGTACCGAGGAGCATCCCAGTCGTCCAGAGGCTTCAAGATGATGCCCAGGAAAACGGACCATCAGGGGAGAGGCTGGGGCTGGGGACAGGGTGACTGAAGGCACACAGTGGATGAGGGCTTTCAAAGAGAGGTCATCCAGGGAAATAAGGACATCACCTGGGTAGAATCGCAAGAAACAGCAACCTAAGTCAATTTGCAAACATCAATTGTATTTACATATATAAACGACAAACAGAAACAAGATTTAAATAAATAACACAATTTACAATGGCACCAAAATCCATCAAACACTGAAGAGTAATAACTCTAATAAAAGGTGTGCAAGACTTCTACAGCGAAAATCACAGACCCCACAGGGCGAGGGCAGGACCTGAACAAACGGAGAGAGGTGCTGTGTTCGTGGACTGGGAGGCTCACTGTGCGAAAGATGCCCGCTCTCCCCACATCCATCTCTAGGTCCCTGTCCCAACCCAGATCTTCTCAAGGTCTTGATAAACTCATTCTAAAGTTTATGCGAAATTCGAATGGCTTTCCATTGTAGAGGCTATAAATTGGGGTGGTGACTACAGATGATGTATTATAAAATTGTGTGCCTGGAACCTATATACTTATATTAACCAATGTCACCCCAACAAATGCAATTTTTTTTAACCTGCTGTTTTTATTTTAAAAACTTTATTGTTGAAGGCATTACAAATGTCCCCCTCTCCCCTTCACTGACTCCCTGCACCCAGCTCCCACCCCCTCCCCAATATTGTCTGTGTCCATGGGTTATGCATATATGCATATACATTCTTTGGTTATTCTCTTCCCATCCCCACCTCTTCCCTCTGAAATAAGCAATAAATTCAGTTTTAAAGAAAGAAAGAAACTCCACAATCACAGCCATCTTCTTATCCAAATAATTCTTTGTATGAGACAGACAGTTTAATTTTTTGGAGAGGAAGTGCATAGGCTAAAATCCCCAGGGCCATTTGGGCCAGCAACCAGGAGAAAGGACGAGGGTCTCCGTCCAGAACGGCCCTGCCTGGATGAAGACAGCTGTGAGCTTCTCTCCCACAGAGTGTAACTCCTGGAGGATTAGCCCTTTGTGGTGGGCCTGAGATCGCTCCAGCGGCTGGCCAAACGTACAATGGGTTATTCCTTTTGAATTTAATAAAAAGAAATGGATTTGGCCTAGATAGGCATGAATAGCCCTCCTCTGAACACAAACAGCCAAGCCCCGGACTAATCACCTTCCTGAGGCATCACTTACCAGAGCCTGTGTGTCCGCGACCCACGGCTCTCCTGCCTGACAGATCTGCACGGGAATCCCAGATCTGCCGCTTCCTGGCCACGTGACTTTGCCCAACCTCTTCAAGCTTCCATTTCCTCGAGTATAAAACAGACCCTTCCAATTTCCTCCCAAGACAACCACAACCCAAAACAAAAACCATACATACACACGGACAACAGTATGGTGATTACCAGAGGGGGAGGGGATGGGGAGGTAAAAGAGGGTAAACGGGGCATAAATGGTGACGGGAGACTTGACTTTGGGTGGTAAGCACACACTACCACATACAGATGATGTATCACAGAACTGTACACCTGAAACCGACACAATTTCATTAACCAACTTGTTTGAATCCTAGGTTTAGAGGCAACTCTCATATCTGATGGCTGAGCCCCAATAAACTCAATAAAAATTTAAAAATTATAAAGAGTACATTGATGAAGAATAAAGCTGTCGGCCTAACATTACTAGGTTTCAGGGTGTACTGAAAATGATAGTTTGGGGGAAATGCTTGCAACAAAGGACTGTTATCTAGAATGTAAGAAAGAAAAACTCCACAAAACTCAACAGTAAAGAAATAATCCAACTAGAAAATGAACAAAAGGCATGAATAGACATTTGCCAAAGAAGACACGCAGATGGCAAATAAGCACTGAGAAGACGGTCAACATCATTGGCCAGTAGGGAAATGCAGAGCAAAACGACAGTGAGACAGGAATGCATGCCTATCGGAGCAGCTCGCGTAAAAAGCAGTGACAGCAGCAGATGCCGGCAGGGAGGCAGAGACCGATCACTCAGACATTGCTGGTGGGAATGTCAAATAATGAAGCCCCTATGGAAAAACAGTTTGACAGTCTTTTTATAAAACTAAATATGACCTTCTAGAACTAATATACAATTATAGCAAGGTTACAGGATACAAGGTTAAAATACAAAAGTCAACTCCTACATACCAGCAACGAACACATGAAATGTAAAATTAAAAAACGTAGTATCTTTGCCCTGGCTGATGGCTCAGTGGTTAGAGCACAAGTCCTCACACTGAAGGGTTGCAGGTTTGATCCCCCGCCCTGGATGGAATGCTTGTGGGAGGCAACCAACCGATGTGTCTCTCTCACATCAATGTTTCTCTCTCTCTCTCTCTCTCTCTCTCTCTCTCTCTCTCTCTCTCTCTCTCTCTTTCTCTCTCTCTCTCCCTGCTTCCCTCTTTTCCACTCTCCAAAAAAATCAATGAATTAACAAACAACAAAAACACATAGTATTATTTACATTGGCACCTCCCAAAATGAAATACAGAGCTATAAGTCTAATAAAACATGTACAAGAACTACAGCAACTCTGATGAAAAGAAATCAAAGAACTAAATCAATGGAATGATATTCCACATTCATGGATAAAAACACTCAGTATTGTTAAGATGACAGTTCTTTCCAACTTGATCTATAGATTCAAAGCAATCTCAATCAAAACATCAGCAAGTTACTTAGTGGATATTAACACACTGATTCTAAAGTTTACATGGAAAAGGAAGAGACCCAGAATAGCCAACACAATATTGAAGGAGAAAAACAAAGACAGAGGACTGATAATACCCAACTTCAAGACTTACAATAAAGTGACAGCATTCGAGAGTGGGGTGTTGGAGAAAGAATAGATCCATGAAACAAAACTGAGAGCCTAGAAGTAGACCTGCATTAATATAGTCAACTTATCTTTTTTGTTGTTGCTATTGTTAATCCTCACCCAAGAATATTTTTTCCATTGACTTTTAGAGGAAGTGGAAGAAGGGGGAGAGACACACAGAGAGAAACATCAATGTGAGAAAGACATTGATTAGTTGCCTCCCGCACAAGTCCCACCTGGCTACGTGCCCTTGACAGGAATCAAACCACAACCCTTCAGTCCAAGGGCTAACACTCTAACCACTAAGCAAAACCAGCTAGGGCTATAGTCAACTGATCTTTGACAAAAGAGCAAAGGCAATGCAATGGAGCAAAGATAGTCTTTTCAACAAATGGTGCTGGAACAATTGAACATTTATATACAAAAAAATGAATTTAGACACTGAACTTACACTACTCACAAAAATTAACTTAAAACTGATCGTTGACTTAAATTAAAATGCAAAATTATAAAACTTCTAGAAGATAACATAAGAGAAAACATAGATGACATTGGGTATGATGATAACTTTTTAAATACAACACAGGGGCATGATATGTGAAAGAATATAATTGATAAACTGAATTTCATTAAAATTAAAAAAAACTTTTGCTCTGTAAAAGAAAATGTCAAGAGAAAGAGAAGACAAATCATAGACTGGGAGGAAATATTTGCAAAAGACATATCTAATAAGGGACTGCTATAGGAAATATGCAGAGAACTCTTAAAACTCAACAATAACAAAACAAACAACCCAATTTAAAAAAATGGGCCTGGCCAGTGTTGCTCAGTGGTTGAGTGTTGACCTATGAACTAGGAGCTCATGGTTCAATTGGTTGGGGTACTTGCCCAGGTGTGGGCTTGATTCCCAGTAGAAGGCATGCAGGAGGCAGCCAATCAATGATTCTCTCTCATCATTGATGTTTCTCTCTCCCTCTCCCTTCCTCTCTGAAATTAATAAATATATATATATATACAGTGGTGCCTCACACAACGAACTTAATTCGTTCCAGGAGCAAGTTTGTTATGCGAAGCGTTCGTTATGTGAAACGTGTTTTCCCATAACAATACATGTTAAAAAAAATAATTCGTTCTGTAGCATAAAATATGCTAAGATGACATAAAAAAAATATGCTAAGATGACATATTTTTATTTAGATACATCTAAAAACATAATTTTTTTTTAAAAAAAAACACACATTTTTTTAAATTTTAAGACAGACTAAGTAGAGTCTACCGAATCTTGCACATCTTCATCCATTTTCTGCTTTTTGGCCGATGGTTTCATGAAAAACCTGTCCAAAGTTCGCTGTGCGAGGCGTTCGTTATGCGAGGCACCACTGTGTGTGTGTGTGTGTGTATATATATATATATATATATATATATATATATATATATATATATACATATATATATATATATATATTTTTTTTTTTTTTTTTAAAGTGGGCAAAAAAAACCCAAACATACACCTCATCAAAGAAGATACACAGATGGCAAGTAAGCATATGAAAAGATGTTCAACATCACGTCATTAGGGAATTCCTAATTAAAACAACAACGAGATATCATAACATATCTATTAGAATGGCCAAAATCCAAAACATTAAAAACACCTGGCTGTGGAACAATAGGAACTCTTATTTCATTGCTAGTGGGAATACAAAATATAACAGCCCCTTTGGAAGTTTGTTTCTTACTAAACTAAACGTATTCTTACCACATGATCCAGAAATTATGCTCCTTGAAATTTACCTAAATGAGTTAAAAACTTAGGTCCACACAGAAATCTGCACATGAATGTTGATAGCACTTTACTCATAACTAGAGGCACAGTGCATGAATTTGTGCTCAGGCGGGGTCCCTCAGCCTGGCCAGCAATTGGGGCCAATCAGGGCTGGCCGACCGGGAGGAGGGGCCGTGGGAGGTTGGCCAGCCGAGGCAGGTTGGCTGTGGGAGCACACTGACCACCAGGGTGCAGCTCCTGCATTGAGCGTCTGCCCCTGTTGGTCAGTGCATCATCATAGCAACCGGTCAACCGGTCATTCTGTCGAGAGGTTATAATGGTCACTTAGGCTTTTATATATCTAGATTGCCCAAATTTGAAAACAACTAAAATGTTCTTCAGTAGAAGAATAGATAAATAAACGGTGGTACATCCAGACAATAAAATCTTATTTAGCACAAAAAAGAAATGAGCTGTGAAACCATGAAAAGACATGGAGGAACTTTAAATGCATATTACTAAGTGAAAGAAGCCAATGTGAAAAGTATTCAGATTTTATGGTTCCAACTGTATGACATTCTGGAAAAGGTAAAGCTGTGGATACAGTAAAAAGATCAGTAGTGGCCAGAGGTTTGGGGAGAGGGAAGGATGGATAGGCAGAGAACTGTCAGGGCAGTGAAACTACTCTGCATGGTAGATACTACAATGATGGATCATGCATGGCCCAAACCCAGTGTAAAACACCAATGTGAACCCTAATGTAAACTATGGACTTTGGGTGATAATGATGTATCACTGTAGATACACAACAAATAGACTATAACAAATAGATTATAACAAATATACCCCCCTGGTGGAGGACATTGATAGTGGGAGAATTGGAAAAACAATGGGGGCAGGGAATATGTGGGAAATCTCTATAGCTTCCACTCAATTTTGCTGTGAACCTAAACTGCTCTAATATATAAATGCTAGAGGCCCGATGCGTGGATTAGTGCACATTGAAAGGAAATTAATTAGAAGGTGGCTGGTGGGGTGGGACTGGGCGAGCTGGGCCGGACACGCCCTGAAGCCAACCTCCTGTGGTCCCTCCCTGGCCGGCCGCACCTGGGGTGGCACCGGGGCTCCAAGAGCATCTGTGGAGTTAGCGGGGTCCCTGTGGCAGTGAGGTCCCTCAGCAGGGAAACTGACAGTCTGACACCCCCCAAGGGGTCCCGGATGTGGGAGGGCACTCTGCAAAGTTGCTGTTGCTTGGCAGCTCCTGGGTTGAGTATTTGCCCCCTGGTGGTCAGTGCCCATCATATACCTACTGGCATATATATACATCACACAACACACATATATGTATAACATGCAGTTACCATATGGCTGAGAAATTGCACTCTTGGGCATTTACATAAGAGAAATAGAAACTTATGTTCACACAAAAACCTGCAGATGAATGCTCACAACAACTTTATTAATAATAAGATGAGCGGATAAAAAAGCTGTGGTGTATTTATATAATGGAATACTATGCAGCAGCAAAAAAGGATTTTTTTAACCCTTTGAGACAGCGTGGAGGGACCTGGAGAGTATTATGCTAAGGGAAATAGCCAGATAAAGACAAGTATCACAAGATCTCACTCATGTGGAATCTAATGAATAAAATAAACTGAAACCAAATAGATCCAGAGACATGGAAGCATGGAACAGACTGTGGAGTCTCAGAGGGAAGGCCAGGGAGGGAGGGTGGGTGGGAAATGATCAAACAAAGAGTTTGTGTGAATATATATGCATAATCCATGGACACAGACAATAGAGTGGTGAAGGCCTGGGGCAGGGGGTGGGGTGAGGGCAGGCCAGAAGGGGTCAATGGGGGACAAAGGGGAGCATATGTAATACTTTCAACATTAAAGATTTAATTAAAAATAATAATAATAATAACCAAAAACTGGAAACAACCCAGACAGATGGCCTTTACTGGGTGAAAGATTAAGCAAACTGGTATATCTACCCATGGAACACTGGATGACAATAAAAACAAACAAACTATGGTACTGATATACATAACAGCTTGGGTGTATTTCAAGCGAATTTAAGGTGAGTGAAAGAAGCCAATCCTAAAAGGTTACTTACTGTGTGATTCTATCTATGTAACAATTTCTGCAGTTTGGTGGGAAAAGATGGTTCTTTCAAAAAATATTGCTGTCCAAACTAGATAAGCATATGAAAAAAATAATTGACCCTTACCTTCTATCATACACAAAAACAAAAACAAAAGTTCTAGAAGAAAACATGGATAAATATCTTCATTTCTTAAAGGTCTCCTAGAAGATATAAGAAAGACTAATACTAAAAGAATGATAAAGAACACTTCATTAAAATCAAACTCTTCATTTAAGACAGTGGTCGGCAAACTGTGGCTCATGAGTCACATGCGGCTTGAGAGCCACGGTTTGCCGCTCTGTTGACTAATGAGTTTGCCGACCACTGCGCTATCCTAACCCAGAAGTTTTGACTTCAGGTTAAAGACATTAGTACATCATTACAATGTTTTTTAAGTGTTTTTCCCTAGCAGTGATTTAGGAGAGGCCAAAGGCAAGTCTGGGACTGGGAGAAGGTATGTTTTCAATATATGTATCCTCCTAAAGCTCGTTTCCAGAACTTATAAAATGCTCCTGCAAATCTACGAGAAAAAGCCCTAGCCAGTTTGGTTCAGTTTCAATTCTGGTCAAGGGCATGCACCTACCTCAGTTTCAGGCTTGATCCCTGACTACTCTCGGGAGGCAACCGATAGATGTGTCTCTCTCCCTCCTACTCTAAATGGTGAACAACGTAGACTGATGAACAAGAACAGACCCAGAGATAAGGAGCCATGGGTCAGACTGTTGGACCTCAAAGGGAGGGTAGGGATAAAGGGGAGAGATCAACCAAAGGACTTACATGCACACCTATGAGCCTAACCAGTGGTCAAGGACAATAGGGGGGTGGGGGCATGAGTGGGGGAGGTATTGGAATGGGGGGTTGAGGACAAATATGTGATACCTTAATCAATAAAGAAATTAATTTAAAAAATCAATGGAAAAATATCCTGGGATGAGGATTAACAACAACAGAAAGTCTGTCAGAAAAAGACAGACGACCCAATTTGAACAACACACAGCGAATAGTCTGAGGAGGAGGGCCTGTGGGGGGGCCACTGGGCATGCTCACCGCACAGGCGCAGAGCCTGCCCCACCGGGCAGGCGAGCGGCCTCTTCTGAGCGGCACAGGACGCTCCCTGTCACAGCCGCACACCCTTCGGGGAGGAGACACATCTACCCTGCGGCTCTAGAGGGAGGAGAAGACTAAGAAACTGTGCCTGAGATCTCTCTCAGTGGTGAATTTCCAACATTTGTCAAGGTCTGGGCAGGCTGGGGCGGGTATTTCTCTGCAGCATAGGGTTTTCTGAGGGAAGGGATTGGCCTTGGGCCTCCTCCCACTGACAAGTAGCTGCCCTGACCAGCCACTGCGGGCATTCGCATTCGAAGGGCAAAGATGGGAAAACAGCCCTGACCAGTTTGGCTCAGTGGATAGAGCGTCGGTCTGCCGACTGAAAGGTCCCAGGTTCGATTCTGGTCAAGGGCATGTACCTTGGTTGCAGGCACATCCCCAGTAGGAGGTGTGCAGGAGGCAGCTGATCAATGTTTCTCTTATCGATGTTTCTAACTCTCTATTCCTCTCTCTCCCTCTCTGTAAAAGATCAATAAAATGTATTAAAAAAAAAAAAAAAAGAAAAGAAAAAAGATGGGAAAACAGCCCTGCAACCAGTGTGGGCGAGGTCAGGTCCTCTTGCTGCCGCTACAACCGTCTGCCCGACACCCACCATCTCTGACTCGAGATACTTGATGCGTCTTGGGGGTCCCAGGTGTGAGGAAGTCCCCGAAGGCAGCTCTGAGATGGTCTCCAGGAATTCCATGTTTTGTAACCTCGGTTTTCATGACCAGGCGAGGAGACGGAGGCACCGAGGGACCTAGGTGACTTGCCCCCAATGAAAGGGGAAATAAGCGATGGGGCCAAGATCGGATCCAGGCAGCCTGACTCCAGACCCTTGTGTGGGAAGAGCTGCGTAGTGAACTTTGGGATCACTCGGTCCCGAAGTTGTGTGTGAAAGACTCTATTCCGCAGCGATGCTAAACCAGAAATAAAGCAAGGTGGACAATTAGTGGAATATCCTTGAACACTTAGCTGTAGACTTCCAGAACGAGAAGGGACCGTGGAGGTCGGTGAGCTCAAAATCGTGGTTTGCTGCTTTGCACACAAGTTCAGGAGGATTTCCTGAAATGCCCCGACAGCGCCAGCAGGCCTGAGGAGCGGAACCGGACCCCCAGCCTTTGACGTGCGCCGTGGAAGCCCGGAGAGCTCTGGAAACGGGAAGCGCCTCTCTGCCTGGAATTGGCGCTGGACTCATTGCAGGCAAACACCTGACCTGCACTGCCTGAGCCTGCTTGATACAGTCAGTGCGAGGATTTGCATATTTTGCTGCAGAGCTATCAGCTGGTTCCATTTGAGGTGCTGCTTCCAGGCTCTGGTGTCACAGAGATGATCCTCACCGGGGATCCTCAGGGGAGCCGCTGGTTAAACACGCAGGAATTCTGTGACCCGCTCAGCTGGTAGCTTGAAACTGGCCAGGCGTGGCGTGTTTGCATGAAATAGGAATATGCTATGAATCAGGGTTTTTTTGTTTTGTTTTGTTTTTTAATATATTTTATTGATTTTGTACAGAGAGGAAGGGAGAAAGATGAGAGTTAGAAACATCGATGAGAGTCATCGATCAGCTGCCTCTTGCACACCCCCTACTGGGGATATGCCTGCAACCAAGGTACATGCCCTTGACCGGAACCAAACCCGGGTCCCTTCAGTCCCCAAGCCGACGCTCTATCCATTGAGCCAAACTGGTTTCGGCGAATCAGGTTGTTTTTTAAAAAATTTCCAAGAGCCCACTGACCAGCACACCCTGGCCCTGCACTTCACACGAGGGGTTCCACGTGTGGAGGATGTGCACTTTACTTTTCCAGTGAGTTCCAATTAATACTAAATTCAAAACAGGGGGAAACAGATTTGAACACACATCACATCGGGTATCAAAAGAACCAATAGCCCTAACTGGTTTGGCTCAGTAGATGCAGTGTCAGCCTGCGGACTGGAAGGTCCCAGGTTTGATTCTGGTCAAGGGCATGTACCTTGGTTGTGAGCACATCCCCAGTGGCAGGTGTGCAGGAGGCAGCTGATCAATGTTTCTCTCATCCATGTTTCTAATTCTCTATCTTTCTCCCTTCCTCTCTGTAAAAAAAAAAAAAAAAAAAAATCAATAAAATATATATATTTTTAAAAAGGACCAATAAGTATAAAAGGTGTTCCATGTCATACATCATGGGGAAAATGCAAACGAAAGCCAGAGTAGAATATACTACACCCTCACCACCACGGCAGAACGTAAAGAACTGCCCAGTGCTGGTGAGGACGGAGAACACTCGGAACTCATACGTGGCTCCTCGGAGTGGAAATTGTCACCACCGTTTCAGAAAACTGTTTGGCAGCATCTATGAAAGCCAAACGTCCATCTACCGAATCGCCCAATAATTTCTCTCCTGAGTATTTACCCAATATAAAATAAGTGCTTATTTTCACCAAAAGTAATAGAAAACAATGTTTATAGCTGTTTCATTCATAATAGCACCAAACTGAAAACAATCCGAATGTCCATAACGGGGAGCTGGGTAAGTGAATTGTGGCATATTTACCCCACGAAATATTCCACGAGTTACCGCTACATACAACGATGTGGGTGAAAATCTCGCGAATGTTACATCAAGATAAAGAGTCCCGCCCTAATCCATGTGTAGAAAGTTTCACTGCTAATCCGTGATGACAGCTGTTACAATAGTGGCCCCTCTCATGTCTTGTGGGCTTTAATTTTTTAAGAGAAGTGCTCAATTTCTAAAAGTAAAAAAAAATACAAAAATTAAGTCTGTGGTGCTCCCAGATGCTCAACAGAAACAAAATCAAATTCTCCTGGAAGAAAACCCCTCAGCCCAGTCCTCAGTGAATTCCCACAGACAATTTTTAAGAATTCAAAGCCTTTAAGAAATATATCACCCTTAGTGAGACAGAAGAAACAGCAAACAAGAGAGTCGATCCCCAAGGACTTTAGATGTGTGCATTATAGGACTGGAAATAAAAAATAAACACCCCTAATGTGTCTAGAGAAATAATAGGAAAAGTAAAAAAATAAAATAAAATAAAAAAACAGGAATAAGGAGCAAGAGGCTCTCCAAAGAGAACAGGCAGATTTGAAAGAACCAGGTCACACATCCAGAGATAAAAAATATACTGACTGGGAGTTTAACACTCTTCGGAAGGTTAAGCAGCAGCTTACCCTCAGAGGTAGAGGAAAATGTGAGCTGGGGTCGGAAGAAATGATCCAGGACGCGGCAGAGAGAGGAGGAGAGGGAGAGGGAGGGAGGAAAAGGGAGAGATGAGACACAGGGGACAGGCTGGGAAGGTATCACCATGTCCACTTGGGGTTCCAAGGAGAGGCAGAGAGGAGAGGGAGAGGCAGCGCTCGGAGAATGTCCCTGCCTGATGACAGACGTGAGTCAGCCTGTGGACGGAGGCTGGGAAGGAAATGAGCTGAGCCCTGGCCGGTGGCTCAGCTGGTTGGAGCAATATCCCGCACACATAAGGGCTGTGGGTTCAATCCCTGGTCAGGGCACGTACCTAGGTTGCAGGTTTGACCCCTGGTCAGGGTGACTGCAGGAGGCAACCAATTGGTGTTTCTCTTTCCTTTCTCTCTCTCTCTCTCTCTCTCTCATCAATGCATGTCCTTGGGTTTAGCTTAAAAAAAAAAAAAAAAAGAGGAGAAAGAAAAGAGCTGAGAAGACTTGAAAGGAGCACTTAGGATATAACTGAGGATGGGAGAGAGACTGGCTACAGCCATCCTCTGCTCAGAAATAAGGAAAGGTAATTGACGTTCTCCGAGCACCTACTGTGTGCCAGGCACCCAGTAGGGCGCTCTCCATAGTTCATCTCATTTCTCCTCACAACAAGCCCATGAGGTGGAAGCTATTCTTATCCCCACTACAAGACCACACGGCTGCTAAGTGGCAGAGCTGGGATTCAACCTAGATCTGTCGGATTCCCAGCCTCCAATACTATTTTTTCCACTTGAATCAGACCGAGGTCTGTGGTTTTTGTCTTAAATACCCACTGAGTGAACCAGTTTTAAAAAAGAACAAAACCTGGAAGCAAACCAGGCCAGTCTCAGATGGAGCAGAACACACTCTGCCTGGGGTCGCTCTCCTGCTCCGAGGCCCTGCCTCATCCACAGGGGCCCCCGCCTGGGCCGGACCCCGTTTGTGGGGCATCCAGGACACCTGGCAGCGGCCTCGCCCCCCCTGAAGCGCCAGGCGAGGAGCGCGTGTGCAGGCCACTGCCCAGGCTCAGTCTGCGGGGACCGGCACAGGATTCCGTGCAGCCCACGGCTCAGACCCTCCCACGTTAGCAAGATGTTCCTAACTCTACAGGCCTGGCCGGTGGAGGAGGGCGCTCCGGTCACTGCTACTGCAAAACCATCGCACGTGGGGGCCCCGGGGAGGCCCTCGGTGCACTGGGCCAGCGCCCACATGATGGAAGGAGGACACTGCAGCCTTTCCGGGGTCCCCTGGCTCAACTCTGAGACCCTGATTCAGCACCAATGTTCCCGTTGGGGAGGGGTAAGAGTTATCTGTTACAAATAGTAAGTGTTAAAGCCTTTCCATGCACCACTAGCTTCCATTTACCAGAACCACCTGCTGACCGCGCCTCCCCACGTAGAGCCCCCACTCCCCACGTTTTGGTCCTCGCAGTCCCTGGGATGAACATGCTCCCGAGGGTATCCACGGGCTCTGACACCTCTTAAAAATGGTTGTAGGTGAGGACACAGGACAGCACACACACTGCTGGAGGGTGTGGTAGGCTTTGCTCTCCCAAACGCAGAACCTGGCTGAGGACCCGGGTGTAAGACGTCAGCCGGGAGGGACGAGGGGATGAGCTGGGAAAGGCAGGGAGGCCAAGGCAGGGAGGCCAAGCTACTCCTGGAGCTACCACCGTGGGTGACTGTCCGTGAGGGGTGAGGGCGTCTTTCTCCACCCCAACCGCACATCCCTGGGGCTGAGGGTGGCTCCTGGAGCAGGGGAGGGTGACTGTGTGCCCCCACAGGGTCAGAGAAGCCAGCAGCAGCAGCCGGAACGTGGGCAGGGCACACCGCCTCTGCCCTCGAGCAGCACTCAGACAAACGTCGGTGCCACAGGAGAGTGGCCGTTAGCACGTCAGGGACGCCTGGCTCGAGGCACAGGTGAGAGAGAGAGGTTCCGGGAGCCCCAGGTCACTGTTCCTTTACCTTCCACTCGAGAATGCAGAAAGTGGGCAATACCGTTACATAAAGAGCTTTGGATTCACTCAGTTGGATTCTATTTAAAGTAAGTCATTTGAAGAATCGAGGACTTTAACAGTTATTGGTGCCATAAACCTCAGATCCCCTTGGAGGTTGGAAAGCACTGCCCTACAGGACCTGTGAGCCAGGAGGTCACGGTTCAATCCCTGGTCAGGGCACAAGCCTGGGCTGCAGGCTGGATCCCCAGTGCGGGGCGTAGAGGAGGCAGCTGAGTGATGATTCTCATCATCGATGTTTCCATCCCTCTCTCCCTCTCCCTTCCTCTCTGAAGTCAATAAAAAGATATATATATTTTTTAAATTGTTAATCCATATACTTGCCCAGGTTCTTACCCCTTTGTTCTCTGCACCTCGGTTTCTCCACTTATAAAACAGGAGCAAATCACAGAACCCATTGTCATGATTAACCAGGATAGTGGTGGGAACATTCTGCAAAGGACTGAGTGTGAGCTGCTGGTTTTCTTATTTCTGGCGGAAGCTCTGGCCTCTGTGTCTGTCTCTCCCGCCGATGGCCCGTGCGTGGCCGGCCACAGCCACCTGGAAGGGCTCCTGTTTGCAGAGGAATCGCTGGTGAGCCTCACCGGCTCTCTAATGACAACACGGCTCCACGGCATCTGTTCCGATTTAATTGTAGATGCGTCAGGAGACCCGGAGCGGATCTCTCCCGTTCCTCCATCCAGCTGGAATGTGACCCGGGAGCACACCTGCATGTGACAGCAGAGGGGAGCCCTCCTGGGCCCCTCCTTCGGGGGGTGGCCGAGGAAAGCCGGGACCCCTCTGCCCTGGCTCATGTGCTCCCGCCTCCGGCCGGCCGGCACCTCCCAAGCAGAGTTCCCTTGGCCAGGCCTCTCTGCCTTCGCTCTCCAACACGCCCTTCCTACCCATCCCAGGTCCATACGGCCACGGCTCCGGGTTCAACCCGAAGCCGCCTCCGGGGGGAGCCCTGCCTGATGCCCCTACTGGGATGGCCCTCCTAACCCCCTGAACTTCCACAGAAGTTGACCTGGCCTCGTCCGGAGACCCTGGCACGTCCTCACTAAGGGGCTCTCCTTCCCGACATGTGTGCGTCCCGCGCCCATCCTGGGACTGGTTTCAGGAAACTGATGTGAATGGAGTGAATCTGCACAGACATGCCCCCGGCCCGGAAGAACCCGGAGCCCAGAACCCAGCTTCCTGCCAGAGCGTCGGCCTCCGACGGACATGCCGGCCCCTTGTATCAGCCCAGTCATCCCGGCGACCCTTCCCCGGATACCAGGCGGCTTCCTTGTGCTTCTCCTGCCTTCCCGGGGAGGACTCTCTGTGCCCACGCAGGGAGAGCCGGGTCAGCGGGCAGGCACAGAGCGGAGAGAAATACCCCCTGCCCAGATCCTCACACCCCGCCAGAACAGGTCTGAAACCATCTTGTTGCCTTGTTTCTCGGGAACCCCATGAACCAGGCCAGACGAACCACTGCTCAGCAGCAGCCATAATGATGACGGTGAAATGGGCTAAATCTCCCCCATGAGCCTGACTATCTCATTCAATCCTTTGAGTCACCAGGGCCGCACGGTACTGCTCCCTTTTGCAGACGAGCAAACTGAGAGGTGACAAGACTTCGTTAGCAACGGCAGAGGAGGATTTAAACCCCATTTGGTTCCAGAGCCGCCGCCCAGCCACACACACACACACACACACACACACACACACACACACACACACATACACGTACCCTAGGCCACCTGCCTGGCTCCAGCTAGCACCTGTGACCCCTGACCCTAGGTCGCCCTCGCCTCAGGTGGGATGCGTGCACCCAGGTGGCTGCCCAGGGTGCCTGGCACCTGGCATTCCCCCGGGTGGCATGAATGAACGGCTCATGAATACGCAGGCCGGCCCCACACACCGAGCACTCGGCTAAATCGGATCACTGCGCTGGATAAATTAAGCGGCAGGATACGTGCTGTTCAGGGAGGGGCCTGGAAGGAGGAGAAGCGGTGGGAGAAGCTGCTCCAGGCGCTGCCAGCCGCTCCCAAACAGCCGAAGTGAAGTTCCCTTCCGTGGGGGAGGATCCTCCCCCATCTCCACCCTCCCCTGGTTCCTATGGAAACGAGGAGCCGGTTTAGGAGGGAAAAATGCCTGGTGATGAGCAACACGGGGAGGGACTAAGAATAGCAGCTGGGGCTGGAGGGACAGGTGTCCGCAGGGAGTCTTTCCTGGCGTGAGGGGAAGGGGCGGGCTCGGTCCAGCCCAGCACCCCCTCAGGCCCCTGGCAGCGTCGGAGAGGGGGCGCGGAGACAGAGCCGGGGGTGGCCAGGCCCCGGGTCAGACGCTGGCTGTGCCCTTGGGTAATAACGGAACCCGAACAGCAGCTCAGTACCCAGGGAGCGTGTGCTCAGAGCCCCACGTGGAGGAAGGCGCTCTGACAGCCGTCACAGGGAAGCGGAACTCCGCGGTGCGGAGTGCGGTCTCCCCCGCCACACAGGTGGGACCGGGCCGGGCACCCTGGCACCAGGTCTCTCACCGCCGGCCCCGCCTGCCTGCGGCGGCTCCACACCACAGTAACAGTGCCTTCTTCGGGGCAAATCTTCATCATCGATCAGCGAAGTTTGACCGAGCAGCTGCCATGCTGCAAGCACCTCTCCTAGGCCCTGGGGGCGCCGCCAGGAGCAGGCACAGTCGCTGCCTTCAGGGAGCTCCTGGCATTGGAGGGAGCTGGTGGCGGACAGGATTCCTCTCTGGCTCAGGCCGCCGGACGTTCAGGGCCCAGGCCAGGGGAAGGAAGGCTGTGGGAAGCCAGGGCGGATGGGAAAGCTCCTGTCAGAGAGCTCGGGGCTGCAGAGCCTGCTCAGGGTTGGGCTGTGACAAACGGAGCTTACATCCAGCTCTGCCCCCTGCTGGCTACCAGACCCTGGGGTCAGAGAGTGACTTCACCGCTGGGCGCCTCCCTCCCTCCATCTGTGCGTGGGGAGGGCAGCAGCCTGCTTCCTGGGAAGAGGGAGGTCCTACATTTAAACACTCGGATGGTGCCGGGCGTGTCAGCGATGGGCGTTTTTATTAGGCCACTCAGGGGAGAACCCCACTCTCCCCACGCACCTGTCCCAGGCTAAAGGGGCCAAGGGAGGGGCTCTGGTCTCTCTCCAAACCCTTCTGACCTCAGGATTCCAGAACTGTCCCTCCCACCACCACCCCCCGCCTGTGAAAGGGGAGGAAGGTGGCCTACAGGCTCCTGGGTCGCTGCCCACCCTCCCTCCCATAATCAGGCGTGGGCATGGTAGGCATGTTTTGTTTTGTTTTTTAATCCTCACCTGAGGATATGCTTATTCCTTTTTTTTTTTTTCTCAATCTCATTTTATTATTAAATATTTTCATCAGGTAACAAATCTGAAAGGATAAGGCGATGTGGAGCTACATAGATACGGGTTTGCCCTTTCATTCCAGCCTAAGGGATAGGTTGAATTTGGAAAATCCTGCTTGTAAACCACAAGTCTTGTATATCTTTAGACAATTGTCCAACGGCAATGTTTAAGCCAAAGTGTGTACTTAAAGCTTTTCTTATTGCTTTTTAGATAGAAGGAAAGGGAGGGAGAGAGGAAAGCACATTGGGCGTGAGAGAGAGAACATCGGCGGGCCACCTGCCACACGGGCCTGGACTGGGGATGGAGCGGGAAACCTGGGTATGTGCCCTGATGGGGATCCAAAGGTGCAATTTTGGGGTCAGGGGACGACCACACCATCGGGGCACGGCGGGTGTTTCTGGGGAAGCACACCACGGCCCGCCCGCGGCTCCCAGCACAGAGAGGGAGAAGGAAAGAGGAGAGAAGCTACTGAGAGGCGAACCCCACCTGAACCAAGTGACAACGAGGGGCCTTTAATTCTGACCCAAGAACTGCCTCCCCAGGCCCCCACCAGGGCTACCTCTCTTCGTGTTCCCGCCGAACAGCTCTCACGAACTTCTTCTCGCTGTTCCATTGCCGTGGACGTTGGATATTATATTAGTGTCAGGCGTACAAAGGATGGTTAGACATTCACATAACGCATGAACCGATGCCGTCCTGAGTCCAGCCCCCGCCTGGCACCGTACAGTCACCGCAGCATCATGGACGACACTCCCGGGGTCCCATCCCCAGGGCTGCTCTGTAACGTCTGCTTGTGTTTCTCAATCACCTTTTCCACACACACCCCTCTCTCCCTCCCACCTGGCGACTATCAGTGTGTTCTCTGAATCTATGAATCTGTTTCTGCTGTTTTTCAGATTCCCCACAGAAGCCTGACATTCTAACTCACCACACGGCACAGCTTGGCTACGGGAGGGAATGAGTAAACAGGCGCCCGGGGAGCAGCGAGAGTGAGAAGAAACGGCAGTCAGTGCCTGGGCCTGAGGGGTCCTCCCGTCAGCTTCCGTCCGGCCCGCTGATGCACTGGCCACGCCTTGCAGAGTCCGTGGCCTCTGCCAGTCAGGGCGCCCACGTGCATCAGGAATATGCGGGCACCGGGCTGCCAGGGGCTGCCTCAGCGCAAGGGGTGCTCGGGGGCTGCCTGAGGAGGTTCTCCCGGCCAGAAGGTCTGACCGCTGGGAAGGCCTTTGTTTAGACCAGTGGTTCTCAACCTTTCTAATGCCGCGACCTTTAATACAGTTCCTCGTGTTGTGGTGACCCCCCGACCATAAAATTATTTTTGTTGCTACTTCATAACTGTAATTTTGCTACTGTTATGAATCGTAATATAAATATCTGTGTTTTCTGATGGTCTTAGGTGACCCTGCTAGCGGTTCTCAATCAGTTATGAAGTAGCAACGAAAATTTTATGGTTGGGGGTCACCACCACATGAGGTGTTAAAGGGTCAAGGCAGCCTGGAGAGCAGGAGACGCAGCGCACACTGCCTGCCTGGTCCTCCAGAAGGCGGGTCCGTCCAGGCGGCACCAGCAGAGTCTGGCTGAGCCTCTGTGCCAGCGTGGTATTCACACTTAGGTCAGAAATGATGCCGAATCAACAAGAGAAAGCCCCTTGGCCCAGGAATCCCTTTACCGTCAGCCCGAGGATGGATGTGGGTAAGAAGCAAAGGTCTTCTCCAAACATGTTCATTACAGAACTGCTCGTACTTGAGCAAAATCAGCGATCTTCTCACCAACAATAGGAGTGGCTGTGCCCAGGGTCATACAACAAAGGAAATACTCTGTGGCTGACAAATGTAATGCTGTGGATTAAATTCACTGAAAACAAAGGGTCAAAATGTTACAAAACAACATGGATGATGGAATCCCATTATGTGTGTGTATATTCACACATACATATATATTAAAAAAAAAAACCCCACAGGTGTTTTATAGTGAAATTCTTTTTGTTGTTGTTATGACTGGATATAGGTGCGCACGCATATTGTTCAGATTATTACAATTGTTCCTCTTTTTTCCCCCCATAGCTCCCCTCCAGCCGGTTCCCATCCCACCCTCTGCCCTTACCTCCCCCCCACTGTCCTCATTTTTTGTCCATTCTCTTCCCCCACACCCTTTCCTCCTGAAAATTGTCAGTCCACTCTCTTTCTATGCCCCTGATTCTATTATATTCACCAGATTATTCTATTCATCAGATTTTTAATTCTCTTGATTTTTAGATTCACTTGTTGATAGATATGTATTTATTGTTCATAATTTTTATCTTGACCTTTTTCTTCTTCTTCCTCTTCTTAAAGAATACCTTTCAGCATTTCATATAATACTGGTTTGGTGGTGATGAACTCTTTTAGCTTTTTCTTATCTGTGAACCTCTTTATCTGACCTTCAATTCTGAATGATAGCTTTGCTGGATAGAGTAATCTTGGTTGTAGGTTCTTGTTATTCATCACTTTGACTATTTCTTGCCACTCCCATCTGGCCTGCATAGTTTCTGTTGAGAAATCAGCTGACAATCATATGAGTGCTCCCTTGTAGGTAATTAATTGTTTTTCTCTTGCTGCTTTTAATATTCTCTCTTTGTCTTTTGCTCTTGGCATTTTAATTATGATGTGTCCTAATGTGGTCCTCTTTGGATTCCTTTTGTTTGGGGTTCTGTGAGCTTCGTGGACTTGTAAGTCTATTTCTTTCACCAGGTGGGGGAAGTTTTCTGTCATTATTTCTTCAAATAGGTTTTTAGTATCTTGCTCCCTCTCTTCTTCTGGCACCCCCATAATTCTGATGATGGTACGATTGAAGTTGTCCCAGAGGCTCCTTACACTACCTTCATATTTTTGGATTCTTTTTTCTTTTTGCTTTTCCAGTTGAGTGTTGTTTCTTTGTATTTCAAATCTTTGACTTAATTCTTTCATTCCTCTAGTCTGCTGTTAGGTCTCTGTATAATATTTTTTATTTTAGTCAATGTATGTTTAATTTCTAGTTGGTCCTTTTTCATATCCTCAAGGGTCTTGCTAAATTTATCGGCCTTTTCTAGGAAATTCTTGAAAAACCTTATAACCATGGTTTTGAACTCTATATCCAGTCATTTGTTTTCCTCCATTTTTTCCATTTGTGATCTGTTTCTTTGTCTCTGCATTTTTGCTGCTTCCCTGTGTTGATAGCATGTCTTTGTGTGCTAGGTGTCCTATATGGCCCAGTGGCTCAGCCTCCCCAGTTACCTGAGGTAGACTCTCTTGTTGCACCCCTTTATGGACTGTGTGTACAGCCTTGTTGTAGTTAAGCCTTGATTGTTGTTGGTATCCCTGGGAGGAACTGACCTTCAGGCCAATTGGCTGTGAGGATCAGCTGTGTCTACTCCAGTAGAACTTCTGTGCTGGAGATAGCCTTATGAGATAAGACTTGTAAAATTGCAGAAATCTCTATGCTCAGCTTGGATGGGACAGAGTCTCAGGGTTGAGCAAACAGCCTTGGCTTCCCTTCAGCCCTGCCCTATGAGGCCCCTGGGTCTCAGTGTCCCTTGGTAATGGCTCAGTCCTCTCTGTGCACACTCGCGTGTACACCTCCAGACCCCTGCCTTTTGAGGCTCCCCTGAGTTTCCGTGCGCTCCTCTCTTTCCCAGACAGTCCAGACTCCTCCCGTATGAGTCTGGGTCCCCGGGGTCTCGTCGGAAACTGGAGTTCAGTGCAGTTGGGAGCTTCCGTCTCCCTCCTGCTAGAGAAAGCCAGCCAGGAACTCAGCCGCCCGTCCTCTCCATACGTGTGTCTCTGTACCTCAGCCTTTTGCAGCTCCTCTGAGTCTCCGTGTACCCTTCTCTTTCCTTCTAGTTATAGAATTTCCACTCAGCCAGCTTGCCTATGGTTCTGGATGATATCCGTTCTGTCTTTTAGCTGTAGTTTTGAAATTGTTGTGCGAGGCAGCAGTTTAGGTGTTCACCTATACTGCCATCTTGATTTCTCTTATAGTGAAATTCTTAACCATATCATGGTAATAAGAATTAGGAAAACTTATGAAGTTTTTTCCTTATCTGTATTTTCTAGTTTTCTTTATTACATGCTCATTGTAGAAAGAGAGAATAGAACTATAATTTTGCATTTATCTTTTTTTAAGTGTAAAAACATTTTGTCCAGTAATTCCAATTCCAGGAAGTTGTCCCAAGGAAATAACTAGGATGCACATGAAGATTTAGAAGAATAAACAATGCCCTGTTTCTCACAGGGGAAAAACAGACTCGAGATACAATGTTCACAGTAGAGATTGGTTGAATAAAGTATGGTGGAGAAATATGGATGCTACACAGTCACAAAAAATCATGTCGTAGAAGTGCAGTTGTCTAGGACAGATGTTTGTGAATATATGATTGGAAGAAAAAGACAGGTTTTAGAACATTACGTACTGAGTCAGTCACTCTTTCTATAACATGTGCTTGGTCCAAAAATCTGGAAGGATATATGTATGTTTAGGTGCTAATGGTGGTTTCATTTAGATGACTTGATTACAAGTAATCTTAATTTTCTTCCTTACACATATTTCCTGATAATTTTACAACAAATATGTGTTATTATGTAATTTTCAAAAAAAAATTTTTTTTTTAAAGTAGGAAAAATAATCTATTCTGAGGAGTCAGAAAGTGAGGAGGCAGTGAGCTTGGCCCCATACTCCCCTCCAGGGCAGGGAGCGGGAGAAGCACTGGGGAGAGGGCTGGGTTGGGGCTCTGAGCTGGAGGAGACTCCCAGCGCCTGCAGGAGCTGAGGAAGCACCCGCCCCGCCCCCAGGCCTGCTCTCTGCCATTCACCCTCTGGAATTAGCTGCAGAGACGGTTTTAGGAAGCCCGTGGGCGGTTGGAAACAGCTTGTGAGCAGAGCTGGAAGCCGGCTGAGAGCTGCGGAGAGTGAGTGCCCAGAGGAAGACAAGGCAGAAAATAAAGGGAAAGCGGCACCCTTTTCCAATATTAATTTTTGGTTTGATTTAAAAACAACAACAACAAAAAAAACACACGGTTCTCTAAAAAATGAAAAAAGCTTGCTTTGGCCCAAATGCTTCCCCCTCTGGCTTTCCTCGTCCTCTCCACACCCCCAGAGAGGGGCCACGTCTAAGCCTGTGAGGCCAGGACCAGGGTTCCAGACTCACTAATACCACTCATTTGCTGTGCAGCCTTAAACCACTCCCTCACCCTCTCTGGGCTTTAGCTTCCTCTTCTGTAAAACGGGTCTGGAACGGACTCAGCCTTCCCTTCCCATTCTAAGGCTCCGTGCCCTGGGATTCCACCTCAGGAGCAGGGCGCCTAGCGGGACCAGATGCGTTCAGGCCTCTTCCAGCTCTGAGAGTCTGAGGTCTGCGCTTTGAGATCCTTGAGAAACTAAAGCATGCGGCAACGGCCTCTGGACTCCACAGCCCCGGTTCTAACACAACGGATCGAAGTGCGAGGATCCCAGTCCAGATTCCAGCCGAGGGCTGCTCACTTTCCAAGATCAATGACCCCCTCTCTCCAGTCCGAGCCAGCCACCGCCTGGGCACAGAGTCTCACAGTGCTGGGTCCCTGAAAGCAAGACCCATGGGCTCAGACCCCAGGGAGCCCCCTGAATCAGACAGGAAGTGACAGCTCGCGAGCATGGCGCCCCGGGGTGACCAGGCGAAGGGGGGACCGGCAGCTCTGGCCGGTCCTCGGAACTCCGTGGTGCCCGCACACAGGTGCTGGCTCAGGTCCCAGCACGCAGGAGGGGCCGAAATCGCCTTCGGCTCGGTCCCTGCCAGGAGGTGAGGCGCACACAGCCCCTCCTTCGGGGACAGGGCTGGGCTTCACAGGAGCCTGGGGCACAGCCAGAACCAGTCCGTTACAGAGGAGGACACCGAGCCCAGAGAAGCTCAAGGACTTGTCCAAGGGTCACGGTGGGGTCGAGACTCCCAACTTGCAGAGCTGTGGCTTCTGGGGACACAGGTGTGGTGTTGGGGCCGCACGCAGCTCTGGGGTGTAGGCAGGAGATGAGGCCGCAGGACACCGGCCTACGGAGCGGCCTGGTCCCGCGGGCCCCTGTCCGGGCTGGGCACTGTTAGGGCCGCCGGGGGAGGAACACACGAGGCCAGAGGCGGTGGAGAATGATGAATTAATAGGTCGTCTGGAAAAGCAGATGGGTGGAGCCCCCAAACCGTGCCAGCAGCAGGGAGGGGGAGTCGGAGATTTTAAAGGATCTAGGCGGGCTTTCTCTGGGCGGAGAATTCTCTGGGCGGGTCCTGAGGGGAAGGATAATGGTCTCAGCAAGTGGAATGTGGCCTAAGCAGAAGGGAATGTCGGTTTGGAGCGGTCTGAAGGTCAGTTCCCGGGGGTCATGATCACTCGTCCTGTCTCTCCAGCGCAGTGGTTCTCAACCTTTCTGATGCCACGACCTTCTAATACCGTTCCTCATGTTGTGGTGACCCCCAACCATAAAATTACTTTCGTTGCTACTTCATCACTGTAATTTTGCTACTGTTAATGAATCGTAATGTCAATATCTGTGTTTCCGATGGACTTAGGCAACCCCTGTGAAAAGGCTGTTTGACCCCAAAGGGGTCGTGACCCCCAGGTTGAGAACCGCTGCTCCAGGTGAGGGACAGGAGGGGCAGCCTGTGCTGGGACACACCCAGCCTGGACCGGAGCACAGCCACGACATCTCCCCGGCACCAGGCCTCCCAGTTCTGAGTCCGTGAGCCTGAAAGCCTCCTCCCATACTCCTCAGGGTGCCCACCTGCCCCAGGGGAGGCGTGAAGGAGGCTGAGCCTCTGCCGGAGGAGACCGGGCACTGTGTGCTGTGGCCCGGCACAGCCGCAGAGGCCGATGCCACAGCTGCACAGCCCTGGTGCCGGGCCAGCGCCCCCCCCACTCTGCCCTCTAATGGGTCCGACACGTGACCACGCCTGTGTTCATGTGGACACAACCAGAGTACCGAGCGAGCGAGGGCACGGAAGGACGCACTGAGTCATGTGCATGAGGGGCCTTTCCTCTTCACCCCCACACCCCACAGCCCCGCGCCCCGGACTGAGGACGGAGAGGAGGAGGCATCACTGACCTGCTGTGCGCCCCCCATTGCTCTTCTCTCCTGTCTGCGAGGGGCTATGACTCCCATTTAGCAAACAGGGAAACGCCTCTGAGACGTCAGTGACTTCCCGAACATCCGCAGGGCGAGGCTGGGCCCGGGCAGACACGCTCCACAGCCCAGGTGTGTCCTCTTCCCAGCAAACGGCCCTCCGCGGGGCTGGGTCCCGGGGTGAACAGAGCACCACACCTGCGGCTCCGAAAGCCCTCCGGCCGGCCCGGCAGCTCCTTCCCGGAGGTTCCTGGGATTCTGACCGCTCATAACGCCTCACGTGAAACTGGACGAGTCTCCAGCTGCTCTCTGCGGGGCTCTCACATAAACCCCTACCCTGACCCCGCTTCTGGCGCCTCCCCTTTGAGACACCCCCAAGAATGAAGGACAGGAGCCGGCTCGGGGTCTGACCGCGTCCAGCTCTGACCCAGCGGGCGCTCTCCTGCAGGCGGTGAGCCGGGACCCGGGGACGAGAGCTCCCCGCTCGGCAGCACGGGGACCTAGTAAAGCTGGAAAGTTGCAACCCCCTGGCCTGTCCGTGTGCTTTCGGTTGGCTTGCAGGGCTGGTTTTAAAAATTCTGAATTCACTGCCAACCCTTAAAAATAGAGAAGTTTTACATAAAAACCCAGATTCCCAGCTTCTCTTGAAACTATGTGAGCGCTGACAGGTCTGCTGTGAACTGGCCGCTCTGGGCAGGCGCTGGGAGTGCAGACCCGCTCTCTGTCCGCTGAGCTCATGGCTGCCTGGCCCCGTCGGCATCCGAGTTTGCCTCCCCGGGAGCCGGGGTGAGGCCTCACGCTGGGGAGCCGGGCCGCCCAGGGTCGCGGAAGCACTTGGCTCAGCCGCAGTGTGACATTGGGACGCTCCACGCTCCTCCGGGCCTGCTTCCTCCCTGGAAAAAAGGGGGTTCCCCGAGCGTCTCCTTCACAGGGGTGCTGCAAGGCAACAAAGAGTGAATGTACGGAGAGATACTGACACGGTGTAACCGCTGCCCGGCACGTGGCAGCCACGGCCGTGACCACCACACCCTCTCCTGACAGAGGCCAAGAAGCCAGGGGCAGCGCAACAGCAGCGCTCCATCGGTGCCCTTCCCACCCCCTCGGGCCCGCCCTGGAGCTCTCCCTGCTGCATACTCCCTCGGGCGACAGCAGTCTTGTCTGAGTGATACGTGTTAGACAACAGATCAATAGCCGCTCAGGGCTCCGACGCCATGGCCGAGGCCTGCAGCCCCGGGCAGGCTGCTGGCCCGTGAGTTCAAGCCTGTTTTCCTTTGGGCATTCAACAACTCACCTGGTGACCTTGGGCGAGTTCTTTTTGTCTCCTGAGATCTCGGTGCCACCAACTGTGCGTCTGTGGTCTCTGAGGCGCCTTTGAACGCTGGCACCTGACTTTGGAGATGGGCAGGCAGTGAAGGCCAGGGCCTCGCTCTGCGGGAATGAGCTCATCAGGAGAACTCTGGCTACAAGGACGGGAGCCTGTGGCCGGGGGTTGAAAGGAAAAGGCACGGCATGCATCGTTCTGTGACTTATTTCACTCAGCATCATGTCCTCGTGGTTCAGCCATGTTGTCACATGTTGCAGGATTTCCTTCTTTTTTAAAGCTGAGTAATATTCCATTGTATGGATAGACCACGTTTTCTTTACCTGCTCATCTGTCCATAAACGTTTTGTTTGTTTCCCCATCTTGTCTACTGTGAATAAGTATGAGGTATCTAAACTAGTCATGTTCATGTAATCACAGAATGGAATGGTAGTTTCCAGTGGCGGGGAAGAAGAAAGCGAGGAGTCACTCATCAATGGACACGAAGTTTCAGCTAAGCGAGATGAGTAAGTTCTGAGAGGTCTGATGTATAACGTTGTGCCACAGTCAACACTACTGTGTTGTACACTTCACGTCTGCTGAGAAGGTAGATCCCCCGTTAAATGTTCTTCACACAATAAAGTAAAATCTAAACGCGTTATATTGGCTCCTGTAGGAGGAAGCCTGGGGATTATGGGCTGTAGGTAGGGCTGGATCCAGGGGCTCCAGTAGTGATGGCTCTCCCTAGCTCTCAGCTCAGTTTCCTCCTGTGTTGGTTTCATCCTCTTCTGGGTATAAAGCACCTTTTTATGGTGATAATGGGCCCTATTAGGTCCAACTGAGAGTCCTCTAGCACCTTAACTCCAAAAGCAGGAGGCATCCTTCCGCCTCTTTTAGAAGCAGCATCCTAGGGTGGATGCCAAGTAGCCTTGTTGTGTGTCCACTCCTGTGGGTGGAAGGCCTGGGTGAGGGACTGTGACTGGCACTCCTACCAGAAGTGAAAAGGAGTAGAAAGAGTGTTCCTTAAAGCAAGGAGGCCTGACAGCCGCAGAGCGAAGGCCGGCAATGAGGTGTGGCATCTACAGCAACAGCAACTGGTGGCAGAGCCGCCTTGGAGAGGGGTCTTCTTCCAACCAAGAAGGTGTTTATGCACTTACCAGCAGCCTGCCTTGCTCCATGAGCAAATGATTTCAGCCCCTGAGAAGCAGCAGGAAGAGCTCTGCACACCACAGCCTGTGGCACGAAGGGCCAGCGATGTGTGTGGCTCTGGCCATGAAAGCCCAGGGGATCAGGAGGCTTGTGAGAAGCCTTGGGTGGCAGAGGGAAGAAAAGGATGGAGGCAGGAGATGGTGCGTTAGGACGTGAAATCTGGACAGGTCGAGAACAGATGTGAAAGGTCGGAGTGGGGATGGGTTAAGTGGGGCTGAGGAAAACACGGTTTTGACAGTGGCAAAACATGAAATAAAAAAAAAACATAATGCACTGTGAAAAACCAGCACAGAACAGAAGTTAATATAGACTTCATCTTGATACAGGAATGGTCTTTTAAGCATTAAAGCAACGAGAATAAATCAAATCAAGAACAAGCGCAGCATATTTGACACAAAAAGGAAAGCATACATTTCAAAACAGCATAAAATTAAATGGAAAATTGGAGGAACTATTTCTAATATTAAGATGTATTATGATAAGATAAATGCATATTTATTTTATTTTGTAAAATATATTTTTATTGATTTCAGAGTGGAGGGGAGAGAGAGAAAGAGAGAGACAGAAAGAGAGAGAGAATCACCGATTGGCTGCCTCCTGCATGCCCCACACTGGGGATCAAGCCGGAAACCTGGGCATGTGCTCTGACCAGGAACTGAACCGTGACCTCCTGGTTCACTGAGCCATGCTGGCTGGGCAATGCATATTATTTTTAAAAACACAAAGATACAACAGACAAATAGGCAGAGGACATAAGTGAACAACTTCCAAAAGGTAAATGGACAATGAGTGGTAGAGTCTTCTTCACTTAAAATGTACCAGGAAGACCCCCAAACTCCCATCCTGTTTGGTACCTTCGGTTGCCAGCCTTAGGATAGAACAGCGTGGTGATCCCCAGCGGGTATCACTAAGGATGTACATTAAATCGGTCCCTCAGAGGCCCCACCGCCGGCAGCATCCCTCACAGAGCAAAATGCCTTTGCAAACTCAACAGCAGCTCTGGTGGGACAGGGGGCGAGAGGACTGCACTCGGGGAGGCGTGCCCCACACCGGGCGGCCGCTCAGCGGCCCTGTGGTGCCCAGGAGAGCAGGAGGAGCCTGGCTCTGGACCGGATGCCAGCTCAACGGAGCCTGGTTGGCGCCGGGTGCCCACAGGCAGACACGGACACGAAGGACCGAGGAAGAAACATGAGCGAGCTGCCACGAACCAGGAGGCTAGCGGGGCTGCCCAGCACCCTTCTGAGGGGCTGACATTGCCAGTTGTCAGCTGGCAGCCTCGGATCCAACGGGTAATTATCACGGATTATGTAACTGTCCTTGTTAAGGCGTGCGGCGCGGTGCAGGGCCGTGCTTGCTCGGACAGGTGGGCTGGAGTTCTGGCTCTCAGACCGCCAGCCTGTGCTCACCGCTCTGAGCCTTGAGTTCCTCCTCCTCCCTGAAGACCCGGCGCTCCTCCTGAGCGAGGGAGGAGGGGACCAGGGCCCAGCAGTGAGAAGGAGCGCTCCGCGCCGGCTCACAGCCCTCACCGCGAAGCCCAGGGAAGTTCCTGGGGAAGGTGGGCGCGGGGATGACTCGTGACCAGCACCAACTAGCAACAACAGAGGCCTCACAGACCCCCAACTCTCTAAGCCACACCAACACCTGGACACTAAGTGCCACTTTCCTCACCGACATTGGCAGCAAGACCACCCACACGGGTGCTGATGGTGCCACCACAGCCATCACAGCCGGCTGCCTCGCCCCCCACTTCTCCACAGAGCCCTCCGAGTCCTCACACACCACATCTTGTGACTGTCCTCCCAATCCTTCAGCTTCGCCCGGCCTACCCAAATGCACACCTGGGAACCGTTGAGAGGGGACTCCTGAGGCGAGGGACCTCAAGGAGCTGGCATTCTGTTCAGATTCTGAGACTCAGAGACGTGGGGTTATCAGGCTAGAAGGGCTCTTGAAAGACATCCAGTCCACTCCCCATCGGAGTGGTGAGCCGGGCCCCAGCATGCACCCCTGACACCACTCTGATCCCCTCTCAGCCCGATGACTACACTGGTCTCCTGACAGGTCCCCTTGCTCCCGCCCGCCCCATGCAGCCTACGTCCGACCCAGCAGCTTGTGATCTGGTCCCGTTTCACTGAGTAAAGTGCAATGTTCTTATAACAGCCCCTGAGCCCTGGGTAAGCTGGTCCCTCTGTAAACTCCTCTCCTCTCAGCTCACTCACCGCCGTGTTCCGCCCACACACCAGGCTCAGGTAGGCCTTCGCAGCCACGGTTCACGCTGCCTGGAACATTGCTCCCCCAGATACCCACACAGCTCACTCACTCACATCCTTCGCATCTTTGCTCAAGAGCCTCCCCATTTAAAGAGCAACGTCTCCCCTCACCCTGCCAGGACTCTCAAATTCCCTTATCCTGCTCCATTCCCCCCACCCCAGTATATCCTATAACTGACACGCTCTATAATCTACTTATTATGCTACTATCTGCTCCCCCCCGCCCCCCCCCCCAGCCCCCCACCCCACCTCCCAGGCCCGACTAGAATGTGAGCTCACAGGGCAGGCATGCGGCGAGCATGGGTTGGATGAAGAGGGAAGGGAGCTCGGCCTCCCTGTAAGTTACCCCTCAGGCCCCACTCTGCACTGAAGGATGGAGGCCTCTCCTTCTCCTCCTGCTCTCAGCCTCTGCTCTTTGGTGAAGGTCCTGCATTTTTCTCCCACTGCTTCTCAAGTGACAGCTCCCTCTCCTCAAAGTGTAACTCCATCTGCCAGCATCTCCCTGGAAGCGCAGAGCCCAGACTTGAGGCAGGTACAAATGTATGGAGGGCGGCAGAAGCAAAGTAGAGCAACATGGGGAGGGAAGAAGCAGGACAAAAGACCAAGGGAAGAGAGACTTTCGGAGTTTCTTTCGTGCAGGCCATCTGACATTGGGGAGCCCACTCCATTGAGAAGCCCAGTCTCCTACTTTCCTTCCATCAAGCATTCTGACAGCTGACAGGAAGCCTCACTAGAGGTGAGCAAGGCTCCAGGACACAGGACAAAGGCTTGGCAGGTGGGGGAGAGGCTGGACACTCCCCTCCCCACTACAGCAGCGAACAGCTGGCGGGATTGGATTCCAGGGTCTCATCCCACCCTCTCAGCAGGGAGGCCAGTCCACGGCAGGAGCCCAGAGCTGGGGAGAGAATGAGTCCTTAGACACTCTGGACGCAGAAGGATCTAGAAGGGTTTTAATGAAAACTAAGCCTGCTTGAGCCAGATGTGGTGGACTCTGAGCTGAGGAAGGGCCGTGGTGAGAAGAGGGTTCTGGGCAATCACCGGACCACAGTGCCCCTCAGGATCAGCCGGTGGTTCAGGGGAGCTTCCCGGCTCGGCTCTGCCTTAAACCTGGCAGATGTGATCAGGGATGGCCTTGTCCATAGCACACGCTCTGCATGTCCAGCCCCTCTCAGCGGGGGGCAGCATTTTCAGTCAAGCCAAAGTCTGATGAGTTGGACAGACCAACATGTCATGATGCCCTGGAAAGATTAAATAATGTTTGCCAGGGCGGGACGCTGGGGAAATAATCACCGGTGGTAAGAGGCAGTCAGCAGCGGGGTCTCCTCCACTGCCCGAGTGTGAGAAATCAGAGTGGGGTTTGGAGCAGCCAGGTTTGTCACGGGACCGTGGACGGGGTTGGAAAGTTGCTGCCTCCGCTGATTCTGTTAATAGGATAAAGCGACCTTGCAAATAAGAGCCAGCCCCCAGGAGGCCTGCATTCGAGGGGACTTAGAAACCAGGCCAGGTTCTGCCAATAGCTTTGCTCTCAGATGTGTTAGAACTGCAGGGCAGCCCGAGATCAGCGGTGCCGCTGGTTCTCACTTTGGAAGGTTTCTGCCTCCCAAACGCACTGCAAGTATTAAGTAATAATTCATTTGTTTTCACATTTTTTATTCATCAAAGACACGCAGAGGACTGCCAGCTGGGACAATCAGGAGACACAGGGTCACGCCAGTCCCAATCAAGAGACCTATTGTGTTTTTGACAGCTCAGCCCTATTATGCCATGTAAATGTGGTTTTCCTTTTGAAAACATTTAAAATAACACAAGGGTTCACTTTTAAATACAGGAGGGAGCCTGGAGAATCTATGTCACAAACCCTAAGTCCAAGCAAACTCTCTTATCTTGTACAGAAGCCGACGGGGGCCCAGAGAAGGTAAGTGGCTGGCCGCAGGTCACACAGGGGCTACCATGAGGCCCAGGCTAGGCCGGGGAGGCAGGGACTGGGCAGGAAGGAGTCCATCACGGAGGTGCGTGCAGCGGCCTGGGCTTGACTCTTGTCCTCAATCCTTCCCTGCGGTGGGACCCTGGCAAAACGACTGAAGCTCTGAGCCCATTTTCCAATCTGTAGGATGGGATGTAAGGATACCTACCGCACAGTGTGCCGAGGAGTAAGTGAAGTGAGAGAACAGAGCGCTTAGTAAATAATGACGTTTCCTTCAACCGTTTGTGTATGTGGCCCTGGTGGGAAGTGGTCGGTGTGGACCTAAGGTCAACAAGCTTGGAGAACAAAGTCACATGACCCAACTTCTAGGTGCTGCCCTGGCAATGCCAGTGGGAGACAAATTCTGACCTGATGGAGGTCCGGGCACTACACTGCAATGCTGTCACTTCAAGGTGGTTACTCAACACTGAGGGTATCCAGGCTATCTCCAGGTTGCCCGCCTCTCAATCCCTGCAGGGTGGGCCTTGTGAATCTGCACTTTTAAAAGTTATTAAAGAGCCTGGCCCAAGTGGCTCAAGGGTTAAGCATCCATCTATGAGCCAGGAAGTCATGGTTTGATTCCCAGACAGGGCACATGCCCAAGTTGCAGGCTTGATTCCCAGTGTGGATCGTGCAGGAGGCAATGGATCAATGGTTCTTTTTCATCATTGATGTTTTTCTCTCTCCCCCTTCCTCTCTGACATCAATAAAAAAAATTTGAGATATGTTACATACCATAAAATTCACCACTTCAAAGTGTACACACTTTTCAGTGGATTTTAATATATTCATAAGACTGTGCAACCATCACCCCTAATTCTAAAATCTTTCACCCCAAAAAGAAACTCTACACTCATTTGCATCATTCCCCATTCCCCTCTCCCAGTCTCTCTCAACCACTAATCTGTCTCTATGGATTTGTCTATTCTGGACAATTCAAATGAATGGAATCATAATATGTCCTTCTATGTCTGGCTTCTTCCATTCAGCACAATGTTTTCCAAGTTCATCCATGGTGCAGCATAGATCAGGACTTCATTCTTTCGGAATCCACACTTTTAACAAGCTCCCCAAGTACTTCTGATGAGTGGGCTTTGGGGAGGAAAAGGACAGCAAATTCACAGAAGGCAAAACCTCTGGTGTTTATACAGATACAGGCCCTCAATCCCACCAGGTGTCTCTGTCTCCGAAGCCCCCCTGGTGACAGGAAGCAGCGCTGGCTGCCTGCCTCCTCCTGAGACTCAGAGGTTGGGTGAGTGTGTCCTGTGCTCAGGAGGGAGATGTGTGTCTATGGACAGTGGCCTGGCTGCTCTGGGATCTGGGCAGATTAACTGCAAGAGAGACACACACAAGGGGATTTAGTCTCAACTCAAAGACTTTATGTACATTATGCTCCTGGAAAAACATCTCCAAGGAAACAAGTGGAACCAGCAGGAATTCTCATTTAGAAACCCGGTGTGAGCTGCGGCCTTGGAAAACAGCACAGGGATCTGACCACAGCACAGCTCAGGTCAGGATGAGGGGCCTGTGTGCCTGGAGGGCATGCCCTCGGACTGCCAGGCAACGCCAGCGCCAGTGCTCCTGTGGCTGAAAGCTCCACCGCAGGCAGGGAAAGTCTAGGCTGACAGTCTTCTCCAGAGCTCTGAAGGAAGGCACAGACTCCACCAGGGTGGGAGGCCTGTCCTGACCAAGAAAGAACCTTTCTGTTGCTGACTCTCCGGGTCATCAGGAGCAGCCATGGCCGGCTGAGGAGCCCTCCCGGGGCCATGCAGGAGGGGTGCCAAGTCCCACTTCAGGGTCTGAGGTCTCAGAACAGAACACATGGGAGAGGCATCGCACTCACAAGGCCCCTGAAGTCAGGGCCACAACAATCTTGGGAAGATTACCCAGTGGGACCTTTGGACAGGAGGAAGGAATTTAGATGGAAAAGCAAAAACTGATACTTGTCAGATATATCCCAACTATCTTCTGTGTTACGCCCTCCCCAGTTGGGGGCTCCTGAGGGGGTCACATGGCGATGTTTTCTGCGATGTATCCCCATTCAACAAGAGGCAGGCTGAAATTCTGGCTCATCTCCCTCTGCCCTCTGCTTAACTTAAAAGTCACCAACAGACATCTCAGACCCCTCGGCAGTCCAGGGTTTCTCTCTTTCTAATCATCCTGTGGAATACGCAATCCGCTCTATTCAGAAGGAAGTATAATAGGTTGCTTGCTGAGGCAGGTCTCTCCCAAGAGCTTCTGTAAGAGTCCACCTGGTAGTCAGTCAGGTAGCACCAAGGCCAGGCTGATGCAGCCCCTTTGGCACTAAAGGAATGTATGTAGTGGTGAAGGAGGGAATTCTGGCTCCGTCTCTGCCGAACCATCTCGGCAGGCCCAGGAAAAGGGGTGAGCAGAGAGGTCAGGCTGCAGCTGTGTGGGAAGGGGTCTTCCCAGTTAGCCGGTCCCCACCCCTTCGGGGAGCTCCACCACCACCGGGGCGCAGTCCTCAGGCTCCGCGGCAAAGTCCCACCGAAATTTCTTGGTCAAGTGAGCTTGGAACTTCTCAGCTTTCTGCCTCAGGGTGGCATTCACAGCAATGCTGCAGGCCGAGGAAAAGAAAACCTGCAGAGAACAGAGGATCAGTCACTCCTGAGAACACGGAGGGAGCCGAGAAAGCTGTGGAAATTTCCTCATGGTGCTCAGCTCTCTGGGGCGGGAAAATCAGCTGCTGGTGGCACAGGCCCAGGATACCTGCTGTGCTCCCCCAAACCAAGAAACAAGGTCCAAACCCTGCTGAGAAGCTGAGGCAGGACCAGAATGGAAAATTACTGTCCTGGGCAGAGAAGCCCCATTTCTCTGGCCCTGCCCCTGGGGAGATCTCCTGGGCCCCTGGGCAGTAACTCGGAGGAAGAGGTAGTAGCTTATACCAGCTGGTATTAAAAGGGCTTGGGGGCTCACAAGCCCCTGGATCCCATAAAATGCCAGGCCCTAGGCCAATGAAGTTGAATTGCTGCTCTAAACTAAATGTGCCACAGGCTGCCAGTTAGAGGTCTCTGTTCCCCTAAAAAGCTTTGATGTTCTTTTTCTAAAATTGTGATAACATATACATAACACAAAGCTACCATTTTAACCAATTTTTAACATTATCATTTAAAAACCTGTGTTAAATACACATAACAAAATATTTACAAATGTTAATCACTTTTAAGTATACAGTTCAGTGGCATTAAGTATATTAACATTGTTATGCAACTATCACCATCATCCATCTCTTCAACTTTTTCCATCTTTCCTAAATGAAACTCTGAACCCATTAAATAATAATTCCCTATTTCCCCCTCCCCCAGCCCCTGGCAGCCACCACTCTACTTTCTGTCTCCAGGAATCTGAATATTCTAGGTTCCTCACATACGTAGAATCATACAATACTGAGCCTTTTGTGACTGGCTTATTTCACTTAGCACACTGTCCTCAAGGTTCATTCATGCTGCAGCCTGTGTCCGAGTTTCCTTCTTCCTGAGGCTGGTGTTCCATTGTACGTCTACACCACATTTTGTTTCCATTCATCTGTCAATGGCCATTTGGGTTGTTTCTACTTTTTGGCTGTTGTAAATAACATTGCTATGAACATGGCTGTAAAAATATCTCTCAGAGTGCCTGCTTTCAATCCTTTTGGGTACATATCCAGAAGTGGAGTTCATGGATCGTAAGAAAATTCTGTTTGTTTTGAAGAACACTATACTTTCTTTCACTGTGGCTACATCATTTTACATTCCCATCAGCAATTAACAAGACTTACAATATCTCCACATCCTTGCCAACATCTGTTATGTTCTGGATGGTAGCCATCCTAATGGGTGTGAACTGGCACTTCATTGTGGTTCTGATTTGCATTTCCCCAATGATCAGTGATGCTGAACATTTCATTTGGCCATTTGTATATATTCTTTGGGGAAATGTCTATTTAAGCCCTTTGCCAATTTGTAATCAGGTTTCTGTTGTTGTTGTTGCTGAGTTATCAGTAGGAATTCTTTGTAAATTCTGGATAGTAATTCCCTGTTTTAATGTTCTTTTTTTGTTTTTGTCATCTCTCACTTGAGGATATTTTTTCCATTGATTTTTTAGAGAGAGTGAAAGGGAAAAGGGAGGGAGCGAGGGAGTAAGAGAAAGAAAACATCAAAGTAAGGGAGACAAATTGATTGGTTGCCTCCCACACGTGCCCTGTTGGGACCCGGGGATCATCCTGCAACCCAGGCATGTGACCTTGACCAGGAATCAAACCCAGGACCCTCCAGTGTGCAGGCACTCTAACCACTGAGTAATGCTGGCCAGGGCTTGATGCTCTTTTTAATTCCGTTTCATCTAGTATAAACATAGGAGGGGGCAGAACAGTAATTTTCTCTACATCTGAAGCTCTATTCTGCAATTGTCCTAGATCCCAACCCCTTCTAAGAATAGCAAACCTATTAATTCCTCCTATTACTTTACTCTTTTCAAATAAGTTTTTAAAAATATCCCAATAAATCCTCAAAATGCCATGAGAAGACACTCTTGAATACCTACTTTTTAGAAATGGAGAATGAGAAAAATTAAATGATTGGACCAAAGCTACCCAGAAAGGAAGTAGTTTTTCCAAGACCACCTGGTAGCCCCTCACAGACACAGGAGCCTGAGGGTGGAGGTCTCTGACCACAGTGCCCTCGCGCCACCACTGGCCGCAGACACCACGGGAGGACTCCGGGCTCCTGGGGCCTGGACCGGACAGAGGTAACAGGCACACTCCGTGGCCGATTCCTTGGACAACGCCCCTTCTACCCGCTTCTTCCTGTGAGCAGCAGGAGCAAGGCCCGTTTTCAGTGGTCTTTGTTTGGAGCCATTTTGTGGTAGCAGGGAGAGAAGTGGTGTGTGTGTGTGTCGGGAGGGAGGGGGGAGAGTAAAAGGGAGGTTTACAGAATTTGGTTTCATTAACTTGGGAATTGACTAAATAGAGGAGCGGAAAGCAGAGCCACAACAAAGTGCCAGATCAATAACTAATTAGAGGGGCTGTAGGAGCTTGGTGGCGAGAGGGCCGTGGGGAAGCTGGCGGCCTGTCTGTAGGCAGCTCATAGAGTGGGCCATGGAGCACTCAATAGGGAGCCCCGCTGAACTCTGGGGAGGGGCCTGTACGGGGGCAGAGAAGCCTGTTTCAGACAGCAGGAGCTCCAAAGGCCCTAACACCCATGAGTTTGTGCTCAGAGGTCCTGGGGAACCTGCTAGTTGAATTATCAAAAGCCTCCTCTTGCTCCCCTCCTTACTCAGTAAATTATACTATTCTCTACACAGCCCTTCCTCTCCAACCACACTGAGCAGTGGTCCTAACATGCTCTACTGCCTCTTCCGCGCCTCTACACACATGCTTTTCTCCTACTTGTAACACCCTTCCCCAGTTTCCTTCCCCTTCATCTAGCTAATTTCTACCAGTAACTCAGCTCAGCTCACGTATCACCTCCTTTAGGGTGTCTTCTCAGACCAAGGATGGGACAGGTGCTCCTCCATGCTCCCCCAGTGCTCAGAGTTACCGCGATCATATCCTCAACCTCAATTAGGTAACATCCACTTAGAGTTGAATTCTCCCGAGAGATGAGGAGCAACTCCAAAGCAATGACTCTTTTTTCACAGCTGCATTCTACTCCTGGCACAGATTATGACATACATCCATTTTTGGTTCACTTTTGTAGTGCCTGGTACCAAATAATTGCCCAATAATTATGTGACAGTCCTGGACAGAATTAGGGACTCATCCTGGGGAGGAGGTGGCTTATTTACTAGGCCTTCTTCAGGAAACTTTGTAATCATCTGGTTATTTTATCAAAGTGAAATCAAATAAACATTTTTAGCATCACTGAGAAATGAATCCTCTTAATATAGGGAGAATAATCCTGGTCATTTAAAAAAATATTTTGAAATAGGATAACAACATTACACAAACAACTACATTTATTTAAAACTAAAAGTACATCCATTTGGTATTTTTTCTAAATATAAAAAAGGTAATTCTACTTCTATCACTAAGTCTGCATATTATAAAATCATAAATTACTTCAGTCAGAAATGTAAAAGCCTTCTTTTAGGCCCAAGTTAAATAGAGTTCAGTCAGGTCACCTGAGAAATTTAAAACACCAAGGTAGCTGAGTCAATGTCTTACCCTACTTTTTTGGCTAGACAGAAAGAATGAAATTTCTGAAGTTTTTCAATTCCCAAATGGTTTTTGAGTTTAGACTCAAACAAGCCAGAGACAGGACATTTTATCTCGACTCGTAGAAGAAGAAAGTGGTGTTAAAAGCAGGACTATCACTTCCCAATGATTGCCAGGACAATGAAAAGCAGCGGGGATAATTCTGAGATCAGTTTAAAGAATTTGTGATGTTTTGTCTGGGGCTCTAATATATCAGAGCTCTAATATATGGGGCTCTAATATATGATTCCTGTCAGAGGCATTAGAATCAAAGCTCAGCCTTGCCACCTATTAGCGCTGGTTGTCTTGGGCAAAATTATGTGA
The DNA here is from genome assembly GCF_964339955.1 of Pipistrellus hanaki. Taxonomy (NCBI): domain Eukaryota; kingdom Metazoa; phylum Chordata; class Mammalia; order Chiroptera; family Vespertilionidae; genus Pipistrellus; species Pipistrellus hanaki. The sequence goes on along the minus strand of NC_140508.1, from coordinate 37,485,296 downwards.
CCTTCGGATCTTATTTCCTCATGTATAAAGTGGGATTATAGCCTTAATTTTGAGCATTGTTTTGAGGGCTAAATGAGATAATGCACAGTAAGTGTAAAAAAGTAATAGACAGCTGATGGCGGGAAGTTTGGAAGTAGGTAGGTGAAATAGATCGTAGATGGTATGATGATAAAAACACTACAGACATCATTGTTAGAGCCAACGTTTTTTCTCAAGAGTTAAAGATGGACACTGGCATTTAGAATACTCATAAAAAATAAAGCTAGAAAGCATATATGGCCCATTGTGACTAAAAGTATTTTTAAAAAAACAGGTTACATGACTATATGCCTAAATGCTATGCAATCAGCAATAAGAATTCTTATTTTGCACATAACTCACTTTCCAATATACTATTAAATTCATATTATCGTTTCATTGGTTTTAAACAAATTATGGCGACTCAAGTAGCTTTAAATAAAAGAAAAAACTATCTATTTTTGTAAAACAAATAATTTTTATTCAAGCTAAATCCATGGGATTTGTAAAAACCAGTGGCATTTATTCAAAAGGGCCTCTAACGGCAGAGGCCATTACGTGGCTCCTTTGAGTGCTCACACACACAAACACCAGCCCCTCTTCGCGGGGAGTAGCCATTTAAGCTCCTAAGTAAGAAAGCCAGTTCCACTCACTTGACTACCTGGGGGGAGAGCAGGCGGCTGGCTAAGGAAGGCTTTTATGGGCTGATTCATTCAGTCATAAACACCCCAAGTGAGTGAGTACCTGTATGGGGGCACTGAATTCTCACTGCCAAGGTGGCATCGACTTAACTTTCCATTAAAAAAAGTTTTATAATAACCTTCTCTATATTGTGTCTGTTGAAATCTCAGTCATCCTTCAAGCTCAGTGTCAAATGCCGTCCCTCCCCCCCACACACACACGCAAACACACACCTTTTGCAAAAAGCCATTCCGGATCTTCTATCCCCTCAACTCTCAACCGCAGTCTGAATTAACCAATTTCTCTTTGGTGCTCCAAATGCCCTTTGATTAGAATTCACTGGTCATATCTATCACATTAGAGCCATCCACATTACCATAGGAATTACACTCTATCTAATAACAACAAATAACACGAAAATGTAAGTGTTAGGCCTTGACTAGGTGTTTAAATAACCAGATGAACGAAACAGGCTTTGGGTGAACGTTCAAGGCTAAGCGGGCAGTCAGGCAGACAATATGTGAATTCATCAAGGACAGCCTGTGCAGAATGATATTGACAAGTACAAAGCAGGCTAACAGTTTGAAAGGAGAGAGATCAGGTGTGGCTTCATGGAGTGGGATGTTTTGAGGGAACAATACACACCAGGCAGAGGGAAAGTCAGGTTCCCTCTGCATGACACTTCACACCCATGTCTTCATCAGTCATGCCAGATGGAAAGTTCTAGAGATCTGCCGTGCTTATAGTTAACAATATGTTCTATACACTTAAAAATCTGTTAAGACGGTAGACCTTTTGTTATGTGGGGTTTTTTTTTTACAGCATTTTATTTTATTTTTTTTAAGACGGCATGAAACAGCACAGCATGTCTGGGGATCTGCAAGGAGACCATGTCACTGGAGTTGATGGAGGAAACAGGGAGACGAAGGAGAAGCCAGAGAAGAGGTTAGGAGTCAGACAGATCAGGCCTTGTGACCCATACTTGGGCTTTTAACTTTCTACACCAGTGTTTCCCAAACTTCTCTCATGATGAGAATCACCTGGTGGAGTTGTTAAAATACAGATTCCTTGCCGAAACCGGTTTGGCTCAGTGGTAGAGTGTCGGTCTGCAGACTGAAAGGTCCCAGATTAGATTCCCGTCAGGAGCATGTACATTGGTTACGGGCACATCCCCGGTCGGGGGTGTGCAAGAGGCAGTTGGTTGATGTTTCTCTCTCATCGACGTTTCTAGCTATCTCTCTCCCTTCCTCTCTGTAAAAAAATCAATAAAATATATATTTTTTAAAAAATACAGATTCCTGAATCCCAACTAAGAAGTGCTAAACTAGAATTTTTGGGAACATATAGGTTTTGGTTCCCAAAAATTCTAGTTTAGCACTTCTTAGTTGGGATTCAGGAATCTGTGTTTTAACAACTCCACCAGGTGATTCTCATCATGAGAGAAGTTTGGGAAACACTGTTCTAGACAATGAGGAGTCGTAGAGAAATAGGATCACATGTGCATTTTAAAGCAGCAACTCAGGCGGCAAAGTGAGAGACAGATGGACTGACAAGGTAGGCACGGAAGCTGACAGACGGATGCAGCCTAGATGAGACCAAAAGGTGTGGGTTAGGGAAATGGTTCCAGGCATGACTGCCTTCTAAAACACACTGCTTTCTGGAGTTATTTGGTTAATTCATTTGTTTATTTTCCTACCAAAATGTAAGCGGAAAGTCGGGGACTCTGTCTGTCTTGCTCACAGCTATATTTCTAGTCTTGTCAGGTACTCAGGAAACACCTGCTAAATCAATGAACAAATCTCCGGAGGGCAGGAACCCTGGCCAATCCGCAAAACTTCCAGGAGAATGTTGTATTTAAAGAAAGGATGCTCACAAACGTGTTGATTTTTTTTTTTTTTTTTTTTTTTTTTAAGGCACGTGTTTTGGGTTTTTCAAAATAAGAACATCAAATGCTCTTGGTGAAAAGTCCAAAGACAGAATTCTTCCACCCATCAGCTCTGCACTCCCCAACGGGGCATCTAGCAATCCAGCTGGGCCCTTTCTGCTTGGTAAATCATTGCTAGCAACAAAGCCGCAGCAATTAGAGCTCAGCTGCTGGCTGTGCTGACAATGGTTAGAACAGCCAGCAGCCAGCGCGGCCCTCCCATGTTTGTGCGACAGCATTAGCGCACACCATGAGGGCTGCACAGATTGCCGTGGACCACAGCCACCGCCAGAGGCAAGTGAGCAGGCTGATGCCTCCTCCTCTGCCGTAACCCACAACCCAGTAACGTGGTGGGGCTTTTCCCTGCAGAGGAAGGATAAAAGGATTTAATTTCTCTTTTATATTGAGAACCAATAAAAGGGCAGTTTTATAATTCATCTGAAGTGCAATACACCAGGCTCAAGCCATCAGCCTGACTGACTCATCCCCATGGTCTGCACAAGTCCTCCGGCTGCCAGTTTCAAGTCCGCTGCCAGCTCGCAGGGACTCTCCCAGCAGCCTGCTGGTTTCAGAAAGTGTCCTGTACCTCTGCGAACAGGCATGACGGTGTCTCCACTGCTTTCCATCGGGCGTGGGGGGCTACACTGTATTCAATACGCAGGCCTGAATACAAATGCACAAATCCTGACTCTGCCACTTAGCAGCTGCAAACTTACATAAGTTACTTAACCTTTCTGAGTCTGTGTTCCCATTGGTGAAATGGAATAATCCTATCTGCCTTGCAGCACTCCAGAGAAATCAAACAAGGAAACCCATATAGTGTGATAAACCCGGTGCCTGATACCCAACAGGCCCTTAATGAATGTTTGTTCAGTCCCTAATCCTCTGTGGCATGGGAGGGAGGTCAGTGAACAGCCACCCTGAGGGAGGTCTCGTGGGGGGGCTAACATACGGGGAGAGAAAAGCAGCTCACGGGCCGGAAACTATGGAAACTGCCAGTTTGCAGCTCTGCCTTGAGAAAGTTAGGAAATGTGAGTGACAGAGGCTGTCCCAAGAACATAAACGAAGCTAATCTGTTTGCAAAGGGAGGAAATAGCACAGGATGAAGATTGTTTTTTGAAGCTTCTTCCCTAATTACCACTCATAATGAAAATTTAATTGCCAAGTTAAAAGCAAATTTCACTTTTTCTGTCAGAATCTCTGCAGAAACTGGCACATTTTGTTTGACACAGGAAATCAAAGTTACTTTAATGCTGAAATGAGATCTAAAGAGCTGCAGATGTTCCAAACTCTGTCCTATGGGTTGCAGCTATGGCTATGGGGAGAAGGAAAAACCGTTTTGAGCTGAGTAACTCAAAGGGGTGGAGGCGATTCAAATCCCAAGCACTCCAGTGCCAGGCACTCTGGGCGCAGGTGGGGAGAGGGTGCTGCAGAGAAAGGGTATCTGACATCAAGAAGTTTAAAACGAGTAGGAGAGGGAGAACCAGAAAACGGCCCAAGATTGGGAAACTAAAATTCAGAAAACTTCGGGTCATGAACGAATAGCCAGAAACAGAAAGGTACCCCTCTCAGGGCGCACAGACCGCTCACCTGCAGCGTGCTGGTGAGGAAGTTGTTCTGGGAGACGATGTCCACGAAGAAGTCGGGGGGGATCTCGCCGAGCTGGTGGTACAGGATGGAGATGAGGTTCACGTAGAGGGCGTGGTGCTTCACCATGGCTTCCTCGGAGCGGCACAGCAGGTTCAGGAGCTGCTTCCAGTGCTCGAAAGCCTCGTACACGTTCCCCAGCAGGAAGCACACAAAGGCAAACTGGAGCTCACCTGCAAGGCACAGAGAGGAGATGACCCTCGGGAGAAGAGGACCAGCTGGCTCTGTAAGCCTGACAGTCCCGCTGGGCCTCAGCAAGAGGCGGTCTTTTCTCCTTGTCACTCCTGCAGGGGCCAGCATGGGGCCTTGCGACAAGCCGGTCCTTAATAAAAGTGTGCTGAACGGCTATAAGTGTGGGTTTCTGTAAAATCAGACTGCAGGAGAAGAGGTACACCTAGTATTTGCCTGGCATTTAAAGAGTTTACAGAATGTGCTCATGGATATCATGTCAAGAGGATCCCAAACCTGGCCACCTATCAGAATTACTAGAGGAGCTTGCTAAAAATAAAGCAGCCCAGGCCTCACCGCAGAGATCATGGCTGAGATAGATGATTTGTAGCTCTAATTCGGATGCAGATCATCTGCTTCAGGTTCAGGGAAATGCTGTATTACCCCATGGAACCCTCAGCCCAACTCCGCAAGGTGATCAGGAAAAGGTGGCATTTGCCTCATTTTATACATGAGGCCAAGGGACGTGCACAAGGTCACACATCTAACCCCGAGGAATGTGACCAATGAAAAGAGAAAATAGATTTTCTGTTGGCTGGGAACAGTTCTAGAGCCTCCCAGAAGAGGGAAATTTGGGAGGACTTGTTCCAGGGTCGATTGTTTAATCACAGTGCTCTATGGTTTAATCTCTACGAGCAACTTGGTGGGAAAGAGCATGGGCTCTGGAGCCAAACTACCTGTGTTCGAATCTCAGCTCTACCACTTAGCAGCTGTGAACCTGGGCACATTACAGTACTTAACCTGCTCAATTTCCGTATTTAAAAGTGAGGATTAAATAAATGAATATATGTAAAGCATTTAAAATAATGTATGGCTCAAAGCAGCACTCAATAAATATTAGTTATTATTCCAACATTTCCATCGGATGCCTGTCTCACACAAAGAGACCCGATGATCTAGGTCAGCGGTCACCAACCTTTCCGACCTCACAGACCACCAGTTGGCCATCGCTGATCTACATGCCAGTGTAGTTGGCCAAGCAACTGGTATCCAAACTGGTTACCAAAAGATACTGTTGCTCACAGAGATGTTCTGTCTCTCCTCAAATTTAATGAGGGCTTCTGTGGACCAACATATGGGTCATCAAAGCAACAGATGCACTCAAACACGTGTGACTAGCTAGTTACCTGGTAGGACATTTGACCGATCTTTTCAAAATATGTAGCCAAATTTTCTTTGTGTGATAGAGCTTAAAGATATCCTTCTTCAGTTGGCTTTTCCTGGCTGGCTTGTGAAAACATGAGCTTATTCTCTGAATTTAGGACATTTATTTAAATTCGTGCATATCTGGCCTACTCTCAAATTATGAGATTAGAAATAATTTCGAAGAGCTGTCATGCAGATATAAAGTTATCCCTACAACAGACCTTTTCACGAGATTACTTTAAAGAACTGAAATGTTTTAGAAGTAGAAAACAGGATTTCTGTTCATTTTTAAGCCAGAATTTCAACTGTTACTTATTAAATGAAAATACTGTGTAATGCATTAAAATACATTCATTAAAATGTCCCTCCTTATCAGCTGAGCCAATGATTTAAAAGGCCCTATATTCAAAACTTTCACTAATGCTCCAATTAAAAAAAAAATGCAAATACCTAGGCAACTTGTAAAATTTACTGTATACATATAAATAACTGTTGAAGATATGATGAATGTTTGCTGTCACTAGTGACTGAAGAAAAATACAGTTGACTCTTAAACAACATGGGGATTGAGGAGCAGACAGTCTGTGCAGTCAGACTTCACAAAAACTTAGTTGTCCCTCAGTATCCACAGAGGTTGATGTTAGGACACCCACTCCCATACCAAAACCCGTGAGTGCTCAAGTCCCCCATGTAAAATGCATAGATCAACACACATGGTAGGCCCTCTGCAGCTGGGGACTCCCAATTTGGGATCAAAAACAGTACAGGCACTTATTGAGGAAAAAAATTTGCAAAATAAATGGACCCATCAGTTCAAACCTGTGTTGTTCAGGGTCAACGGTAAATTGAAATAAGACATCATTCCTATTTCAGATGGAAGAAGCCTTTGCTAAATTGCCAAGTCAAAGGTAATAAGCAATAGCTGGTGAGGACATACATGTTCTGATCCAACAATTTCAATGCTAAACATATGCAGAAATATACACAAAGATGTTTACTAGACAACACTTATAATAAGGAAAATATGAACATCTTAAAGGTCCATCTGCATTGGGCTGATTCAATAACTATGGAACTTAACCAGCCAATGAAAAGGAGTGACTATTTCAGTGACATAGAAAAATGTATATATTTAAGTAAATTACAAAATGATATACTATAATTCTATTTTTTGTAAAAAAAAAAAAATCACATATACATACAAAAATACAATTGAACTTAAAAAAGACTAAAAGAAAATACATATATAGAACAGAGGGGTGCATATATCCTTTCTTATTGGTGCATTTTCCTCCTTACATTATGGTACAATAGTACTTTATGGCAGCTTAAGTTATTTTGCTTGCAATGTTTATGAATCGTCCTCAGTAGTAATACTATGAGCCTCTTTGTTGTATCTTTTTATACAAGAACTTAAAATATTTTCACTTTTTATTATGTAAGCTTTCAAATATATACAAAAGAAAATGATACACTCGATCCCCTATGTATCCATCACTCACCTATAATGATAATCAAATTATAGCTTGTTTTATGGTTTATTTTAAATAAATACCAAATGTCATTTAAAAATAAATAAATAAAATACATAGAAATTAACATAGATGACTGAAATAAAATATCTATAGCCATAGTTAGAGGTCTATACACTGAGTGGCCAGATTATTATGATCTCTGAACGCATAATAATCTGGCCACTCAGTGTATATCCTATATAATAATCCTATATAATAAAAGGTTAATATGCAAATTGTCCCCTCAACCAGGAGTTCAACCAACAGGCAGGACAGCCAACCACCCATGTCCCTTCCCCCTGGCCAGAACCCACTCATGCACGAATTCATGCACTGGGCCTCTATCATATATGATTACATACACACACACACACACACACACACACACACTGAGTGGCCAGATTATTATGTGTTCAGAGATCATAATCTAGCCACTCAGTGTGTATATATATTTATATGTAAAAGATGGGAAATAAATATACCAAAATGTTAAAAATGGTTATTTCTAGGCTGTGGAAACTAGAATGAATTTTACTGTGTGTGGGGTTTTCTTCTATGATGAATATATTTTTGTAATAGGGGGGAAATAAAAACTATAATAATGTTTTAAAAAAGTCAATGTCCTTGTCTAAGCAGTAGGGAGACCAACACCTTGAGAGTCAGGAGCAAATTGAGGAGGGAAGTGAGAGGCCTGGGAACCAGGAGCCCCTGGCTCTGGTCTCATTTTGACCACTTAGCAAATCCTTTCCTTCTATAGACCTCAGTCTGTAAAGTGAGGGGCTGGGCCATGTCAAACACAGGACCTTCTGCATCAGGTTCACCTAGGGTTTGTGTTTATTAGATAAATTAGCAGATAAATCGCTGGGGCCCCACTCCAGATCCCTTGAGTCAATCTGCAGGGTTAAGGCCTGGACATCTGTATCTTTACTGAGTGTACTGGGCATGACTGCCTCCTAGCCGGCTTTAGGAACCCCTAGACCAGATAACCCAAGATATACTCCGTAACCTAATACCCCTCCTTGGCCACTCCCAAAGGGCCTTGTTCCTCCTCACCGAGCACATCCTGGGGGCTGCTGGGGAAGTGCTTGCTGAGCACAGTCTCCAGGGCGTAGCTCAGGTCCATGCTGTGCCGGGTGATCTCTGCCGGCGTGGCGCCTGCCGGGAACATCTGTGTGGGCAGCTCTGAGAAGCGGATCTCTGTCCCGGCTTTGGGCTTCATCTCAGGCAGCCGGGCCAGGCCTTCCTGGTAGCTCTGGCACTCGGTGCCACAGCGGGGTAGATTCTGCCCCACCCGGTCCTTGGTGTGCTTCAGGGAAAGCACAGGCAACACCTCTGAGAAGGCACAGATCTGCCGGCTCTCAGGCTGCAGCCTCTCCATTGTTGCCTCACTGATGAAGCTGGTGAGTGAGATCCACTTCTTGAGCGTGGCATATGGGTAAGGCCCCAGAAACTGGTCTAGGTCCTGGAGGTTGGCCCTCATGGCCTCCACTTCGGCCTCTGGGGCTGGGGAAAGGTCTACCTCTTCCCGGGCTGAGTTCCAGCGCAGGACCGTCAGCTCCCGCTGCTGCAGGGAAAGGAAGAAGCCCATACGAGGGCCCACATCCTTGGGATTGGCCTTGTCCACCGAGCTGTAGTGGAGGAAGTGGATGCCCGGCGGAATCATCTTCACGCCCCGGAACTTGGGCCCCACCTCCCAGGAGTTGTAGTCGATGCCAAACTCTGTCCCCGTGGGCACATTCAGGATGATGACCGTGGCCCCTTCAAAGAAGAGGCTCTTGGCAAGCTCGGGATCCATCTGCATGGCGGCCACGGATGCAGTGATAGGTGACCGAAGGAGACGCCTTCGTATTTTCCAGAACAGCTGAAAAAGAAAGCAATCGGAGTTCGTCAGAACTTGGGAAAGAAAGCTTCATTTACTGAGCAGTATCTCCCTTAATCCTCACCACAACCCTACATCCATTTACAGACGGAAATATGAGGTTCAGAGAGAATTTTTGTGTTTTAATTTAATGAGCAAGAATACTCACTTCACAGCTGAAAAGACACCAGAGAAGTAACATGTTCAGGTCACACAAGGACCTACAAAGTCACATAAATTAGAACCCGGGTGCCCTGCCCTCCAGGCCAGTGTTCTTCCCACTGTGCACTCGGGATCTGCCCTCGGATCTCTCTCTCACTATGGAGGATGAAAGTAGAGGAAGCCTGAATGGTCCATTCTAAACTACAACTCTGCCTAAAACCTATTGCTAGAAAGTCCCAGAAGAATCGAGAAGGATGCTTGAATCACATACACACCCAGTTTCCCATAAGCCTCAGGGAAAGCCCAGAAACGGACAGTGGAAAGTGGGTGCTCAGCATCTAAAATTCACATCTTTGGGAAGTGGAGAGCTTTTCAACACAAACATTCCTGTCTCCTTTTACACATAAAAATCTAAAGTCCAAGGAGTGAAACAACTTCCCAAAGGGCCCACAGTCAGTGGCAACTCTGGGACACTCGTCCGGAATGATTTAGGTGCCATGGCTGGGCTCCGATCAGTATTTAGAAGAGAAAGAGCTCAGAACACGTATTTTCCTACCTCAGTATACGAATGGGGGCATACTGTAAAACTTCTGTGGGCAGACGCTGTCTCTGTGATATTTATAAGAATGGTTCCAACATGCATTTAAACTAAACAATTATCTACTCTTCTAGTCCCAAGACACGTACCTATTTAATTCAACAAAAAACCACCGTATGCCTGCACTGTGCCAGGATCTTTACCGGGCACTAAGAAAAAACATCTAGGGTAAGACAGTCACTGCCCTCTAGGCACTTCCAATCTAGCCAGACATCTGAACAAGACGCTAAAATGTCACAAAGAGAAGAATCAGTGGCCCACTTAGTTCTTTTTACTCTTTATATTTTACACAATCAAAACAAAAGAAAACAGGGAGGAAAGGAAGACCAACCCTTTCCCAATGTTAAGGGTATATGTTACTGCCTTAACCCAAAAACACTACAAATGACCCTCACTTTAAATCAGCTTTTTCTCTTTTCTTTCATACTTCAAATCACAACTCATTTTTTTCTTTCATACTTCAAATCACAACAGTTTAGAGTCTCAGCCAGCATTATTATTTTTTAATGAAAAGAACAGAATAAAAAAAATTAGAGTGCATCAGGAATAATGAAGATAGTAACTGCTTTCCGAAGCTCTGTGTTTGTGTACATACTCTTAGTTGCAACATAAAATGTACTTGTTACGGTGGGGAGGAGGGGAGGAGCCTGAAAGCCAATGCTCAAAATAATTTATACATCATCTTCCTATTCCCAACCCTAAATTCAGAAGGTACTTTATGAATATTTGCTAAGCGAACAGCTATTACATTTAGAAAATTGCTCCTCATTTAGCCACTTTCCCTTGTGGCATCTGTGTGCTCCTCCTTGATAATTCCTTTCAATCTAATTCCATCAGCCTGTAATTCTATTCATTATATCTTCAGCAGCTGGCATGTGGCCTGACAGAGAAGATGCCCTGGAATGCAGAAAATCACATCCATCCACTTCTCTTCACCACCTCCTTAGAACAAACCGCCCCGACACTCACCCTGAGCGCCGGCCCCTCCGAGCCATTCTCCACCCACAGCTGGAGTGACCTTTTCAAAATGCCAATCTAAGCATGTGGACCCCCACTTTTAACACCCTATGAGTGGTTTCCCACGTGGTTCTTGGAAAACCAAAAGTCATGGTCGGGGCCCTGGCAACTCCTCCAGCTTGTTTCATACCAGGCTCCCCACACAAGCTCTGCTCCAGGCACACTGGCCTCTTTCAGACCCTCCAACGGGGAGCTCCTCGGGCTTCAAAGCTCTTCCCTCCTCTCTTTGTAAACTGGTTTTTCTGATCTCAGCCCAATAATCTCTCCTCCGTGAAGCTTCCTAGGTCGGGTCTCTTGAGAAAACACTCTCATTTCACGTCCCAAGTCAGCAATTTTGCCCAATTTTAATCGAGGATTGTCACCTCCACGAGATTTGATTCTCTTTATACCTCGAGCACATTCTAGACACTTGATAAACACTTATTTAATAAAAACATGGTTATCCATTTTGTAGTTGAGAAACAAAGGCTCCTTCCGGGGGAAGTCCTTACCAGAAAGTTTCACAGAGCCGGACAGAACCAGGTCGGGCGCAGGCAAAGTCTCGGGTCCCCAAGTTGTGAGGTTAGGAAAGTCCTTAGTTACCCCGGTGACCGGGGCGGACCGGGGACGCGCTCTCTGTGACGGTTTCTCGGGGGAAAGGCCTTTAGAGACACCAGGGTCCCACCACCAGCCTCCAGACCGCAGCGAGGTGCCCTAGTCCAGGGCACTCCGCGACCCCCGGCGGGGAACAAGGGTGGCCCCGCTACACAAACAACGAGAGAAGAGGAATTAAAACAGACCAGGAAGCCGCACTCACCAGCTCCGGTGCCGGCCCCGCTCACGCACCGCGGAAGCGCACCGGAAGTCCGCTTTGGTGCCGGACAGGAGCTCCGGGGAAAAGCGCCCGGGCAGATCACTAGGTCGCAGGACAAGCGGTCCGCGTCGGCAAGTTCCGCCCCATAATACCTTTTGCTTTTAGTTTCTCGTTTTAGCTCCAGAACCGTGGGTAACAACTTAAAATATATATATATGGTTTTTTACAGAGAGTAAGAGAGAGGGATAGAGCGTTAGAAACATCAATGAGAGAGAAACATTGATCAGCTGCCTCCTGCACACCCCCCACTGGGGATGTGCCTCAACCAAGGTACATGCCCTTGACCTGAATCGAACCCAGGACCCTTCTGTCCACAGGCTGATGCTTTACCCACTGAGCCAAACCGGTTTCGGCTCGTGAATAACAACTTTTGTCAAAATGTGCATTTCATGTCCCGTTCCAGAAACACATCTACCAGCCAAGTTCTGTTGGTCTCAATCAGTCCTGGTTACTGTAGCTGGGGTCAAGGTCATGGCTGCTTAGTAGCCACTGACAGATGCTCAGTCGTGGTCCTGGTCAGCCAACGTCTACCTGAGTGACAGTGTCATGGAGTCTTAACTTCCAGCCACACTCAGGCCTGAGAGAGAGCCTCAGAAACTCAGCTCCCAGCCCAGAGAGAAGTGGTCTCAATAGCAGTAGTCACCACCTTGGTCTCTCCAGCCATAATCACCAGTGTCCTCCCGCCAAACAGTTCTAATCTAATACCTCAGTCAGGCTGAAACCCGTTCCTGAGGGTGGGAACCTGCCTGTCTTGTTCTCAACTGTTTCCCTGGAACAATGCCAGGCACAAAGGTTCAGCTCAGTACATATATTATGCATTTAACTAATTACAACAATTTGGTATTAATAAATAGCTTCTATTTGAAAGCCCAGTATTATGCTGGGTGGTTGTATTAGTCAGGGTCCACCCATGAAAACAGAATTAAAAGGATGTATATAATGAGATTTATTGCTTGTATTAAGGAACTGGCTTATGTGATTGTGAGGGCTAACTAGGTAAGTCCAAAACCCATAGGGTAGGCCATTCATTTATGATTTCTAAACCTTACATTGCCCTAGTAAGCAGGCGTTAGCGTCCCTGGCTTACAGAAGAGAAAAATGAGGCTTAGAGAGGATACACTGCAAGAGAGTGGCAGAGCTAGGATGCAAACCAAGGTCTGACGGGCTGTTCTTGTCTCTAGCTGCTCCTTAGCATGTCTGTCACATCTCCGCAGTGACACTGGACATGCCAATCTGTCTCAGTCAAAATTCATCTCTTAGTGGTTCAGACCAGAGCGGGCCCTGCGGTCATGGTTAATCACAATGAGCTGCTGCAAGATTAACCAGAGATGGCCTCTATCAGTCACAGTCATGGGTATCAATTTCAGTCTGTCGTGTCAGTTTCATTTCCTGCATGAAGAAGCTCAGCTCCCTCCTCACCCCTCCCTATTCCCAGTCTTAGACACAGAGCTCCCTGGTCTCAGAGCTTCCTGTTGCAGCTGGGCTCATCTTCTCAGAGATTGCGGGGCACTGAATTGTGGGCACTGAAGCTGTAGGTGGCCCAGGAGCCTGACTTTGTGGGTCACATGTCCATCCAGATCAGGTTTCTCAACCTTGGTAACATTGCCAGTTGGAGCTAGATGATTCTTTGTTGCAGGGGCAGTCCTGTGCATTATAAGACATTTAGCAGCATCCCTGGCCTCCACCCACTAGATGTCAATGACACCTCTCAGTTATAACAATTAAAAATGTCTCCAGACATTGCTAAATATTTCCCCGGGGGGGAAGAAGGGGGCAGGCAAAATAACTCCACCCACGTTGAGAATCACCGATGTAGATGAAACAACCTCAGGTTATTCCCAAGTAACACAAAGGCCAATCCTGTATTTATGGGAGACGGAGACACAGATCCAGGGTGTGTGCAAACCAAGTCCTACTGCACAACCCCAACAGTGACAGTTAGCTAAAGGAAATCTACTGGGAAAATTCAGGGAAGGAGTCACAAAAGTCCTGGAAGCAATTGCCTCTGGAGTCTGCGGAGGGCTGAAGAACTGCCTTTCACTGCATAGCACTTTGTATCATTTAATGACTTATCTTTAAAAATAGAAGAAATAGTATTAGTATTTAAAATTATAGGAAGATGTTCAGGGTTTAAGTTTTAAAAAGTATTTAGAATTGTTATGTGCAAGGTAACTTGAACTCTGGAAAAATACATGTACATGGAAAATTTGTTAGAAAATGCACCATATTATTAGCAACGGTTCTCACTTGTGAGATTTTGGCAGACTGGTGCAGCCACTGTGGAAAACAGTATGGAGTTTCCTCAAAAAAAAAAATGGAACTCCCATTTGATCCAGTGAGTCCACTTCTAGGAATATATCCTAAGAAGCCTGAAACACCAATCAGAAAGGATATATGCACCCCTAGGTTCATAGCAGCGCAATTTTCCATACCTAAGATTTGGAAACAGGCCAAGTGCCCAACAGCAGATGAGTGGATAAAAAAGCTGTGATATATTTGCACAATGGAATAATATGTGGCAATAAAAGAAGAAAGAACTCTTACCATTTGCAACAGCATGGATGGACCTGGAGAGTATTATGCTAAGCGAAATAAGCCAGTCAGAGAAAGATAAGTATCACATGATCTCACTCATATGTAAAATCCAATAAACAAAATAAACTGATGAACAAAATAGATCCACAGACATAGAACCATGAACAGACTGATAAATTTTAGAGGGAAGGTGGGGATTGGGGTGAGGGGAAGAGATTAACTGGGGAATTTATATGCATATATGCAGAGCCCATGGACCAGACAATAGTGTGGAAAAGGCTTGGGAGGGGAGGGTACAAGAAGGAGCGGGGTTAATGGGTGGGGAGAGTGGGGGGCAAAGCAACATCTGTAATACTTTCAATGATAAAGATAATTTTTTTAAAAATTAAAAAAGAAAGATGGTCTGGCACATAATGCAATATACAAAACATGTATCGCAGGAATGTACACTTTGAAACCTATATTATTTTCTTAACCAATGTCATGCCAATAAATTTTTTAAAAAGGAAGGTGTTCTGGGGCGAGTCACTTCATAGAATGTAAAGAAAAGAGCTAGTGCCAGGTAGTGTGTCAGGTAGTCCTGGGGCGAGTTTAACTTTGACATGGATTGTGCGTTGTGAATTTTAATATTTTTGCATTTATTTTTATGAAGACATCCTTTCCATTTGCTGAATATAGTTTCCTTTTAAAATAAACTTTTTTTTACAGAGTTAATTTTGAGACAGGCATTACGTATGGGAACACGGCAGCTTGTGCGCAGGTGGGGGGCAGAGGCTGAAGTTGGGGGTTGCTGTCTACATTATCCGCTAGGCTTCATGGAGGGATTTGGAGGGAGACCCAGCTGCTCTTTTTTCAGGAAGAGGTGGGACCGTGCTGCCTCTCCACGCACAAGCCCCTCTGTGTCCTGGGGCCCACATCCTTACCTTCCTTCTGCCTACAATGCTCTCACCCCAGGTCTTCACCTCTCTGGACATTTCTCTTCATTCAGCTCAAAAATAACTCCCCCCAGGGCCCATATAAAGGAGACCTTAAATAAGGTGGTCTCCTTTAGTGACCCACTCTGCATTTCCTTCCTGGTGCTGATCACTCAGGAGTTGTCTCTAACGGCTCCTAGAGGGGGCAGGGACTTTGCCTTATTGCAAAGCCTGTACCACATTCAGAGCTGCAAGTATCAGTAAAATGGAAGTGTTGTAATCGCTCAACTCCAATTGTAGCCCTTCTCACAAAGCCAACTTGTACTGGTAGTCAGGGGGAGGAGAAGAGAGAGAGGGAGGTAAGGAGAGAGAGAGAATGAGAGAGAGAGAGAGAGAGAGAGAGAGAGAGAGAGAGAGAGAGAGAGAGAGAGAGAGAGAGAGAGAGAGAGAACATCAAGGCAGTTTGTGGTTCAGCATCAAACACATTTATTTCACTTTTATTGAGTATACAAGAACAGAGAGCACACGCATACAGCACGGAGCACTGAGGTGGGGGAGCGTGGGGACCAGAGAAGAGAGGGGGTGAGTAAAAAGGAACAGGACAGCATTGCAGTTGTTTGGTAAGGTGCTTTTGGGGGGAAAATTAGAGTGATGTTGCTCATGCAGTTTCAGGCCAGTCTTGGAATGTGCTTGCAGGATTCAAACACCGAAACAGGTCCTGGCACTTCCTGTCTTCTCAGATGGAAAAGATCCAGAGAAAGCAAAATAAAATGAAAGTCTGTAAGGTGGCAGGGCAAAAAAAAGACCCCGGAGAGCATCTGGTTTATCCAAGCCATTTCACAAGTGCGATGGCAACTGAGGCCCCAAGGAGAGCCCAGGACTAGCCCGATGGCACACGGAGAGCTAGGCACTGAGCCAGGGGGCTTTCTCCACTGTGCTACATGGTCTCTTGGGTGGAGAGGCAGCACAGGAAGAATGAGAAATATAAAAAAAGAAAAAAGGAAAAGTAGGTTGACGACAGACAAGACAAACGTCGATATTCTTTGTGAAGAGGATGGGGAGGAACCAGTGCCCTAGATTTAGCTTTGCAGCTGCCTCCTCCCCGGCGGCTGACGGACTCTCCTGGAAGGAAGGTCAGGGCCTTGGTGGGGTAGAGATCGCCACGAAGCCCAGCTGGCCCCTGAGCTAAGCCTGGTCACTTCATCCCCGCACTGAAGCCACACCCCCAGGGTCTGTAGGCAGGTGTAGACCCAGAAAAAAAGGATTCTCCCTCTGAAGGGTGTGTGGGACGCCTGGTTGGGGCAAAGATGGGGTGGGGTGTCTGAGCCAAATTCTGGGTGAGCCAGAGAGGGTGGAGCTACACCAGCTTTCGGCCCAGAATGAGTGGGGGCTCCCAGGCTGTAAGGACTTCATCGGGGATGAAGAGAAGCGTGGTGCACGCCCCGTGTGCTGTCGCACTCAGGGCGGGCTGAGGCAGCCCCCAGCCTGCTCCGGGGGGTGTGGTTGATTCCGCCCTGGGATGCCCAGGCTCAGGGCTCTCTGCGCTCCCTCCATCCATGTGTGTCCACAGCGGCACACGATGCCTGTTTCCTGTTCTGTCCCAGGTCAGCACCAGCTCAGCAGCTAAGCATATTTATCCTTGGGGTAACTGACAAACAAGCCTGGGCTCCCTGGAGGGGATCCACGGGCAACGTCCAGTAATTGGAGAGAACGCAGAAATGCTCTCAGAGAGACAGCCTGGTTAGAAAGGTAAGGCTCGCTTCGAGGGCTTCCCAGGTGCCTCCATGTGCCCCGCGTTCTCTCAGACCAAGAATAGTGCCGGGCACAAGTGTTACTCAATGTATATTTCTTGAGTGAGTTTATCAACGGCTTTAGAAGCAGGACCGGGGAGGTGAGATGGGGCTGATAAATTAAAGTGCAGTGGGACACGCTCCCTCAGAAGGGGACTCATTGAGTCCAGGGGGCCAGCTTGTGCCAGGAGAGCCTGGGAATGCCCCATGCGTGTCAGTCAATGCTGGGCTTTTGGTGGGTTTTCTCCAAGGGCTTCTGTGGTCTTGAGGAAATTCCTGGGTCTCCGAGGGCACAGGCAGGGTGCTCCGATGCTGACTGAAGGGGAGGGCTCGAGGCCAGGGTCGCACACACGTGGATGGAGACTGGGAGCAGCACCGCCTTCCATCCTCAGCTTTGACCTATCAGGGCCTACGCTGTTGGGGGCCGCTCCCACGGCTGCTTCAGCCCGGGCAGAGGAGAATGACTCAGACAGAGGACAGGAGTGGCAGAGGAAGACACCGGGCTGGGACTTTCCAGGCAGCCGGACAAAGCTGCCATCCTCTGCCGTGCGGCCAAGGGCATCACGCACCTTGGGATGGGGGTGAGCGATCAGGATTTGGTCAGGGAAAGGCAAGACATGTGGCAAAAAAACAAAACAAAACAAAAAAACAGAGGGCTGAAAACAGAGGCAAGCCCCTTTCAGGAGGTAGGGGGACTGAACCGGGGCATTGCAGCAAAATCTTCACTCTGGGCCCCACATCTGAGCATGGACCAGGCCCTGGTTGCTACCGCCCGGGAAAAAAGGCATCTTGGACCACAGCTGTGTTGCTTCCTTCTTGCCAAACCCCCGCTTCTCCATCTGGGGACCCCTCCCCTCCCCACCAACCAACCAATGACAAACATCACACACTGAATTACTACACTGAGCCGTCAGCTCCTCCGGTGAGCAGCCCACAGCCAGAATCCCGGGCTCCTGGGCTGGGCCGGTTCAGTGAGACCTAGGAACCTTGGGATATACATCAATCACAGTCAGGTAATTGTAATCTTAAACTGTCAGCTTCATACTTACCAGCACTGTTTATTTTAATATTTGTTTCCCGTTATATGTAATATACATAACTTAAAAGCACATCCATACAAATCTCCTACGAGCTGCACCTTCGTCATGAGAACCATACACATACAACGTCTACTTCCCTCCCTGCGGCGCCGTTTCCCGTCCCTGCTCCCTTTTCCTTTTCCTCGTTTCAAAGGAGTCATCTGCAGTGGCCCTCGGCGGGGCCCGGAAAACAGAGGGCAAGGGTGCAGGGCTGGGAGGAGGGAGTCGAGACAGAAAATGACGACAAGACTTGTGAGGGGGAGGGGAGGCGGGAGAAAGGAAGGTGGATTTCGCAGCCCAGTGTCAAGACCCATAAAAGAATAATCCAGTGTTCCTCCTCCTCCTCCTCCTCCTCTCCAGGTGGGGGATGTCTTTTCTTTCTCCACGTGTGTCTTGCTGCTTCGACTGGTCTCGCTTTCCTGCCAGAGGGCTTTCCTTCGCGCTCGCACGGGCAGCAGACACGGGAGAACACGCGGGTCATCCGTCTGCCGGAGGGCTGCGCGGCCAGCGCGGCGCTCCTGCACTCGTCCTGGGCTGCTCGCTCTCGAGTCGCTCCGCAGGCCCTCAAAGGGGATAGCGAGGGATTATTGGCATTATAATTTTATTTTATTTTTTTTTTCCTGAAAAAATCCCAGCAATTCTTCAATTTGTCTGCAAAGGAAATGTAGGTGTTCAGATGTTGGCTGTTGCTGTTGGCCGACTGGGCGGCCAGCCCCAGAAGCAGTGCAAGGATGCAGTGTTTCCTGTATATATATCTATATCTATATATATCTGTATATATATATATATGCTCTTCCTTTCCCAGTCTCTCATCAGTGACAGTACGTCGCGGCTGGGACGTCGGTGTGTTGACTCGGAGAATCCAGAACGAAGGCCCCTTCTTAACGGTTCTCTGGCTCGGGTTGGACCAGAAACGCCAGCATCTCTTCACAGAGGTCAGGATTCCTGGAGCCAGAGTTGTTGGGGGGCGCGGGGGAACACAAAGGAAGGAGGAGGATAAGAAAAGTTAGTAACCTTTTGTCACCCATCTTCAAATACATGGCAAGATCGTTTTTTAGCGAGCCTGTACCGTGGGCCCTTTGTTATGGCTCAGGAAGACAGAGAGACTTGTCTGAGGCCAGGTCGCTTGCGAGTAGCAGCTGAGAACTGAACCCACATCTGTCAGACTCCAAGGCCATGTATGTTTGCTTGTTTGTTTCCAGGGGAGTGGTATCTTTCCCTGTGGCCTGGACATCTGTCCACGGTTCCTGTGACACTGAGAGGCTGCTATCACACTCGGTTCACTTTCCCTCCTATCACCTCTCAGCTCTAAGAAATGGTCAGTCGTGATGACATCATGCTCTTCTTTTGTTTGTTTTTCCTGTCTGTTCTCCTTGGGCCTGCTGTGCCCTGGGGACTAAACCCCAAAGAGCAAGTGTTTAAATAATGAAACGGGAGCCTGGGATTCCAACTTAGGTTTGACTCCAAAACTTAGTGGTGAATGCCATGGGCTCTGCAATCCTGGATCCCGGTTCAAATCCCACTCTACAGCCCTGAAGCTCTGCACAAGTTTCTTAACCTCTTCAGGCCTCAGTTGTCTCCTCTGTAAAATGGGCTCTGCCTATGACTGCCTTAGTTATAAATAGAATTCAAAACAAGGGTCAGAATAGAGCAAGTGCTCAATAAATACAGGCTGTTCTTGTTATTAGTATTGCTGTTGTTAATGTAACCACATGCTATTCTGATCTCCTTGAGGGCGAGGACTGTCATTTACTTATTGTTGTCTTTCCAATGCCCAGCAAAATGCCCTGAACATAGCAACTACCCAAAACTATGCAACAGGTGGCATGTCATTCTTGACTTTTTTTCCCCACTCACAAATGGTCAAGTGCTAACAAAGTCATAAAAATTCGATCCTTCTCTTCTTTCCCAAGATGGCAAATCCGAGGTCCAGGTTCAATGACTTAGCAAGCTGGTTAGAACCCAAATTCCTGCTTTGCAACAGGTCAATTATTTTTTCCCCATTTACTTAAAATTTTGTAGGTAAGAAAGCTCCAGAGAGCTGGGTAGGTGCCTCCCTTTCGCTGGCAGTGTTTGTGAGACAGGCCCTGAGAAAGGAGGCAGGCCAGTGGGAGATAATGGAGCAGAAGCCACACATCTGGCCTGCGAGGTTGCAGAGAAGAGAAGACTGTGTGAGATAAGCGTGCTTTCCACGCTCACAGCAAGAACTTTAAGAAGGAAGAACTTCCAGAAAGAGGCAGCGTAGAATGGAGCAGAGAGATGTCCCTGGAGGATTTGGGGAGAGTAGATAAAGGCCAGCAAGATGGAAACCCAGGTGGAAACCCAGGGCCCTGGGCTAAGGTCTGACTTACTCAGGACTCTCATCCCTAAACATGGCAAAACCTCAAGGAACAAGAAAGCAGGTTCACGCTGCCACACACCTTCTGCCTGTGAGACACCGCCCTGGTGTGCAGCCCCCAATTCACATGTGGAAGCCCTAATCCTCAAGGAGGTGGCGCTTGGAGGTGGGGCCTGAGGTCATGAGGGTGAAGTCCTCATGAATGACATTGGTGCCCTTGTGAGAAGAGACGAGATAGAGATTATCTTTGCTCTCGGCCCTGGGACCTGTTCTGAATGGACCTGTTCCGAAGCAGGAGTTTGGGTTCCAATCATCTTACTAAGTCCCTGACCCTGGGCCTCAGTTTTTCCATCTTGGGAAAGAAGAGAAGGATGGCATTCATAGGATGTTGTTAGCCCTTGACCGTCTGTGAGTGAAAAAAAGGCAAGAAGATAGGTGACCTGTTACCTAGTTTTGAGAAGACAGTTGTCTGCCAACCAGAAGGTGGGCTCTCACCAGGAACTGAGCTGGCCAACACCTTGATCTTGAACTTTCCAGCTCCTATAACTGTGAGAAATAAATGGGTGTTGTTTAAGCCACCCAGTGTCTGTGGTATCCTGTGGTAGCCGCTCAAACTAAGCGTCACCGGTGTGGTTTAATTATTACAGCAGCTCCACGTTAGAGATTCGCTCCGCTTGTAGATGAGGAAACTGAGGCCCAGGGAGGTCCATCTGGGCACACTGCTAGCCAGGTGTTTCTGCTCAAAGCCTGGCTGGGTTCCTTCTACTCATTCTGCTGCTCCCTGGGGGGTTTTGTCTTACAGGGGCAGGCTGTATTTTAAATTTGCTCATCGACTAATAAGATGTAAACAGGATTTTGGCCTCATGGGATGTCTTTCAAAGTACCAGGGACACCTAAAGTATACCATTTATAATTTATTCTTCCTGGATTATTGCAGAGTCCAAATGAGCAGCATTTTGTTAGCCTACTATGAGTTAAGAGTAATAATAGTCCTAATTAACTTCTATCGAGCACTTACTATGTGCCAGGCACGGTGCTAACTACAGCACATGTCCCACCTCAGCCCCCACGGACAATCCTGTCTCCCCTTTTCTTACCACTTCTGATTTACTTTTCCGGGTCTAGGGCCTTCAACCCCAAAGAACCAAGGAACCAGGCTTCTTCCCCACGGTGACTCATGATGTCTGGTGGGCAGAGTTGTGACAGGGACCAAGCCTCAGGGCAGGTTCTCTGATGGAAACCACACTCCGAGGACCTTGCCACAGCTCCCTCCTCCCTCTCACCGCCGCTGAGCCCCCTGAGCCTCACCTGTGGCTTCTTGTCCCGCTCCTCCGGGGATGGGTCTGTTTCTCTGTATACGACGGCTTTGGTTACCAGCATGTCAGGATGCTGAAGTTTGGCCTCCTTGATGGCCAGAGCCAGGGCCTGGTGGAAAAGAACAGCAAAGTGAGGAGCCGCAGAATGTCGAATATGAGAGACTGTGGAGACCAACAAGCTGCCTAGTGCACAGCTTGCGGCACAGGAGGCCCAGGGAGAGGCAGTGGTCAAAGAATGAAAGGAAGAGACCAGAGCCCGAGTCTTCTGGCTCCTCCCGAATCCCACTCAGTGCCCTTCCCTCGGGGGCCCCTTGTCCAGATAGGAGGGGCAGAAAGTGTATATCTTCTCGGCCCACACAGGCAGCCACCATGCGTGACCCAATATGGCGGGGACTGGGGACTGGGCAGTGCCCCTGGGAGTAACGTTCCTCAGTCCCATACCTGGTCTTGATCAACATCTTCGTCCCCAGTAATAATGATCCGCTTCTCGATCCTCGTCTCGGAAAACCCTCCTTTCACAGTCTGCAGGGGGAGAGGGAGGCGAGGTCAGCCTTGGGTCCTGCTGGACCAGCAGCTGTGACAGGGGACCTGTCCCAAGGACCCCTTGAGGGCATGGCTGGAACCAGCAGTCACCTCTCCTGGCTCCCTCAGATTTTTCCTCTTCTGGTTGTGGGACTTCAGACTGCAGATCTGGCCTGGTGGCCACCACTGCCCTCAACCACCGAACTGTCCCCTCTAGGCCTCCCGAGCCCAGATGAAATGCTCTCCCTGACCCTGGTTGGCAATCCTTCCATCTTCCTGCCTCACTACTCCCCGAACACCAGATTCCTCTCCCTCATGGTCCTGGGCCTCTGCCCTTTGCCGGCCTTTTGTGCGGGACCTGGCCTTGCTCACCGGGCTGGAACTCTTGGGGAACGGGGTGTCTTTTGTTCATCTCCGTATCCCCTCCTCCCCGCCCCTCTGTTCAGCCTGACCAGGACAGGTGCCAAATGCAAGTTTGTTGAATGGACACATGAATGAAATGTGAATGGTGACAAGGTTCTACCTTAAATGACTTCAAACCACAGTACAAGAGAAATTTCGTTGATGATACTGGTAACCACCACTGTTTTCTGAAGGGGCAAGTGTGGGCCTAAGTTTAGAAGTAAAATTGCTTGGCATATTCAAGGAGGGTGGTGGCTGAGAGAAGTTCCGGCTGGAGTCAGAAGTGGACAGAAGGAAGGGGTGTGTGTGTGTGTGTTGGGGGGGGGGGGGGGGCTCCCAGTTGGCAGGGCCAGGAGGGACTTTGGGAAAAAGTTTTCTGAGCCGTATTCGGTGGGGTGTGTGGTAGAGAACCTTCCAGTAAAGCTTCCAGTGACATTAGTATTGCTTACTAACACTTCTGGTGAGGGTGGGTGCTTTCTAGGGACTGTGCAGAGGTGCAGAGTCCTACAGAGGAGGATGTGTGGCTTCTGCTCCACTATTTCCCACTGGCCTGCCTCCTTACTCAGGGCCTGTCTCGCAAACCCTGCCAGCAAGAGGGAGGCACTTATCCAGCTCCCTGGAGCAGGGCTGAGGCAGTGTGTACAGGGCCAGTGCCACCTGTCAGACTTCTTCAGATAGCTCAGCAGACCCTGCACCTCAACCTGGCTCCCTGGCATCTCTCCTTCAGGCCTTCATCCCTGGCCTGGGATCCCTCCTGCTTCCTTCCGACCACTCAGTCATGAACATGCCAGCCGGTCCTCAGCCCTCTGTCTTCATTGGCTGAGTCATGGCTGACGCCTCAGGAATGCCTCCCTTCTTGGCCATTCCTCTTCCTTCTCCCACTCTGGCTCCCACCCTGGTCCAGGCCCTCCGCCCCTAGACTCTCATTCACTCACTCTCTTCTTTCGCCCACCACCCTGCACATCCTGGTGGATCTAATCTCCTCCTTAAACCCCTTCTCACTGGCTCACTCCCCAGTTAAGAAACGTTAATAGCTTTCCAATGGCTCTCAGACGCGGGCCCTCCATCACCACATTTGTCTTCGAATTTGTCTTGTTTGTCTCCATTCTCCTTCCTCTGGCCCCAGCCCAATCCGATTTCCCACAGTTATGCTGCTTCTTGCTCCCAGAGAGCACTGCTCCTGTGTCCTACAACATGCACTGCTTACGGCCCCTCCACTAGCCCCTCACAGAGTAAAATCTGCTCAGTGAGCGAGTAAGCAAACAGTTTCTGCTCCCATCTTCCACGGCCTGCCGCTCTCTTCTCCTCCCTCACAGGTCCTCCCCGGCCTTTCAAGACCCTGCGCAAACCCCCTTCCCCCCGAAGATCCTTCTCGCTCTTGGAGCCTTCCTTCTATCACCCCCTCTACATCCCTCCGGCACTTGAGGTCTATAAGATGCAAACGCTAGGGTCCACAAGGACTTCCAAGGAGATGGTCTCGTCCCCCAAGCCTGGCCGTCAATGTGGAAGAGCAGGCCCATGCTCAGGACAGACCGCAACGCAGACCAAGCGCACGGCGCTCCTGAAGCTGGGAACGCCGCGGGTCATCTCTGTCCACGTTAAGACGGCAGTGACCTTCCCAAACCCCACAGCCGGGCCGGGCCGTGTGGCGCCTGCTGCTACTCACTTTAGTGACATGGGTGGTGGTGGAGGTGGAGAGGGTTTCCGCGGTGGCGCCGTAGGTGCTGGTGAGGACATCTTTCCCGATGATCTGCGGAACACAACCACCCCCCGCCCGGGGTCAGGTGAGGGTGCTGGCCGCGGCGGGTGGAAGCGGGGTGGGGTACACCAAAGGACAGGTTGGGGAGGGGTCCCATGAAGGTGGGTTGGGAAGCCAAGGTGCTACGAGCCACTGGATCTAAGTATTCAGCAATCCTGGACTCTTCCGAGTGCCAGACCCACAAAGTTCTCAGAGCCTGGAATCTGAGATTCCTAGAACCCGAGATTCCTAAGGCCCAGAATTCTCACAAGCCCCTGGAATTTAAGAATCCTGGCATCTTAGAAGAATGAGCAGAGGGATCCAAGGTGGAAACAGAGCTCCCTCTCAATCCCCCCGCCCTGCCAGAGCCGGGAGCGTGTTCTCTCATGGGCGGGATGATGCGAGTGACAGGTCTGGAGAACACAGGAGTGGCAGGAGACCTCGCAGGGACAGACTGGGCTCACGGGGCAGCCACCGACCGAGCCAGGTCCAGAAGTCAAGCCTCTGGACTCCCAATCCATTCATCACTCCTCCTGGTCAGTAAGGAGAGCAGATGCAAAGGAGCTACCACATCACAGGCTCCCGCAGAGGGAGGCGCCATTTCACCCCCACATTGCCAACGCAGTGCTTGGGGTGGGAGAGAAACGGAGAGAAACGGAGGGCAACGGAGACTCTGGAGGGCACCAGGGAAGCTGGGGGCCTCTGACAGGATGCCGGATCCTGGTGCCGCATCCGAAAGGGGCGCCCTCTGAGCTCCACGCCGCGCCTGCCGCCGGCCGCCTGCGGACCCCGTCCACACACTCAGCACGGGGCCCCCTAGCCTGAGCTGGCCTCGCCCACTTACCGGAGAAAGAGAACGGATTTCCGTGGCCACCGTCTGTGGGCCTGGGATCATGGCAGCTGCCCCCTTCCCGGACTTGAGACTGTTTTCCTGGGGAAACAATGGTGCTCAGACGGCCAGTCTCAGGCGGGTGGCCCCCAGGATGGCCAGGGCATGAGGTGGCCATGGAGCTCCCACGGCCACAGGGTGGGCAGCAGAGGCAGAGAGCGGAAGGCATCATTTGGTTCCATCTCCTCTCACTCGTCCCCTGCTCACACTCATTCACACACTTACACGCTCACACGCTCATTCACACACTTACACGCTCACTCACTCACTCAGCAAACATTGAGGAGCTCCTGGCAGGAGGGACACTGTGGTGAACAAGACGTGGTTCCGCTCTCTGGAAGCACTAACGAAAGGGCTGAGACACGCAGGTTCCCGGCCTGGCCCTGCCATAGCTTAGCCACGTGACCTGGGGCGGAGCCACTTCCCCTCCGTGGGCCTCATGAAGGCGCCTGGAAAAAGGGAGCCCTGCCACGTAGGGTCATCAGTGGCAGCAAATGTCCCACTCTAGTGAGGCTGCTGCTGATGGGGGAGGCTCTGTGTGAGCGGGGCAGTGGGCACTCCGAAAATCTCTTTACCTTCTGCTCCATTTTGTTGTGAATTTAAAACTGTTCTAATAGTAAAGTTTTAAAAAATATTTTTTAAAATGGGACCCCTGCCTTACGCCCACAGACAGAGACATTGTGAGGCTAAGGGAGGAGAAAGAGCTTTGCAAATGGAAATCTACAGTTTGAATATAGTGTAGGCTGGCTATTAATAACATCACAATAACTACTGTGTTCTGAGTCCTTGATATGTACTAGATACTAGAGGTCCAGTGCACAGCGTTTGTGCACTTGGGGGTGGGGAGTCTCTCAGCCAGGCCTGCGCCCTATTGCAGTCCGGGAGCCCTTGAGGGATGTCCAACTGATGACTGAATCGGTCAGTTGGACATCCTTAGCACTGCAGTGGAGGCAAGAGAAACTCCTGTCACTTCCGCTGCACTTGCCAGCAATAAGTCCAGCTTCTGTCTGAGCGGAGCTCCCCCTGCTGGAGCACACTGACCACCAAGGGAAAGTCCCTGAGTTGAACATCGGCCCCCTGGTGATCAGTATGCATCATAGCGACCAGTTGTTCCGCCAATCTGTCTATTTGAATATCACCCTTTTATTATATAGGATTATCCTAAGGATGCATGATCTCATTTAGTCGTCAGAACAAATCATTTTAATATTCTTGCTTTACAGCTGGAAACTGGAGGGCCAGGGAATGTGAAGTGGCTTGTTCAAGTTCCCCAGCAAGGTAGTGACAGAGCCTGGATTTAGACCCACGTTCGTCAGGCTCCAGCCCAGCACGCTCCTTCCACACTCCCTGCCCTCGGAGTGCCCACCCTGGACCAGCTCTCCTGGTCCTGCCCTGGACTCTGACGGGCAGGTTTTCCTGGAACTGGCTCCAGATTTACTGACCCACGTCTGGCAAGAGGCCTGGCTGCCTGCCTCTCCCTCGCCCTTTCTGCACCATCTCTCGCCCTTTCTGAACCTGGCCCTGGTCTGTGCGTGGTGCACACCTGGACCTCTGCCTGCAGGGGGCGTGCGAGGACGGAGCCCTCGGCCTGCCTTTTCCCTGACTGCTCACCACGCCTGCCTCCAGGTGAGGCAGTGACCTGGTCCCCTGGCCCTCCATCCCCCTCTGTCAGATAGAGTCCCCAAAGGGGGCATTCGAAGCAGGCCTTAGGAGGACAGCCTTCCGGGGCCAAGGCTTCCTTTCCTCCCGCTTAGGAAACAGCCAGGAGCCACTCTGAGTCCCTTCAGGCCGTTCTCCCCAAGCTGCTGCTTGTGCCACTGCTTCCTCTTTCCCAGGCAAAGCCTCGCTTCCACCTCTACGCTGAAAACAGAGGCCACTCATAGGGACACAGGTCATTTAAAACCACCTGCCCCACCTGCCTCTCCTAGCTCTCAGACTGTCTTCACTCCTCACCTCCTCTGCTCTGGACCCTTCCTCCCAGGGACTCAGGGCTCTCCTCCTCCCATCCTCTCTCTGGACCACCTCAGCCCCTCAAGGTTTCCCCATCCGGGCCCCTGTCCCCTGTCCCTTTGTCTGCATCCCAGATCTTTCCTAAGCCCTAGGCCTGCATCCTAGACATTTTCCCTTGGAAACGCTCCACAGGCCCCATGGACTCATCGCTGCCTCCTCTCCTCCTAAAGAGCAACCCCCGTCCTCTGTTTATGTCTTCTCAGACCTGAGGGGCGTCACCTGGAGGACTTGTGAGAGCACAGACCGCTGGGCCTCTCCCCAGAGTTTCTGAGGTGATGGGTCTGGGTGTGGCCTGAGAAGCTGCCTTTCTAACGGGTTCCCAGGACCACGCTTTCAGAACTGCTGGGCTAGCAAGCAGCGTCTCCAGCCCATCTCTCCTCCTGTCGCCGGAACAGTCTACCGATGATCAAATCCTATAGTTCCCTCCTCCACGTATCTCATAACCCCATCCCTCTCCTCGGTATCCCTCCACCAGCCCCTAAGCCAGTTCCCTGCTTTCTCTTTAGGTCTCTTAATGGCACACAGGCTCAGGGACACCGTCTCCTCCAGGGCTGGGTTCCAGCGCCTGGCGCAGTACTTCACACGGCGTGGGTGTTCAGTAAATATTTGCCGAGGAAAGGAAAGGAGTGGGAGGAAGGAGGGAGGGGGAGGAAGAGGGAAGGGAGAAAAATAAAAGGGACCCATGCCCCAAGGGAAGGAAGTTCGCTCCCGCCATGCTGCACACAGGCTGCTGGAGTGGCCACTCTAAAACGCAAACACGTATTTTGATGACACCATGTCCCCGCTTTAAAAAATTCAAGTAAATCTCTATCGTGTCCAGTTTGCAGTTTGAACTTCATACATAATGTTCAAGGCCCTTCAAGCCCTGGCCCAGCCTTCCTTTTCAGCCTCTCCTTCCCCCGAGCCCCCCTATCTGCCTCCCTCCCCGCACCTGACATCTCACTTCACGGACCAAATGCTCTGCTCCTTCACATCCCTGTCTTTGCACCCGCTGTTCCCACTACCTGGAATGGCTCCTCCTGTGACTGTACCTTAGTTTCAAACATAGCTCCGATAAAGCCTTCTCCGGCTCCTATGGTGTCACCCAAACCTCTTCCTCCTGTGCTCCCTAGGAGACACTGTTCCAGGAAGGCAGGAAAAAATAACAGCTGCTCACATCCCAGACCACTTACTACGCTGCCAAACTCTCTTCTGAGGGCTCTGCACAGATGAACGCTGGTTCATCCTCACACCAACCCTCTGAGGGATGTGCTATTAGCCCTCCCCCCACGTTACAGGAGTGGAAACTGAGGTGTGAAGAGGTTCAGGTAACTCGCCCGAGGTCATCCAGCCAGAAAGTGGGAGAGCTGGGCCTTGTTCACCACTGTGTGCCCAGGTCCTCAACACAGGGCACAGCGCAGCCAATGTGCCCGTGATTAATGTTTGGGTGAGTGAGGTCTAGCAGGCAGTATCTTTTCTTCAACTTTGTATCCCCATACTGGGCAGAAAATACAGGCTAATAAATGTTTTTGGAACAAATGAATGGATGGATGGACGATGAGTAAATGAATGATGCAACTGCCTGCTTGCCGTAGCATGAATTTAAATTTAGCCCTGTAAGCGTCCTGATGCCACGTGGTAAAGGGTTGAGGGGAGAGGAGGAACTGAGGGACCGGGAGGGGGGAAAAGCATGCAAGCTGGTAACTGGTTTGGGTTTATTTATCTTAAAGTCTTTGTTTACTCAAAACCTATCTGCAGGTAGTCTAAATTAATATAATTTTCCGCCTATGTGTATATCAGGGGTTTGACAATAGAAAACACTTGAAAACAACTTCCAACAGCTCAAGACAGATCTGGCCCAGGCAATGATACTTGCCCCTGCCCCCGCCCCTGCCCCAGCCCCGGTCTCTACCCAGACTCGGCCCCATGTGGCCCGAGCTGACAATGGTGGGGATGAGGGAACAGAGCTGGAGTCAGAATTGCCTGGGTTTGCCCTGGCTCGACCACTTATTGGGTATGTGACCTTGGGTAAGTCACGCTACCTCTCTGAACTCTGGTTTCCTCATCTGTAAAGGGCAAAGGAAAGAAAGAACGCCCCCCTCACAGTTTCTGCGAAGACCAATGGAATCACTGCCTGGCACCAAACCCGTGTGCCGAATGCCGTTTGTTCTGTGCCATCGTTAAAGGAGTGGGTGTTCCTGGGCCCTCCCCGGAATCTGCGAACCAGTTAGGATAGGGATCCTTCCCACTTTTACAGATGAGGACACCTGAGGCCAAGGACCTCCCTGCATGGGTCAGACAGCAAACAGGTAGCAGAAACACGGCTCCTGCGGAAGATCATCTAAAATCCCAAGCTTCCAACTTAGGTTCACTGGGCGCCATCTACTGACCGAGGCAAGGAAGTGGCCGGAGGCGGAAGAAAACGTGCAGCTGCCGGAAGGATGCGGCCTCTGGTTGGACTTCCAGGCACAGCCCTCGGGCGTTGCCAATTCGCAAGCAGCACCCCGCTCCTGACTTGACTGCTGCGGGGCTGCGATGGCCCCAATGACCGACGCCCAGGAATCGCACCGCCCACCGTATTCCATTTGGAAAACTGAGGTCTGACCAGATGGCTTGTGGCCACTATGGTGCCAGACAATTCGACTGTATGTCCCAGACCTGACACAGGGAGGGCATCGTGAAGCAGCTGGTGGTGTCAGCATGTTATCTGGGGCAGGAGGGCTGGTCAGAGAGAGAGAGAGAGGTCTCCTGGGTCCTACTTACCATGGTGGTTGATATGGTCTCCGTGGTGATGGAGGGAGCAGTGGTTATGAATTCCTTCCCCCCTAGGGCAGTCCCATCCACCTGTGGTCAGAGGAAGGCGTCATCAGAGAGGGGCACAGAGAGAGAGAGAGAGAGAGAGAGAGAGAGAGAGAGAGAGAGGCCAGATTCACCCGCAGCATCTGCCCCCTCGGCTCACAGCAGTCCCAGGGACCCAGTGCAATGTATTCTTTGACCTGGTGATTCCATCGCTAGGAATCCACTCTTGGGATATAAACTTTGAAGACTCTGCCAAAACGTACAGACAAGGGAGTGCACTGCAGCATGCGTTAACGGCAAAAGAGGAAAATGAGCAAAGGTCCCTGGGTGGGACGCTGTGTGGAAAATCGAGGTCCCCTCCTGAGTGGAACTAAGAAGAGTAAGGTGGGTCCACACATGCCAGCAAAGAGCGATCTCCAAGCAGGTTATTAAAAGGTAAGGTGTAGCCGAAGCCAGTTTGGCTTAGTGGATAGAGCCTGCGGACTGAAAGGTCCCAGGTTCAATTCCGGTCAAGGGCATGTACCTTGGTTGCGGGCACATCCCCAGTAGGGTGTGTGCAATAGGCAGCTGATCAATGATTCTCTCTCATCAATGTTTCTAACTCTCTCTTCCTCTTTGTAAAAAAATCAATAAAATATATATTTTTTAAAAAAGGTATGGTGTAAAAGAGAACAATCTATTTCCTGTAGAATTTTTAAATATCTAGATATGTAAGTATACACATTGGTACATGCATATTTTTCTGGGAGGGATCAGAAAAACACGCACACTCATTTAGTTCTGTTTTTCGTAACTGCATTTTGATATCAGTAAGGACTGCTCAGTTGTGGAACTGGGGGCCAGTTCAGTTTTCTTTTTATTGCTCTGTGGGAAAACAAAACCCATGTTACAAAACAGGCCAGGGGAGGACACAGCTCGTCAGACTCAAGAGTCCTGACCCAAGAGTCTCGACCACTGCACTAGCAGCCTCTTCACCCCCTATGCGTGTTATAAAAGTGGGAGGGAACGTTCTGGAAATGACAGCGCTCCCCATGTTGTGTTGGGTGGCGTTTTCTTCAGTTCTTAAGACAAAGACTGGTGTCCAGGGCAAGAAAGCCCTCAGCACAGCAGCTCTCTGGCCAGGAAGAACCTGGAACCACTATCTCAATTTTGGAATCTTAAAAACCACAGAAGGAACTTCGGAACTGCCTGTAGCAATTCATGGGAGCCTTCTCCAGGGCGCTCAGTGTGTTTCTTCTCACTAAGACAATGATCTGGGGTCTCCTTTTCCCCCCGTTTGTTCGTTTTGCCAATCTGACGTGGAACCCTTGTGAGCCATTGTGACTGAAGCTGGTTTGGGCCTCACATCTTCTCTTTCGGAGCAGGCCCTGGGATACATCGAGAAACGTCACGCCCTGGCCAGTTTTCTCAGGGGTTGGAGCATCAGCCCACGGACCGAAGGGTCATGGGTTGGACTCCCAGTCAAGGGCAAGTACCGAGGTTGCAGGTTTGGTCCCCAGTTCTCTCACTCTCTGCCCCCTCCTTTCCTCCATCCCACTCTCTCTAAACATCAATGGGAAAAAGTAGCCTGGGGTGAGGATGAACAGCAACAAAAAAGAGAAGCCTCTCCAACTCCTTAGAGCAGGGGTCCTCAAACTTTTTAAAGTGGGGGCCAGATCACGGTCCCTCAGAGAGCTGGAGGGCCGGACTATATGAACTACTAATTCCTACTGTAACACCTCGGCTGTGCTCACTGCCCAAAAAACCTGGCGGGCCGGATCAGACTCCTCTGCGGGCCGCATGTGGCTCGCGGGCCGTAGTTTGAAGACCCCTGCCTTAGAGCAATCTGAAAGCCACTGTCCTAATCCACTAGCCACTGGACCTTACCAAGCTCCGAAGAGGACAGAAGAGACAGGATCATCCCCCGTAATGGATGGGGAAGTCGCAGCACGAAGAGGTGTAGTCTGCCCACTCCCACCGCTCAGGGAGGACAGTAAAGGACATTTTAGAGCACATGTGTCAAACACAAGGCCCGCGGGCCAAATCCAGCCCGCCAGGCCTTGCAATGTGGCCCACACCACGCTGTCATCACTGCACTCCGCTGTCAGTTTATGACATTGTCAGTTTATGACTGTTCAGTAAACCATTCGGCCCTCGATTTAGGCTGGATTTTAGATTTTGGCCCCTTCTCTGATTGAGTTCGACACCCCTATTTTAGAGCATAAGCACTAAAATGGGGGCTCTGGCGGGGGGGGGGGGGGGCGCCAAGGTGGCCAGGGTTGGCCAAGAGGCTTTGTCACGGTTCTGATCCCGCCCCGGATGCTAATGCCTATGCTCAGGGAACACTGAGAGGCACAGGTTACCTGGGCGTCCACAGTGGTGACTCTGGTCTGCAGCATAGCCTCGGGCTCGATCTTCTTCCTGATGGCCAGGCTGCTGACAGTCATGGTCTCTGTCTTCACGGGCTGCAAGGAGATAAGGAAGAACGCTTCGTAACTCAGGCCCCGGCATGGCTCCCGTCACAGGCGACGGCGGTGTAGGGTCAGCAGGTTATCTCTCACCCCGACAGCTGGCCGAGTCTCCAGAAGGGCACACAGGTCAGGGCAAAAGAGGCCTGGTGTGATGTTGCAAACATCCCGGAGGGAGAGCCTGCCCGTGAGCCTGCAACCACTTAACGTCGTGGTGGCTATATGCTGGTTTTTTAGAGAACCATTAAGAGAACATCTACTCATTAGTTCATGTGCTCTGTGCCAGACCCCATGGTAGGTATTTTCCCTACATGCATGCCACTAAATCCTGAACCACTTCAACGGTTACACTACCACCTCCTTTGAATTGTTCTTTAGAGCAGAAGCCACACCCCTGGAGGCCCCTGGGGCCAGGCAGGGGCATACACAAGTGAAGTGGGCTTGCTGAGGCCTGGGGGGAACTTTGAAGCACCTGGGGCGCCATTCGGGTTTGGCCAACTGTAGCCCTGGCTTCTAAGTGACTGGGTCATTGGTTTTTTGTTTGTTTTTTTTTAAAAATGATATGAGAAAAATCCCTGTATTTTATGTTCAATGCCCTAATTTTTAAATCAAGGTCAAAGAAAACAGCCTGCTGGCACAGCTCAGTAGTTGAGCATTGACCTATGAACCAGGAGGTCACGATTTGATTCCTGATCAGAGCACACGCCCAGGTCGCAGGCTTGATCCACAGTAGGAGGAGTGCAGGGGGGCAGCCAATC
Source organism: Pipistrellus hanaki (assembly GCF_964339955.1). Taxonomy (NCBI): domain Eukaryota; kingdom Metazoa; phylum Chordata; class Mammalia; order Chiroptera; family Vespertilionidae; genus Pipistrellus; species Pipistrellus hanaki. The sequence goes on along the minus strand of NC_140508.1, from coordinate 37,452,134 downwards.
AATGATTCCCTCTCATCATTGATGCTTCTATTTCTCTCTCCCTCTCCCTTTCTCTCTGAAATCAATACAAATATATATATATATATCATATATATATATATATATATATATATATATATATATATATATATATATATATATGAAAACACATCTGCTAGCCAGATCTGGCCCGGGCCACTGGTTTACAACCTATGCTCTCAGAAATAATAAATTAAATGATCAGTTTCTTCTGCGTCCTCCATGGGGCTAGCTCATGGCTATCCACACAGCAGGTATCCACATGTGTGAATTGCATGAATGAAAGAAAGCTAACTTATCATCTGTTTGGGAGAGGGGTGAGGGGATTCTTATAGACGGTTGTACCCGGAGATCTAGCCCTTCACTCAATCAGCTACTAGTGCCTGCCATGTGTGGGCTTCCAGGAGCTGCCACCTGGCAGGAGAGCAGACCTGTCAGCCACTACCGTACTCGGGATACCACCGGGAGCAGCAGCATTACTGAGCCGGGAGGCTGTGGAGGGGTCAGGAAAGCATCTGCTAGGGAAGGGACACCTGAGCTCTGTCCTGGAATATGACCCGTTTGCAAGGCCGAGAAAGGGAGGAATAACCTTCCACCCAGAGGCCACAGCTCAAGGGAAAGCCTGAGTGAATGAGCTCATGTCTCAGTGCCTGCAGGATGGGGAAGGGGAGAGTGGTGGGAGGCAGGCTGGGGCTACAAGAGACGAGGGAGCAAAGGAATGACATGAACAGAGATCCTCTGAAGGAAGAACACAGAGCAGAGAAGCCCAGACAGCGTATCCCTGTGTCCCCCTCGGTGATGACGTTTCCGCTTTTCTGGGAGTTCCCACCATGGCCCCAGGAAGCCCGGGCCCCTGGGAAAGGAGCCCGGGCCACGACCAGGACAAACCCTCCGACTCTGAGACCAGGCCGGGGCCCCTGCGAGGTGTCACCGCACATGCTCTCCGCAGTGCCATGCAGCACAGGCAGGGGGAGGAGGAGGAGGAGGAATCGAGGAAGACCTGACGGCTGGTCACTGCTTGGCCTCAGGGAAGCGGTGGGTCCTCAGGGTTAAAATGCCAAGGTGTGCATGTTAGGGGTAAACCGAGGAGGCAAACATGCGGGCACAGAACCATGCTGTTCTGCGGAGGGACAGTCATGCAACACGAGACACGGCTTCAGCCTGCGGGATGTGGGCTGCGGGCTGGCGACTCGGTCTTCTGCCAGACGGCCCAGGGCCCTCTGAGCATGCAGTGCCTGCTGGGCCCCGTCTCGAGGATGACGCTCCACTGTACCTCAAACTGGGGCATGTCCGGGGTGGAGCAGGCCCCGCGGTCCGGGCTGTCCTCCATGCCCCCTGACTCGTCATCCTGGCTGGGGCCCCTCTTGCTGAGGTCCCGGGCGAACACCAGGCCCTCCGTGTCCGAGTCGCTCTTGTCCCGGTCGAGCTCGGGCAGGCTGCGGGAGAAGTCTTCGAAGGCGCTGCCGTGGTAGTCCCCGATGACCGTGAAGTCGACCTCGGCCTCCAGGCTGGACGTGGAGCTGACCGTGATGCTGGAGCACTTGCGCTCGATGGCCAGGTGGTTGTCCTTCAGGAACACCGCGTCCCTCTCCTGGTCCTGGTCCTCGTCTCCCGTGTCGCTCTCCGGGGCCCTGGGACGCGGCGGTTTGACTTTCTCCTCCGAGCCCTCCCTCAGCCCTGCTCTCTACAGCCAGATAAAATCAAAAGGAGCGGGAGTGAGGGATGAGAGGGAGAGGGAGAAAGAGAGAAATCAAGATGGTAAATGACAGAAGAAATCTCGGGGCCGCGTCCAAGTCCCAAATGGAAGAGCAGGTCAGGAAACAAAAAAACACCCAGGGAAAGGTTCCTTGACATCGTAACAAGCTTAAAATAACCGAAAGGTTCTCAAGAGTGGGGGCGCTGTTTTCCGGGGGCAGAGGGGGTGTCTCCTGATGATGGCAAAGCAAGTACAAAGCACACATCCTGCCAGCTGGTTCCTGGACAGGAGGCTCCATCCAACGTTTGGATCCGGAAGCTGATGAGAAGCGGCACTGTGCACAAGGCACGGATGGGGGCCCAGGTCCCAGGCCCATCCGTGCAGGCTGGGCTTGAGAGACAGAAACCAAGGAGGGAGACTCAGGGACCAGGAAACCCAGGCAGGAGAAGCAGAGGCTGGAGCCGAGAGCTTTCAGGAACAAAGAGGAAGCCAGCACGGGTTTGTCAATTCCACTGAGTCCCCGCGGGAGGGGTCAGCATCGTCTCGAGGGAGGACCAACACGGGGGAACGCCTGGGAGCTGGGTGCTGCCTCAGTTCAACCCTGAGCTCCGTGCGTGGGCGGACGGGCAGGCCGTGGAGCGGAGGCTCCGGGCCCGTCAGTGTAATTGACAACAGCAGGCCCAGGAAGCGCCGGAGGGAACCAGCAGCTCTTGTCTGACATACATACCTCTCAACTGGCCTGTTGGGGATTAAACACCACACATACATTTGGGGCTGGTTCATGACACTCCTTCTTAAAAACCAATCTAACACCCACCACGTGTGTTTAAGGTACACGGCTTCAGGTTCTAGAGATTCAGTGCAAAAAAGAGATTCACTTGCTTAACTAGCATCCGTGTAGCCAGTTTCTGGAAGGTTGAGAGGTGTGAGGACACGTTCAGACAAGCCACGAGAGTGGAGCTGCCACGAGAAGCACTGCCAGCGCAGGTGGGGGGCTAAGGCAGCGATGCACCCTGGCCAGGCGAGGGTTACGGGGGCATCGGGAGTCCAAGGGGCTGCAGAGACCTGAGGGCCCGAGGGGCTGATGAATCTCAGGCGCCCCCCTTTCCCAGGGGGGTTTGCTGCTAAACTGGTGAGGCGCTTCTCTTCCCTGACTGCATCTCCGGATTTGTTCTGGATTAGAGAAGACAGTTAGTCTTAAGGAGGCAGAAAGGCTCTGGGCACCGGGAAGCACGAGTGATGGATGGAAACTTCTGGACTGTAGCTTCCCCAAGGCAGGAGAACCAGGGAAGGGAAAGGATGAAGGAAGGCCACTGGATAAGCCAAGCCAACAGGTAGGAACCCAGCAGGTGGGGGCAGCAAGGCAAAGCGAGTGTGTAGTTTGCTGGCGGTGGTGCCACCTTCTCCACTGTGTCAATGTGGCCCGTTGGGCACCAGATCACACCAAAAGCTGTGGGTGTGTGGCTAAGCTCACATGGACCAAGCAGGTGACCCCTGCATTCTGCTTGGGCTGCACTCAGGGTCAAGAACTCACAGGGATGGACAAGCAGCCTTGGATTGCACTAATGACGAGGGCACCGAACATGCTTCTAAAAAGCTACACAGCATGCGCTCGCCGCCCCGCTGGGGGCAGCGGTGGGAGTGGGGGCTCACGTGGCCAGCTCCCCCAGTGGCTTCCTCCAGCGTGGTTTCACAGCCCGAGTCGGGAGACATGAGCTCCAGTTCCTGGTGGGATGCAGGAGGAACGCTCGCCCGGAAGTGGCTGGTCGTGGGTGACATCACGGAGGAATGCGTGGCATCGGGGCCAGCCATGTCCTCTGGGGGCTGGAGTGGGACGAAGCCCAGGTCCAAAAGCTTATTCTGCTGCTGCTCTGCCTGCCCTCGCGAGGCCTCTGAAGACAGCTCACTTGGCAGGGCCCGTGTTTCACCCTGACTCACTCGCCGGCTTTCAGCTCCGTGGGTCTCAAAGATCCAGATTTTGTTGGCCACGGAGGTCTTGCTAATGTCTTCCAGGGAGCCCTCCTGGCCCCCAGCTTGGAAAGGCGTCATCTTCGGCTTCCCTGAGGGGAGCCCCGACCTCAGAGCAGCAACCCCCTCAACCTCTTCCAGGACAACTCTGCGCTTCCGGCTGGCAACGGGGGGTGCCTTGCGCTCACCTCTGTCCGGAGTCACCACAGGCTCTGCTTGGTCCTTGGGCTCTGGGCTCTCTCCGAGAAACGGGGGGGACTGTTCTCCAAAGGGATCCCCGAGTTGCAAAGGCTCCCCTGACCCAGGAGGGGCGGGGCTCGCAGGAGCGTCCTCAGGAGGAGCCCGAGAGGGAGCACGGGAGGCTGGGAGCGGGCTGATCACCTCCATCTGGAGAAACTCTGTGTGAGCCTTGCTGTGCTCCCTCACGGGTGGTCCTGTTTGGGTGTGAACCGGTCCCCTGTCTTGGGGCAAGACGTTGTCTCTGTCCGGTTTGGCTGGCGTCCATGGAAGGGCGCAGGCCGGGAAGTCTGGGCACACACCCCCCTCTCTGTGAGGTGAGTGGTGCCTCCATGCTGCGGGGGGACTTTTCTCAGCTTTTCCCATCACATCCTGACTCCTGGGGGCCTCTTCCTCTGCAGTCATGGCAGATGCCGGGTGGGTAAACTCTCCTTCCACCCCCCACCCTGCTCCGTCCCAATCCTTAGCCCATCTCTGCCCTGGAGAAGATCCATTACCGAGCTGCTGGTCAAAGGCCTCCGGGTGATTGGGTCCTCCGTGGTTCCTGGGAGGCCTCACCCCTTCCTCCAAGGAAGTTGTGTGGGCTTCGCCATCTTCATCCTTGCTCCTTCCGGAAGCTGCCGGGGAGCCCCACTGGTCGGAGGCCCTAAGCTCGGAGCCCTCTGCAGGCTCTCCCCAGAGCTCCCGCCTGGCCTCCTCTCCAGGAGGGGCTTTCGGGCGCTCTCCTCTCTCCTCCAACAGCGGAGGGAGGGCTTGGTCTTCAAAATCTCTCTCTCCATAGTTGAAATAGAAGCTCCTCTCTGCACAGGAAGTATCGGTCTCATCACTCGAGTCGGCTCTGTCTTCCTCGTGGGCTGGGTCTAGCAGAAACGACTGAAGGCCTCCCTTGTCGGAGGTTGGAGAGGAGACACCCGCCTCTGCTGGCCTGGCCCCCACGGCCGTGAGCCTCTCACAGGTCTGGATCTCCGCCAGCTCCTTCCTCAGCTCCACCTGGCTCTCCAACTGACCTGAGACCCGGCGCTTCCTGATGGTTGCCTCCCCGGTGCCCATCCTGAGCTGGGAGCCCTCGGGAAGTTTTTCTGCCAGAGTGCAGCCCGCAGCCAGGGAATCCCCTCCTGGGCCGTTCCCGACCCGGGAGCCCTCCTCCCACAGCGACTCGAAGTCTTCGGGGCTTGCAATCATTCGTCCTTTTTGCTGGGTGCTTGCTCCTCCGGCCCCCACCATTTCCTCTGTGGCCACTTCAACTTTGAACTTGTCCACCAGGATATCCACCTTGGAGAGTCTGCCATCGGCAAGGGTATCTGCAAGGCCTGCCTCCCTTTCTTCCTGCTGCACGGCGGCCACTTTTAGGAGACAGAGTTCTTCTGGCCTAGTGTGCTTCCTCTCTATAAATACCCAATGCTCTGAGCCCTGTGTTTCAATTGGAGCAAGAAGAGTTAACATGAAATAGCAGGCACCCGAAGAGCAGGTCACCTTTACCCTTTACAAGAAGGGGCCATTCTACCACCAACAGGTCAACATGTCTGTCCCCAGAACTGGCTGGGGGGAGGAAGGCATGACAATCAATACTCGTCAGCCTCATCAAGCTCCTCTTCCCATCAAAGCACCCAACAAATTATTTACCAACTCCCCTCACCCGCCACCCCAACTTGGAGGAATGGGATGGGGTCTCCTCATGTTAATCGTGGGGAAAATGGAGACCCATGGATGGCCAGGACTCTCCCTCTTCCGTTTTCGTAATATCACTGCCACTGTCGGAGGGGAAAGTAGCTGATGCTACGTGAAAACATTGAATGTTAGAGCCAAAAGAACTTCCAAGACACCTTCGGTCCAATCTCCTCATGGAGCAAATGTCTAAACTAGGGGTGTCGAACTCAATCAGAGAAGGGGCCAAAATCTAAAATCCAGCCTAAATCGCGGGCTGAATGGTTTACTGAACAGTCGTAAACTGACAATGTCATAAACTGACAGCGGAGTGCAGTGATGACAGCGTGGTGCGGGCCACATTGCAAGGCCTGGCGGGCTGGATTTGGCCCGCGAGCCTTGTGTTTGACACATGTGGTGTAAACTCAGGCCTAGAGAAGGTCGGTGACGTACCCAAGGCCACAGTTCATTAATAGCAGACTCAGGAAAAGAGTGTCTGAGTTTTGATGACAGATCCTGGCTAACTTATAACGTATGGAATATGGGTCCCACTGTGATCTAATGTGAAGTTGATGGTAAGTATTGAGATAAGTTCCATAAGCTACAGCCTGAAATCTGACCTTTGTGCAAGAGCTTCTGAGAAGGAAAGGGATTAGAATGAAAAACACTAACTGGCCAGCTCTCCCAGTTAGTGCCAGTCACCGCAATGGCTTGAACAGCTTAAACTTTGTGGGTTTTATTCCCAAAGAAACAGGTACCATGGCCTGCCCTTGTAGAATTCTAACAAAATCCACAGAAACAGTAGACAAGGATTGACCAGAACACATCGCCGAAGGAAACAACCTAAAGATCCAGGCAGATCTGGGGTGGAAAGCACCAATAAGAGGGCAGCGCTGTTAAACCACCGACAGAACAGCCCCACCAACCTCCTTTTGAACAATGCTTAGGAGGGAACCATGGGCTTCTAGAATCATTCAGAAAGGAAGAAGGCCATTGGGATTTTAATCTTACAGCCACAAAAATCTTTCTTCACACAAAATGTTAGTGGAAGTCCACCATGTAGCACAAATGGGGGGCTTCCCTGTTGAGGTTGGGGGCCTAGTGCCCTGAGGTAGTTTCCTCCTTTGAAATACAGCTCTGAGTCAAGCCCTCATGGTAAAGACGTGGAAACGGAGGCCTAGAGAAGGTGAGCAGCATGCCCAAGGTCAGAGAGTGAGCTAGTGCAAAGGCAGGCCTAGAACCGTCTCAGAGTCCAAGATCTGTGAGATGCATCTACGGTAAGATGTGCCCAAACTGCTCCCGACAACAAGCTGGGGGAAGTTTACCTGACCTTGGGCTCCGATTCAGGTTATCACTTGGAGTCTGTCAGATCCCATCAGACCTAAAGGATTGTGCAGGATCGAGGGGCCCTCTTACCTCCATTCCCCCGCTCCATTTCAGCAAAATCCCCAGGACTGTCAGGGGAGCAAACCACATTGAGAGATTCTCACCAACAGAAAAGAGAGATAAAAGGAAGGGAGAAGGCCAGAGAAGGTCGGGGTAGGCTCTGAGATTTTACTTCGGGCGGGTAAGCCTGCAGGACCGCAGCACTGGACCTTCCCAGAGACAAGTGCTTTGAGAGCCTACAGACGCCAGGCCTCTCTTCTCTTCGACTTGGGAAGAAAGTGCCTTTAGCTGTGCCTTCCCAGCTTGGACTGGCATCATCAGCCTGGCAAGGAGAGCCAAAGACGGTCCATGATTCCTTTCTGGAATATTCTTGCCCCAACTAGTTTCTAGGCTGAGTGGGGTGGAGGCTGATTGTATAGGAAAAAAAGAACAGAAAGATTGTATAGGGGGAAAAAAAAAAGGGGGGGGGGAATGTACTTATATTTAATTACTTTGTGCCAGGCAATACCAGCCTTTTGACTAAGTCAGCGATTTCCAACCTTTTTCATCTCATGGCACACATAAACCAATTACTGAGATTCTGAAGCACACGAAAATTTTTTTTTGCCGATCTGACAAAAAAATGGGTATAATTTTGATTCATTCAAACCAGGTGGCTATTGTTCGGTTGGCTGTTGTCATTTAAAATATATATATATTCTTATTGATTTATTGATTAGAGAGAAAGGGAGAGGGAGAGAGATATAGAAACATCAGTGATGTGAGAGAATCACTGATTGGCTGTCTCCTGCATGCCCCACAGGGATCGTCCTGACTGGGAATCAAACCAACACCTCCTGGTTCATAGGTCGATGCTCAACCACTGAGCCACACCAGGCGAGCTGCTGTCATTTTTTTATTTGACAATCTAAGGGGAAAGTGGCCAGTGGCCCTGACTAAATAGTCAGGTATTGCATATTTTAAAAATTCTTGAAATTGCTGGTCTAAATGATTAAATTTAATCCTTATGGTAACTTGTGAAGCAGGTGCTATTACCCTGGTCAGAAGGGGAAACCGAGGCTCCCAGAGGAAGGTGACTGGCACCGAGGACAGCGTGAGCACTGAGAGCAGAAGGGGCTCTGCTTCTAATGAGTGGAAGCAGATATGCAGGAACCTAGAGAGAAAAGAAAGACTGAACGGAAAAGAGCAAGGCTCCACCGGCACAAAACGCTGGCAGAGCCACAGCTGGCCCTGGGGATTGGCCTGAAAGTCGTCCTGACCAGATTTGAGGATGGGGAAGATGTCAGGGGAGCCCTCAGCCATTCTTTGCACTGAGCCAAGATGCTCAGTGCCTGCTCACAGCGCCCCCTGCTGTTGGCTGTCAGATGGAGGCCCTGAGGTAAGACAGCCTAGGAACAGAAGCTGAAAGAGAAGTGGAGCCGATTCTGTTCCCCAAGGACAAGGAGCAAGTCTGCAGCCCGGCAGCTCTGCGGACTCAGGGCTGGAGCTCTGGCTCACAGTTTGGCACAGAGGAGGGGTCCAGGATGAGGCACTCTCTAGAAGCCATGCCCCGGGAGAAACTGTTGAAGGAAGAGGGTTAGTGGGTGCTCAACTCTGAAGGGCCGTCCTGAGGATGCGGAGCGGCGTAAGGCGCTTGGGGTCAGAGCAAGGCCCACAGACTGGTGACTCAGAGGGCAGACAATGCAATATGGAAACCTCACAATGGATGACGGAAGACAAAACGAGCTGCCCTTCAGAACAGGCAGAGCCCCCCTGTGGAAGGGACTGGACCGGCGGTTTTCAGGAACCCTGAGGAAGGACGCATGTTGCCCAGCTCAAGGGCGGGCACCTGCCCTGGGCTCTGGGGGCGTCTCTGTGCTCCAGGGCACGGCTGCTCCCCTAACCTTGGGAGGCTGCTGACTCCCGTCCAACTTCTCTCAAGGCTGTGCTGATAGTTTTGTTTTTATTTTTACAACTGAGAAAAAATAACTGTGATTTATGTTTTCCCACTTATGGAGCTGACTCATGTTTCTATTACAGTGCCAGCATGTTTTCAGCAGCTACAAGATTTTTCTCCGGGGAATTAAGAAAGGTATATGCCCTCAGACACTCTGTGCCCACAAGAGAGGGGCATATATCAGTCAGTACCTTCCAATCCTGACCGTCCATGAGGTGCTGGGCCTGGACTCAACCTGGCATCCATGCAGGGGCACAGCAAGTTCCAAGAGCCCCCAACCTGCTGCTCTCTCCTGGGCCCAGAAGCCATGCCCTCCGCATTCAGAATGCCCGCCTCACCAACGTCTCTATAGCTCCAAGCTTACTCCTTGGAGCAAGGTGCCCACTTTGTCTGTCTGGAGACCCTGATTGATCCAAGGGGAGTTTGGAAAAGAAAGAGGTAGGGGGGTGAACGGGATGCCATCCCCTAACTAACCTCAGCTAGACCTTACTCGGGCTTCTAACCAGTAACAAGACCTTAGGGCGGGAGACATTTAGGTGCCATGACCCCTGATCCCAAGCGTAAAGGGCAGAGCCTGCCTCTAGAGTCAGCTGCCTCTGCAGGGCCTGAGGGAGCTCATTTCTGCCTCCCTTTGAAGCCAGAGGCGTCTTCCCTGCATGGTTTCGGTCCTGATTCCCAGGCAGCAGTGGATGAGGGAGGGGCCTGCCCTTGATGGATCCCTGGAAAGGGGGTGTTCATTTGTCACAGGGGAGACCATGTGGGCTGCCCACTCCTCCCTGTGCACGGCAGAGTCTGCTCCACCCCATTCGCCCCAGAGGAAGGGTTTTCGTAAGACCATTAGGGTTCTGGTTGGGCGGGGAGGTGATGACAATAACCTCAGGAGACGCTGCGAGGCTTTTCTGAGTGAACACTTCCAAGCCTGTGGCCGCCTCAGGCTCAGGTGCCAAGTCCTGCTGAGAGGTGTCCTGGGTCCTCTGGGACTGCAGGGGAGGCCCAGGGCCAGAGGAAAGGGAGGGAGGGAGGAAGGGAAGGAGAGACAGAGAGGGAGAGAGAAAGCAGGAGAGACACACACACAGAGTCCATAAATAGCCCCGCTTTGTCCATCCCACATCTTTAGGGTTTATAGATTAGGTCAGGAAGGAGCCGCACCGCTGTGGGGCGGGACAGAAAGGAACCGCCCCTCCAAGCCATTCAGAGAGGAGGCCCCCGGTCAGCTGCCAGCCAGCACCATGGCTCTGGGCCTTCCCTCACCGCCTGCTCATTCTCATTCGAGAGGTTCTGGAGCCATATCACTTGCACACGGTTCCAAGTCTTCTCTGGGTGTCTGCTTTATGACGTTGGTTCAGTCCTGTAGCCTGGGTCTCAGCCCCTCTGAGAAAGTTATCTTTGAGGTGAAAACCTAGGAACTCTCCTTTATAGTTTGGGGTCCCTGTTTTGGTTTAAGTCCTACCGTTTTCCCCTTGGCCCAGATGACGCCCAACACCCGAGGAAGCTACTAGGAACCATGGGTGAGACGCCCTGCAGATCGCCCCTGCAAAATCCATGTTTGAGCAGGAATTCTAATCGCCGGCAAGGCCCGTTGATTGTCCACACTGTCCAGTTTATAAAGTGTGTTTATGTCCATTATTGTGCTCAACCTTCCCAATAACCCAACCCTTCAGAATGGCAATCTTAGTTCCCTTTGGACTGACGAGCCAGCGAGGCTCAGAGAGGTGAGCTTATTTGCCCGAGGAGTCAGACTGGTCCTTAGCTAAGGCTCCTCCCCACCCCCCAAATCTTTAAAGGCCTAAATGCTCCAAGGTGAGCTCCTGGACCAGACTTCTTCCTAGCAGTGGGAAGACAAGAGAGGAACAGACTCTGCCTTTTAACGATCCAATTCTAGCAGTTCCAGCTGCCACCAGCAGATGGGGCACTCCCACACCAGGCTGCTCTGAGGCCACCCAGATGATGCTCCAGGAGCCCAGCTCTCCAGGCCTCATCCTGCCTCTCTCTGCTGGAGTCTGACTGTGTCCGAAGCCCCTGCATCCCATCCTACCCACTTCAGGACTGAAGAGAGTCCACTCTGGTCAAGGGTCTCAGGGCAGGAGCAGGGCAGGTAACTGGATCACTAGACCAGCCCCCAGGCCCAGTTCGGCCTTGATTATGTCAAAGGCGACCACAGAAGTCCACAGTGGGGGCAGAGATTTGCCCTCCTTCCCTGGCACTGGCCTTAAAAGCCCCCAAATCATCCCTAACTTTGCGAATCAGCAGCCAGGGAGCCATCACAGCAGCCTCACTGGACGAGGCCCTGTGTTAGCCGGTATGGCAAGGCCATGGGGAGTGCGCTGAGTCAATAGAAGGCTCTGCTTATTAGATCACGGCTGCCTCAACCAATTGTCAAAGCATTAGAGGACAGCACACACGCAACCGACTCTGCGTCAGGTCTTCACACACTTCGGTCTTGCTTCCAGGCAGTTGTGATTTAACGGCAGATACAATGCCTGGGACGCAAGAAAATCAGATCTGGCTCCTCTTCTATCAGCTATGACACTAAGGAAGTCCTTCCCCTGCTGGGCCTCAGGGCCCCATCTGAGGCATGATGACCTTGCACCAAGCGGGTTCAGAGGACCCTTCCAACTTTAAAAAGGATCCTGACTCAAAGTTAACCTTCTGTGTGAGAGTCCCAGGTCTCTCAAAATGAAACAGTAAGTACTGGTAACTCATACTGAGCCTCTGGGTCTCTGCTGGCCCCTCCATGCTTTATCTCACTTGATCCTTACAACCTTCCTAAGAAGTAGATGCTTTGTTACCTCTACTGAATGGAGGCTCAGAGGGGTGAAGTCACAAGCACAGGATCATCCAGCTCGCAGGCAGCAGAGCCAGAGTTCAAACCCAGGCGGTACAAGTCTAGATCCAAGTTGGGGTTGAGCCCAGTAAGCAGCAGCACTAGAGTATAAAAACCCAAGCACAGATGGAGGTAAACACTGCCAAGATTTAGCAGCGCTAACAACAGGTTGGGATTATCAATACCAGAATTCTAGAGATCCTGTCTTTCTCTTTTTCAATTGCTTTCCACTCTCCCTGAAAGGCACAGGTTTTCCTGGAGGAGCTCGTTCCTTCTCTTAGGCTCTGAGGATCCTTCCTGGAGGGAATACTTCCGGATCTGTGTTTTCACAATTGGCTCAAAGGGTCTGGTTACTGGATAGAGCCACCCTGAGTCTTAGAGTTTAGTGTGCATGAGAACCGCCTGGGGCACTTGTTTCAGATGCTGATTCCAGGGCTCTACCTCCAACATTCTCATTCAGGAGGTCTGATGTGCATTTCTAACAAGTACCCCCTGACGGAAGGGGAATACACCAAGCCACTCTGAGTTTCCCAGGATGGTCCCTGGGGCCCGGATGCCAAGATTCAGTGACTTTGTCTTCCTCAGCCTAACCCACCGCCCAATCCCCATCACCAGTGCCCGCAGCAACAGGGAGGAGCATCCAGCTGTGGGGTGACCGAGAACCAGCACACTTCCCCACTCTCTTTCCCCAAGGCCCCCATCGGGGGGTTCAGGGTGAGACCTACCTCACTGGCTTTCTCAGGGGTGCCTTTGGGGGAGGGGGAGGCGGGCGAGGAGGGCAGCCTGCGTTCCCGCTCCCAGTCTCGATCCCGGTGGATCAGTTTGCTGTTGGGTTCCTTCAGGGTCCTCTTGAGCTCGTTGATGCTGGCCTGGTGCTTCAGCAAGACATCCTCTGGCTTGTCTAAGAACTAGGGTGAGGGGGAGGACAGCCAGGCATTAGAGGAGCAGCTCTGGGAGGGATACCAGGTGTGGTGAAAATGGCAACAGTGCCCATCGCTGCCCTGATCAGCAAGGTGACCCCTGTGTGACCTGTGGCACTCTCCAGCACCTCATGAGCCAGGGCAGGGATTTAGCCCCAACAGGTGCACAAAGCACTTGAGATTAAAAAGAGGAGACTTCTGCCCTGGCTGGTATGGCTCAGTTGGTTGGAGCTTCATCCCATACACTGAAAGGTGACGGGTTTAATTCCCGATCATGGCACATATCCATGTTGCAGGTTCAATCCCCAGTCAGGGCACTTACAGGAGGCAACTGATGAATGTTTCTCTCACACTGATGTCTCTCTTTCTCTTTCTCTTTCTCTCTCTCTCTCTCTTTCAGAGTCAGTCTCTCTCTCTCTCTCTCTCTCTCTCTCTCTCTCTCTCTCTCTCTCTCTCTCTGAGAGAGAGAGAGAGAGAGAGAGAGAGAGAGACTGACTTCTGGTCAAGCACAACCTTTTCCACTTCCCTGCCTGGCTCCTGGTCTTAGCGCGGGAACCCGTGCAAATCCCACTGGTCTGGGTGAGTTCCCTTTGATGCTGAGGCCCAGTCTAAGTCACACCCGAGGTACAGCGAGAACTTGCCAACCCTGTTCACTTGGTGGCTCTGACCCCCTCCTTGGCCTCCCAGATCCTGGTCCGCACCCACCTCTGACCAAGACTTGGGCCACTGTGCTTAGCAGGATCCCCAGTCTAGTCCCCTCCTGGCCCAACATATGCAGTAAATCAGGTCCCATGGGGCCCTTCTAAAGCCAGGGACATCCATTAAAGTGGGTTCTGTTCCCACACCAAGGACCAGGGACCCACGGACCAGGAAAAGATTGTGTTCAGTATTCTCTGCTGACACCCTCTACCTTTCCCAACCACCCAGAATCTTCCAGATACCTGTGGGTACTGATTCCTCAACAGCAGACAGGGTGAGATACAGCCAGAGAGGGGTGTTCAAGAGGATCAGGAGAATTAGAGACCAGGAAGATAGGTTGGACACAAGAACTGAGCCAGGTATAGCCGGAGTCATAGGTGGTCCCACATTGTACTGCCAAGTCTGAGTTCTGGCCAGTGCATCATGACAGAGCAATCCGCTCCTAGGTCACGTGAAGTGCAGCCCTTGCACATGAGATGGCAGTGACTTGCCAAAGCTGCCTGTCTGTCTACTTCTGGGGACAGGGCAGTAGGCTGGTGGCCCAAGGACCCTTATCTGCAAGGCTATTTGAGAGTTCATGTCAACTCGATTCAGGGCAAGAAATGGACAATCTCAACTTATTATAAAGTCAGATCAGGAGATTACAGAACTACCTGGAAGGTAAGCTTGTCCTTGAAACAAGCTAGATTCTTCCCCTGGGATTCTCTCTGGCATCCGAGGATCCTCTATGATTGACTCGTAGGTGACCTCAGAAAGGAAACCGATGCTACTGAGGCTTCTGCTTTGCCTCCAAACATCTGTCTGTACCTCTTTTCCTGAGCTGAGCTGCCTCAGGGCCGTGTCTGTATGATAAATCAAACCTGATAGAGTTTGATGGATTGGGGCTGCAATAGACCCAAGATGTGTCTTGTGACCTTCTGTCCTGTACCTGCTACTCTGGCTCAGTGGGCATGCGGTGTTCCTGACAGCTAGAGGGAGCGCTGGAAGGCCTTGGGGAAACCTAGTCCAAATGCCTTACTGTGAGGTGGGGAGCCGGGGCCTCAGGGGGTGTCCCCAAGACCTCAAAGAGTCAGTGGCAGAACTGGGACTAACATCCAGCCCACGGTCCTTCCCCTCGGGCCCAAGAATAAATCCACTTCTCTTGCAGTGAAAGTTCAGATGCAGAGATGGAGACTGTGTGAAGGGGAAGGAGAGGTGGTTAACACAGATGAATAAAGTGAGGGAGAGGAGAGAGAGGAGGAGAAAAGGAGACGAGGCTGTTCTGACAGCTGGAGAAGCAGACCCCAGCCAGAGGGAGGGGCAATGGAATCTGAGAAGATGCAGATGTGCTCTGAGGCTCCTCCCTCCACCCCTCCCATCCACATCTGGTTGCCAATAGATACCAAAAAAAAAAAAAAAAAGCAGAAGAGATGAGTTCAATGAAAGCATGGAATGCCTGGAAGAGCTGAGGAGCACAAGTGGGATAGTCAGCAGGGTTGGGGGAGTGAGCGTGGGTGGTCAGGGGAGGCAAAGTGTGAAGCTGGATAGAGAAGAGGGGGAAGGGGGGGAAACACTGCTGGGGGATGGAGTCTGAGCAGGATGCTGAAGAGATGAACTTAACAAGGGGAGCTGAGGGGGCTGGGTGGGGGTGGGAATAAGGGGAGCGTAGCGGGAGGAGAATGGCCAGGGAGCAGAGGTGAAGCTAAAGCTGAGATGGCACCAGGATGTCAGCCTGGGATGGGCTGTGGAATGGTGACAAATGAACTGGGTAGGTAGGGACAGGTCCCATGCAGTACCTCCTGCTTGTGTCTCGGCGTGGTTTCCTGCTCCGGCTAGCAGACGTGGGGGAGGAGGGAAAGCAACCAGCAGGGTCAGTAGAGCCAGTGGATTAGAGACATCGAGACCAGCCCAGTCCAGCAAGTAACCCAGAGTGCTCTCACCCAAGCAACAGGGGCCAGGGAAGCTGGGTGGCCCCAGGTGGGTGAGACGGGGGGTGGGGGAGAAGGAGAGGAAGGGGGGCAGTGAGTAGTTGGAAGGGGTGGAGTGTGAAGCAGGGAGGTGGCCCAGGGAGGTGATGACAGGGGCAGGAGGACTGGAGGAAAAGTGAGCAGTTACACTCAGCAGATGGAAGTGGGGGTTCTGGGTCCTCCTGCTTCTTGCAGTCAGCATATGTGATCAGGGACCTGTGCTCCCAAGTGGGACTGCATGTTGGAAACACACTATGCCCATGTGTGCACATGCCCATTTGCATGTTGTTCAGAAATCTGGATATGTAACCCTGTGGGTGAGGGGTGTATATCTGTGAGTGAACGCATGCAAGTCTGAGGCCAAGTGTGCTTGCAGGAGTGTGTGCACAGGTATGTGGGAAATGGGAGTGGACGACAAGAGGAGGATACACACTGTGAGGGCCTGCAGAAACACCCCAGCATGCTCTGGGGGAAAGAAGGCTGTGCAGCTTCAAAGGGGCACATTCAGAGTGGGCAAGAAGAGACCAGAGTCCCCCAGGGCACAGAATGCCCTCTGGGAAAGTATGGCAAAAGGAGGGGAGGGTGTATGGCGGGTAGCATGCCCCCCACACGGGGGCATGTGCAGGTATTGAGCATGGCCCAAGGGCAAGGCTCTGAGCTTGGTGCACCCCGTAGCAAGGGTGCTCAGCCATAGCTGGGGCACCTGAAGGCCAAGGCTAAAGGCAGGATCAGCCTCCTGACCCCCAGATCAGTGGGTGTAAGAAAGTCAGGCTCCTACCTTCAGCTCCTTGATCTTGGTGGGGGTCCTGACCTCTCCCTCCTCGGCCTCTGACTGCCGCCCCGCAGACTCGCCGTCTTCCTCCCGTTTGTCACCATCGGGTCCTGCGTCGTGGTTCTCACTCACCGAGGCTGGGCGGGAGAACTCTGCTAAAGTGGGCAGAAACAGCCGGGCAGCCATGGGGCACATCTCCCAGGTGCGCGGGCAGGGAGTCGGCCCTGCCATTTGCCCAGCCACGCTTGGAGCGGAGCAGGCACTTCCGCACCCCAACACAGTGGGGAGAAGAGGCCCGGGCCCGGCAGGAGTGGAGCAGCTTCCCAGGCCCGGGGACTGCCTGCCAGTCCCCTCCTGGCTTCTACAGTACGAGAGCCCAGGCTCAACTCTCCAATCCATCTCTTCTTAGCCGTGTGACCGTGGGTAAGTTATACAACCTCTCTGGGCCTCCTTTTTCTCATCTATCAACAGTGCCTACCTCAGACAACTGGGGGAGGAACAAATAAGCTCATGAGTACAAGTATTTGGAAGAGTGGCTGCCACAGAGTGAGCCAATTCAATTCACGTTGGCCCACAAATGTTGATTTTCTGGTGGCATTTGTGCCGGAATGCTCACTTGACCATTATCTAACAACACACAGACATCGTGAGATTTTAAACTAGTGAAAACTCAAGTCCTGAGGTTTGCAAATAACGTGGCTTCTTTATCAATCAAAGAAAATTCAAGGGAACCCTTGCAAGTAACATCCTTCTCACTTGGCTGGCATTCCAAGCACTTTCCTGAACAGGAGAGAAAAGGGTAGAATTACACCCTTCACTGCAGACACTGGGCATAACTCAGACTCTGCCCAGGGATTATGTCCTGGTGGGGAAAATGGCTGGAAACAGTGAATGATGGGAGCACAGATCATCCTTGGAATTGGCCTGGATTAAAAAGGAGGGAATAATTATCCTTTCTATTTATATATATTTACTCTGCAAAGTGCCCATTCATGCACATTATTTCATTTGAGCCCACAGTGCTCTGTGCTGATGACTAGAATGGGAATTATTATCCTCATTTTACAGAGACTCTGGGACCTTCCAGTGAATCGGGGGAAGAACCCAGGCCCACTGGCTTCGAGTCCAGGCTTCCGGCCCCCTCTTGGTGAGCATCGTCAAACTGGGCCAATCTTTGCTGCCTCGCACAATCTGGGCTTCATTTCGCCCCTGGCACAGTGAGGATTGCTGCAGGGGAGGACAGAGAGACAGTATGGGCCCTCCTTTCTTTTTGCATAAAACTTAGCTCTCATTCCTGGGACCATTCAAGAATAAGGAACTTCCTCAGTTCCAAATGGACCCTTGCAAAACTGCATGTCCTTCAAAAATGGCCAGGGCGGCTGAAACCGGTTTGGCTCAGTGGATAGAGCTTTGGCCTGCAGACTAGAAAGTCCCAGGTTCGATTCCGGTCAAGGGCATGTACCTTGGTTGCGGGCACATCCCCAGTAGGGGGTGTGCAAGAGGCAGCTGATTGATGATTCTCTCTCATTGGTGTTTCTAACTCTTGATCCCTCTCTCTTCCTCTCTGTAAAAAATAAATAAAATACATATTTTTAAATCTGTTTAAAAAAAAATGGCTAGGGCGTTCTGGAACAGGTCTCACCTTCACACTGCAGGAAAAGTATCAGCTGCCTGATCACCTGGAAAACTCCTCCGTATCCTTCAAAACCCTGCCCAGCTGTCACCCTCTCTGCAAAGCCCCTTCTAGACAGAATTAATCCCTCTCTCCTTAAGGCTACTCTGTATTCTGTACTTCTTCCATTGTTTGAGTCACGTTGAATGCTTCTAAACCTACCATTCTAGGAGCTCCTCAAAGGAAAGGACCACACTTATTCTGAGACTCAGAAAATATCTGTCAAGTGGGACTAACTTGCTGAGAGTCCTGCCCCAGTGTGTTCTGGGAGTAGCCATTATTTCCCCCACTCAAGTCCCCATCTCCTACCTTTAAACCATCCTCTACAAATCTAAAAGCAATAGAAATAACTTATTACTGCTACAATAAACAATAACTTGTTATTGAGCAGTATTTATTCCATTCCTAATATGCGCCAGGAATTGTTTCGGGTGTTGTAGAGGCATTATCTCATAACATAGTGAAGTAAATAGTCTTTATTTGTAGGAGAGGAAATAGGCACAGGGAGTTAAGTTGCCCAAGGCCTCCCATCCGTTCATTCAGATGTTTATGAGCCACATCCTGTGTCCACAGAGCAGCTGGTGAGAGCCAAGGCTGAGATTTGAACTCAGACCTGCCAAACTCTGAATCTCCCTAGCGCTTTTATCCCATGGCCTTTATCCCATGTGGCTTCTGAATCTCCCCTATAAACTCGTGTGCATACTGGGGGAGACGGGCCCTGAGGGATGCCAAGTGAGTCTGTCTGGGCCAGGGCCTGGGAATTGGCATGCTCAGCGGACTCACAGGTGATTCTGATGCAGGTGGTCTACAACCACATTTTGAGAAGCCCTGGTCTGCTTGCTAGAGGACAGTGTAGGGCCAGTTGTTGTTGGTATTAAGGGCATCTGTCAGCCCAACAGAGAGCACCATGTCAATCAGTTCAATGGAACCAAAAGAATGACTGGGAACAACCCGTCTGCCTCCAGCCAGGTAATACATCACCAACTCCACATTGCAGTCATAATACATAGTTCTCCAGGTTTGACGACAACCCATGAATCATTAAGCATCTTAGGCAGGGGGCCCAGAAAACCATATGGCTAAACCTGGGACTCCAAAAGGCTCACAGAAGTCCCTGGAAGTCACATCCCAGGCACAGTGAGGCCATAGGTTGAGGCTAACCCACTGAGAGCTGCCCAGGTGCAGTGGTGCTCCTGGGCCACCATGCCCAGTGCAAGTCACTGCTCACCCTGCCCCTGGCACGCCCATCCCCTTCCCTCTGAACACCACTCTCCTCCCACCTCCAATGTAGGGCATACCTCCATCAAGGCTGCGGGACATGGTGTACCGTTTGCTGGAGGAACGCTCGAAGAAGGGAGCGGGCCGGTCGATGAGGGCGCTGGCCTGGCGGGTCTGTGCCTGGGTCCTCCCACTATACCGGAACTTGGAGCCCATCACCAGGAAGCCCTTGGGCGGGGGCTCGGGGGACACGAGCCTGCAGTGGAGGGATGGAGGTGAGAAGGGGGGATCATACCTGCACTGCCAGGACCACAGCTGGCCTTTCATCCCACTGTCCTACCGGCTACACTCTGTGGTCCAGGAGGGGAGAGACTTGGGGAAAGAGGAGGGAGGTCTTCCCTATGGTCCTTACTACCTTCTCCCGCTCTGCCCTCAAAAAACACAGACATCACCCACACGTACACTCACAGCCTCTGTCTCATCCCCAGTTACCCCATCCCCAGGTCTGGCTCACCGGAAGAACGTGTGGTGCTCAATGCAGACCTTCCACAGTCTCTTGGCTGACCGGTGGTTTGGGAGCTTAAAGCCAATTGTGCTCTCGAACTGCTCATACTGCAAAACCAAGGAGGGTGGGTAAGAAGCAAGATCCCTCTCTCCATCAGTCCATCCTTTTGAACCTCTTTTCAGCATGTGTGACTCTGGCCTGTTCTTTTATTTATTCACTAGAGGCCTGGTGTTCAAAATTTGTGCACTGGAGGAGGGGTCCCTCAGCTGGCCTGTGCCCTCTCACAGTCTGGGACCCCTCAGGGGATGTCTGCCTGCCGGCTTAGGCCAATCAGGCCTAAGGTAGCAGTCAGACATCCCTCTCGCAGCCCAGGGCTCTCACAGTCCAGGACCCCTCGCTCCATACTGCAGTGGAGGCAGGAGAGGCTTCCGCCACCATTGCTGCGCTTGCCAGCCATGAGCCTGGCTTCTGGCTGAGCGGTGCTCCCCCTGTGGGAGCACACTGCCCACCAGGAGGCAGCGCCTGCATTGAGCGTCTGCCCTTTGGTGGTCAGTGCACGTCAGTGCACGTCACCGTTCGGTCGATCTGCATATTAGAGTTTTATTATATAGGATTTGTTTACTCAATAATGTGAACTGAGTCCTTACTCTGTAATCAGTCTAGCAGGGGTCTTCAAACTACGGCCCGCGGGCCACATGCGGCCCACAGAGGAGTCTGATCCGGCCCGCCAGGTTTTTTGGGCAGTGAGTGCAGCCGAGGTGTTACAGTAGGAATTAGTAGTTCATATAGTCCGGCCCTCCAGCTCTCTGAGGGACCGTGATCTGGCCCCCACTTTAAAAAGTTTGAGGACCCCTGGTCTAGAGCAAGAGAGACACCATGGTGATCAAGACAGAAGATTCAGCCCTAGCTGGTTTGGCTCAGTGGATAGAGCATCAGCCTGCAGACTGAAGGGCCCAGGTTCAATTCCGGCCAAGGGCACATGCCCAGGTTGTGGGCTCGATCCCCAGTAGGGGGCGTGCAGGAGACAGCTGATCAATGATTCTCTCTCATCATTGATGTTTCTCTCTCTCTTTCCCTCTCCCTTCCTCTCTGAAATCAATAAAGAAATATATATATATATATATATATATATATATATATATATATATATATATATATATATATATATTTTTTTTTTTTTTTTTTTTTTTTTTTAAAGACAGAAGATTCCAGGAAGAGGGGACTTTGATCATAAATAATTAAACAAGATCATTTCAGATACTGAAGGGACTGGACAAAGATGTGTGATGTGACAGAATACCTGTGTAGGTGCAGGGGTGGGTATTATTTTAGAAAGGTGACCTTTGAGCAGAGATCTGAAGGATGGGGAAGGAACCAGCTATCTGAGAGAGTGGGGAAGAGGATTTCAGATGGAAGATGATCAAAAGCAAAAGGCTCGGGGTGGGAAGAGCTTGCTTATTCAAGGATTTCAGAGAAGGCCAAAGGGGCTGGAGTGCAGTGGGCAGGGGGCAATGTGGGAGAGGCAGGTGGCCACAGACAGAGTGTGGGCTTTCGGCCAAAAGCTAAAAAAAAAAAAGCTCTTCAAACATTTAAGCAAGGACTGGGAATAAGGGGCGAGCTTCACATGCTATGATGGAAGGGGCTGCCGAGCTCTCTTCAGCGGGAATGAAAAAAACGGTCTGGCGTGACAGGGCAACGAGAAGGATGAGGTGGAGACGAAGATGAGAGATCATGACTGCTCGTAGCTGGTGCAGTGGGGAGGCAAGAAGCAAGCAGGTTTGCATTTATTCTAGGCTGAGCTGTGGAGGCTGGATGTATACATGTTTGCATGTGTGTCGTTGTGTGTATATATGTACCTTAGTATGTGTATTTGAGTATTACATGTAAGCAAATACAGGGACATGGACATGTATTCTGAATATATGTGATTACCTTTCCATGTGTGCTCGTGCATGTGCTCCTGTTTATGTGTGTGTGTGTGTGTGTGTGTGTGTGTGCAGGACATACCTAAGGTGTGAAGTGTCTGAAAAGAGCCCCAGCAAAGATGGCTCTCTCCATGTACCCAGCACCCCAGCACCGCCATCCTGTATCCTGAGAAGGAAAAATTCGGGCCCAGCTACCAGATCCTCTCCATTCTAGTCAGTTCAGTGAGGAGAGGGATCCCAAGCAGGCTCACCTCCCCAGGCCGGATCTTGATGTAGAAGTTACTCCTCTTGTAGGAGATCTTGAGAATCTTGGGCCAAGCAAAGCGATTGATCCTCAGTCGGTCCCGGTAGATGAGCAGGCCATTGGCACAGACGCCTAACATAATGTCGATGCCCTCAGAGTCCTGTGCGAGAAGGGACCATGGAACAGCAGGCCTGGCGCCCGCTCCTGGGGCAGCCTGCTCCCAACCCCAAGTCCCTCCTGAGCTCTACTGATAAGTGAGCCCAAGGAGCAGGTGGACTTGGAGGCTCCATGCTCGAGTCCCCTGACCATCCCTCTCACAGTCATTCAACCATTCACTCCTTCCTGTTATCATTTATCCACCCACTCACTTGTTCTATTATTTTCTTGGTTAATCACTTATTCATCCAGCAAACACTTAATAGTACATATCTGGTGCCAGGCCATGGGCTACACGCTAGGGATGCAGAAATAAATTAAGGCCCTGTATTTCCCTCACAATGCTCCCAATCTAGTGGGGGCACAAACAGGTTCAAAAATAAATATAATACAAGGAGAAAATGATAAGGGTCATGGGAGAATAAAGGGTTATGAAACTTTGAGGCTTCAGGTGGGCAGGAATGCAGGTCTGGCACACCAAGCCCTCCAGAAGAACATCATAGTTCAATGGGGGAGTGAGGGGGGTGGCCAGAGGCTAGGGGGCCCTGGGACCTGGGACCCAAAGGTACCTTGGCATGGTGCAGGTCTACTCCGTACATGGACAGCTTCTTGGCGTTCTCCAGGAAGTGGATTTCTGCTTCTCCTGGGGTCATGCCCCTGATGGAAAGAAAGGGATCACAGGGGGCCATGGGAAAGGCTGCCTGAGTCCTGCTGCCTGGAGGTGGCACAGTCAGAACCTGTGATTCTCGGAAGGCAAATGGCTAGACCTCCCCTCTGCTCTCAGTGCGGGATGAGGAGTTGGGATTTTTGTCTCATCCTGCCACTGCGTGAAGTGGGAGCCACAAGTCCTGCTTCTCCATGGCCACGGAGCCACTGTGGAAGGCGGTCTGTTAGAATCACCCAGGGACTCGGGAAGCGCTGTCCACGTAACATGTTTATCTTATATACAGGATTTGGAGTCAAAAAAGGCCTGATTATGACCCCTTATTATAGTATTTAGTGAGTAGGAGCCATGTATGATGCCTTCCTGACATCTCATAGTGTCTTTCACAATGCTAACTATATAGTAAATATTCATTAAATTAAAAAATATATATATTTATCTTAGAACATTATATCAGAAACCACTTAACCTGAGGAACAGGTGTCCTTTCTCCTTTCTAGAAAGAAGTTATACAAGTTCCTTCTGTGCTTTGACCGCCAGGAAACCATACATTTTACACTCAGTCACAGCAAACGTTTACTGAGGACTGCGTGCGGTTACTGCTCCAAGCATTTTGCATGACTGGTTACTGAATCCTCAAAACAATTCTATAACTAGGTATCATCATTCTCCCCATTTCACAGATGAGGAAGCTGTGGCACAGAGAGGCTGAATAACTGGCCCAAGGACACACAGCTACTAAGTAGCAAAGTCAGGATTTGGATCCAGACAACGTGGGTGCAGAGTCTGTGTTCCGAACGTTTCCATCTGTCTCACATGCTCTGGGCCTGTTTCCTCTGCTCGGTCCCCTCAGGGAGTCTGTGTGGAGTCCCTGGGCAGCAGGGGTCAATGTGCTCTCGGCCGAAAGAGCGGAAAGGGACGGCCATCAGCATGTTTCCAGCCCATAGCGATCTAAACGTCTTTCTCTCCATCGCAGACCGGCCTTGAAGATATTGCAGGTTCACTTCCAGGCCACCAGAATGAAACCAGAATCACAGGAAAGCAGGCCACGCAAACTTGCTGGGTTCCCAATATGTTTATACTATACTGTAGTCTACTGAGTGTGCAATAGTATTGTGTATAAAAAAAAATGGACATCGCTTAATTTTAAAATACTGTATTGCTAAAAAAAAATTTTTTTTTAAATGCTGTTATCTGAGCCTTTAGCAACTCATCATCTTTTTGCTAGTGGAGGGTCTTACCTTCAATTTATAAAAAACTCAGTATCTGTGAAGTGCAGTCAAACAGGATATGCCTGTGTTCTGACTCTTGCAGATCCCTAACACATCCTAATCCCTACAACAGGAATGACGAGGAGATGGTAGGCAGGCCATCACTCCCTATCCCCGAGCCGGCAGACACTGCGAACCGCCATATGGTTTCAGTATCCTACACAACACAGTACAACAACAGCCATTGCTGACCAATCAGAGTTGAGTGCAAGTCTCAGAAAGACACATCTGCCACATCTGCATTCCACCACACCCCGCAGGCTTTCTTCCCCACATACATGATCCTTCCACGTCTGGCCCTGGACCTCCTCTCCTGAGGCAGCCCCAGGATATAACCGCCCTCCATCCCTCTATCCTTATTAGCAATGAGGAAAACCACCATGCCGCTCCCACAGGCACAGCACTGTGCGGTTTGTCACGCACTTTCACACTGTCTACCACACGGGGTTCCCATAGCAATCCTGACCCGGAGCCCAAAGCACTCCCAACCTGACAGCACCCTGGAGACCATTCCTCTTCAGGGTTCCTCCCAGGGGCTGGCACCACCCTCGCAGTGGGCATTTGGGAACGGAAAGGAATATTTGGGTTGTTCAAGGACTGAGGAGTTGATAAGAGCATTTAATAGCTGGGGCCCAGGGATGTCAAACATCTTCCAGAATGAATTCTCCTGCTCCAAAGACCAGGAGTGGAGAAACACCGATGATCAAAGTCTGCACAAATACAGGTGAAGAATGAGGTTGACGGGTTAAATAGCCAGCCCACAGCCACACGCCTAGCTAATCACCTAACTTCTGCACAAAGTGCTCTCCTCCGCACAACTATTCAAGCCCTCAAATCACAGAGACCATGTGGTGGGTCTTTACAATGAGCCACGTAGTCCTCCCAGCAGCCCTCCAGGCAGGTTTCATTAGCGCCCACACAGAACGGTGAGGAAATTAAAGCAGAGGGAGGTAAGATGACAAGGCAGAGATCCCCTTGTCTGAAGGCGGCAGAGCCAGCCGGTGAACCCAGGCAGTCCGGCTTTAGAGTGCAAGCTTTGGAACTTCATGCCACGATCAAGACATCAGGACACTTACTCAGGGACACACAATAGTTACCATCCTCTCCGGCGGACAGGTAAAGAAGCGATTCTCAGAAACCAAGGACGGGGAATCATCACACTGATACAGGAGCTTAGACCCGGTGGTCCTAAGAGGTCAGTTAAGGTTACCCAGCTAGTTGCTGTCATTCTCATCGGATGAGACGATGTGCCCTCAGCTTTGCACCTCACATTAGCAGCAGAGCCAGCTAGAGTGCTTACAGCACCGCATGTGGGGGTGCAGCAGGCAAGGTTCTAGGAGCCAGGGCAGGCCCTGGGCGCAGGCCCTCTCACCTGTACGTCTTGTGCAGCTCCATGATCCGCTCCTCCAGCTCTCGGGTCTGGTTCGGGGCGAAGCGGAGCTCACTGACATAGTTGCCCACGTGCTCCTCGGCATCGTAGTCGCCCAGCTCGGCCTGCACGGCGTAGGAGCCCAGCAGGGCGTGCGTGACGAAGGAGCAGGGCAGCCGGCCTGTGATGATGTCTGCCCGCAGCTGCAGGCACAGGTAATATCTGGAGATAGGGGAGAGTGGGCATGGGCACAGTGCCTCTCCCGCCCGCGATGCCCACTGAGCCAACCGAACCAACCTCAGCACCCCTCAGCCTGGCGGAAAAGGAGTGATCCTCGACACAAGCATTTCACGTGTTGATATTTTGGGTGTGTCCGATGAGATGGTTTTGTGCCATTTCATATTTTAAGCATTTTTGTTCACGTCTAGATTTGAAGGATTTTTCCTACGGTGAGAGCATTTTCGATTTCTAATTCGTTTTCAAGCTCAAAGGGACTACTTTGATCACTTTCTGAAAAGGTAGTGCATTTTTTGTTTATACAGTTAATGCATTTTTACTGTGGAAAAATGGAAACGTTAGAGGTGACTCTAAACTTCCTCCTGATGTCCATTTTCAGGACCCCCTCCACCAGAGGTCACCCCTGTTATCTGCTGTGTTCTTGGCTTTTTTCCTCCATGGACGTACAGAAGGGCAAGTGGTTTTATTGACGAGTGTTGTTAACATCTGCGAAGCATCAAATGCTACATCTGATTCTACAACTTGCCTTGCAGCCCTTCCCAGGTCGGCACGTGAGACGTGACCTCATTCATTTCAGCTCCTGCACGGCGCTGTCCACAGCCCGGACAGACCCATTTGCCAATGTTTTCTCAACACTTTTTATTTTGCCTCTAGCGCTAAGTGAATGGGTCTAAAAATAAATTGGTTTAAAAGAAACATTTCCAACCACCGGGCCATGATTTTTAATAATTTTTATGCACACTTGGATGCTTTTACAATTTTTAGAGCCATTTTTTATTGCCTTTTCAGTTATGGTGTATTAAAAAGAATGTTTCGGTCCAACCTCCACCAGCAATGCCTACTTGCCCACTTTGCTATGTTTCACCATTTTTTCAACTGCCTGTTTTCTTTTAGGTGGCTTTTACTTAAAATAATTTTTACTGCTCATGACGTTATTTCGCAGTCTGAACTGGCGCGCTGGCAGGAAGCACGTGCAGCCTCAGTGTGTGCGCAGGGCCAAGGCAGAGGCTCAGAACCAGCAGCAGCTCACACATCCCAGGCAGCAAGTGTGGACAGATGGGCATCTGGTCAAGTCTAAGATTTCAGAAATCACTGCCAAGCTCTCTGATCAATATTTCATTCCAATCCATTTGTCACTTTGATTGACCAGTTTATTTTGGGACTGAATATTTTTTACTAAATCATCCCATTCCCTGGGATCATCCAAGCTGGACAAGGCTAATTTTGGGGTCACTGGAAACCTGATGTCTGGGCGGGGACTGGCACAAAGAGGAGAGGCATCCGTGGGCGAAACCAGGGGTTTGGGGGGCTGACCTGGTCTAAAGCTCTCAGCCCTCCTGGGAATGGAGTTCAGACACTGATGCTGAATCTTGGCCCCAAGCCGGACCTTAGGACTAATGAGCCCACGGCCTCGGGCCAGATCTATTCCAGGGACACTGTCTTATCTCTCAAGGCCAAAGTCAGCATCTTGACCTTGGCCCATTGCCTGGCAAACAGACAGCCAACTTTATGAAAGAAGGACCCGATGGGAGGGAGGGGCTGATTCTACAGCCCTTCCCTGCTGTCGGAAAAACTCCAACCCACTTCTCATTGTGGGTGGGTCTGTGGGGCCCAGCACACGACGGGACTATCTTTGGAAGAAGCTTAGATACAGGGAAAGGCCTCTCGCCGTTCTCACCCTGAGAGATGCTCTGCACCCCCTTCCAACCTTCAAGCCACAATGAGACCACACGTGCGATCCATGTGCACCCCTGCAGCCCAGGATGCCTCCATGGGGGTTGCCACATGCTTCATGTGACCCCCACATGCCTGACATGTGCACAGAACAGCCCACAGGACAAAACTCGCGCGTGGGAAGGCATCCGCACTCCCTCTTCATCCCCAAGGCCAAAAGCTGGTGGTCCACCCAGCACATCAGATCTTCAGATGTGTTTGGCTGGTCCTACCCAAAGATGTCCCACACCACGATTTAAAAAACATCTGATTTTGTTCCCAACGTTTAAAAACTGTGATGTTTTTACTCTCACATTGGGCCCAATTCCCACAAGGCCACGACTGCCCAAGCTCAACAGCAGCTGTCTCAGATGGCGTCTGTCCTCGTGGATTCACATTGGTGCCCACGGCTCCCTGTGACACCGCCCCCTCTGAAGGGAAGGGTCACCTGCCACTGACCACTATGTTTGCATCCCTTTCTCTTGCACTGAGCCATCTTCCTTGATGATGGTGTCTGCCTGGCCTAGACCGGCATCTGAGGTGGCAACTGCCATCACAAACCACCCTGCGTCTCCCACGGCCACCATACCTGCGACCTCCCTCCGCAGCCCTCACCTTGTGATATCTTCTGTCAGCTGGGCAGGGTCAGGGGGGTAGAACTTGACTGTGAAGGCGAAATTCCAGGGGCTGCCTGAAAGAAGATGGGGCAGAGATCAGAGAGGCACCATTACCCAGACAAACCATCCTATCAGCAATTTTCAAAGTCTTCTCATCTGTATAATCTCAGGACACTCTAATCAGAGAATCTGGAACACTGTTCCCACTTGACAGATGAGAAGACTGAGGCCCGTGTGAAGAGCCTTACTGTAAACTAGCAGTGGGGAGAAAGGTAGAAAGAAAGAACACCAGTTGTGCACCCCATTAATTATTTTACAAACATTGCTTCATTATATCTTGCAACAACCCTGTGAGTGAGTCCCCCATTTTGCAAACGAGGACACTGAGGCTCAGGTGGTAAAACTGTCAGCCCAAGGGCACCGGCGAGGAAGGACGACGCTGGGCTTCAGACCAGGCCCACCTGGCTCCAGCGCTCTGCCCCTTCCTTTTCAGGAAAGTCCAGTTGACAGGACGTGAATGGGGAGAAAAGAAGCCTAAAAGCACCACATTAAACAGGTTTTCTAACTTTGGACTTCTCAGAGCCCTCACTCTGCCGTTACAAATTGTACCTCTCCAGAGGAGACAAGCATTCAAGACTTCCCAAAACTTATCTGACCTGCTGTATCCATTTTTCATAAGGCAGATTAATGTTCCCTGAAACACACTGGAAAACTCTGCCCTATCTCACTTTCACTCTATCTCAAACGACAGAAATGGATTATAAACAAGACCTGAAAGGCAAATATGATGGGCTAAAAGTAACAGAGGTCATCTCACAGGAATAAATGTTAACCTCCGCATTTAGATATGAAAAATTAATGGTACATCTAAAGAAGGCAGACAGAAATAAAGGCTGAGGTTTTAGCTGGAAACTAGCTCAGTAAGCCAAGAAAAGGGATGACCACATAAGAAAGGAAGAGAGGTTGGTAGTGGAGAGTGGGGGCAGGAGGGAGAGGGGGCGGGGCAGGAGGGAGAGGGGGCGGGTAGGAGGGAGAGGGGGGCGGGGCAGGAGGGAGAGGGGGCGGGGCAGGAGGGAGAGGGGGCGGGTAGGAGGGAGAGGGGGCGGGGCAGGAGGGAGAGGGGGGCGGGGCAGGAGGGAGAGGGGGCGGGGCAGGAGGGAGAGGGGGGCTGGGGCAGGAGGGAGAGGGGGCGGGCAGGAGGGAGAGGGGGCAGGGGCAGGAAGGAGAGGGGGGCAGGGGAAAGAAACAGAGAGGAGGTGTTGATGAAAGGCTACAATCCAGAAAAATGGTTAGACCACCCCTGTGACACTTGGGGCTCCATGCTCTAACAAGGCCCCTGACAAAGTGAGAAAGGGGGGCCCATCCAGGACATGAAGGCTGGAGGTCATGCTGTCACTACCATCCTCATCGTCACCATCTTCAGCTGTCATGTCTCCAACACTTACTAAGCTCTGGTCACTTGGTTTGCTACACGTTACAGGCATGTATAGAAATTTAATCTTCATAATGATCCTGAGGTTGACTTTCCTTCCTATGGATGAAGATTTTGAGAGGTGTGCTCGCTTCAGCAGCACATACACTAGAGAATATGAGAGCTTAAGTAACTCTCCCAGGGTCACTCAGCTGCTCAGCAGTAGAAAACAGAGGTCTAGCCCGGCTGGTGTGGCTCAGTGGTTGAGCATTGACTCAAGTCATAGGTTCAATTCCCAGTCAGGGCACATGCCTGGGTTGTGGGTTCGATCCTCAGCAGGAGGCATGCAGGAAGCAGCCAATCAATATTGATGTTTTTCTCTCATCGATGTTTCTCTCTCTCTCTCTCAAAATCAATAAAAAAATTTTTTTAAAAAGAAAACAGGGGTCTAATCTTGGGTCATCTGACCTCAGAATGCAGGCTCCTGACCACAGCTGATTCCTTGGGAAAAAAATACTCAGGGGAGCCCTGGCCAGAGTGGCTCTATTGGATGGGCATCACCCCAGGCACGGAAAGGTCGTCAGCTCCATTCCTGTTCAAGGCACAGGCCCAGGTTGCAGACTCAATCCCCGGTGCAGGAAGCAGCCAATCGATGTTTCTCTCTCTCTCACCCTCTCTTTTTCTCTCTCTAAAAATCAAAATTTTAAAAAAATTAAGTAAATAAAGGGAAGAAAGAAGCCTTAAGGGGAAATAACCCCTGTCTCAGAAATAATAATGATAATAATAAGTAGTATATTACTTGTGCAGGTGCCATTTTAGATGTTGTGTATCTAATAACTCATTTAATGCTCACATTTAATAACTCATTTAATCCTCACCTAAAGGTACATACTATCATCATTCTCACTTTACAGATGAGGAAACTGAGACACAAAACAATACAAGAAGTTGTGATGGAGTCAGAAATCCAGTCCAGGCAGTCCAGCCTCCTTCTTCTCTCTCCTTTTAAGTAACATACCACACTGCTAGGTGGCGGGTATTGTCCACACACTTTATTGAACTGTCACCTCCACCCTGTGAGGTCGGAATCATTAGTCGGCTTGCCAAGAGGAAGCAGAGCCCAGAGGGCTGGAGGAGTGGCCCCCAGTGCCCTTGGGGATGGGCGCAGGGATCTGAGAGGAAATATACCCAAGACCAGGACTTGTGCCACCGTCAGAGGCTGGGAGGAGGGGCTGTCTTAAAGAAAGGGGGTGAAAAATTGCTCCCTGGGGTCCCAGAACAGGGAACTAGACTGAATGGGTGGAAGATGCCCGGGCAGGGCAGAGACCGCGGCTTTACACAGGAGGCAGCACCGCTCCGATGACACCAGGGCACTGACTCCTGCCGGGGGAGGGTGCTGGACCCCACAATGGCCAGCGCTTCTCGTTTCCAAGCTTTGGGTCCTTCTCAAACACTGCTCGCTGGGCGTGTTCTGATTCTTTCAGGCAGGAGAGCCGGGCCGCCCAGCCAGGCGGGGCTCCTGGGGACAGCCTGAGCCCAGGCCGAGGACCCGGCTCCAGAGGAGCACGCTCTGTCTGTGTGCCTCTCTCTTTGTCTACAACTGACAGAAGCTGACAGGAAGAATTCCTCAGGCCCCCTCCCACAGAGTCAGCTGGCATCCCTGGGCCAGCTGCCCGCTGTCATAGCAACAGGCTCCGCTAGAGCTTTCTAGCCCAGGGACCAGAGTCCAAGCAAGGGGGAGGGGTGTCTAGGCTCTAGGTCTCTGCCTACTGCATGGCCCCTCTCTGAGGCCACCTACCTCCTCCTCTGCCATCTGAGCCCCACCCCTGCCAACAGAAAGCACGGGTTGTCAGCCTGCTCGTCTGTCCTTGCCCTAGACCCTGAAAAGAGTGCAGGATGGTGCTGGGAGGCCAGGGCTCAAGACCTGGCTCAGCCAATGCCTTGCTCTGTGACCTTGAGCAAATAATTGCCTCTCTCTGGGCCTTAGTCACCTATTGCTACGTACAGGAGATGGCCAGGATCAGGGAAGGGCCTAGCCTTCTTCTGACACATTAACTCCTGTCAGTTGGCAGTGGCCATGTGTGGGCAAGGATGCTGAGTCAGGGGTCACTGATCACTGAAGCCTTCACCAGGCCTGGAGAGGAGGGGGCTGTTTTCAGGTCATTATTTGTCCCCGGGTCCTAGATGACCCTGCAAGTCCCTTCAGTGCTGACATCCTGAGGGCATGTGTGATCCCTCTGCTAACCTACTGTGTGACTCTAGGCCAGAGATTTTCTTTTTCTTTTTTAAAAAATGTATCTTTATTGATTTCAGAGAGGAAGGGAGAGGGAGAGAGAGAGAAACATTAATGATGAGAGAGAATACGGGCTGCCTCCTGCATGATCGGGGAATTGAACCATGACCTCCTGGTTCATAGTTCGACCCTCAACCACTGAGCCACAACAGCAGGGCCTGAACAGCAATTTTCAACTGGCATGCCACAGTAGACACACTGTGTGCCACAGGAAAATTTAAACATGCAATAACTAACTCTTCAGTCATGGGCACTGACCTCTTTTATCTTAGATTGTAAATTAAAAAATGACAACAGCAGTCTTGCTGAATGGCTTAGGTGGTTGTACACCAAAAGGTTGCAGGTTCGATTCCAGATCAGGGTACACACCTAGGTTTCAGGTTCAATCCCTGGTCAGGGTATGTACGGTAGGCAACTGATCGCTCTCTCTCTCTCTCTCTCTCTCTCTCTCTCTCTACCTTTTTCCCTCCCTCCCTCCTTCCCCTTCCTCTCTCTCTCAAATCAATAAACATATATTTGGGTGATGTTTTTTTTTTTTTAAATGACAACAGCTAATACAAGAATAGTCACCTGATGTGAATGAATCAAAATTATACCTATTTAACCAAACTGAGATCTGACTGGTATGGCTCAATTGGTTGCACATCATCCTGTGCACCTAAAGGTTGCTGGTTCAAATCCCGCAGGGCACATAGAGGGTTTGCCGGCTTGATACCTGGTAGAGGGTGTGCAGGAGGCAGCTGATAGATGTTTCTCTCTCGCTCCCTCTCCCTCCCTCTCTCTCTAAAAAAAACTAACCAAAATTATACCTATTTTTTTGTCAAATCAGCAAAAATATGTTTTTTGGGGTTTTTTTTTTGGGGGGGGGGGGTTTGGTGTGCCACAGAATTTTAGTAATTAGTTTTTGTGTGCCATGTGATGAAAAGGATTGAAAATCGCTGCACAGGCATTTCTCTTATCCAGGCCTCAGGCTCCTCATCCATAAAACCATGCCCTGTCTCCCCCAAGATCTTCCACGTGGAGCAAATGAACTCAAGAATCTGATCACACTTCCCAAAGTAGGGCAGAGCAGCACATCTGAGGCCCCTGCTGCCTGGAACACCCCCCCCCTCCCCCCGGCCTCCCCACACTGCATTCCCAATCTCAGCCGGCCACTCACTCCGGATCTGCTTCTTGATTTCCTTGGAGGGGTCCAGCCAGTTCTGCAAGAGAAGATAGAGTTCTTTAGAGGGCAGATGGAGAAGAGGACCCAGATAGGCCCAGGAGAGAGCAACATCCCAAAATAGCCCCCCACAGACCCTGGCGGGAGCACCTTCCCCGGCTGAGCCTTCTGGGCCCTTTTCCTGGGGCTGGGAGGTAAGGGAAAAGGCCTGGACTCACCCCCGAGCTTGGGACTCGGGGCTCTGGGCGGCATTGCCCTGAGGCAGCACATGAACAGGTAATACAGCTGCGGGGAGACGGTGGAAGGAGGAAACCAGGAGCCTCCCCGGAGTGGGGGAAGTGCCTCAGTTCCCCCAGGAAGCCATGGCTGGTTCTCAGATACCCATCTGGAGTGGCATTCAGGTCCCCAAGAAAGGGCTGGGGGATGGAGTGGACACAGAGAGCAGAAAGTGCCTAATCGAGATCTGACGGAACCCATGGGCTACCCCCAGGCCTATGGGGCCATAGGGAAGAAGTCTCCCCACAGCAGCCTCCCTGCCAGCCCTCTCCCCGGCCCAGGTACCTTCTGGCTGTCAGCATCACAGAAGGTCAGGCCGAAGTAGTCCTTCTCCAGGAGGTTGAGGTGCTCACAGACCAGGTCAAACAGCACCTGGCCCCGGCCGTGTTTCTGAAGCAGAGAGCGAAGCTGTGTGAGGCCAGCATCAGCTCCAGGGGGGATAGGGGGTGCCTCTGGCTCCGCCAGAACAGCATGCAGACCCCCAAGAGCCTTCCCGCACCCGAAGAGAGGTCAGCACTCCTGCCGCCCCGCTGGCTCTGAACCTAACGCCAGGTCATCAAGTGCCTTCTGCCATCCTCCCCAGACCTCAGACCTGCTCAGCGGGTGGGGAGGGAGTTGGGAGTCGGTGTGTGTGTGTGTGTGTGTGAGTGAGATTTCTCCTTCCTTACAGGGGTTAAGAGAAGGAGGCTAACTTGGACCCAAGGAACAGAGAATGAAAAGTCTAAGCTTTGGGTGGGAGAAGGAGAGAGGAACCACCTGAAATACGAGGGGCATGGACAGTGGGTTAGGGGAGACCCAGGACTCAGGGTCACAGTGTGACTCACCCTCCCCAGCCCTTCCCCTAACACTAAGTCTGAGTGAAATCCTACGCGGGCAGCAAGTGAGGTTCTATAGGGGCTCATGGGGCCCAAATCAGCCTCAGCTAGAAGCAGCCTGATAGAGCCGCCTTTCTAGCCCTCCCCCACACAACCAGGCTTCGTACCTCTCTGAACATCATCGGGGCCTGAGGACGCACAAGGTCAAACCCCAGAACCTATCTACCCTAAGCCCATAGAGGGTATGGGCACCAATAAAAGCGTTACAGGGCCGGGGGAGTGAGAAGCAGTTACTACTCGGAGAGGCAGGGACCTCCAGAGAGAGGGTGAGGCCCTGCACGGTCTGGCTAGGTCATAGGGGCTGAGACCAGGCCTCACTGTGGACAGCAGCTGCGGGAAGCCATGAGGTCCCTGAGCCGGGAGGAGTGTGGCCTGGCCTCAGCCAAACTCTACCCTCTCAAGGGCAGGATGAACTGCCTCTTGGGGCCAGGGTGGGTAAGAGAGAAGAGGTAGAAGATATCCCTTCATTTTGCCCCAAAGTAGGCCAGATGTTTATTCTGAAACCCTTCTATAGAAGAAATAAATATTTAAAAAACAAAACAAAATACCCCAACCCTGCAAAAAAGAGGGACCAGCCTCCCAGGGCTCAGAAGTCAGGCATGTCCCTTAAGATCCGGGCAGGAGGGAGAGAGGGAGTGGCTCCTGTAACCCTCAGCAGTTAGGCCACCCTCTGGACTCTCCAGAGGGCCAGGAATGGTGCCTGGGCCAGGGAAGAATCTCTAAGGGGGTGAGAAACAATTTGGAATTTAGGCAGGATTCCGAGCCTAGACAGGAAAAGAGAGACGCTAACTGTGAGGCCAGAGGGCTGACTCCAGAGAGGAGGTGTCTGCCCTGCCACCCGGTGTGGGACAGGACCCTGCCACAGGGTCTCTACGCGGCCCGGGGGAGTGTGTCTTTCCAATGGCCACCTCCCTGCGCCTGGGGAACACCCTTACCATAGAACCCTCAAGTGACCAGTTGTCCTAGAGGTAGTATCCTGGGCAGGGGGAGTTCACAAGGGAGGACCCCTCTCTCCACCCAATAAAAATGATTCTGGCCAAAACCGGTTTGGTTCAGTGGATAGAGCATCAGCCTGTGGACTGAAAGGTCCCAGGTTCGATTCCGGTCAAGGGCATGTACCTTGGTTGCAGGCACATCCCCAGTAGAGGGTGTGCAAGAGGCAGCTGATCGATGATTCTCTCTCATCGATGTTTTTAACTCTCTATCCCTCTCTCTTCCTCTCTGTAAAAAATCAATAAAATATATTTTTTTAAGAAAAATGATTCTAGTTGGAACAGTGTCTGCTGGGTCACAGAAGAGACTGGGCTGCAGATCAGCCCTTGGATGGTGGCTCCTCGCCAGGGTACAGCCACCCTGAGAAACCTTTTCCTGGTGCCAGCCTGGTGCCTCGTCTAATTCTATTTGCAATCAAAACAGGCCTCTCCAGGCCTGGATGCCACCACTGCAGAGGCCTGGCCAGGTCATCTCTCTGGGACACTCGAGTCGGTCCAGGACTCCATGACGAATGGATGGAGTGCACACAGAAGCCTGCTCTGCTCTGAGGCCAGCTGGCTGCGGAGGGGGCATGTGGCGCTGGGCGGTCCCTACCTCCACCTCACACTCATACTCAGAGGCATCGAGCAGAGTGACTCGGCAGATAGCGCTCTTGTATTTCTTGGCAATCTTCTGGGGCGACTTCTGGGCCTTGCTGGGTGTGGTCCTCTCTGACAGGCCATCAGCCTCCCCGTTGTCCTTCTCGTCCATGTCTAGGCTCTGTGGGTCCAACAGGAGAAGAGTTAGGTCAGCGAGCTTGAAATCACAGCCTTTCACCCAAATGAGATGCAACAAGGAGGCAGCTGGGGCTGTGATGGACCCCAAAATGAGCGCCACTGCCATCTAAGGTCCCTGGAGTGACCAGAGTCTGTGGTGGGTAGTGCAGGAGGAGAACCAGAGTTTCCATGTGCAACAGGGTGACTCCGGTGAGGGGTCCACTGCTCTCCTGCAGGCTCCTGCTGCTGGGGCGGCCTCCGCAGGCAGGAGCATCCCACAAAACCACCCCCGGTGGCCAGAGCTGTCCTGTCTCCCCAGAATATGCATGAGATATAAGAATACCTATCTGGTCTCCTCCTTCTTGGTCTGCCACTGGGTCCAGCCTGAGGTTTGGGGCTTGTGGACTAATTGAATGGAGGGGAGGGAGGTCTGAGCCCTGCCCTCTTGTCCGAACTCTACCCTGACACCCTCAATGCCCTTGGCCAAGTCCCTGCCCTGCCTGGGCCTATCGTGATTTAAGGAAGGAATAAAGTCAATGACTAGGTGATTCCTTGAGTCCCTTATAGCTTCAGGGTGATAAACTTGGGGCCACCCTGGGCTGGTGAAGCTAGAATGGACAGGCTCAGGAGGTAGGGAATGAGGTTGAAAGAACATGTGTTTTTGACATCAGATCTAGATTCAACTTCCACATCTGTCACTTTATAGCAATGTGACTTTAGCAACTCACCTTATCCTGCTGAGCCTCAATTTCCCCAAGTGCAGGCTACACTCTTAGGTATGGGAGAATTAAATATAAAAACGACACTGTGCTCAGCATGTAACTGGTCAGTAATAAGTCTTCATTTCCTCCTCCCCTCCTTCCTAAGAACGTGCCCCAGAGGATAGGCTGGGCAGGAAGAGGGCTGCCCCTGCTCTCCGGCACACACCTGTTCCGCAGGCCGAGTGTCCTGCTGGGGCGGCTGCTTTTCATTGGAGTTGGCCTCCGGGTGGCCGTGGCCTGCGGGGGTCACTGGGGTGGTCGCAGCAGCAGCAGCAGCGGCGGCGGCCCCAGGCTGCTGCGGGGCCTCTTCCTGAGCCTTCTTCACCTCAGAATCGGGGCCTGTCTCTGTTGTCATGGTGACCAGCACGC
This sequence comes from Pipistrellus hanaki, assembly GCF_964339955.1. Classification (NCBI taxonomy): domain Eukaryota; kingdom Metazoa; phylum Chordata; class Mammalia; order Chiroptera; family Vespertilionidae; genus Pipistrellus; species Pipistrellus hanaki. The sequence goes on along the minus strand of NC_140508.1, from coordinate 37,415,602 downwards.
CTGCAATGGCATGAAGAAGAACATGTGACGGGGAAAGGGGCAGCGATAGTGTGACAGAACAGAGCGAGGGGGGCAGGAACCACACGCAGAGAGAGACAGATGGAGACAAATGGATAAAGAGCCACAGAGAGAGGGAGGGGAGGAGGGAGGGACAGGAAGTAGGGATGGGGAGAGAGTCATGAGAAGTGAGGGGTTGGTGGGGACAACGGAGGTCACGAGCACTTCCCTCCCAACCTTGTGTACAATAGCTCCTCGGGGACTCTGATATCTTGTCCCAGGTCTGGAATGTGGGCCCTTCCCTGCACCACGAGAGTCTCTCTAGGGCATCAGGCAGGACTCAGCGAGGCTGTCTGCCCAACAACAGCAGGCTGAGGCCCCACGAGGCTACTGGCACACAGTGACCCCTCACTGAAGGCTGGCTACACTGAACTCAGTCAAAAGACCCTCCCGGCACTGACTGTGGGCAAGGCTCTGCAGGCCCCAGGCCTTGTCAATAATTCCTGCCCCGGTGACTTCACGGGGATGTTGTCAGGATGGACCCAAAGGGTAAGACGGAAAGGCATTCTTAACAGACGCACAGCCCTGCCCATGTAAGAGTCAGAAAAACTGGACTCAGGCCCAAGTTGGCCACAAATGGAGCATTCAGTTTACCTCTCTAGGACTCATCCAAAAAGCAAGGGACTTAGAAAAACTATTACATAAGTTATATATAAATTAGCTATTCTTATCCTTTTCTTCTCGGAGCAAGAAATGAGAGTTTAGAGAATCAAGGACCTATTGCCCAGGTATTCTGTGAAATAAGCCCACGGCAAGGATGGAAAAGGAGAGAGAACGGCATGGTCCCACTCTATATTTAAAAAACAAAACAACAACCTCAACAACACATCACCGTGTTTGTGCACTTGTAGTAAAAGATCGGAAAGATCAATCAGCAAACTTAAGAGAGGTTAATAATTTTAAATATACTTAAAAAAAAAAAAAAAAACCTCACAAGTTGGGTGTTTTTGAGGAAGTACCTATTCTGACCCTATCAGTGGATTCTCAAAGAAAAGTTTGGAATTAAAACCAGGGAACAGAGATATGGACAGGAACCCTCAACCCTTCCTCCAAATACACCTGACGCTTATGTGACACCTGGTGCCAACTCTGTGCCAGGATATAAATGAGAAAGAGCAAGACTTAGACCTGGCAAATCCCTCCCTGACCCCATCTGCCAGGAGAGGCCTCTGATGGACAGACAGGCAGACAGGTGCTGGATCTACCCTAGGGTTCCTCCCTGACCCCATCCAGTATGAGAGGCCCCTGATGAGCAGGCAGACAGACAGACAGACAGACAGACATCACAGCTACCTCCAGGGGCACATACCCCTACCCCACACTTGCTTTTTGCTTTTTAGTTTCTTTCCTTGCATTCCTGTGGGGCACCAGCCCGGCCCAAACCAAAGGGCACTGGACAGAAAGGCAGGAGCCCTGAGCGCCCAACTAGGCCACGAGGGAGCTCTGGGGCCCCGGACAGATCACAGACATCCTCAAACCCCAACGAATGGGTAATGAGTAAAAAGCGTTGTAAGCTGGAGCTCGGAGCACAGACGAGAGGGTTTGTTGTTACTGATGCTGCTAATAAAGCGGAAGATGAGGAGGAAGAGAAGGCCTTGGTGCACACACAATGCCTCATCCTCGCCCCGAGATGCTTCCCACTTACATCATCACCCTGGGCTTTACGGGATCACTTAAAGCCGTAGTAAAATAGAGGCTCTCTGTCGCTTGGGTGACACCAAGTGCTGACTGTGCAGGACACAAAGCAACAAGAGCTGCTCCAGGGAGCTCACCGCCCCAACAGACCTGCCCGCCTGGCTCGGGATCTCAGCCTGCGCTGGAGGATGTCGGCCATTATGCTAGATAAGGCCTAGAGGGAAGAGCCCTCAGCATAAATGCCTACTTAAGTGTGCTTTAAAACATACACACCAAAGAACCCACAGACTGAGTTGTATGTTTTTGCTGGAAGGAGCAGCATCCACATGACCCTCACGGGCCCAGGCAGCCCAGCGGCCCTGGCGCATCAGCTCCTCCCTCTGCCTCAGCCCACACTCTGAACCTCCCCTGACCTGGTCCTCTCGGACAGCCAGGAGAGCAATCTCAAATGAATACCCCAGTCTCCCGCTGTCCGGGTCTTCAGCAGAGCCTGCTGGCAGGGAAGACCTGGTGCTGGCAGAACCGCAGAGGAGGGGCACTGGAAGTCATTCAAGATGATTCCATCTCCTCTCTCTTACCGATGATTCCCAGAGAGCGAAAGAGACTTGCGTGACAGTCATTTCCTCAGACAGGTTTTCCCTCCCCCACCCCCTCCCCCCACTCTCCTCCCCTCCCGGCCTCCTGATGCCCCAACCCTCGCTGCTTCAAGCAAACCTCAACAGAAGCTCCTCGAAGGAGAAAACACTCAGGTCCAAGGAGGTGGCGGAAGCCTCCCGTAAGCACTGTGGCCGGGGCTGGCTAAATAAATGATGCCTCATCCACTCAGAGAGTTTGAAAGGATGACGGGGAATATCTGAATGAAAAAGCATGATACATAACAGTTTGCACAGATGGACCCTATTTTGATTAATATTTATACACAGTTACAGAAAAGTCAGCAAAGTGTGAACTTTGGTTGTTTTCAGAGAGTACTGATGATTATTTTCTCTTCTTTCTGCTAACAGAGTTCTCAATTCCTCTACTATACTTGGAGATTTCTTGATTTAAAAGCATTAGAGGCTGCCCAGCCAGTGTGGCTCAGTGGTTGAGCATCGACCTATGAACCAGGAGGTTATGGTTGGATTCCCAGTCAGGGGACATGCAGGGACTGTGGGCTCACTCCCCAGTAGGGGCCATGCAGGAGGCAGCCAATCAATGATTCTCTCTCATTATTGATGTTTCTATCTCTTTCCCTCTCCCTTTCTCTCTCAAGAAAAACATATTTTAAGAAAAGAATTAAAAATAAAAGCATTAGAGATTAAAAAATAATTTTTTTTCAAAGCAGATGGCTTGGTATGACAGAATGAGAAGGACATGAAGTCTGCTCAAACTTTAAAAAGAATTTACTAATTAAAAAAATATAATAACATTAAAATAAAAAATAAAGCCTATGATAAAATCCTTCTTTATTTTACAAGTCCAGGATAATGGCACGGTCCTCTCACCGGGCCACGGAAACCGAGCCAAGAACCTGGCCTTGGCTTCTGCGACAGCCAGTCACGTGGGCACAGCCTACAGGCCCCGGCCAGCACGGGCTGAGGAGCCCCCTGGCACCAGGCTGGCCCGGCACCGCAGGGGGCCGCGGGGAAGCATGCGCTGGTTCCTACGGCGCTCGTGCTACAGGGAGGAGGGTGCTCACCTAGGAAACGGTTCGACACCAAGCATGTGACTTAGATTTGCTTAGTTTCAGCCCCCAGAAGATTCTGGAGATTTGGTGACAGGGGACATGGCCCAGAGTTCTCAAAGAAGGGCTTGCAGGGTAGGAACGGAGGGTGAGGCGGAGAAAAGGGAGAACATAGACAGGAGATGGCAGGGAGGGCGTTTTGGCTGAATCGCCCTGTGAGGAAATGCCCAGAGAGGGGAACAGGTAGTGCTGAGCAGGAAACAGACAGGTGGCTTTGACATCCTGACTCCTCAGAACAAGAAGCCTATGAATGTGAGCTTCAAGCAGCCAGGCAGGAGGAGCAGGGGGAGGCGAGAAAAGGGAAGGAGCTGGGGGTGGAGCAGGCGGCCTTGCAGGAGTCAGGCGTGTGGCTACTGGGAGGGGCAAGGCTCCCATCGCTACACGCTGCTTCAGGCCAGGCCAGGGCCGCGACCTCACAGTCATCTCGGTGCCCTTCACGGGGCAGCAGGGCAAGGGCCAGACCTAGAACCCAGAGTCTGGGTCTAGAACTAGCTCGCTCTGTGACCTCACTAGTAAGCAAGCGACTTCACGTCTCTGAGTTTAGGTGGCTTTGTCTAAAAGCCAGAGATAGGCCTCCTTCCCTCTCAGGGTGGTGATGGAGATTCAGGAAAGTAACACTGAGAGAGCGCTCAGCACGGTTTGCGCCCAATCAAACGACCCTGAGACGGTCTGTAATTACAAGCAGTAGTGGGAAGCCACGGTAGGGAGTGGCCTGAGAACCAGGAGTTCAGAAGTGTGCACCCAGAATGGATGCAGAAAGACGTTCTAAGAGACGGAGGCCAGCAAGGCCTGACTGATGACCCTAAACATGAAATCCAATATGCGTGGGATTAGCAAAGCGGGGAGGGCAGCCAGCCAAAGTCAATGCCGACGGGGCCTACACCAGCCCTGCCTGGAGGAGGGAGCCCATGAGGCCCAGGATGCTCACTTGGTGGGTCTGGGGCCAGCCTCGAAGGCTGTCAGCATTGCAGCCACCTGCTGGCTCCTCCTCCGGGGGCACTCAGCAGCCCCCCCCACTGTGGCTTTCCATCTGGTGGCCCAGCCGAGGCAACAGCCACTTGGCCTGCTGTGGTGCCACTCATTAAAATGAACAGACAGATTTATACATCAGCCCTCCGACCGGGGCTAGCATGAGTCAGCATCCCTGAGTCCAAAACCTTGGATTTGTTCTTTTTCTTTATTCCCACAGCCTCTACTCAGGTGCAAGTTACTCTAATTCACTCTGCATGGCTTCCCCAGCCGCCCCCATGGACTCCCTGGGCACTGGGGCCTTCCTAGGGTTTATTCTCCACAGAGGAGCCACAAGGACCTTTTCAAAACTCCACCCGGATGCCCTCTTTAAACCCGCCAATGGCTTCCCACCAAAGGAAAACACAAACGCTTCACCAAGGCTACCCATGGCCCCTGCCTCAGCTTCCACTGCTGCCCAACCATCACTGTGAGCCTGCCATACCGGCTTCCACCTGCTCCCCAACCACGCCAAGCTTGCCTCTGCTGTGGGGTTTGCCCTTAAACGGTACGGACAGTGGGCTTGTCCCCTAAATCTTGGCCGTGGCAGTTCTTACCCTTCAGATCTCAGTCTATGCACCCATGGACCACTCTGTCTAAAGTGGATCTCTCCCCCTCATGTTTTTGGTTACAGCGTGCTGACATTTTGTTTTTGTTTTTTGTTCTTTTTGTCACTTTAACCACTTTAAAGTATAAATTGGGTTTTAATTACATTCACAATGTTATACAATAATCACCACTATCTAGTTCCAAAATTTTTCGTCACCCCAAGAAGAAACTCTGTACTCATTTAGCAAGCATGCTGGATTTTTTCCCCAGAGCAACTATCACAAACAAACCTTATATTTATTGATTGGTTTACTTATTTGTTTCTATTCCTCCTCTGGAACATAAATTTCATAAAGACAAAACTTTTATATTAATCACATTCACCATTACCTCCCGGGCTTAGTGCTATTTTCAATAAACAACAACAACAAAGCTAACATATCTATAGTTTGCTATTTGCCAGACACTAATCTAAGCACTTTACATCAATTTCACATCTAATTTTTATAAGAACCTATACTAGAGCTCTCATTATCTCCATTTTATAAAAGAAGAAACTGAGCAGTTAAGTAACTTGCCCAAGATCTACAGCTAGTGAATGGCAGTGCCAGAATGTACACGTAGGGGTCTGGTGTCAGATGGATGGGTAGATGGACAAATGGGCAAACACAGGGGTAATGGGTGGGTGGAATACCAACAAGACAAATCTTAAGTCTTCTCAACTGAGGACCAGAGATGGGGGCTGCATTCACCTTGGGAGTCTTTCTGGGTACCAGCCAGCCAGCCAGCCTGTCCTGATGATGTATCAGCTCTTACTGACTTTTCCATCCAAACTCCTGATATTATCAACCTTCCTTTCCTGAGGAGGACACCCAGGCCCAGAGAGGCGGACCAATTTGCCCAAGGTCATGAGGCTGAGCCAAGTCTCTCTGACTCCCGAGTCCACCTCACTACATGGCAGCTCAGCAGCTGCAGAGGGCTCCTGCCCGTACTAACTCCTGCCAGGGGTGAGGCTGGCCATGGAAAAACTCCAGGATTGAAAGGGAAGGTTGGTTTCAGTTCTGCCACTTCCCATCTGAGAGGCCTTGGGCCAGTCACTTCCCCTTTCTGAGCGTGCTTCCTCATTTGTCAGACCGGGGTGAGAGCCCCTGTCCTCCCCCTGCAGAGCAGGGCCATGCACACACAGGAGGTGAGAGGAAGAAAAGCACTTTGAAATACGAAAGCTAAGTGTGGGGAGAGCATGTCACAGATGTTTACAATATGTGTACCAGGACATATGCATGCACATGCATCACAGTGGAACAACACTGGGGCACATACAGTCGTGAACAATTACTCCCCAGCCAGTAAGGCTGTCTCTTCCAAATCACAGACACTAACAACATTTGCCCAGGATTTCTGGGAATTCTGAACCAGGCAGAAACTATGGTAGGAGGGAGGTAAAGAGAGGGAGAAATGGAGCAGGCGTGGGAGACACAAGACACCCAGAGAATGCACGGCAGAAAGTGTAATTCCTCTGTTTTGAATGATGTTTCCATAATCACGGTTACGAGATAACGGTTCGTTCTTTTGGGAAGTCAGGGGTCACATCTCCTCCATCCCCTAGAACCACGCTTCTGAAGCAGGAGGCTGACCTCTAGGCCTGTCAGAGCTCCCCTGCCTGCAGACTTCTGCTTGGCCGATGGGGGTGCTAGCAGGAGGTCAGAGGGTGAAGGAGAGAGAGGTCGGGGTGCATCTTCCCAGTTTCCCTCCCTGTGGTTCTGGTAGAGGCCGAGCCCCTCTGGGACAGTTCCTTGCACAGGCCCAGCCATCGCTGAATTCTGTGAACACGGCCCCACCTCTCTGCTCCTTCAGGCCAAGGGGAGGCAGCAGCTCCTGTCACTGTAACAGCTCCTGGAACTGTTAGTTTGAAGGCACCACCTGCGGGTGCCCTTAACCCTGCCCACACCTTTACTACCAATTAACGCAGTTGAAGCACCTGATGTGTACACCAAAATGGAATTCTATTTTCCCTCAAAATCTGACAGATACACCTCCTATCACTAAATATAACAGAAAGTAGAGAGGGAGGGAAAGAGAAACCAGGAAGTAGCAATGTAACCTACTGGTTAAGGATAAAATGGGAAACAAGGAGATCTCGATCAAGTCCCTTTGCCTCTCTGTGCCTGTATCTGCATCTGTGCAATCCTCATGATAATCTGTGCAATCCTCATGATAATCTGGCCCACCTCACAGGGGTGCTGTGAGAATCGAATCAGATCATGCCCATAAAGCACTTGGCACATGCCAAAGCCCCCTTAGTGCTCGAGAAACGTCAGATATTCTCATCTCAGTGCTAAGTCTAAAGAATGAAATGTTAAGAAGAGCATTCCCTTGGAGAAGGAATTACTGAATTAATTTCTCTTTTTAGGGGGTTCTCTGTAAAATTTTTCTATGAACATGTATTACTTTTGGCGTCAGAAAAGAATTAAAGAAAAACGAGAGAGAGAGAGAGAGAGAGAGAGAGAGAGAGAGAGAGAGAGAATGAGAGAGGGAGGAGAGAGAGAGAATGAGAGAGAGAGAGGGAGGAGAGAGAGAGAGGATGAGAGAGAGAGAGGGAGAGAGAGAGAGAGAGAGAGAGGAGAGAGAGAGAGTATGAAAGAGAGAGAGAATGAGAGAGAGAGAGGGAGGAGAGAGAGAGACACTGCCGCTGTTAAGACTTGTTCTTTCTCTCTGGAGAGGATCTCTTCCATTGGGATTTCCCCAGGACGGAACACTGGAACATTCACTTCCTGGAGTGACAATCTCCGGTGGATGGGAATGAAATGACTGCCTGCTGGAGGGAGGAGGGAGGAGGGGTGCAGGGTGCGAGAGCTGCCTCTGGGGCTCGGTACCACCCTCCCAGCCGGTCTTGGGAGCTCCTGAAGGAAGCCGAGGGGCTGACAGGGGAGCTGGGCCACAGTGGTTCTTACTGCTGCTCAGCTCCCAGGAGACAAAGGAGAGATGGCAATCTGTCAGAGGCCTGTGGTACCCATGGGCACCGCGTTAAATAAAGCCAAGCAATGTGAAGAGGCTGCCACGGGTTAGCACTGGCTTCCTGCCCAAAAGTTTCATGTGCCACCACGGAGCCACAAACTGATGTGCAGTTGTGGGCCAGGGACCATGTGACATGCCCAGAACTGCGGAGTAACAGCATCCGAAAGGAGAGATGCCTCCCTCCTGGGCCACACTGACTGCGGAGGCAGATAGAGACCGTCCTGTAACTGGCATCCGCTGAGAGCCGGGCTGTGGGCTGGTTCTCTTCCGGGCTTTCTCTCCCTGGAGCTGCACAAGGACCCAACAGGGTAGGTGGTGGGCTTACCCGTCAGGCCGGCCTGGCTGGCCAAGGTCACACGGCCAGTCAGATCGGAGAGAGCCAGGACTAGGACCCAAGTGGGTGGCTCAGGGTCCCACGCTCTTTCCCCTCAATCCTGCTACCTCCAACTTGCTGTCAACCATGTAACCAAAGCTACTGTTGCTCTGGATATGGAAATAATAACAGCAGTATCAACCCCTCCCACATGCAAGGCGCTTGACAATTTAAAGGATCCTTTTAGAATAATCATTTCACATGACCTCACTGATCAGCAGCGAGTGAGGGGAAGCACAGAACAGCAGCTACGAACACGGGCTTTGGGCCAGTTTGAATCCTTTCCCACTGGCGTGGGGACCTTGGGCCAAGTTGCTTAACCTCTCTGAGAGCCAATCTGAGCATTTAAACTGAGGGTAACACCTTGCACGCCTCAAAGACGTTTAGTGAGGATTAAATGAGAGACTGCACTAGGAGCTCACGCTGGCACCATGTTTGCAGGAGAGCAGCGATGGCTCCCGTCAGTAAGCATGTCTGGACCATTCAGATGAGCACAATGAGGTCCAGAGAAGAGAAGGAACTAGCCCAAAGGACATGAGGGGTATAAGCAGCAGCAGGGTTCAGGCAGCCACTTACAATGTCTTGAAAGAATCTGAAAATTTCATAGGTGAGCTCCATCCTGGGTGAGTGACAGAGGGGTTTGCCTTGGACGTCCCCACCCTTTGAGGGTGACAGAGACAGGGCCCCCCCACACACTGGCCCTTCATGCCCTTGCCCCCTCAGGCTCTGCCGAGAAGGGAGGAGAGGAGGGAAAGGAGAAGGGAGAAAGAAGCTGCAGACCCTCGGGCACACCTCACAGTCTATGACTCTTTCTCTCATTTGACTTCCTTTAATGGTTTAAACACTATAAAAATTCATTGTCAGCTTTATTTAGAATACAGTAACATTGGAAGCAACTTTAAATGTCCAAGTTAATGAGGACTTACTCATTCCATTAATTACAAAGTAGCACATACCTATCGTGAATATTTTTGAGATAGATTTTATATGTAAAGACATGGAAAGATGTCAAGACATCACTGAATGAAAAAGATGCAAGTTCTAAAACAACAATGCAATTTATGGTCCCATTCTGGTGCGTATGCTTATGTAGGCATAGGAAATATCCTGCTATTGGCTACTTCTAGAAAGAAGGATTTTGGTTGGGGAGCCAAGGACAGAATACACTTCTGAATTATTAGGATTTTTTCACATATTTCTTTTGAAATTAAAACTAAAATAAAACAAATATAGTATTTAAAAATATGTATTTTGGTCAGTCTTATTTACTTCCCATAGTACCTGCTCTAACTCCATTTGTGCCTGTAAGTATAGTCTATCTATGGGCATACCTAATTTACTCCACGTTAAGTGCTCATAATTGTAGGGTTTTTTGTGTGTGTTTTTTAATTTAACACTAATTGTATCAGAAATATTTCCACATTATTATATCTTGACAGCTAACATTCATGGGTGCTATACGATGTGCTAGTTACATACATTTAAGGCTTTATAAGCCTTAAATCATTTAGTCTTGATGATAATCCTAGAAGGAGGTACTTGGACTATCCATATTACAAATGGAGAAACTGAGGCTTAAAAAGATTAATTGGCCCGGCCGGTGTAGCTCAGTGGTTGAGTGTAAACCTATGAACCAGGAGGTCACAGTTCAATTCCCAGTTCCAGGCATATACCTGTGTTGTAGGCTCGATCCCCAGTGTGGGGTGTGCAGGAGGCAGAGCTGATCGATGATTCTCTCCGATCATCGATGTTCTGTCTCTCTCTCCTTTTCCTCTCTGAAATCAATATATATATATATATATATATATATATATATATATATATATATATTTTTTTTTTTTTTTTTAAGATGAATTGTTTTGCCAACATCTCACGACTAGTAAGGACACAAACTAGACTTGAGCCCAGGTCTGTGTGCGTCCTAAGTCCTTGCTGGGAACCTCTGCACCCTGCTCCCCTCTCGGATCCTGAGTGGTGAGTGAGAAGAATGTGGCGAGTAAGGATGAGGAGACTCGGGTCCTGGGTCTAACATTTCCATTACCTTGGACAAGTCACTTCCCATCTGCTTCATTCACTCCGACAACTCTTTCACCAAATCACTGAGCTACATGCTGAGGACACAACGATGAGTCAAATATGGCCCCTGCCCTCAGGGAGATGAGAGCCTAGCCTGGATCTCTTCCTGCACCTGCAGGATCTAGCCCCTCTCCCACCTCCGTCACACGCGGAATGAAATGAATAAAGGATGATGCAAAGGAGCTTCAGGGCACAGCTCCATATGCTGCACGGTAAGTATTTCTGTGGCTGTTCGAGGCTGCTTATTATTTGATCCGCTGGATGTTCCAAAACGTTCTCAATCATCTTCCTATTGTCAGGCACTTAGTCCCAATTTGCTGCTATTATGGAGGGAGCTCTGATGGGGATTCATCCAAGGGAAATTATTCAAAGGGGGAAGAGGGGGGAAAGGCAGATACACAAAGAAGATGCTGCAAAACCTTGGAATGGCTGGAGGAAGACAAGTTCTTCATCTTAGACTCACGAGCCTCGAGCGGAAGTCATGGTCCTGGTGGCCTCCCCTCCCCCAGACCTCCCCTTCCCCCAAGCAGCTGAGCCGCACACCACCTGAGGGGGCAGGCATCTGCTGTGGTTTCAACCTCCTTCCCACACCAGCCCCCTCGGAGCCCACAGGCCTGGTTCTTTCCTGCAAGACAGTCCACAGCCTCCCTGTGGTTTTCACAGCTGCCAAAGGGACCTTCCCAAGCACCGATCTGTCATGCCCCCATACATGCTTGTGCAGACCAGACACCTGCAGAGACTCCCAGAGCCTCCAGGCTCCCGGTCAGGGGGAAACTCCTCAGCCTGACATTTAAGAGAGGCGGAGGGCGGAGGGCGGATGTTTACTGAGCCCCTGGGACGCGCCGGCCCTGCACTGGGTCCTCCTCAGAACCACCACCTCACATGGGCTCGGCGAGACAGGTGTGTTTATCCCCATTCTACAGATGAGGAAACTGAGGCGCAGACCAGCTAGGTGATGTGGCTGAGGCCACATGGCGAGCACACAGCGGAGTTTTTACTAGATCTGGTGGATTTCAGAGCTTTGCCAAAAGACCCAACACAAGCTGACTTTCTGAGTCACCTCCCAGCACCCCCAGCCCCTGCGCCATCTGCTCGGCGCACACCAGACATCTGCTCTTCTTCAAGGCATCCCGGTTCCCTTCCCCTCTGACTCGGGAGCATGGATGCCCTCCCCACAAAACGATCCAAATTCCACTTGGTCTTCGGTGCCCAGAAGCCTTCTCTGATCACCAAAATAGAAATCCCTGCTTAGCATATGCCATAACTCGCCCTTTCCCTTCCCTGTGTCCTGTCTGTGCCTCCCGACTAGACCACAAGGCCCTTCAGGACACGGCTCTGACCCCGTGCTGTCTGCATTTGGATCCTGGCTTCCCTGAGACCCAGCCGTGTGACCTTGAGCCCCTGTCTCCCCTTTCTAAGCCTCAGTTCCCTCCATCTGTGAAAGGGGAAATGAAGAATTCCTGTCTCACAGGGTTTCGGGAAGCGTGTATGAGCTACACAGGGTAAGCCCTTCAACCAGAACCTGGCGTGTAATAAGAGCTCAACAAATGCAGGCTGCTACTAGTCTTCACAAGCCTCCCACTCACAAAGGTCGTGGTACCAGCCATCCGCCCAGGCTCAGGACCCCTCCCTGCATGGCCTCCCCTACCCCGGACTAGCTGATGCCCTGCATTTACCCACCTTTCTGTTTCCCGGCCACTGGAGCCCTCCCAATGTGGCCAATGGCAGCAGGAAGTCCAGCGCATCCCTACTTCTAGGAGGCCCTCACCAGGAAGCGGAGGTCAAGGCCCACCCCTCTCTCAGGCCTCCAGCTGGTACCTCTGTGCCCCTACCCCTCAGGACCGCCCCCCCCCCCCCCCCCCGCAGAGCACTCCGGCCACAGAACCACCCCTGACTCAGACCCAACACACACACCTCTGCACCTGGACCAACCCTGGCACATCAGCCATCTGGCTCTGCTGGACACCCGCCTGGTGGTATTCCAGATACAGCCCCAGGTGTAATATCATGGTAGCGAGAGGGGCTCTGGACTCACACAATCCCACCCTTTCCAGCTGTGTAACTTCAAGCAAGTGACACAACCTCTCTGAACCTCAGTTCTCCACCTGTAAAAAGTGGGTAATGATAGCACTACCTGACAAGGTTGCTGTGAGATGCTGCAAAACCCCTTATTATACTGTATGGTACACAGTAAATGCTCAATAAATGCCTTCCCTCTGGCTTTATAGACATTATTCCAGACACAGATTATTACCCCCTTTTAATGACGGGGACACACAAGCCCGGAGAGGCCCACAGTGATGTCCATCCTGAAGCTAACACAGATGCACTTCCCACCTGAGGTCCCTCCCCTGCCCAGAGGCTCAGCCCCAGAACATCCCAGGGTCCTCTCAGCCCTGCACATTCCCCGGAGAGCCCGGTGCAGCCAGCTACCCGCTGCCTCAGCCCTTGCCCACTCTCTGTGAGGCAGCCTTGCCTCTCTGCCTCACACTTTGTGGGCGAGGGCTGATCTGGGGGAGGTCAATGTAAGGCCCCACCTAACGGCCCAGCCTGGGTATGTCCTGGGTATGGGACAGCCACAACCACAGGGAAACAGGCGTTTGGGTTGCAAGAACCCCAAATCAAGGGATAGAAGACCAGGTCCATGGCGCTGGCTTCCCCACTCAGTTGCTTTATGACCTTGGACAAGTCACTCTTCCTCTCCAGGCCTCATTCATCCTGGCAACACTTACCCAGTGGGGCCTCCAGGACCAGCACTGCTCGGTGGGAGCAAACCCCCATGAAGCTTACAGAGCTGGGCCCGGGGAACCGCCATGGGACCCAGGGAGGGTTAACAGGAAAAATGCCCCTCGCCCTGATCTCCTCCAGGACGGCCTTCAGGTGCCCCTCGAGGGACCGTACTCTGCACACCACAAATATTGCCCCTGGAATCTCTGGGCAGCATGGCCTCAGGCTGGCCAGCAGAAGCCAGCTCCATCCCTGTAGGAGCTGGCACAGCCTCCTGGGCCACGGTGGCTCGGAGAGGAGGCTGGCACGGGCTGCCCCTGCCGCAGGCTCCATCTGGAGGAACGGATGGACAGGCGGCTCACAGCCTCTCTCCTCCACACCCTTGCCCAGGACTGGCGGCTCCGAGTCTTCCAGGAGCTCCTGAGGGCACAATCTTTCAATCCGGCCCGAATGCAGCTGCTTCTGGAAGACTCCTAGTGGAGCTGGGGCAGGGAGGATGGAGCAGCGGGACCCACAGAGGTCCTAACTCCAGTCCTCCTATATCCCCACCTTTGGGTGCAGAGGAGATGCTGTGCAGATCCAGAAGTGACGGCAGGAACACATGGGCATGTTTCTCTCCCACCAAAGCTCAGATCTCCAGGGTGAAAGCAAGGGCCATGGCCGGCAGCGGAGGGCGAGTGCACCCTCAGAACTCCTTCCTAGTCCCTATACAGCCCCCCATAGAGCACCCTGGGCCACAGCTCTGCCAGGCAGTGCCCTCTGCTTCCAGGAAGTACTCCACTGCCCCCACCCCCGATCTATCCTCAAGACCCGAGCCTCTAGAGCCCTGGACATCCCCCAGAGTGAAGGTGCCAGACACAACTGGGACCAGCAAGTCCTCTCTCTCTAATCAGTGGGACAACAGCTGCCAAAGCAATGCCAAGGCCACCCCAAGCTTTGGGGGCCGTGGAGGAGGGTGGGGTGGAAGTGAGCCTGGAGTGGGGAGATGCCTGCACCCAGGGGTTAGGGCAAGGGCAGGGGCTCCCTGGCATCCCGGCCGCAGGCCAAGCCCGGACAGTCATGCAGCATCGGAAGCGGCTGGAGAGAGCGCCAGGGCCCTCGACCTCCACGGAGGGGGCGGAAGTGGTCTTGAAAACAGAGTGGGGTGTCGGTGGTGGTGGGGGGAGACGGATGGGGGCGCAGCAACCTTCTATCCCTACAGCAAGCACCAGCTCCCCACCTCCCCGCCTCCCTCTCCAGGCCTTGGGGAGGCTGCGGAGCTGGGAGGCAGGGAGGAACAGCAAGGACCACCCCACACTGGCCAGGGGGCAACAGCCTGCAAACTCCGTCCCTCTCAGTCTCGCCCCCGGTCCTCCCCCAACAGTGGAGTCTGGGCCTCCAAGTGCCGAGCCGCCCCCACCCCCCTCCCACCTGGTCTCCCCCGGTGCCTACCTGAGCGGGGGAGTCCCCATGCCGGCAGGCTGGGTGCGGAGCGCCCTCTCGGCTCCCGGGTGGCAGGCCTGGGGCGGGGCGGCGCGGAGCGCGGCGGGCTCTGCGGAGCAGCCTGTGCCGCGCACCCCGCCCGCTGATGGATGCCGACTGCAGCAGCAGCGGCGGCGGCGGCGGCGGCGTGCGCCGGGGCCGGGCTCCGTGCCCACAGCCCCGGGCCCGGCGCCCAGCGCGGCCACCCGCCCCCGCCCGCCCGCCCGGCCTCCAGCCCAGCCCCGGAGCCGCGCGCCGCCTGCTCCCTCGGGCCGCCCTGCCCTGCCTCCGCCTCCTCTCCCCGCCCGGCTCCGCTCCCGCTCCCGCTCCCGCTCCCTTCCTATCGCCCAGGCTCCCGGGCCACCTCCTCCCGCGGCGGCCGGAGCAGCGGCCGGACCTCTGGGAGACCTTGCATCAGAAGCCAACGCTTGGCTCTCCGCTGTCCCCACCGGCCCAGGCCAGTCTCCGCCCTCCTGGCTGGGCCAAGCCCGCTTGGGGGCTCCGCAGGGAGAGAGGAAGGAGAGGGGAGGGGAGGGAGGAGGGGAGGGAGGAGGGAGGACCCCTGACTCAGAAGGGGTGACTCAGTCTCAGTGGGCCTCCCAGCCCACCGAGCCAGATACCCTCTCCTCCCAGGCGGCTCAGGGGGCCATCGCCCTGGGACTCGGGGCTCCTCCCCTGTGAGGAGGAGGTGTGTGCAAACGTCTCCCGGGATCCTGTGTGTCTGAGTGTGTGTGTGTGTACATATGTCCATGTGTGCTCCAGGGACAAGGACCATAGGGGACACGGGGCCCAGGTACAGACGTGTGTGAGCCCATGCTGGGTGTGCTCCCGGGTTCCAGGCAGGTGGGAGGGGCCAAGGGGCCTGGGCCACCAAGGTCATCGCTGAAAACCAAGGGAAGCCCTGTTCCGCCCCTCCAGAAGCACCAACTCCCAGCCACTGCATGCACCCCCTCTTCAGTCAATCAGCAGGCCAGGACCTCAAACAGCAGAGGAACCTGGGAGGCAGAGGGCCTGGGTTCCAGACCAGCGGGGCCACTGACTCCAGCAATACCTTCGGGCAAGTTGCTCTCCTCAATATGCAAACAATGAAAGAAAGGGTTGGAAGTACCAATCTCTAGGGGCCCCAGTTCTCTGCAGGAAGGCCTGGAGAAGATGGTAGGTAACCCACAGCATGATCTCCAAAAGTTTCTGTCGACGGAACCAGTTTGGCTCAGTGGATAGAGCGTCAGCCTGTGGACTGAAAGGTCCCAGGTTCGATTCTGGTCAAGGGCATGTACCTTGGTTGTGGGCACATCCCCAGTAGGAGGTGTGCAGGAGGCAGCTAATCAATATTTCTAGCTATCTATCCCTTTCCCTTCCTATCTGTAGGAAAAAATCAACATATATATATATATATATATATATATATATATATATATATATACTTTTTTTTTTTAAGATACCTGAAAAGGTTTAAAAAAAACAACACAAAAGTGGGTCCACGTTTGTAGCCATATGACCCCTACTCCCTAACCATCCCCACCTCCTGGCATATACATTTATTCTTTTAATTCTTCAAATAATTCCTGAGTACCTATCAGTGCCAGCTATAGTTCTAGGCACCACAGAATCCACCACCTGGAAACCACAGATGTCCAACGCCAGGGGAAAGTGAGCCGAGCCTTCTGTCCTTCCTGATGCAGTTCCCTCAGTGTCACCCTCACCAGAATCCATCTCTACTCCCACGCTCCAGGGCAGGTAACTCCTCCCCTCACGCCTCCTCCCAAGGTGGTGCTCCTTCATGCTGACATCCCACCCTAGGTCCTAGTGCCAACACTAAGGCCTCCACAAAACGAGGCTAGGCCCTCTCCTCAGCACCCCTCAGAGAACCCACGATGGCAACTCTGTCCCTTCTCCCCACCCAGGAACCAAGCCTTCTTTTCTCCAACTTAAACACAATGAACTCCTCCAATGTTCCCAAGACCCAGTTTCCGGTCCCCTCGCTCTCCCTGCTGCCCACTAGGAAGCAGAAGGAAGCCAGCTCCTCCCCATCCCAGAGAACAACCCCCCCCCTCCCCCCCCAGGAGACAGGAAGATGGCAAAGTTAGCCCAGGGCCAATTCACAGAAACACCAGAGTCCTGCTGGGCAGACTTCCTCACAGATTTCCTCCCGGGCTTTGGACTCTCCACTCCCCAGACTCTCAAACTCAGCTCTTCCCAGGAACTCGGGGGCATGACCTTGGACAAGCCACGTTGCCACTGCGGAGGCTCTGTTCACTGTACATTGCAGTTCACTCCACATTGATTCATATGAATGAGTAGAAGGATCAGAAGACTCAGGAGCTACACCAGATGAATGTATTGTTTCATATGCTCATTGGCTAAGAGATTCTTGACCGCCTGCCTTCAAGAATTTTTATTCCACGTTGACTCAGCTTCCTCGGCTTGCTGGCATTCCCAACCCTGGGCTCCTGTGGGCGGGACAGAGCCGCGTGGCCAAAGCCCTTGGTTCCTCCTCCACCAACTCTCCTTCCTTGGACCCACCCCCTTCCCCTCCTTCCCCCAGCGGGAGCCCTCCCCCTGCTCCCCTGGGGCAAGGCCACTTTCCCACCCTCCTTGGCGGGATAGAGCCTCTCACTTTCCCAGACAAATCCAGGCTACATTCCAAAGACCCAGGCAGGACGTTCCCAGACATCATTCTGGATTAATACCCAAAGAGCCCATTTTACTCCAGGATAGAGGGGCCACACAGAAAAATTAGGTTGCTTCTATTATCATTATTTCTGTTTCTTTATTAATACTATCATGACCATTATTATTATTATTATTATTATTGACTAACATTTCTCTAGCACGTTCTAGTATGTAAAGTACAGTCATGGCAATCTTCACATCTTATGAGATCCATCACCCCTCATTTTATAAATGGACAGGCTGAGGCCCAGAGTGGCGAGTGACTTGTCCAAGGTGACACCGCACTGGAACATGGGCTTTCTGGACCAGCTACTTTCCACATAACCCCCAACAACCTTTTCTAGAGAAATCTGG
Organism: Pipistrellus hanaki; assembly: GCF_964339955.1. Classification (NCBI taxonomy): domain Eukaryota; kingdom Metazoa; phylum Chordata; class Mammalia; order Chiroptera; family Vespertilionidae; genus Pipistrellus; species Pipistrellus hanaki. The sequence continues at coordinate 37,397,951 of NC_140508.1, read as the reverse complement.
TTGGGGAGCAAAAGGGGGCTGGGGCACTCTCTGAATAACACACAACCGTAGGGGCATTCAGTTAAAATCTTTACCCCGGGTACTTGGCTGCTTTCATTCCACAGGCAGGGAAACTGAGGCACAGAAACAGGACCCGACCCTATCTCAGGAAAGCCGCCGTGGACAAATGCAAGAAGGAAGAGGACCCCTCACCTCTCCTAATGAACAGGTCTCTTCGGTTCTTTCGGGTCCGAACTCTGCTTCCAGCCCTGGCTCTGTCATTTCTTTCTGTGTTACTTGGGCAGGTTATTTGACCTCTCTGAGACTCAGTTTTCTCACCTATAAAAGGGGAGAAATTCTTCCTGCTCTACTTCTGTCAGAGGGATGCTGTGATGGGGAGGTCAGCGAATGATGGCAGGACCCCTCATCCCTCTCTGGTCTGCCTAGAATGTAGGAGAAATTCTTGATGGCACAAATTGTCAGGGCAGAGGAAAGCCAGAAGAAGAATGGAAATGATTCAGTCCATTGGCTGGGAAGGCAAAGCACACAGTGTGAGCCACAGCCCCCCCTGGCCACTCATGGAGCAGAGACTAAACCAAACATTCTATGCAATGCCTCTTTCACCCCTCCCCCACCCCCCTTTATCTTTGGAATGAGAGACATGCCAAGGTCACCCCATGTAGTCAGTGGTCTCTGCCATGGACCCCCCAAATAGCCAGTGAGTGGTCTTTGACTTCCAGTCACCAGGGGCCCCTTGATTCCTGGGCGGGCAGCGGGGGTGGCCAGCACTCCTAGCCCAAGGATTTAATCTTTCATTCAGCAAGCGGTGACGCTCACACTCAACAGTGGCCCTGAGGAAGGAGAGAGATTTTGGGGAGCGTCCACCCTTGAATTCACAATCAGTCCAGTTGGGGAGCATGGCCTACAAACCAGAGGGCCTGTAAGAGGAAGCACCATCATTTCCTGAGTACTGACTGGCACCAGACAGTCATTTGTTTAATCCTTACAACAATTCTCCAGCATCGGAATTACTGACTCCTCTCACAGGCGAAGTGATAGAGGCGTTAACGGCATCCCAAAGTTCACCCCACCAATGCATGGCAGGCCACGTGTGCCTGATGTCATACCCTGAGCTCTTCCCCCTGGCTCTAGAATGGGGCTGCTCACGATGGCAGCCACTAAGAACCAGCGGATACTGAGCACTTGAAATGTGGTACTTGCAAACGGAGATGAGCTGTAAGTACAAATCACACTATAGATTATAAATATTTGATGAAAGAAATGCAATGTATCTCATTAATAATGTTTTTGTATTTTGGGTGTATTGGATTAAGTACATCATTAGAATAATGTTATCTGTTTCTTTTTGCTATTCTTCATGTGGCCAGTAGAATTTTTAAATTACATAAGTGGCTCTCATCGATAGGGCACATTACATTTCTGTTGATCACACAGGCTCAGACGCACTATGTCCTCACCCAGCCCATGGGGCTCAGAAAAGGCTTCCAGGAGGAGGGGATGCCTAAACTGAGCTGGGACAAAGGCACGATCTTGAGAAGAGGGCATTCCAGGGCAAGAGAGCTGCAGGGCACTTGGTTTGGCCCCAGAGGGCTGTAAGGCCTGGGTGGGCTGAGCTGCAGCCCCAGGCAGCGGAGCACTGGGCCAGCTCCGGAGGAAGCTACCAGAGCCAAGCTTTCCAGAGCAGCATGACCACGAGCCTGGGAAGTTCTGCCAGGCAAGGCTACTCTCACTAATCCTTTTTTTTTTTTTTTTTTTTTTTTTAATATATTTCATTGATTTTTTACAGAGAGGAAGGGAGAGGGATAGAGAGTTAGAAACATCGATGAGAGAGAGACATCGATCAGCTGCCTCTTGCACACCCCCTACTGGGGATGCGCCCGCAACCAAGGTACATGCCCTTGACCGGAATCGAACCTGGGACCTTTCAGTCCGCAGGCTGACGCTCTATCCACTGAGCCAAACCGGTTTCGGCTCTCACTAATTCTTGACACTCTCTGGAAGGCCCTGTGGACGGCTGTTCTGAAGGGAGCAGGCAGGGTGGACAGGTAGGGACCTCTCCCTCCAACTGCCGCTCCATCCTCTCCTTCAGTCTCCTCCAGGAAGGCTCCCAGAGAGCACCGCCATCCCCAGGGGCGTGCCAACCCAGATCGTCACACTGTGCGTGGAATGATGACAAAGCTACACTTTTCCGTATCTACTACAGTGGTGTGGAAGCTCCTGAGCACAACATTTACCTCGGGGGAGGGCACTGGAGGCAGGGATGGGGGGTGGGGGGAGGTTCATTAAACAGTACAGGAGCTGTGTGACCTTGGCCAAAGCATTAGCCTCTCTGAGCCTCAGTTCCCACCTCGGCAGAATGGGGATAACATCAGCACCACATCTTAGAGCTCCTAGGAGGATGACATCATACCCACAAAGGGGTTAGCATGCGGGGGCCTCAGTCTCTCCAAAGCTTCCAGAGGTTTCAGCCCCTCCCCTCCTGCCTTCACCCACGCTCCAACCAACCTGACCCTGCTGGCCCACAGTGCACCTCCGCTTCTGAACCTGGGACACAGCTGTCATGAAGCTCTTTGGCTTCTCCAACTAGACTGCAGTCTCTCCAAGATGGGAGCCTTGCCTTTCTTTCCCTCTACCCCACTTCCTTTTTCTCTTCCTCCTCTCCCTCCCCTTCCTCCTCTGTACCCACACCAGCCACCCACACCCCACACTCCCATCCCCACATCCTGCACGTGTCTGGACATCCCAGAGGCTCCTACAGCCCATTCCAGTGGCTTGGACACTGGGCCACCATCTTCGGCCAAGAACACTGTGGGTCTCCACTGAGCAACTTGAGAATCCGGTTCTGCTCTGCTTTCTCGAAGCAAGAACCTTCAGCGGCTCCCCATTCTCTGGTAAAGCAAGCCCAGCAGCTCGGCCGGACGCCCCAGACCATTCACAGCCTGGGCTCACCTGCCGCCTCAGCCACATCCTCAGGCTGCACGGGGAGCTCTGTTAAACTGGATGGTTCTGGGCCTCAAGGGTACAGCACGGCTCTGTCTCTCTGCGTTTGCGCATGTTCTCCCTCTGCCTGGGAGACCCTCTTTCCCTTCCCCAGGGCCATTCTTCCAGCCATCCTCCAGGAAGTCCTTCCTGACCCCCTCCTCTTTGCAACGACCTCTCCCAACCAGAAGGTACAGCTAAGCCTCCCACCTCCTTCCTGCCCTCTAGCCCCACCCAGCGCAGTGCCCAGCTCCAAATACGTGCCCAGTGCCTGCCCCGGGACACATCTGCACTCCCAGAGCCAGAGGCCAAGGGGCAAGCTGGGGTCAGGGGTTCGTTCACCAGGGTGCCAGGACACTCCCAGGGCTGAGTTCCACCTGACTACCCTCCACTCTGCCTGCCACTGGGAAATCAGTCCTCTCCTAGGAGGCCTGGGAGCCATACTCCTGGGGCCTGAATACAAAAGAGCTGGCCACGTTCCCGCCGGATACAGACGTCCACCCATCCTCCCATCGGGCGACTGGAGTGTCAGCTGAGATTTGCATCATCACGGCATTACAGGTTCCTTGCAGTCAGAAGAGACCTTAGGGAGTATCATGCAAAGGCCGGGAGCAGGGAGAGGCAGAGGAGCAAAGCTCTGCGCGCACGCCTGGGGTCCCGTGTGCCGGGGAGGCAGCAGCGACACCATCAATCAACATCACCATCGCAGGGAGCGCCTGAGACCCCGTGACGCGCTGGAGCTGTGCCCAGCAATTTGCATACATTTTCCGTTTTTAATTTCTTACTGCTCTGTAAGGCAGAGATTATATATTCTACCTTGATGTTACAGGAGAGGAAACTGAAGCTCAGAACAGTTAAGTCACTAGTCTAAGTTCACACTGCTAGTGGGTAGGGGGTAAGGGCCGGGGGTGGGATTCAATCCCAGGGGTGCCTGTCTGCAAAGCCTGTTTCCACCATTAATCCTACCTACACTTGCTGTATCACAAACTTACTATGGACGTGCTGGCTGTTTTAGTTCTTGCTGGCGGGGGAGTAGGGGGAGTTATACAAATATATGTAAACTTATGGCCTGTGTATCTTTCTGCATCTATATTATAACTTCAATAAGGTTTGTTTGTTTTTTAATGTTTTGTCCCAGAGATGAGTCTGTGCTAGAAGTTTTGGAGTATAAAATATTCTTTAGTATTCGTCTGAAGCCAGGAAGATGTTTTTTTCTTTTCAATCATCTTTCCATGTCAACGGAGACTGCTCTAAAAGCTCATAAGTCCCCAAGCCAGGGCAAAATTTCACCTGCTGTCTGTCCATTGCCCAGAGCACATACACATCCTTGTATTTGCATTCCCAGCCCAGGTGCCACTTAGCCAAAGCACTGTTTCCAGAAGCCCGCGCTGCTCGGCAGTCTCTGCAGCCCTCTCCTCATCCACCCATCTGTGTGGACCAGACGGCTGGACCAGCTGCTGCATCACTGGTTAGTCCCCAACTTCACAATGTGGCCAGGCGGCAAAGTCTGGATGCTCCCATCCCTCGCTCCAGGCCAGGCTGGGCAGAGGCTGTCCGTGTGCGTACACACAGCCTTTTGCCCAGGCAGCCAGTGCCAGGCTCCCCTGGCCAAGTGGGCCCACTGTGGCTCTATCCTCCGGCCCGGAATGACCCTTGGCTTTGGTGGTTCTCTGGTGGGAGTCGGGAGACTCCTGTGAGAGCCTGTGCAGGTGGGGGCAGGAAGGGCATGTTATCCATCTGTCTCCCCAGTGCCCAGGACAAAGGCTGGCGGGATTCCGTGAGCTCCTCTGTGCACCGGCAGGACCCGTGCCAGGGAACACGGGCAGCTGGAAGACAGGCACACCCTCCGACGCCTCACCGCCTCAGGACATATTGGGTCGGCAACTAAGTAATTGCGGGTTTCACACATATATGGCTTCAGTTGAATTTTTAGGTTTGCAGACGTAGTTCAAATGTAAAACACATTTTGTTTTTTGATAGTTGGCTATTCAGCTGTTAATCAGCAAAAAAAGTTTTTTGATCTGTTTTGTAGTTTTCGTTTGGCGTTCGTTGAAAAATGGAAAATCAAAAGGAACATTTTCGTCATATTTTGCTTTTTTATTTCCGCAAAGGGAAAACGCATGGCAAGCTCATAAAAAGTTAAGTGCTGTTTATGGTGACGAAGCCTTAAAAGAACGGCAGTGTCAAAATTGGTTTGCCAAATTTCGTTCTGGTGATTTTTCACTCAAAGATGAAAAATGCTCTGGTCGTCCAGTTGAAGTTGATGACGCCCTAATCAAAGCAATAATCAATTCAGACTGTCACAGTACAACACGTGAGATTGCAGAGAAGCTTCATGTATCACATACATGCATTGAAAATCACTTAAAACAACTTGGCTATGTTCAAAAACTCGATACATGGGTTCCTCACGAACTGAAAGAATCACAATTAACGCAACGCATTAGCAGCTGCGATTTGCTAAAGAAACGTAATGAAAATGATCCATTTTTAAAACGACTGATAACTGGCGATGAAAAATGGGTTGTTTACAACAATATCAAGCGGAAAAGATCGTGGAGCAGGCCAGGTGAACCAACTCAAACAACATCAAAAGCTGATATTCATCAAAAGAAGGTTTTGTTATCAGTTTGGTGGGATTACAAAGGAATTGTCTACTTTGAACTCTTACCACCCAACCGAACGATCAATTCTGATGTCTACATTGAACAACTAACAAAATTAAACAATGCAGTTGAAGAAAAGCGGCCCGAATTGACAAATCGAAAAGGTGTTGTATTCCATCATGACAATGCAAGGCCACACACATCTTTGGTCACTTGGCAAAAATTAATGGAGCTTGGTTGGGATGTTTTGCCACATCCACCATATAGTCCTGACCTTGCACCATCTGATTACTTTTTGTTTCGATCTTTACAAAACTCCTTGAATGGTAAAAATTTCAATAATGATGATGATGTCAAATCGTACCTGATTCAGTTTTTTGCTAATAAAAACCAGAAGTTTTTTGAACGTGGGATTATGATGCTGCCTGAAAGATGGCAAAAGGTCATTGATCAAAATGGGCAATACATTACAGAATAAAGTTATTTAGTTCCATGAAAAAATTGTCTTTGATTTTCTTTAAAAATTCCGCAATTACTTACTTGCCGACCCAATAAGTAAAACACTGACATCGCCCGGCCGGTGGGGCTCAATGGTTGAGTGTCAACCCATGAACCAGGAGTCACCTTTCCGTGCCCTGGTTGCGGGCTTGATCCCCAGTGTGGGTGAGTAGGCAGCTGATCAAGGCTTCTCTCTCATCATTAATGCTCTCTCTCCCTCTCCCTTCCTTACTGCCAACTGCAATAGAAGGCAAAAGGTACTAAAGATTGTAAGAAAAGGATAAAGTGTTTTAGGAGTTCAGAGGAGACAGAGATTATAGGGGAGCGGGTGTCAAAGAAGGTTCCACACAGAGGTAGCATTTGGGCTGAGCATCAAAGGCAGGACTGAAGTACAGTTTAGACGGAGGAACTAATAGAAAACAAGGGCTGGGAAGTGCAGGGCGACTCAGGAAACACCTCAGCCTCCGGCTGAGGCCGAGGCTGGAAAGGCACCTGGGAGCCTCGAATGGCATACCAAGTGGTTTCCAGCACTGACAAGCAACGAGCTACATGTGACTAACGTTGGATTGATTAAAGTTGAGAAACAGTAACGTTCATAGCCACGTGGGGTTAGTGGCCGTGAAGATAAAAAGAAACCTCCGTCGCTGCATCCAGTTCTGCTGGACAGCACTCGTACATACAGCAGGGAGCCCAGAAGACTGAGCAGAAGCATGACAGATCAGAGCTGGGCTTCGGGAAGATTAATTTGTCCCCAGTGAAGCGTAGGTGACAGGAGGGTGGCGAGGCCTGGGCCCAGGGGGAACATTGCAATAACACGAGAGAGATCAATGACCACTTCTCTTCCCTCTGCTCATCTCTTCCTATGAGTAAGCAGGAAAGCAGAAAGCACTGGCTCTCAAAGCGTGGTCCCTGAGATGCAGCAGCATCACCGGCATCCTTAGTGTACAAATCCTTAGTGTACATCATCCTTAGTGTACAATTCCTGAGCCCCACCCCAGACCTCCTGGATCAGAAACTGGGGAGTTCAGAGCAGCACCCTCTGCCTTTGTCAGCCCTCTCCTGACTCTGGGGCACACTCGTGTGAGATCCACCAGCACGGAGGTGAGGAGCCCACGCTGGTTCAGAGTGACTGGAGTCGGCGGATCTGACTTCATGTCCTGACTCAGCCGTCACTAGCTGTGCTTAATCTCACTGGGCCTCAGTTTCCTTATAACAACCTTATGTGGTTATAAAATTAAAGGAATGAATACATTCACGTTTCTTAGAAAAGTGCCTGGCGTATGGGAAGTGCTCAGTGGACGTTGGTTATCATGTTTAATCCTCACGTGCCACTTCATCTAAGCTCCCCTGAGTTGAATTCCTCCCAGCAGCATACCCTTAGCTATGACTTCCTGCCTACCCATGGAATACTTTTCCGAAGACGCCCCCGCCCCCCCCAGGCACCATTTACCAGTACTTTTCTCCACACCCAATGTCAGAAGGGGCAGGGCACTTCCTGCCAGGGGTGAGCATCAAGGTACAAGAGGTGGATTTAACATGTGCAGCTAACGTGCCCGTTAAGGACGGGAGTCAGGAAGTGCCCCATGAGGCTTCCAGTCTGCTCAGTCAGAGCCAGGCCAGCCAGGAGGAGGGCATGGAAACAGTAGCTGGTCCTGATCCAGGGGAGGATGGTGTCAAGGAACCTGAATTTTCATCTTGACTATGGGATCTCAGGAAGCCGTGTTTCTCTCTGGATTCAATTTCCTCACCTATAATATGAGGGGTTGGACTAGTGTAGTTCTTAACCTTTATGGGCCATTGTTTTTTTTTGTTTTGTTTTTGTTTTGGGTTTTTTTTTTGTGTGTGTGTGCCTGTTTTTTTGTGGGGGTTTTTAAAATACAATGAAAATTGCAGAGTTTCTCCCCAGAAAAACGCATATGGGCACACACACACACTTATTATAATGTCAGGCATCATGAGATGTCATAAAGTCCATGCATTGATCACCCCCTGGTCCACGGACACTTGGTTGAGAATCCTTGGCTAGCCCTGGCTGGCTTGGTTCAGTGGACAGAGCAGTGGCCTGCAACTGAAAAGGTCTCAGTTTCAGTTCTGGTCAAGGGCAAAAGGTTGCCTATGTTCCTTTCATATCTCTCTATCTATCTGTCTATCTCTATCTCTATTTCTCTCTCTTATTAAAAAAAAAAAAGCTGTATTTGTATTGAATTTTAGGAAACCCTAAAGGTGAGATTTGAAATGGTCTTTTGTAGGATTCAATTGTTGATCAGCTAAATGCTATGCATTCCTCCCCGAGCCAGCCGCACCCTTGTCATATTGCTTCCATAGTTTCCTTCCTCCTTCTGTTCTCCCCTGTTTAGCAGGGAGTGATCACATTAGTCCTGAAAGACACCGCTGCCCTGTCAGCTGCCACTTCCCCAACAGACAGATCATCTCCATCTGACAGAGGGGAGAAGAGGAGCCTGGCCCCTCTCATTCTCCCACCCCAATCCCTGGCCACCCCTCACCCCAACACACACACACACACACACACACACACACCCTCTCCCACTTAGCCACAGCCAAAGAACTATGCCTCCAGACACTTGGTGGCGCGGTCACTCGGAACAGAAGAGTTATTTTTAGCGGCTGAGTGACAGGATGGGTGAGAGCAGTTCCACCCTGTCAGAGCTCCTGCTGCCACCAGCTCTGATGAATCACTATCCACTATCCACTATGCGGATGTGGCTATTCCGGCTTCAAGAATGAACGTCTTGGATTGGTGGCCATGATGGTCACACCAGACTGAGCCTAGGATCACACCAGGACAAGTCTGCGCTGCCTGAGCCAGTGCAGCCTCCCCAGACCAACGGCCCAGCCCAACTCAGCCTCTCCTGACCATACAGGCCAGATCAGCGCAGCCCTGACAATCACATCCTGCACCAGGTAAGCCCTCCACCAAGCTGCCCAGGGGTCTCTCTCTGCAGAAGTCCCTTTACAGTGACTGCTGTTGCCTCTCCCACCTTCCCAGTCCATCAGAGCGAACCTCCCCCCACCCCACGTCCAGTCTGGTGATCAAGGCAATGAACACCCTCGGGCAGACTCGGACGGGTCAATGCAGCCATCTGCTGCTTTCATCTTCCTGGAGGCTACTTTGGAAAATTGCATGGTAAGTCTTAAAAGTGCACAGACCTTTCAACGCAAAAATTCCTCTTCCACGAATTTATCCTGCAGGAGCAATGGACATACACAAAGATACAGCTATAAGAACCTTTGTATGTTGTACACAAGAGCCTTGTAGAGCAGAGCAAAGTGGAATTAATATGTCCAAAAATCATAGCTACATTATATAAATAGTGATACATATATGACACGATATACTAAGCAGCTAAAATATAATGTCATAGATCTGTATGTTTCTATGTACTAATGTTCACAGTAATACAGAACGGAAACAAAGCAGGTACAAAATAGTATGAAACATATGCTCCAATTTCTATAAAATATGTATACACTAGAGGCCCGACGCACCAAGATTCCTGCAAGAATGGGCCTTCCTACCCCTGGCTGCCCGCACCGGCTTCCCTCTGGCCACGGCCGCCACCCACCGGGGCACGCTCCGAGCCACACCTCAGCTGCTCGGAGCGTGCGCCCACCCCTGGCGGGTGTCCACAGGGGCTGGGGGCAGCGCACAATCCCTTCCTGCCCATCTGCGCATGCAGCTCCCTCCGAGCGGTCCTGATGCAGCTTCCTCCTAAGCCAGTTGTTACGCCTGGCTAATTTGCATATTACCTGTATATATATATAGATATAGATATAGATATAGATATAGATATAGATAGATAGATAGATATAGATAGATAGATATATAGATATATAGATATATAGATAGATAGATAGATATAGATATATAGATATATAGATATATAGATATGAGCATACATAGAAAAAAATAAACTGGAAGGAAATATGCCTCCCAAAAAGTTCCTAGTGGTTGTTTTATGATAGTGGAATTATTTATTTTGTGCTTCTTTGGGTTTTGTTTCACTGCTTACTTTCTGGGGGGAGGGGATGTGAACATCTCTCTATATATACAACAATAATATGCAAATAGACTGAACAACAGAATGACCGAACAAACAACCAACCAAACAGCTGAACAATCAGTTGCTATGATGTACACTGACCACTAGGGGGCGCGGAACATGGTGGGCGTCAGCAGCAGGCAGCAGAGCACAGAACGTGGTGGACATCGGCCATGGCAGGAAGGTGGAGCAGGTGAGCAGGGGCACCAGACCAAGGCAGGGTGTTGATCACTGTCATCGGTTGGTTACTGGAAATTCTTTGCTTCTGTGTGCCACAGTCCTGCCTGGCGCTCGCACCTGCTGTCAACACTGGCCCCGACCACCCCTGAAGGCTTCTCTAACTCCCCCTGCTCCTGAGGGATGATTGGGGCAGCAGCTGCTGCTCACACCCACTGATGGCACCGGCCCCAATGCTCTGCACTGTCAGCGGGTGCGAGTGAGGCCAACGCTGTCAGTGCGTGGGAGCGGCGGCAGCAGGACCAGGTCTGCCAGCAGACAGGGGACTGGGGCCGTGGCAGGAGGTGTGGACGGGAGCATGGAGTAAGACCTACCTGTGCCCACCACAGCCTTGCAGACCACAGTTCCTATCACGGTACACAAATTTGTGCACTGAGCTCCTAGTATTTATATAAGAAAAGCAACAAAAAGCATCTCATAGCTTCTGGGCTGAACCATTCAAAAGTCTTCCTAGAGTCTCACTAGAATCCCCCCTACGCCCACTGCCTCTTTCAGCTACCAGTTTTATCAAGTCTCCCTCTGCCTTTGAACTTTGCTGCCCTCCTCAGTTGCCCCTGGAGTTTCACCAATTGAAAGCCAATGCCCACAGTCCCCTAAGGCAGGCCTCTAGAGTAGAAGTTCCCTTCTCCAGGGCTTCCTATCCATGAATCTCGTCCAGACTGAGAGTCTAATTCCCTCATTTACAATAAGGGAAAAAAATAATCCTATATAATAAAAGGCTAATATGCAAATCGACTGAATGGCGGAATAACTGGTCGTTACGACACACACTGACCACCAAGGGGCAGATGCTCAGTGCAGGAGCTGCCTCCTGGTAGACAGTGTGCTCCTACAAGGGGAGTGCCACTCAGCCAGAAGCCAGGCTCAGCGGCGATGGCAGGAGCTCTCCCGCCTCTGCAGCAGCACTAAGGATATCTGACTGATGGGGGAACAGACTAAGCTGTCTGCCGGACATCCCCAAAGTGCTCCTGGACTGTGAGAGGGCGCAGCCCCAGGTGCATGAATTTCGTGCACTGGGTCTCTAGTTATTATCTATATATAAAAACCTAAGCAACCGTTATGACTGAATGACTGGTCACTATGATGTGCACTGACCACCAGGTGGCAGACACTCAACACAGGAGCTTCCCTCTGGTGGTCAGTGCACTCCCATAGCCAACCTCCCCCAGTCAGCTGACCTTGTGTGGTTTGTGCCCCCCAGCCGGCAGGCCCCGATCTGTTCTGTTCCTCCCTCCAGCTGGCAGTCCCCGATCGCCCTGCCACGGTGGCAGCACAGCAGTGAGGAAAATAGGAGTGGGGAAGATGGGGAACCACGTGGTGTGGGGACACCAATGATGGTGGCATTGGCGTCTGTTCCTTCCTTGCCCAGCCTGACCTGGTGACCATCACCTCCTCTCCTGACCCTGTAGGGGCCTTCAGGCCCCAATTGGCCCAGCCCTGATCAGCCCTGATTGCCAGCCAGGCCTAGGGACCCCACCCATGCATGAATTTCATGCACCAGGCCTCTAGTTATAATGATAAGGTAGTATCTTCAGTTTCATACTTTGTCTTCCTTTCTCTAGAGCACTTTATATTTACACTAGAGGCCCAATGCACGAAATTTGTGCAAAAGTAGGCCCTCGCAGCCCCGGCTACCTCGGCCCTAGCGGCCCCATCTTCGTCCGGAAGGTCATCAGGATGATCATTCTGCTGTTCAGCCGTTCAGGCTATTTGCATATTACACTTTTATTATTATAGATTTCACTTAACCCTCACAATGGCTTGTGAGGAGGACATTATTTACCCATTGTACAGATGAGGAAACTGAGGCCCATCAAGTATAGCAGCATGAAACTTGCCCAAAGGTCACACAGGGAGTCAGGATCAAATGCAGGTCTGACTTTGACATATCAGGAGTTGAATGGAAGAACTGAACAGGTTATCCTATCCCTTGTTCTCAGGAGCCATACCTTACAGAGCCCCTCCTCCTAGCTGAGCTCACAGTTGCTATCAGTATCTCCTGCCCAGAACCCCGTAGAACCCTATCTGGGGCCCATGCTCTGCATCTGCACACCAGCCCATCATCATCTAACAACAGGTCCTTACTGCCTCTGGGGGTCTTCTAGCAACAAGACATCCTGCAGAGCCACTCTTTCCACCTCTGGACTCCTCCAGCTAAGGCTGGTCTCAAGGAAGGAGGGGTCAGCCAGCAGGCTCTTCTCATGCAGGTTATGGCACCCACAGGGGGTGGGAGAGGAGGAGAGGAAATGGAATTGGCCTGCGCAGCCCCACTCTGGGCCTGTTCCCAGGTCCACATCTGGGGCACTGGCTTTGGCTGCACTGTCGTTTTCTTGAGCTTCTTTCTGCTGATCTGCTGATTGGGACAAAAAAAGAAGCTGAATCCTAGGGCTTGAATGCTAGTGAATTCCAATTTACTTATGCATTATTTGGAATACATGAAATCTTCCCACCAGAATATTAATATTAAAACAGCAGTAATAAAAGCACCAGCAACAAAACAGCTACTTTATGCAATGCTCACAAGCACCCCTCAGAAGCAGGAACTAGTATCCCCAGTTTACATATGAGAAAACGGAGATGTAACTTCGTTGAAGACACCTAGCTAACGAATGGCAGCACAAAGATTTAAACTAGCGTGTCTGACCCACTGGGCAACGCTGCATCTCTTCGAAATCACATCTGTGGATCCAGAAGCCATATGACAACGGAATGAGATTCTGTCAGCTGCTGGAAGAGAGACAGCTATAAATCCAGAGAATTATGATTAGAAAGCAAATCACGGGTCTCCCTCTGTAGGCTTGCAATTCACAAAAACTTCCTAGCAGTCAGAGGACCTTTATACAAGTTGCTCAAAATTTCCAGAGAAGGTAAACATGCTTTCTGGAGAGAATGGACACAACACAAAGCAGGAAGAGAATGACAATGTGAACATGAATTAGAGAGTGAGGCAACACAATAGAGGCAGAAAATGTGGTAGATGGGTGAAGAAAGAGAGGCCACTAGGAGGCAGTACAACATGAAGGTCAAGGACTTGGGCAGCAGGTCAGGGCTCTAATCCCTGCTCCACCGCTTCCTGGCTGAGGGACTTGGCGCAAATAACTTCAACTCTCTGAGCCTTTATTTTCTCAGCTGCAAACTGGGGATAATTCGACCTCCAATACAGAGTGGATGAAGGGACTGAATGAGTGAATATATGTCAAGTCCTTAACCCGGTTTCTGGAACACAGTAAGCACACAATAAATAGTGGCTTAAAAAGTGCTAATCATATGACCCAACAGTCCCACTTCGGGGTGTACACCCAAAAGACTTGAAAACAGGGTCTTGCAGAGATTTTTGTGCTCCCATATTCACAGCGTTATTCACAATAGCCAAGAGGTGGAAGCAATCCAAGTGTCCAGTGATAAATGTATAAGTAAAATATGGTATAAACACACAATGGAATATTATTGTTCAGCCTTAAAAAGAAAGGGAATTCTGACACGGTGCAGCATGGATGGACCTTGAGGACATTACACTAAATGAAATACGCCAATCACAAAATGACATGTACTGTATGATTCCACTTATATTCATAGAGACAGAAAGCAGAATGGTGGTTACGAGGGACCAGGAAAGAGGGGAATGGAGAGTTATTCAACTGGAGGCCTGGTGCACAAAGGTTTGTGCAAGAATGGGCCTTCCTTGCACACCCTTTCCAAGCCATCAGACTCAATTCTGCCTCCACAGGGGTGGGAGGGGTGAAATGCTTTGCTAATCACTGAAGCACAGGCCTGTGGGAGAATCTGGCCTCGTTCCTCTTCCCTTTCCTGGAACTCTCAGGGGAACAGGGAAGGAACAAACCCAAAAAGGTAGTGAAAGAAGGAATAGCAGGTAGAAATGGCCACTTCCAGGCCGGCCACAAAGCAGCATGTGCAAAGGTCCTGAGCTACGAAGCATGTGTGAGGAACACTCCTCGGTGGCGGGGGCCTCATGTATGCAGAAGGAAGTCAGAGTGAGGAGGGGGCGAATGGTGAGAGGCCATTATTGACCTGCTACCACACACCGCCCCACATCACCATCCCATAATCTTTAAAATAATCCTAACGGGCAAGCATCAGCACATCCATGTTGTGGATAAAAAAAAATGAAAACTCAGATAAAGTAACTTGCCAGAGGAAACACAGCTGGTAAGCAGAGAGTAGGGATTCAAAAACCAGCTGACTCCTAACCTCATGCTTATTCCTTCAGCCCCTGAGGTTTCAGAACCTAAGGCCGCTCTGTGGGCTCTGGAACCAGAATCCCAAATCCCAGTCTGCACCTCGCGAGCTGTGTGATCTGGAGGAAATTATCTAATCTTCCGAGTGTCGGATTCCTCGGCGATAAAGTGGGAATGATCATAGCACCTGCCTCGTGTGGGTTTAAGAGAATTAAATGTGATATTGCCAGGGAAGTGCACTGCATGTGGTAATGCCAGGGAACAAAATAGCTCTTATTACTCATTATGCTTAGGTCTGTAGGCACCCCCGAGAAGCCCCCCACAGACCCCCACAGACAGACTTACAGCCACGGCTAGTCCCTGGCTGAGTCCAGTGCAGTCTTTGGAGCAAGGCAGATCCCAATCCCAGCCCTGAGGGAGCTCACGCTGTGCAGTAATCTTGCAAAAGCAGTAGGAACATCCTGAAAATGATCGCCCTGCTCCCCAGTCTCGACTGCACGGCCTGGGAAAGTGATGCTGCAGATGCTCGGTGGGACGCAGTCTAAGCGGTCTCCGTTCTCACGAGGGTGAACACAACAGAAACAACCATGGCTGCCAACTCAGCTCCCCACTGCCTCCACCATGGGCTGGGACCCATGCACAGCACCTTCTGGGACCAGGTGACCCACAATCAGAGCATCGGTACCAGGAAAGCCTTGGGAGACGGTCTAATCCCACCCCCCTCAGACTGACGGGAACGCTGAGGCCTGGAGACCTGCTTACGGTCACACTGAGCCAGTGGCAAAGCTAGAACTCAGCCCTGGGCCAGCCAACTCCCTGGTCTACTGGAGTTCCCAATGTCCTCTGCCATTCCTATTTGGTGTGTGAAGTTTAAGTTTACATTTTCAAATTTCCAGGGGTTTAGTCATCCCTACAAGCCTAACTCTGGGGAAGGCAAGAACTTTGGGCAGCAGCTAAGGGCATAGGTTTCAGACCTGACTCTGCCACTTGCTGGTGGGCAGATTATTTTGCCAGTCACTGCTGTTTCCGCTTCTGTACAGCCTGCCTCCCAGAATCATGTGCATGTAGAAAGAGAAAAATATAAAGGACCTGGAACAATGCTTACTATGGAGGAAGCCCTCAATAAATGCTTTGGTTGGAGTATGTTGCCAGCAGGTAGCAAAAAGTGACCTCCGTCTCAAAGTTTTAGTTCTCTCGCTTCCTGTCATAAGATCATGGAAGTGTTAAGGCTGCAAAGGCCCCATTTTACAGATGACAGCACTGAGACCCAGAGGGAAATGACTTGCTCCAAGAGCAAGTCAATGAGAGAGTTGAATTGGAACCCACATCTCTTGACTTTTGCTGGCAGCTCCATCAGTATGAGCTCTTTCTTACTCTCCAGGCAGCTATGTTTGCACATAAATTTGCCAGGGGTGGGGGGGAGGGTTGGAGGATGATCTTTCATACCGCAATACCAAATGTCACTGGACTGAGCCAGAAGGAACTGGAGCGACCTTGCCGTCATGGCGGGACAAGACCAGAGTGAGGTGGGCTCTGCGCTGGCAGAGCAGGCCAACTGGGCCAGCAGCCAAAGTGGCGCCATGGGCACCGCTCGGGGCCCTCTCACCGGCGACATAATAAAGTAATTATGGAATTAGGGATAAAATTAGTCACTTGTGTAATTATTTTGCCAGGAACAAGAACAGAAGAGGCCTTTTAAAGAGTTGTTCCTTGGCCCCTCTCAAGAGCATTGCTGCAGAGACGCAGATGAGTGGACACACACACAAACACACGTACACGCTGCAGCGATGGCGGTGGATGGGCAGGGCTGCGTGGTTTCCTGTAGCAGTGCCTCACCTACCGGTCCCAGCGCTGAAGGCCAGGGGCCACATTCTCCGATGTCTGCCTCATGGAACACCTTCGTCACTGTCACAGGGCACACAGCCTCCCTCCGGGCCCTTCATCCCGGAGAATCTGGTGGCGCAGACTCATGTCCCTCCCCCGCCACAGAATACTAGACCTGATCCCCTGGCCCTTTGGTGGTAGAATTCCAGCAGTACCTGGGGGTCCCCTAATCCAGAGGGACCCCTGCTATTGACAACCCTGGTAGTCGGAATAATGCCCTCCCCCACCCCCAATGTCCCTGTCCTAATCCCTAGAATCTATGAATATGTTACCCCCTCGTGGCATAAAGGGCCTGGCACATGTGATTGGGTTAAGAATTTTGAGATGGGGAGATTATTGTGGATTATCCAGTGGGCTTAATGTAATCGGTCACAAGGATCTTATACGTGAAAGAGGGAAGCAGGGGGCTGAGAGGCAGAAGGTGGTGTGATGATGGAAGCAGAGGTTTGAGAGATGCGACTGCTGGAAGGGGACCATGAGCCAAGGAATGTGGGCAGCCTCTAGGCGCTGGAAAGGGCAAGGCACAGATTCTCCCTCGGAGCCTCTAGAATGGACACAGGCCTGCCGACACCTTGGTTCTAGCCCCGTGAAGCCCACTTCCAGAATTCTGGCCTCCAGAACAGTAAGGTAATAAACTTGGGTTGTGTGTGGCAATTTGTTACATTAGCAACAGGCAACTAACGTGGCCACCTAAGGAGAGGTCCTTGGAGCCCACCTTCCCCTCCAGGACCGAAGCCCTTGATGGCACTCCCTCCACAAGGCCAGAGTGTGTCCTTAATGCACCTCTAGGGAACAGGCTTGCCCTGAGGGCCCAAACTCTAACCCAGAGAGATACCTTTGGGGGAAACAGTACCCCAGAAAAAGGGGATAGGCCTGGGAGGGAAGGGAGAGGCCCCACCTTTACAGCTCCACTCCAAGGACTCAGTTCTTCCACCACATTCTCCACCACTCAGGGGCACCAACACCCACAAACCATTACATCCCCAGCGGTAGCTGCCATCAGGAAAAGGGACCACCCAGGCGGGAAGTCTAGGTTCCGGCCTCACCACTGTCATCGTGGCTCAGCATCTATCAAGTGGCGTGCTGTATGCTTCCAAGCCCTACATGGATGATAAAGCCCCATGACGACCCTGTGCAGCGGTCACTCTCATCCTGTCCACCTCTCAGCCAAGGAAATAGACTCAAGAGGGTGGAGAGGGGCCCCTGGTTTGAACCTCGGCAGCCTCACTTCACATCTCAGAGTGAACGCTGGACTGGACAGAGGATGGTCCCCACAAGGAACTGGCTCTTCAGCCCTGAGAGGAATCGCAAACGGTTCCTGCCCTGTCACCCTGGATGCTGGGCCTTAGAGTGGCACAACCGTCTGGCAAGAACCTGAACGGCATCCAGAACCCATGACCCGGAAGTCCCTCCTGGGACCCCACCCTAAGAGACACCATCTGAAATACAGAAAAAGCACATTATACAATGTCCACGGCAGTGTTATTTCTAACAGCAGAAACTGGAAACAACCCAAATGTCCACCAACAGGAAATGGGGAGAGAGGGCCATGGATCTGATGGAATCCTCCGTGATGACACAGAAGGTGGCTGCACACACACCGTTAGGTGGGAATCTCAGGAGGCCCACGGCCACGTGAGAAAAGAGCAAAGGAATGAAGGGGGAAGGAAACATGTCAACCTCCCAGAAATTCTCGGGAGTCACATTTTTCCTCCTGTTTCCCAAAATCTGTGGACTGTGTTATTACTTTCATAATTTAAAAACCCTACAGTGCCAAAACAGGCTTGGCTCAGTGAATGGAGCATCGGTCTGTGGACTGAAGGGTCCCAGGTTTGATTCTGGTCAAGGGCATGTACCTTGGTTGAGGTCACATCCTTAGTAGGGGGTGTGCAGGAGGCAGCTGGCCGATGTTTCTCTCTCATGGATGTTTCTAGCTTTCTATCCCTCTCCCTTTCTCCCTGTGAAAAATCAATTATATATATATATATATATATATATATATATATATATATATATATATATATATATATATAAAAACCCTACAGTATTAGTAAAAAATAAAAAAATAAAAAACAAGAACAGAAACTGAAATTTAGCCTGAGGAAACCACACAGTGAGCAGTCAGGCTGCGAAGGGGAACATGGGAATGAGGACTGGCCAGAGAGAGAGTGGGAGAGCAGGAAAGAAGGGGGTGGTGTCCCAGAGACCAAGGAGAAACAGGGAGGTGGGGTCGCGGGGTCACTGAGCCAGGGAGGAACTGGTGATCTGACACTTGGCCCTACTCCCCCAAATGCATTCGCAAGGCAACGCAGGCGCCAAGAAGGTTGTAATGATCGACCCCCGCATACACCCCACTGAGGAGTCTCAGAGTGTCCCCAGGAGCAGCACTTCCCATGCACACCAGGTCCCCAGAAGAAGCACTGCTGCACCACCCCATGGCCCTCCACTCCTCTCCCGGCCCAAGCAACCCACAGGTGCCTCCCAGCAGAATTTCCTCCTGTCTTCAGGACAATGCTCTCCTGGCCCGTCATCACTCACCAATTCTACCCCCTGTGTTTCCACAGGGACCACATGCACATGCGCGCACACACACACACACACACACACACACACACACACACTCGCTTCTTGGATCCTTCCTCAGCCTCTGAGACATGTCCCTTAGATTCTTTGCCTCCTCCATGTAAGCAGACACACAAGCAAACCCAGACTTGCAGCCCGCTCACACTTATTCCTCCCACCCGCATACACCCACCAGCCTGCTTTCTTCCCCTGAGAACCCCCTTCTTCCCACTCATCACAGGCCCCAGACAAACCTAAGCCCAGCAGGGAAAGTCCACTTCCGACGTCACTGTCCCATCCCTGCCTCTGCCCACACCCACGCAGGCAGTGGCCACGTCTGGACTGCTGCTTCCATAGCCCAGAGGAGGAGGGGGTCACGGGGCTGAACGCTAAACCAGGCTCTGAAGCCAATGACCTAAGAAGCCAACTCTGACCCTCAGTCTAGTGAGTCAACAAGAAGTGGGGCCGAGTCATTACCAGATGGCCCGCACTACCCCCCACCCCCCACCCCTCCCCAAGAAAGCTCACAGCAATTACTTCAGTTTACAGCCCAAATGCAGGGCCACCCTCCCGGTCAGCCCGCGATAATGCGAGTGGCTGGGCCGAGACCAAGTCAGTACCAATTAGGCCGCCCCTTCCTGCCAGTGAGCTCAGCTTCATTACTTTGCTCCATTTTCAGCTCATCTGAAAAATCTTCATTTGAGTTCCCTGGAGGATCTTAAAAGTGTTTTTCAAACATTAACTCTGACACACGCCTCCCCCACTCAGACATCACCCACCCAAGGCAACGTTTTTCTCGCCCTGCCGTTGGCACTGCCAGGAACGAGCAGCATGCACCGTCTGCCACGTGGAACCACAGGCCTTGCCACCTCAAACCCTTCTCCACCACCTGGCCTTTTTTAGGGGAGAGACCCATATGGCAGGCAACTCATCTCACTCAGTCTTTGCAACAATCCTGTGAGATGGGATTTGAATTCCTGGGTCATGGATGTGGAAAATGAAGCTGAGCAGCCCTGCCAAGGTCACCTGGTCAGCACGTGGCCGAGTCCGGCCTGGAACCCAGGACTGCTGCGCTCCAGGGCTCTCCCAACCGCCCCACCTACCCCAGCAAACTCTGTTCTGCACGCTGCCCAGGCCCACCCTGAGCAGAGACGGGGCATCCGCCATTCACTGCCCTCAGCTTGTTCCCCTGAGCCTGGGTCCAGGTGGTGGGCTGGGACAAGAGGGGCTGCAGGATCTGGGGTTTCCAGGTGAGGGTTAGGAGAACACAGCTTTCCTCGAGGAGGATGGGGAATGCTAAGAGCTGTTTGCAACTCCCTATTCTATCTTGCATCTTACAGGACACTTATAAGTGAGAACATGGTCAGAGAGCCCAGGCAAAAGGCCACCTGGGAGGGAATATGGGAGGTCAAAAAGGAGAGGATGTGGGCTGTGCGGTCAAGAAAGAAAGAGCTGCAAGGACGAGAGAATTTAGCCCAATGCCTTTGCGTGTACAGGTAGGGAAACCGAGGCCCAGGGAAGGAAGGATCTACCCAAGGCCTGTGACTGTGCCAGGATTCGAATACGGGTCCTCTGACTCTTGTGCTAGCTTTCCTGGAGCCGATGCTGCCTGGGATAAATGAATGAGCAAATACCCAAGGAAACCCATCACCTCTAGAGCTGAGAGGGCAGACCACAGAGACCAGCACGATGCTTCCAGGGGCACCCAGTGTCGCTCTGGTCTCCCAACCTGTGGAAGATGTAGGCAGGAAAGAGGCACTTCCATTCACAGCTCAAGCTCCACCAGGAACCAATCACAGCCCTGGAAGAAGGCAGAAACTTTGGTTCCCCTGGCAACGCAGACAAAGGACTCTCCTCAGCACAGCCATCAGCTGGAGCAGAGATGTGGCTGTACCCCACCCATCCAGACCGGGCTCCACTCCTCTCCTCCTCAGGAGGAAACCCACCCAGTTCTCCTGGTCTTAGCCCCCACCTCCAGCCACAATCGGGAGAAGGGGTATGGATGATGGATGGGCTTCTGAGTGAGGGCTTAGGACAACAGCTGACTCGGCGAGGTGGGGGGGGGGGGGGGGAGTGGGGGAATATACACACCCAGGGGCCTGTAGAGGTTCCTCAGTCCTCACTCCTCTAAGAGGCAGGGCCAGCAGCAGCAGCACAGGAGCCTGGAGCTAGAAGGGAGACGCCCGGCCCGGGCCCAGCCCTGACATTAATTCACAACTGGACCTGAGCAAGTCTCATCCTCTCTCTCTCTCGGGGCCTCATCTTCCTCATCTATAAAGTGTAAAAGCAAAGATTTGGGGTTCTTTGGAATGACACCACCCAATCCACACTCACTAAAATAAAAATGGGCAGGGGGGCGGGTTGCCAAAACCAACTTGGCTCAGTGGATGGACCGTCAGCCTACAGACTGAAGGGTCCCAGGTTCGATTCCGGTCAAGGGCATGTACCTTGGTTGCAGGCATATCCTCTGTGTGTGTGTGGGTAGGGAGGGAGGTGCAGGAGGTGGCTGATTGATGTTTCTCTGTCGTGGATGTTTCTAATTCTCTATCCCTCTCCCTTCCTCTCTGTAAAAAAATAAATTTTATATATATATATATATATATATATATATATATATATATATATATATATATATATATTAAAAAATGGGCAGGGGGGCCAAGCAGGAGCTTGCCTTATACCACTTCTGAAAGGCTGCCAAGTTCTGATCCCGGCCTTGGGATACACAGCACATTCCACTAACGGACACTGCCTCTTTCTACACTTTAGGAGAAGACGAAAGTCATAGAAAGCTGATGGACTTTTAAAACCAGCTTCCAAATGAAATCCCTAGCTTTGGCCACCTGCAGGCCACGACCCCACCCCTTGGCCCAGGCCTTAGTCCAGCAGGCAAGAGGTATGCACCGTCTCATCACGAGGGGAGGAGTTAATCACTCGGAGATTTTAGAAAGATTTTCCACATGGAAAGTCGAAACAAAAAAAGAGAGGTTTCTCAGGAAGCTTCTCAGTTCCCAGAAAAGTCGAACTATTGACATCAAAACCTACATGCACTCCCCATGCTTTCAGCTCTACAGTCCCTCAGCCGCCTGTACAGACATCCGCAGTCATCGGGATAAGGCTGCTTTCCCTTCCCCTCTTCCCCTCCCTTCCCCAGCGGGCCCCACCCTCCGTCCCCTCTCCCTCTTCACCTCTCTGATGGTTCCCTCCTCTCTGCTTCCAGGTGCCTGAGCTCAGGTTCTCACCGGGGCCATGCCAACATCTTGTCCATCGGTCTCCGGTCCTTCATGCCCCTCCAACCCATCCTCCTACTGCCAGCAATCAGATCACACCACACCCTGCACTGGCCCTGACCGCCCTGGGATGAAGTTCCGGCTCCGGCCCAGCGTGCACGCGCTGCGGGATGGGGCGCCCACTGCTCCTCCCATTCCCCCCCCCCCCCCCCCCCCCGCACAGCGAACTCCCACCACTCCAAAGCACCCTCCTGTGTCCTGTCTCTGCACTTTGCCTTTGTGCTTACAGTTCCCTCTGCCTGGGGTGTCCTTTCCGAACCCCCCACTGTTGAATGAAGATAACAGCTCACCTCTCCTGGGTGCTCAGTACGTGCCAGGTGCTTTGCTAAGCCCTTTGCACGCACTACAGTACTTCATTCATCTTCACTGAGACCCTGTGAGGCAGGGACTCAAAGCAGCCTGTGTACAGAGGAAGAAGCAGAACCGGCTGTGAATGAACCTGGCAGAAGTCACATGGTCTATCAGAGGAGGAACCAAAATAGAAATCCAGTGTCTGGCTCTTCAGTAGCCACCATCCTCTGCTCCCCAGGAACAGAGCAGTGACGATGTGGAATTAGAAAGCACAGCATGCTCCCAGCAGGGCCACTTCCTCTGGGCCTCCGGCCTCAGCGTTTGCCTCTGGAGAGGGCCCGCCTGTTCCTCTTTGAGTTTGCTCACCACCCTGCACTCCCCCACTCACACTGTAGGGCCTCAGCGCGTAGGCGATGTGCCTGGGCCCACACCTCAGAAGCAACACTCTACAGTTACAGTCAATGGCCCAGCAACGACGCCCAGCAATGTCTGAGGTGTAAATTCACCCGGATCTGGTACCAGCTCATCTTTTCAACCTTAACTGTCCTCTGCATCCCTTCCCCAAGGCATGCTCTAGCCACAATACATCGGTGGGTATTCACCATCCATGCTAGTTCTCACTAAAAGCTGCCGTTTCCTGAACACCTACTAAGAGCCCTGCCCTAAGCCAGGCACCCAACGAGCACCTTTGTTTCCCTACAACTCAGCCATTCATTCACCCAGAAAAACGCTTCCTGAATACCCACTCTGTGCCATGCAGTGTGGAGTGCATGCAACATGAAAAATAAAAGGCAAATGACTACAGTGATAAGCAATGTGAGGAATCGGAGGCAGGGGTAGAGAGCAGGGCAGTGGGGTGCAGGGAGGGCGCTGTCTAATTAAACTGAGTTTAAAAGGTTAACAAGACCCAAGGCTGCAAAAGGCCAGGAAAAGAGAATTCTAAGCAGAGAGAACAGCACATGTAAAGGTTTGAGGTGGGGAAGAATCTGTGGGAGACAGAAGACTTCTGTAGCGGAAGTAAAGGACCCTGGGGAGGTACATCACTGCAGAGGGGGCGGCGGGCGGCCTCCTCAGGCCCTGTAGGCCATGGTGAGGAGTTTAGAGTTTATTCCAAGGGCAGAGGAAAGACACTGAGTGACGTGGTCTGACTGATGTTTCACAAAGATCATTCTGGCTGCCATTTGGGAATATAGGTAATGGAGATAGAGATTGATGATATAGATCTAAGCAAGTCTCAACCTGTGAATAGATATATATAGAGATGGATGATATAGATTAGACATAGACATAGACATAGACATAGACATAGACATAGACATAGACATAGACATAGACATAGACATAGAATGTATGCAAAGTAACTGGCTTAGCACAGGCCCATAGGGGATGCTGAATAAATGTGAATTCCCTTTTTCTTCTCTCTCTGTCCCCAAACTGGGATTGTCCTCTTTACCTAACTCCCCCTCCTTCTGACTTGTATATTGTCAGAACTTAGAGCTTCTGAGGACATAGGCTTTGTACACTCTTCACTGGTAGACAGGAAGAGTGTGGTCGAGCTATTGTGCCTTCCCTCCTTCCCCTGAGCTGGACCCTGGTGGATGTGAAAGTCAGGAGGAAGGGGAGGCAGCAAGTGCTGAGGCCCTCCTCCTGGGTTCTCCTCCTGCCCTCCTTCAAGGAGAAGCCTGGTTCTCAGGCAATTATGGGCTCAGGATAAGTGGGGGAGGGAAAACTAGGGTAAGCCCCACCTCTAGATAAACTCTCCTTCTGCTTGAGCCAGATAAGAGCAGGCCAGACTACAGAAAGAAAACACTTCCAGCGGAGACTGGATGCTCCTGGATACTCGCTGGGCTGTTAGCTGATCCTATCACCATCCTAAGAAGGGTCGCGGCCCTCACCTGAGGCCCTCAGTGTGCTATGACTTGCCCAGAGGCAGAGAGAAAATGGCAAAGTTCTAACTAGAATCGCTGTGTGCGGCGGCCTGAGGATGGCTGAGCCCGAAGCCCCATTGTGCAGACGGAGACGGTGAGGTCTGAGAAGGGAGACTTGTCCACTCTGTGCTGAACAATGGACAGAGCCAGGAACAGGCGTCTGAGCGGCTTCCGCTTTCCCGTTTCCCATCAGCTCCCCTGGAGAGGGGGTAGGACCACGACACAGAGGTGAGGCTGGGATTGGGGGTGGGGAGGCAAGGACAGGGCAGCACTGCCTCCTCAGGCCTGCCCTGCCCCACTCCGGGCCGCTCATTAGTGTAGCAAAACCTGTCCAACCAGTCCCCGTGCCAGGGCCAAGTGGCAGAGCCTAGAGCCGCAGGGCCCTGGGCAGGCTGCAGATACCGAGAGCCAGGGGACAGGAAGAACACACACAGGCTCCTCCTTGGCCTGCCAGCCAAACAGACACTGCCCCAGGGCCCGGAGGGGTGCTCACAGCCGTCACTTCTTTCCCCAGGCTCAGGCACAAGCAGGACTCTCCAGCCTGCCGTCCCCATCAGGCAAAGGGCCTGCCCTCTGGACACTCAACATATCAGCTATCAGTGCCACTAGGGCAAAAGACCAGGGAACTAATCTGGGAAACATGACAAGAGGCAGGAAAACACAACTAAAATGACACACAGACTCATCTCCCCTCCCAACTCCAGCCATCGTCCTCTGCCTTGGTGGGTACACACATGTGCTCCCCCTGCCTCAATGATCAAAGCCCGGGAAATAGCTAAGCACAAGATGCAACTGTGGGGCCAGGGGGCCAGGAGACCTGTGTCCTCAGGTAGCTCTGTGCCACCCTGTGCCGTTGTGTAGATGTGCAAAACCTGCCCTTCTCAGTCTTTAGGCCTGCCGCCCTTCCTGTGGAGGGGCTGGGGCACTGCCACCGTTTCAGGGGCCTCGGCCTGGACAGGCTGGCTCACGTGGCAGGGCCGCCTCGCTGGAGCCTGTCCCGCCAGCTCTAGTGCCCCCTGAGGGAGCCGGGCCCACAGGCCAGCAGGAGGCTTTCGTCCTGGCCTGGTGCTCAGAGCCCAGCTCAGAAACCAGCTCCAGGGCAGGAAGGGACCTTGGTGTCAGCCTGGGCTCCTGTGAGCACAGGACATGGGTGTCAGGCAAGGGCCCCGCAAACATGAGGGACTGCTTTCCTCTCTCAGCCAACCCCTTCCCTTAGTAGAAAGGGGAGAGGAGGCCAGAGAGGCAGGTCCCACAGCAGGCCCGGGCAGAGGTGGAACCACCGTCCAGCCCCAACCCCCAGCCCAGGACTCCCAGCGCGTGACGCCTTCCCCAGCAGAGACTTTTTTCCAAATTCAAAAATCATGCATGCCACAGGGGAACCGGGACACCTTCCTCAACGCCCCTGGGGACTGCCAGAGACTGGGACAAAGTTCTGCTGCTCAGCACCAACCACGTGTTTGCCTGCTGTGCTCATCTCTGTATCCTAGCATGTGGGACAGTGCCTGGCAGGAACTGAGGGGAACTTGCTCAACTAAATCAAGACTCAGTGGAGCCAAAACCGGTCTGGCTCAGTGGATAGAGCATTGCCCTGCGGACTGAGGGGTCCCAGGTTTGGTTCCAGTCAAGGGCATGTACCTTGGTTGCGGGCACGCCCCCAGTAGGGGGTGTGCAGGAGGCGGCTGATTGATGATTCTCTCTCATCGATGTTTCTCTCTATCCCTCTCTCTTCCTCTCTGTAGAAAATCAATAAAATAAATAAATAAATAAATAATAAATAAAAGACTCAGTGGAGGAATGACCGCAGGTAGAATCAATTTCTAGATTGGGATGGAGGGTGGGGAAGCAGGAACTGATAGAAAAGAAATATGAATCTGGCCCTAGCCAGTTTGGCTCAGTGGGTAGAGTGCTCATTTCCAGTCAAGGGCACATACCTCAGTTGCAGGCTCAATCTCTGGCTCTGGTTGAGGCAAGTACAGGCGGCAACCAATGTTTCTGTTTTTTCCTCCTCCCTTCCACCCTCTCTTAAGGAAGGAAGGGAGGAAGGAAGGAAGGGAGGAGAGAGGGAGGGAGGAGAGAGGGAGGGAAGAAGGGCAGGAGGGAGGGAGGGAATGCAGGAGGGAGGGAGGGAGGGAGGAGAAGAAATATGAATCTGGCTTTCCAGGGCTCAGGATCCAGCCAGGCTGTGTTGAAGAAGCAGGGACACTGCTGGCCTAGAGCTCCAGAAATCCTGGGCCCCAAAGAGCGAGGCAGGTCACCCCCAATCACATTGAATGCATGGACTTCAAGGCCTATCTGTGTTTCTGTGACTGGGCAAGGCCACTGAGCCAGAGTCGTCATTTTTAAAAATATATATTTTTATTGATTTTACAGAGAGGAAGGGAGAAGGATAAAGAATTAGAAACATCAATGAGAGAGAAACATCCATCAACTGCTCCTGCGTGACCTCTACTAGGGATTGAGCCCACAACCAAGGTATATGCCCTTGGCCAGAATCCAACCTGGGACTCCTCAATCTGCAGGCCAACGCTCTACCCACTGAGCCAAACCGGTTAGGGCCAGAGGTTGCCATTTATTTTGTCATTCGCTCACTCACTCTCCAAAACGTATAGAGTAAAATAAAAGTCCGCCTCTTCCCTGTCAGAGCTGTCTGACCCAGGGGCTGATCCGTGCAGCATCCTTGGCCAGTAAGTGTGCTCCCTAAGCATAAAGGCCTGAGCTAAGCCGAGACCGGTTTGGCTCAGTGGATAGAGCGTCGGCTTGGGGACTGAAGGGTCCCGGGTTCGATTCCAGTCAAGGGCATGTACCTTGGTTGCGGGCATATCCCCAGTAGGGGGTGTGCAAGAGGCAGCTGATTGATGACTCTCTCTCATCGATGTTTCTAACTATCTCTCTCCCTTCCTCTCTGTACAAAATCAATAAAAATATATTAAAAAAAAAACAAACCTGAGCTAAAATCGTGGTCAACCACTTCTCTCTTAAGACTCACAACCACATTTGTAAAGTGGAGATGGTGACAATTTCCTGCCTCCACCAAGGAGTGCTCTGAAGGTCACGTCAGTGATGCGTACAGGGCACTATTAATAACAACAGCATTGCCATCCCTGGCCCCCCAAGAACCGCAGTCTCTGAACGTCAATTATCATCATCATTACGGTTATCAACAACGCAGTCACACCTACCAGCTACGAAGCACTCGCCTGTGTGCTAGGACGTGCGGTGCATGCTTTCTGCACTCTCACGTGGGCTCCATCACCTCCGAAGTAACAACTGCTATTGTCTCCATTTTACAGATGGTGATGCTGAGGCACCGAGAAAGGAAGTATCTCCTTCCCGTTCTCACAGGAGGCAGGGCAAGGGTCTCCACCACGTCTGTCTGAGCCTGCAGCTCAAGATCTTCTCAACTTCATTCCCCTGCCGAGGCAGGAGCATGTTGCCTTGTTAAAGTGACTCCCCGTTCGCTAAAGCCTGGCATGGCCCTGGAATTTTTTTTTTTTTAAATATATTTTTATTGACTTTTTACAAAGAGGAAGGGAGAGAGATAGAGAGCCAGAAACGTTGATGAGAGAGAAACACCGACCAGCTGCCTCTTGCACACCCCCCACCGGGGATGTGCCTGCAACCAACCTACATGCCCCTGACCGGAATCGAACCCGGGACCTTTCAGTCCGCAGACCGACACTCTACCACTGAGCCAAACCGGTTTCGGCCATGGCCCTGGAGTCTTGTGGTCGCTTACTGACCCTTGTAATAGTCACCCTCCCGGAAGGTAGGACTGGCTGGTTTTGTTGTCCCTGTTTAACAAATGAGACAACGGAACCTGTAGCAAAACTTGGCAATCATGTGTCCTAACTCACGGAGAAGAGGACACCAGGAATATAAAGGTCTATAGAGAGTGGATCCAGAGCGGGCACTGAGGCCCAGAGAGGGAAAGGGGCCTGGCCAGGTCATTCATTCAGATCTTTCCTGAGACTTATAGTGAGACGTACATAAGAAGAAGGCGATGCTTGCTATTCTAGATTTATAATGCTGCCCCCACTCCACTGCTAGTCAGCTTCCCTTTGCATCGAGGGCTGGCAACTGATGCCGATCTCTTTCCTGGTCTGAGACTTAGTTTCCCCAGGTACCAAGTGGGGAAACTAACGTTGGTCAGCAACGAGTTCTAGAAGCCAACGCCGCTTCCGCAGGCCCACAAAGGCCCGGGAGGCCCGTCCTGGCGCCTTTGCTCCCTGCTGCCTCCAGCCCTGGGGACATCTGGAGGTAAAGAACATGCCAACACTATTCAGAGTTGAGCAACTGCCACCACTATCTAATTTCAGAGTTCCAGTTGTTATTAGCAAGTGCTGAGCTAGAGCCCCCATTGCCCCCTAGGAACTCCAAGCTCCTCCCTGGTTCGGCCCAGATGCCCCTCTTCTGGGAAAGCCCTCGGTGCCGCCAGGAGGAATTTCTCTGGGGCAGAAGTTGAGCAAAATGTAAACACTCAGTGGACACTGTGTTCCACTTAGTGAAACAAAATTGTAGATGTTCTGGGAAAGAGGCTCGCCATATCAACACAGGCCAAGCCCAAGCCTTTTCCCCGGCCTTGCCTGCCTAGCTGCCATGAATGCAACAATTGTACTGACCAACGCCTCAGTTTCCCCCTCTGCTCCCCAGCTAGCAGGCTGAAACATATGCCTCCAGTGTCCCACAAAGGGATTCTCTCCAACTGATGGTTAATCACACCCGCCTGTTGGAAGGAAAAGGCCAGCCTGTTCATCGGCTAAGATTGGCAAAAAGCAGTAGGTTGGGGCTGGATTGGAGAGATTCCAGCATTTTTGTAGGCAGTAAAGAGGTGGAGAACGGTAGGGGAATTCTTTCCTTGGGATATTCTTTATCCCCATGTGCCTTATCACCTGGCTCACACCTGCACTAGAATCTAAATCTCTTGCATTTTTTCCTACAAATATCTTTCCTACAAATATTTTACCCACAATCCTGAGAGGTAAGGCAGGAGGGTATCATTATCCCCATCTTGCGGTGGGTTAATTGAAGCTCAGAGAAGGTAAGAGACTTTTCCAAGGTCACACAGCTAATGAGTGGTAGAGCAGAGCTAGAAGATAGAAGCCAGTGTCCAGGCTTCTTGCCACTGGCCAATGCTGATGGCTACTGGGACAGCTTCTGGGACTGTCTTTGGTCCAGTAAGGAGAGCAGTGATATTCTGAGTAAACTGCTGTCAATTCAACCACAGAAATTTTGTTATAAATGTTTCCTACAGGGATTCTGCTGCCCCCAAACATTTGAAATACCCTATTCTAATGGATACTCAGAAGAGCATTAAGAAGTAGCCACTAGCCCAGTGGTCGGCAAACTCATTAGTCAACAGAGCCAAATATCAACAGTACAACGATTGCAATTTCTTTTGAGAGCCAAATTTTTTAAACTTAAACTTCTTCTAACGCCACTTCTTCAAAACAGACTCACCCAGGCCGTGGTATTTTGTGGAAGAGCCACACTCAAGGGGCCAAAGAGCCGCATGTGGCTTGCGAGCCGCAGTTTGCCAACCACTGCCCTAGCCAATCTGGCTCAGTGGATAAGAGCATTGGCCTGCACACTGAAGGGTCCTGGGTTCAATTCTGGTCAAGGGCACATGCCCGGGTTGCAGGTTCTATCCCCAGGAGAGGGCATGCAGGAGGCAGGCGATCAGTGTTTCTTTCTCATTATTGACGTTTCTATCTCTCTCCCCGTCTCCCTTCCTCTCCGAAATCAATATATATTTAAAATAAGTAGACAAGGCTGATGTGTCCATTCCCGTTCTACAGAAGAGGAAACTGAGACCCAGAAAGTGGAAGTGATAAGGCCAAACCACAGAGCTAGTCGGTGTCAGAGCAAGGACTGGAATGTGGGCCTCTGGACTTGCAGGCCAGTTGCCTGTGCAAATCTATCGTTTCTCACATTTCCTGTCTCCTCCGGTAAACTGATGGTGATTTATACCTACAGTCTCGTCTTTCTCGGCTCTGACCCCTACAGAGCTGCCTGGCTACATGGAGGGCTTCCAGAAGCTTAAGGAACTTGTAGAATAAATGTATGAAACCCCCCCCCCTTATCACACCCCTCCTGCCCCATGAACACTTACACTTAGTTCCCCTCTCCCCACCCATTTGCTCAAATGTCAGGGAGAGACCAGCAGGCCCCCTCCTAGGAACTCCTAATCCACCTCCTCTGTCCTGGCCGTGCTGTGGCTGTGGACAGAGGATTCGTTGTTCCTAGTGCTTCCTGCCCAGAGATCTCCGTGGGGCCCATGTACTGGCAGGAAGGAGCCAAATCACTCCTTTTAACTGGAGCTAAAGCCACCCCCACCCCCACCCCCACCAGGATCAGCATGCTCCGAGCTCTGTTTGACATTTACTCTACCTGCCCTGACCTGGCTCAGCCCAGCCATCCCTCATAGCCCCTGCTCCTTAGACACACACACACACACACACACACACACACACACACACACACACAAGTTCCCCTAGGGGTGGTCGGCAAACTGCAGCCACATGCGCCTCTTTGGCCCCTTGAGTGTGGCTCTTCCACAAAATACCATGGCCTGGGCAAGTCTATTTTGAAGAAGTGGCATTAGAAGTTTAAGTTTAAAAAATTTGGCTCTCAAAAAAAGAAATTTTGCCCAAACCGGTTTGGCTTGGTGGATAGAGCATCGGCCTGCGGACTGAAAGGTCCTGGGTTCGATTCCGGTCAAGGGCATGTACCTTAGTTGCGGGCACATCCCCAGTAGGGGGTGTGCAAGAAGCAGCTGATCGATGATTCTCTCTCATTGATGTTTCTAACCCTCTATCCCTCTCTCTTCCTTTCTGTAAAAAATCAATAAAACATAAAAAGAAAAAAAGAAAGAAATTTCAATCATTGTACTGTTGATATTTGGCTCTGTTGACTAATGAGTTTGCCGGCCACTGCTCTAGGGCCTAGGTGTACAGAGATGCCTCGCATCTAATCAAAAAATAAAAACCAGGAGAAACCAAGATGGCGGCATAGGGTAGACACCCAAATGCAGCCTACCACAACAAATTAGAATTTAGAACTAGAAAACAGGTGAGGCATTGCCCTGAAGCAGCGGACGGCTAGCTGAGAGGAGGCTCTGCCATCTGGGAAGGAGAGAGAAGGCACGCTGAACCTCAGGAACTGTGAAGGTATGGAGAACTGTGTGTAAGAAAAGGCGCTGGCTTACTCCCGGTGTGGGGAGAGAAAGGGCCGGACCAGGTCAGGGCAGGTAGAGTAAATGTCAATTGCTGCTGGCGTACTCCCGGCGCGCGGAGAGGGCGGACAGCTAATGCGAGGCTGGCTTTCTGGCTTTCTTGTTGGAGAGGAAAACAGAATCACCCTATTGCTCTGATAGACAGCCCCAGACAGGGAGAGGCCAGACTGTAAGGCAGTGGGCAGAGATCTCTCTGAGGTGTGTGAAGCCAGAGGCCAATACTGTGGGACTTGGGGAGGAGCCACGTGGGGAGGAGCCGACTGGAAAACAAAGCTTGTCTGCACCAACCCGAGACTCTGCCCCATCCAAGCTGAGCACAGAAGCTCTCCCAGAGGCTGGCTTTCTCTAAGGAGGGACCGAACAGAATTCAAAGCTTGTCAGTGCCTTTACCAAAGAGGTGCGTGTGCCTGCAACCAATCTTCCAAAACTCACCAGGAACAGGACTTTTCTAAGGCGAGACTGACAGGAAACCAAAGATTGTCTGCACCGAGACCCCGCCCTATCCAAGCGGAATACAGAAGCCCTCCTAGCTGAGACACTGCTGATCCTCACAGCCAATTGGCTTGGAGATCAACGCTTTCCAGTGATACCAATAATAAGCAAGGCTTAACAACAAGACTGCACACACAGCCCACAAAGGGCTACACCAAGACTGTCCACTGCAGGTAACTGGGAAGGCTGTGCTACTGGGCTCTACCAGAACACCTAGCACACAAAACTATTCCATCAAATCAGGGAAACAACTAAAATGCAGACAAGAGGAAGGACACAAAGGATGGAGATGAAGGAAAAGAAAGGATTGGACATTGAGTTCAAAACTACAGTTATAAGGTTATTCAAGAATATCCTAAAAAAGGCTGATAAAATAAATTAGACCTATGAGGATATGAAAAGGGAGCAACTAGAAATAATAAGGGATCAACTAGAAATGAAGAAAACATTGTCTGAAATAAAAAATATTATACAGAGTCCTAAAAACAGACTGGAAGATCACAAGAATCAAGACAAAGATTTAGAACACAAAGAGCCAGAGGACACTCATCCACAGAAGCAAGAAAAGAGATTCCAGAAAGTTGAAAATAGTGTAAGAAACCTCTGGGACAATTTCAAGCGAACCAACCTCAGAATTATGGGGATCCCAGAAGAAGAGAGAGAGCAAGATACTGAAAGAATACTGGAAGAAATAGTGACAGAAAACTTCCCCCACCTGGGGAAAGAATTAGACTTACAAATCCAGGAAGCCTGCAGAATCCCAAACAAAAGGAATCCAAGGAGGACCACACCAAGACATATTGTAATTAAAATTCCAAGAGCAAAAGACAAAGAGAGAATATTAAAAGCAGCTAGAGAAAAGCAGGTTGTTACCTATAAAGGAGCACCCATACGATTGTCAGCTGATTTCTCAACAGAAACCATGCAGGCCAGACGGGAATGGCAAGAAATATTCAAGGTGATGAATAGCAAAAACCTACAGCCAAAAATACTCTACCCAGCAAAGCTAACACTCAGAATCGAAGACCAGATAAAGATCTTCACAAAATAAAAATAAAAAGCTAAAAGAGTTCATCACCGCCAAACCAGAATTATATGAATTGCTGAAGGGGGTTATTTAGGAAGAGGAAGAAGATAAAGATAAAAATTATGAACAACAAATACAAAACTATCAACAAGTGAATCTAAAAACCAAGGGAATTATAAAATCTGATGAATAATATTAACTGGTGAATATAATAGAATCAGAGGTATGGAAGGGGAGTGGACTGACGATTCTCGGGGAAAGGAGGAGAAGGGGGTGTGGAAGAGACTGAACAAAAACTGTGCACCTATGGATGAGGACAATGGGGGATGGGGAAAGGACAGAGGGTGAGGTGGAAACCTGATGGAGGGGAGCAATTGAGGGGGGGGGGGAAGAGGAACACATTTGTAATAATCTGAACAATAAAGATTTATTTTTAAAAAAATAAAAATAAAAACCAGAGGATTCCAGCATGACAACATCACAGCCATGGCAGTGGTGCCTTACAAATAACCCCATAATGACTTGCATATTACCTAACAATTTCCCCATCAGGGTAACTTCATTCCCTCTCCACTCCCTCACCTGCCAGAATCACAGAACCATGGAGTCAGAAGGGGGCTTTGACACGCCCTGGGCCAGTGGTTTACAAACTGCCCAGCACATAGCCAAGGATGGTTCCATGTCTAAGAGGCTGATGGGGGCTGAGGAATCGGCTAGGTGGAGTCCCCAGCCCTGCCCTAACTTCAGCCACTGCGGAAACCCCTTTAGCTGATTTGTACATTGCGAGTCTTTCAAGTTCATTTGGAAAGGAAATTTCCCAGCTGGAAAGTTTAAAACCAGCTCATTTACTCTGACCCCACCTTTCCCAGCCCTCCCCCAGCCCCTCCCACACATACACACAATGGATATATATATCCCTGAGGCCAACAGAAGGAAAGGTAGCTGCCTAAGGTCGAGTAGTCATCAGTGGCAAAACCAGAATGAAAATACCCTCTCCTGAATCCAGTCTACAACCTAGAAGTGGTTAAGCAAAAGAAAACAAGGGCTTCAGGTTCAGCTAAAACAGTTTCCAGGCCCAAGGCCACACCCCCAGCCATGGATAAAGCAACATAGGCAAAGCATGCTGTCTACCACAGAGTTGCTTAATGAGTAAGCATGTCAGCCCCTACCACAAATCAGCCAAAACCAGAGAGGACCTGCAGCACTCCCCCCGCCTCCCCCGTTCAAAGGCACCAGAAATATGTGGCCTATACCAATCCTCATGCCTCCATGGCAGTAAAACGTATCAAAACCAAGAGCCTGGGGACCTGGAAGGCCGGCCCGGGCGGAAGAAGAGGAGACAGGCTGTGCCAGGGTAACACTCACCGGTCCTCGGTTCACACCGGCTCCCCGGGGGGAAGGACATCAGTCAGACACCTGAAAGGAGGAAACGCTGTTAGCCCCTCTGAACTGAGATCCTGAACCCAGCGTGGAGCTGGGAATTGAGAGGCTGGCATTTGACTCTCTGAGGAACCTGGGGGAAGTTGCTGAACCTGTTAAGCAGAAAGGTCTCTGTGACTGTGCGCAGAGAGCAAAAGGGAAAGTAACAGAGGTGATGTTGGCGTGGCCAGCAGGGGCCAGGCCTTCACGGGCTGGGAGGCCAAGGTGAAGAGTTCAGTCTTGATTCCAAGAGCACTGGGGAATGGCTTGTAACGTAGAGACTGGATTGGGAAGGAGGGAATGGGTTGTAAGGTAGAGACTGGATTGGGAAGGAGGGATGGTTTGTAAGGTAGAGACTGGATTGGGAATGGGCACGAGTAGCTTTGGGTGTATGAGTTAGGAAGTCATTGTTGCTGTCCAGGGGGCAGGTGACGAGGACCCAGACTGGATGGTTGCAGTAGAGCTAGAAAAAGTGGTGGTAGCCACAGACGGTGGTGACGGACTGGATCTGGGGCATGAAGACAAGCAGAGACCTGCCTGCTCCTCAGGCACTTCCTTCCATGTCAGTCCCATGATCTCTGGCACCCAGGAAAGAACACACCCATCGCTCTCGCACCCTGGCCTATCCATGCCTCAGGCTCCCCAGCTATAAAAACAAATAAGGTTGGACTCGGTGGTCCCTTAAGGTCTTTTTAGCATGTTCCGGTATAATTTGCTCACCAAGTATGTAAGCCCCTTCTCAATTATCTTTAAGCCCCAACTACAGGCCCGGCCTGGCACACAGTGAGGCGGGCGGGTTGCTG
This sequence comes from Pipistrellus hanaki, assembly GCF_964339955.1. Taxonomy (NCBI): domain Eukaryota; kingdom Metazoa; phylum Chordata; class Mammalia; order Chiroptera; family Vespertilionidae; genus Pipistrellus; species Pipistrellus hanaki. The sequence goes on along the minus strand of NC_140508.1, from coordinate 37,362,447 downwards.
GAGAGAGAAGCCTCAGTTCCCCTGGACTCACACGCCGGGAACAGTACACCTCCCGTGGGCAGAGACCGTTCCACTTCACATTCAGTTGATGGCCACGCTGGAGCTGTGAACCTGTTCACAGTTGTGAGTGCACAAAACACAGAGCTTCTTCCTTTGTTATTATTTATATTAAGTATTGTATTGTTTTCCATACAAACAGCTGTGAACCTACAAGGTGAGTGGGAAGGTCACTTGGGCTGAGGTGGTAACAGCAGGAGCAGAAGTTGTGTGCCTGAGAGCCTTCTTCCTGCCCCAGCTCTGGAGGCTGGCATGGGCCTCGGGACACTGCTAGGCCCGCGGCAGCATCAGTCACCCAGCAACCTGCTTTGTTTCCTAGCACCCAGGCTAATCCTGAGAGGCAGTGTGGCACAGTGGTTATAAGGCTGGACCCTGTAGTCCCACAGACCGGGTTTGAATCCTGGCCCCAACACTCTCTAACTATGTGGCCTGGAGCAAGTCACTTCACGTCTCTGAGAGTTAGCTTCCTTCTGCTAGAAAACAGGAGTTATAGTGTTGGCTTCCAGGGTTACTGAGAGGATTCAATGAGATGATGCTGTGGAGAGCTCAGCACAAAGCCTTATCAGCAATCCAGGAGGCAGCCCCATACAGCTGTGAACGCAGACCCAGAAAGGGGAGATGATGCACTGAAGACAGGCACAGCCAATCGGTGCGGGCTGAGACCTGGAGCCCAGGTTCTTAGCTACCAGGTTGTGTGTACACCATGATACCTGCTCTCCAGATGAGCAAGTTGAGACTAAAAATTTACAGGACTTGACCAAGGCCACAGAGAGAATTAATGGTAGAAGAGGAATATAAACCTGGCCTCCTTGGTGAAAAAGCCCATGACACACACACACACACACACACACACACACACCCGTGCATGCAGAAAGTAGATGTGTGTGGAGATTTCAGGTTCCAGGGCCCTTTAAAACTGGAACAGGGAAAAACACAAATCTGGGCTGACTGAAGGGCGGGTGGGGGTGGGGGGAGTACCTTGAGAGGAAACCAGAAGGAGTTGGTGAAACAAAAGCCTCTTTCTCAGAAGCCCTCCCCAGGGACTGGGCAGGAGAGGAGGGGGCTGACAAGCAGGGCCATCCCTCCTGCAGCGGCCGAGCTGAGGGCTGAATCTAAACAAACAGAAACAGTTCCAGCTTGGCCATCAACTTGCTGTGTGATCCTAGGCAGAATACACACACACACTCACACACACACACACACACACACACACGTACACACACACACGTACACACACACACAGTTCTCTGTTTCTTCAGCTCAAGAACAAGACGGTTGTACTGAATGGTGTCAAGATCCCTTCCAGTTACAGGAGACTAATAATAACCATTCCTCACAAGTTCCTGACTCCTCATCAGGCCCTGATTCTACAGCCCCAAAAGGTGGCCTCTTAACGTTGGTTCCAATGTTGCCACAATAGGGTTGGGAAGCCTGCATGCAGGTTCTGGCTGTTTAGCCAGGTCACTTCCCCTCAACAGGTCTCAGCTTCCTCATCTGTAAAATGGGTACATATCTTTGCCTGATCACCTATCGTACTATGGGAAGATCCAAGGAGCTACCTCAAAGACAAGAAATCCTCTGGGGTAATGAACAACGCACCCCCCAAGTCGGCATCCCAAATGTCCTCAAGCTCTTTTAACATCTGCTCCTTTCCCTCTGGTCTGTGTCCCCTTCAGACAAATAAAACAAGAGAATCCAAGCTGACAAATCCAAGCAACCATCCACCCACCCACCTAACAGTAATAGCAACCGCCACCACAGCTAATACCTGACCACTCACACAGCCAGGGATTGGGCTAAGTGCTGCACTTGGACGATATCTCAAATAACAAGGTAAATCCCACAGTTAGTCTAGATTTATAGAGGACAGACTAAGGTTCAGCAAAGTAAAATGACTTGCCCACCATCACACACAGAGCACGTGAGTAGTATGGCCACCTGGTCATAGGATAAGAAGTCTTCATCTTATCCTTGGGGCTATGGGGTTTCCAGGGCAACATCTACAGGGGCAGAGTGAGGAATATGTGATCTTTATCCCTCCCAAGCCTCCCCAAATAACTAGTCATTATAGTTACTGTATTATCATTTAAATGTGTCCAACACAACGCTCTCATTAAAATAGCATTGTCCAATAGTGTGAGACACATATGTAATTTAAAATTTTCCAGTAGCCATGTTTTAAAAAGTACAAAGGATTGGGTGAAATTTATTTTATTTATTTATTTATATATTTTTTATTTAAATATATTTTATTGATTTGTTTACAGAGAGGAAGGGAGAAGGATAGAGATCTAGAAACATTGATGAGAGAGAAACATCGACCAGCTGCCTCCTGCACAACTCCTACTGGGGATGTGCCCGCAACCAAGGTACATCCCCTTGACCGGAATCGAACCTGGAACCTTTCAGTCTGCAGACCAACACTCTATCCACTGAGCCAGACCGGTTTCGGCTATTTATTTATTTTTTAATTTATTTTTATTGATTTCAGAGAGGAAGGGAGGAGACAGAGAGAGAGAAACATCATTGATGGGAGAGAACATTGATTGGCTGCTTCCTACACACCACCTACTGGAGATCGAACCCGCAACCCAGGCATGTGCCCTCAACCGGAATCAAACCCGGGACCTTTCAGTACGCAGGCCAATGCTCTATCCACTGAGCCAAACCAGAGAGGGCTGAAATTAATTTTAATGGCATACTTATTTAACCCAATATATAAATTTCAACATGAAATTTGGCTCAGTGGGGAGTGTGCAGGAGACAGCTGATGGATGTTTCTCTCTCACTGATGTTTCTAACTTTCTATTCCTACCCTTCCTCTCTGTAAAATAATCAATAAAATATATTTAAAAATAAATAAAATAAAAATATTATTTAGGTATTTTACATTCCTTTTCCATACTGAGTCTTCTAAATCTGGTGTGTATCTTACATTTAGAGCACATCTCAATTCTGTGTTGTTGTTGTTTTTTAGCAAGAGAAAATAACCAAATTTAATATACACATATGTATGGGAACCCCACATACATGAGAGTCAGAGACCACACATGTGGTAGAGTTTCCAGCACATCTCAACTCTGACACTAAATTTTCATCAGATATTTAGATTCTCTTAGCCTTTATAATTGAAAAAGCATATTCTTAAAACTGAGTTCCCAAACATATGTAGAACTCTTTCAATAACTGGAGATATTTTTTAAATCTTAAGTCAATCAAATTAAATACAATTAAAGCTTCAGTTCCTCTGTAGCATTAGCCACCTTTCAATGCTTCATGGCCACCTGCGGCTGGCAGCATAGCTCTACAGCTGAGTCCTAGAGGGTGGGGTGGTGACCTCCAAGTCCATAAGCCAGAGCTAGGCCCGCGAAGGTAAAGCTGACTTTGAATGGAATGGTATCTTGCTCATTCAACAAACCTCGACTGAGCCCAATATTAATATCTACCTACAGCCCAAATACTCAAATATGAGCCTAATGCGAATATCTACATCCGGGACCTATTATGTTCACTGTGATGGTAACAAAGGGATCAGAGTAACCGTTGTTCAGAGGGTGTCACTTCGACTCAGAGGCGGGCCACCTGACCAAGGTCACCCAGCTTTGACCCCAGGCCTATCTGACTTGGAAGCCTGAATCCTGTCCCCAAACGCTAGACGGGAGCCCCACCTGGGGCTCAGCCTTCTCAACGAAGAAATAAGCCTTTGCCGCTGGTCTCAGCCACCCCACCTCCCCCAGGCGAGTGGCAGAGAGTGACCTAGCACCAAACACCCGATGAAGAGGGTAAACTAGAAGGCGAGCAGGAGAAAGGCGTGGCACGGCCTGCTCTGGCTGGGGGTCCTGTGTCCAGGGCTCAGGCCACTGTGACCACATCCCCCCAACCCCCACCCCGACCAGCTGGAGGCAAGGCCGGCAAGGTCCCTGGCAGTCTGCCCTCTGGGTGGGTCCCGGGGGTTGGGCGCCGTGCCATTCCCCCGCACCTCCTCCGAGAGCACTCACCCAGAGCCTGCTGGGCAGGGCCACCAGGGCCAGGACTCACCTCCCAGGGTCACCGCAGCTGGAGTCCAGGGAAAGGCTCCAAGAGGCAGCCCTCCGCTGAAGGAGGGGAGGGGCAGTTCTGGAGGCAGATTCCGGAGTAGGGAAAAGGTGGCAGGTACCGGCCAGAAAAGCCTGGGTGGCCCCACCCCTCTCCAGGGGAGCAAAGCTAGCACTCAGCCTGGCAGGGTGAAACACTCACCGGCCATTGGGTTTAACAATTAACTCCGCATTCCTTTTCAGCAGGAAGCAGTTCCAGCAAAAAGTCCCCAGAGGGTAGGGGGACTTGGAAGGAGACAGAAGGTGTGAAGGGAGAAAGTGGTGGCCAGTGAATCCCCTCACCTCCTCTTCCCAGCATTCCCTCCCAACCTGGAACAGCCCTCGTGGGAAGGCATAAGGTCCATAAAGTCGAGGCAGTGATCTGGCACACAGTAGGTGCTCAATAAATATTTTTAATTAGCAAACAGGGGGACGTGGTGAATTAGAATTAAACAGGCCAGATAGGTGGGCAGACTGACGGAGAAGAAATTCAGGAAGGCAAAAGGTGGCTTGCCCTGGGCCGGGCACCTCCCTAACCCCTTTGACCCCAGGTCCTCACAGAGACCAGGTTAGCTGAGAACTGGGATGGCAGCCATCCAGGGCAGGACGATGGCTTGGAAGGGCCCCAATCTTAGTTCTGCTCTTCCTAGCTATGACATTTGGAGCCCTCGTGTCTTCTCCCCTAAAATGGGGGAGATGCCGCGTGGTACCCTGTACAGGGCCGGGCTTACAGATGCTGAGATGCTCTGTGCTGTTGGAATACAGTATCTCTGGCTGCTCGGCAACAGCCTCCTCTTCTCAGGCCACCCTGTGAACTCCTCCACATCCCAGTATTCCCCTGGCTCCCACCTACGTGGCCTTTTTCCTTTCTAGGAAGGAAAGCCCGGAACGGTGATGGCTCCATGCCACTCACATCCCACTCACCTGCGATCACGCCCTCACACACATACCCTGGCAACAGATTTTTCCCAATCTGACATTTGCTGGTCATTTATATCCCTCCTCGAGTTCCCTGGCCCCTTCCTTTTCCCTCAACCCCCTAGCACAGGCCTAGGTCCTGGGGCTGGGGCTGGACTCACGGTGGCCAGTTCACTGAGGCAGGCTCCCCTTTCTGGGCCTTTGCTTCCCAGCTGTGTCATGTGGGGGTGAGGAGGGTGGAATCGGGAGGTGGCGTCTCCTGCAGGCTACCTCTGAAATTTAGAGACCCTGACATTTCTGGGATCAATGTGCATTTTAACTTTAGACAGGTCGGAGTTCAGGTCTCCACCTTGGCCAAGGAAACAGGTTTCCCTGTTACTACGGAACAGACTCCAGGTGAGCCTATGGAGAGGACTGGAGCATCAGACCTATCCCCCTCCCCTCCCCCCCTCGCCCTCACAGCCCTTCGCAGCTCAAGCCTGGGCAGAGGGACAAAGGCCCTCCCTGATCACTGGTCCCACTATCTCCTCTATAAAGCCCTAACTTTTCTGCCCTATCTTTCCAGTCTTCTCACTCCCTTGTTCTCACGAGCAGTATGATGAGGCATCAATCCCCCAAATTCTTCTTAGCAAGACAAAGCTTAAAGCCCCCCTAAGCCCCTCCTACGTGAAGGTTCTAGAGCTGCCTCTGCTTCCACTCTGCTCTTCCCCGCATCCTTTCCACAGCTCTCCAAGCACGTGCCCACTTCCCCGCCTCCAGGCTGGAGCTCACCTCCTGACCCTCCACAGGGAACACGTCTCCACGCACAGCTACGTCTCGGCCGGATGCTACTCCTTGTAGGAGAGTCTTACAGCCGCTACTTGACCTGAAGACCCTGGACACCAAGGAACTGCAATGATTTTTCTCTCTCTCTCACTCTGCCCGCAGCACGATGCTCAAAACACCATCGATGTCTCATGATACACCAATGATAATAACCATTAACTGAAAAATAATGAATTATAGCCATTTATTGGCCATTTGTTCTTTACAATGCTCAGACCTCAGCATTCTACACATATCATTTCAGTTAATCCTCCCAAGTCCCCAACAGACTTGTCATCCCTACCCCTTTGCTTTAATTGAGGCTCAAAGAGGTAAAGTGACTTGCCCAAGGTCACATAACCGGGGGGGAAATGGCAGAGTCAAGACTGGAATTTAAGTTCTTACCCACTGCCCGGCTTGGCCTCCTCCAATCCACAAATAAAGGATCTGTGAGAAGTCACACCCGCCAATAAGGGGCCACAGGGGCTCTGGAGAAACCAGCCCAGTTCAGAGCCAGAGGCAGATTCTGCAAGTAGAACTTAATAACCTGCTATTAAGCACCTGTTCTGTGCAGAGCCCTGTGCTAGGTGCTGGGGAAAATAATAATAATAATAAATAATAATAATAATGCCTGAGACATAGTAGGGTTCACAATCTCACAAGAAAGACAAGTCATGTCTCAGGATAAAGCCAAGACCAAGCAGAACTTGTCCCCAGAAAAGAACAGATAAGGAGCTAAAGGAATGCAGAGGAGGGAAAGACAAACCCCATTGAAGGGGTGGGGATAAGAGGGCTAATCTCACAAGGCTTTGTGGGACAGTGGTTGGTACCTGAGCTGAGCAGAGAAAATGCAGTGATTGGGAAAACTGGGCATATCCCCAGGAACCTCAGGAGATATTCTCCAAATCCCTCCCCTTGGCACTGGCCCCAGGTGTCCAGCTCAGAAGAGAGGCCATCTTGAGCGTCCCCAGACTCCCAGGCACCTGATTCATTTGTGGTGAGTGGGCGGGGAGAGAGAGAAAGGGCTGAGCCTCTGGGCCTGTTGTTTGACAGGAGAACCTCAAGGGGCTGGAATCCAGGCTCTACATGAAATCTCTGAAAATGGAGACACTATGACGAGGGATAGCCCACTGGAGGGGTGAAGCAAGAAAGGCAAAGAATATGAGTTGGGCATCAGGAGACCTGGCTTCCAGAACCACTGGTTTCCAGATCAAAGCTACATGGGACCTTGAGCTTATCTTGTCCAAGCTCCATTTCACAACTGGAAAAACCTGGGCCCAGACAGGGAAAGGGACTGATCTACAGTCCCTCAGCACTCTCACCTAAAACCAACCATGTGCTGAGGGGTAGGAGAGATCTGACTTCAATGCTTGACTCTACCATGACCTCCCAGGTAACCCCCCACCCCCAACATTAGGCTCCCACTCTATAAACAACCCTGAAGACAGTGGTTCCAAACGACATGGGTCATGACTCAAAGATTCAGATGGTAACTATGCCTCCAATCCCGAGATCAAAGCATACTCTCAAAGGTAGTATGTCGTTTCAGACGTTCATAAACATCTGAGGTCAGCTCTCCAAGGGCAATCTGAGGACCCTCTGTCTCCCAGTGACAGGGAACCTGTTAAAATGAGCTGATTCCAGGGACCCACCATGGATCCCATCCTCTCAGGGAGCAGCTAAGTTTGGAGCCCTGGAAGAGAGGGGTTTTTAGCAAGCTCCTTTCTGCTGCTCTTGAGAGAGCCCTGCCTTAGGGAAGCCTCAAGGTAGGGGAGGTGCTCAGCACTCTCCTTTTAGCTGTTTCACATATTAAATCCCTGCTTCCTTGCCTAGGAAGAGAGGGCTCTGTGGCTGGAAGTTGCAAAGCCAGTGCTCACTAATCACGGTTCCTTCTGGATGAGCCACCTGCTCAAGCTGACCACGAAAGGAATGGGCGGAGGCCCACCACTCCCTGCAGCTGCCCAGATGCTCAGGTGACATTCTGAAATCTGTCTGAAAGGGGGGTCTGGACCCCTGGGCTGAACTTGGGATGAGAAGACGATTCTGATCAACCCCAGCCTCAAGGCTCCTTTCCTCTCTCCAGACTGTCTCCCTCTGGCTCTTGTCCAGCCCTGGCTTCCTTCCCTTTTTCTTCCTAGCACAAGCAGACTCCTGAACCTGGGTCTCCTGGCTCCAGCCTCTACCTCCCTCCCCTCTTAGCCATCATGGAGCCTGATCAAGGATCGCCAAGCCCCCAAACTCCCAAGCACCCGTCTGAGGCAAAACTAGCCCTCTCTGCAGATGACAAGGTTATTTAACTGGAACACTCAAGATAATCTATGAAAACCTGAGGTGGCCAGTAACGAGACAATATTCAGTAAATAATCCAAGTGCCTTCAGACCTGCTCTGTCACCTGCTCCCTCAGGTGGGCAGTTGCCTAGAACCAGATGGGCTCAGAGCCTCGGCCAGCCCCACGGCTGACACCTGAGTGTCAGTCTCTGAGGGGATGACAGCACAGGCCTGGGAGTCAGGAGACCTGGATTGGAGACCCTGCTCTCTGAGCCAAGCAATCTGAGCAAATGCACATCCCTCTATGCACCCCTAAATGTTTTCATGGGCCCCAACTGGGGCAGTGAGGGAAGACTAGAGCATCCGCTGGCTTGCGATGGATCTGGATTTCAATCCCAGCTGTGCTGCCTGCTGGTCGAGGACTGGGTAGGCTTTGGGTGAGTTGCTTAGACTTCTTTAATAGAATAGGGATCTAATCTCTGCCTCACGGGGCAGGTGCAAGGATTAAAAGACGTAGGCGTGAAAAGCGCTTAGCACAGGCCTGGCACATGTTAAACCAATGTATGTAAGCAGTTGTTTATCAGCTCCTGGAGTGAGCTCCTGACAAGGAAGACTAGGCTTTCTAATTCATAGGTGGCCCCAGACATCCCCAAAACCACCACTGAACTGGGTCTGGAGGTTTATCTTTAGGCCTTTCATCTGGACAGAAGAGGGGAAAAGGCAGAAGAGAAGAGTGGGAGGAAACTGAGAAGAGAAACAAGGTAAGTAAAGGAACATCAGGGGTTAAGAAGGGGCCTGGCTCCTCAAGCTTGAGGGAAAGGATGACGTCAGGGAAGCTGCCAAGAGAGAGTAAGCCTTCTCTCCTTTCCAGAGCCTTCCTTGGACTCACCAAGGCAAGGCTTGGAGGGATGCTGCCTGCTGAGAGCACTGCTATGGCTGTCAATAGGGACATTGAAGCCTTGGGTTACCTCCAGGTCTGGCTTCCCCGAGCTGCACTGCCCACCCCTAGTGGCCTCCTCTGGCTGCGGCCCCACAGAGAGGGCCAAACCCAGGCTGAGAGCCCATCCAACTGGAAAGGCACTGCCTGCTCACTCAGGACTCAGGGACCCCCTTGCTTGGGATTCTGGCCCTAACTCAGCAGGACGCTTCCCCTCGGTCCCCATCCCCAGGCCCTGTGTGGAGTCCTCTCCAGGCCTCGCCCTGCCCCGAGCTCCTGCATCTGAGGCTGAAGTTGCAACTGGGGGGGAAGCAACTGCTCAGACTCTAAACAGGAGCCTCAAAGTGTTCCACTCGTCACTGAGCCGCTGTGTGACCTCGAGGTGTCGCTTCTCTCAGAGCATGTTTCCCGTTCCTGGCTAATGAGGACAACGGAGGACAAGGACCATCTCGGAGGTCCTCCCAACTCTAAGGGCAGCGATGCCTCGTAGGATCCCTCCGAGCACCAAGGGGCAAAGAGGATTCGCTTCAGGAGGAGAGCGGGCTGGGCTAGGCTGGGCTCTGCTGAGGAGGCAGTGGATGTGGCAATAGCCAAGGGTTATTATGATGATGATGATTATAATTAAAAATCACAGCAACAAACTCTTAAGCACTTCACAAAGAGCTTTCTCATCTTCCCCCGGGAATCACACTCCAGTGGGAGAGGTGGAGATGGATGGTAATTATTCACATTTGGCAGATGAGGAAAAATGAAGCAATGTCCAAGTGACTTGTCCCCTAAGATGCTACTAAGTGCAGAGAAGGGGGGGCCGAGAGGAAGAAATAAGTCATTGCATGCCTACTGTGTGCCAGCTCCCATCTGGTATCATGACCAAGGCTCACCACCGCAGCCTGGCATCACAGGTGCCTCAGTCCTCATTTCATGGAAGAAGAAACTGAGGTTGAGACAAATAACTGATTTATGCTGACAGGCTCCTGTTTGTTCCATTACAGAGTCTGGATGTGGACCTGGGTTTGTGGGACTCCAAGAGCTGTACTCTTCATCTTCCTATGTGTGCTGGGTTGAAGAGTGCCCCCCGCCCAAATTCGTGTCTATCCAGAACCTCAAAACGTGACCTTATTTGGAAACAGAGTCTCTGCCGATGTAATTAGCCAAATAAAATGAGGTCGTGCTAGATTAAGGTGGGTCCTAAATCCAATATGTCTGGTGTCCTTTTAAGAAGAGGAGACAACACAGACACTCCGGGAGAAAGGGGAGAGAGCCACGTGACAACAGAGGCAGATGCTGCTGCAAGCCAAGGAGCATCCGGGATTGCTGGCAACCACCACCAGCCAGGAGAGAGGCGTGGAGCAGACTCCCTGCTCGGAGCCTTCAGAAGGAGCCAACCTTGCCGACATCTTGATTTCTGACTTCTAGCTCCAGAACTGTGAAAGAATAAATCCCTACGTTTTAAGCCATTCAGATTGTGGTACTCAGTTAAGCAGCCCCGGGGAAATTAATACACTGAATCCACTGAGTAGCAGACTTGGGATGCAAATTCCCATTTTCAGATTCCCACTCATTAGCCTTGGAAGTTAATGGAGGCCTATGGGCCAGTGAGAAGTCATTCTCATCTCGCCTCCACCTCCCTGGCCCAGGCTGGCCTGATGTCCTTCAACTACGCTTCTTACATGTTCTAGATCTCTATCCACCCCAAGGGGCCCTTCCATCATGTAAATAAGCACCTTGAGAGCCCAGTCTCCTAGTCAACAGTCCCCACCCCAGCCTCTAATACCACCTGGAGAGCTGTGGTTTTGAAATGCAAATCTGATCCTTCCTGGCTAGCTTTCTCCTCTTCCCTTGTTTCCCACCACCTATAGGTCAAGATTTCAACCAGATCTGGCCCCAACCTTCCTCTCAGGCCTCATCTCCAGACAAGCAGACCACCCATCCCTACCACCCACCACCTTCTGCTCCAACCACCCGGAACTATTTGGAGCTACCCTAACAAATCAGATGCCTTGGCACGTGCTGCTCCCACTGCCTGGAAGATAAAACCCAGCCCCAAACTCCATCCCTCTCCTCCATGAAGCCTTTCCTCCATGAACAGCTACATCCTGGCACCTTGTACACTTCATCATTACGTGTCTGCCCGTATGCCTAATTTGTGAACACTGTCGTATTCATTTCTATATCTATAGGCTTAGGGTTGGCAAAAGACATTCGACAATATTGAACTGAATTGTGGAGTAGTCATAATAGTAACAATCACTAATACTAGGATTTACCAAATGTTTTCTTTGTGCTTAGCACTGTGCAAAGCATTCCATGTGTCATGCCTCATTTTGCTCTCACAACAGCCCTATGAAACAGATACTGTCATTGATCCTGTTTTACAGGTGAGGAAATGAAGAGATGAAGTCACTTGCCCAAGCCCACCCGACTAGTATGGAGCAAAGCCCAAATGACTCCAGAGCCAGTGCTAGGAAGCAATACTGGGTATACAGGCCATCCCAAAACCCTCATGTGACAAAAAGAGGAAGCAAGCAAGAAAGGGAAAGTGACTTGTCCGAAGTCAGTAACAAGGAGTGGACTCTGAACTTTAGATTCCTTATTCCATGCCCTTCCTCTTCTCACTCTTGCAGGATCCTACTCCAGGAGGACACAGAAATCAAGTTCTCCTGTTTCCCCTAAAACAGAACCCATCATGGGCCTGGGCACGGTGGGGGCTCAAATCTATGGCCAGGAGATGCACCAGTCAAAAAGATAAATCTGCTTCAAAACCATCTGAGGCCTGCTGAGATATTACAATGTTAAGGCTTGAGAGGAAACTTTGAATATCATTTAAAGTACCATCTCCCATTTTATAAAGTTATTCATTCAAGAAATTTATTGAATACCAATCATAAGCCAGGCACTGAGTAGGGGCATTACAAAGACCGATAATCAAGCTCCTGCCCAGATAGTATTTGCAATCCAGTGAGGGGGGGAGACAAACAACTAACAAGTTCATGCATAATTACAAACTCTCAAAGGCATATGAAATATAAGGAGTTCTAAGAACGTATAACAGGAAAAACTGACTTAACTTAGGGAACTGGTGACGCCCCCTGTCCCCTGAGAAAGTGACTCTTGAGCTGAAAGCTGAGGAATGGGAATTAACCGAGATAAGAAGCAGGGGAAGAGCATGCTGGGCAGGAGGAACAGCATGTGCAAAATCCCGAGGCAGAGCGTTCCTGTTGCCTTGGTGAACTGAAAGAAGGCCAGAGTCTGACTGGTTTCCCGAGGGGTGAATAGGGACTCCATCCTGCGGGTCTTGTAGGTTAAGGTAAGGAATGGAGAAACTGAGTAGAGCGGGAACCCCCTTGTTCAGAGCTTGGCCTAGAGTAGAAGGCCAAGTCACTGAGTCATTGCATTATTCCATGAAGGAGTGATTTGTCCAAGATCACAAGGAAGACCTGGGACTTGAAGCCAGAACTGCTCTCTGCCAGGTTAGGACTGAGGCTGCTTCTGGTGTGTAGTGTGCAAGGGAGCAGGGGAGGCTTTCCAGGTGTTCCCACCTGTAGGAGGTTCTGGCTCCCTGTCTGAACTCTTCTTGAGCTCTAGACTATACCAGAATCACCTGTGTTTGTTAAAACAGACTGCTGGGCTCCACCCCCAAAGTTATTGGTTCAGTAGGTCTGGCATGAGGCCCAAGAATTTGCATTTCTAAAAAGATCCCAGGTGATTTTTGCTGCTGCTGGTGAGGTGACCATACTCAGAGAACCACTGCTCTAGACTCAAGTGTATGGGGGCTGGGGGGTGTGGCGGGTGGGGACATGGCCAAGATCCTTAGGGGCTATAAGAGTGGATTCCTAAATCTAGGCAACAATGAGACAAATCCCAGCACTCTGGAAAAGGGAGGGTCTCTAGGTCCTAGAATCTAGCCTACTCGCTTCTCAGCCAGGGAAACTGAGTTGAGGGAACATCAAGGGTTTGACCAAAGTCAAATGGAGGCCCATAGACCAGACTCCAGGACTCCTGAGCTCCAAACCTTTCTAGTCCTGGGAAAGGAATTCAGGGAAGGGGACAGCAGGCTCAGCTTTTCCCATACTCTGCTGCCTTGGGCAGGGGAACATTTTAAGAATTGCAGAAATCTGCTGTTGGCCTCCAATCCTATCACCCATCCACCCTCCTTCCTTTCACACTCGCAGCTCCCTCCCTTTACACTCCAAATCCTGTGCACTTCACCTGGCAAAGCAGGCAACAGAGGGGGGGGGGGGTGAAGTTATAGGGGAAAATAACTGAAGTGAGGAATTCTTGATCTTGGATATACTTCTTCCAGGACACCTACTTCCTCCTATAAGAGTCACAGTTTCTATCCTTGTGTCCAGTCTTAACCCCAATCTACCTACATTTCAGTTCCAGCATCTGAAACCCACAAAGCCAGGTTTCCAAAAACCTTTTCACCCAGTTTTTCTAAAATAAGAGTGGCTCTGGACAAATTTTCTATCCTATTCCAGTTGGCAGCAAAATGCCACTTCTCTTGCAAAACCTACATGCACAGTCTCACTAATATACAATCAGCTATATGTACATAAAAACAAATATACCAGAATTTATACTAGTAAAAACACATATACATCCAGAGATACATTATTCACTGTTCACTGATAAAAACACACCTATGCACCCAAATGCCCAAGAAAGAGACAGAACACACACATGAACACAGACGACAGATCTAGAAACGTATGCACTGCATCCATAAATGGGGAAAGGGGTACTTACACACCCAAAGACCCTTCTCCGAGTAGAGGTTTCCTGAGGGGTAATTCCTGGGGAGGGGGGTGCGCTGGCCCTTTCAGATAGCGGTCCCCCTCTTCCTGTCAGGGCACCTAAGATGTGGCTCTGCTCTCAGGGCAGGAGTGAGTGGGGCGTGTGGCTGACCCGGCCAGGCCCGGTCTGGCTCTGGACGACAGTCTCAGTGCCGCGACAGGAAATGGATTCCTGAACCGCCTGGGACGGCAGCCTGGGGCTCGCAGTCGCTGCCACCGCCGCCGCCGCCACCGGCCCACACCCACCCCGCACACCGGGCTCCAGGCAGGACACGCCCTCCGCTCCAGCCCCACCGGGTCCGCGGGCTCGGCCGTCAGCCCCGCTCCTCCGGGCCCCGGGGTGTGGCCGCCCACCTGCCAGCAGGGCGTCTCCGCCGGGAGAGGGAGGAGGCCGCCCCCGCCAGGTGCCCGGCTCCCGGCTCCCGGCTCCCGGCTCCCGGCTCCCGGCGAGGCAGCGCCCGGGCCGCCGCCCAGCCCGCTCCTCCCGGCGGCGCGGAGACAAAGCCGCGCACACGCACACGGGGCTGCGCGGGGTACGCGGCGCACACCCGCCCTCGCACGCGCACACTCGGGGATCACACTGGCGCCCACACAGCGACACACACACACACACACACACACACACACACACACGCCACAGGCTCCCGCCACAAGCAAAGCCTCTGCACACACTCAGCTTCACATTCGGACACACCCTCTCGCAGACACACTCAGACACACGCGCACACACACACCTCACCCAGTCCAGTGGCGCGGAGACAGGGCGTACACACACACACACACACACACACACAGATGTACACGCGCGCGGAGCATCCACTCGCACTGACCCACGGACACTCGCGCGCTCACACCCAACACACACACCCGGCGACGTGGAGCCCAACACACACACCGGAGCCCGAATCCAGCCGAACGAACCGAAGCCGGGCTTCTGCCTCAGACGCCCGCCCCCTGCCCGGGGGTGTCCAGAACCCGGAGCGCGCCCGTCGGTGCCCGGAGCCCTCCACGATCACCTCCAGCACACGCGCGCGCGTGCACACACACACACACACACGCACGCACACGCACGCGCACACACACGCGCACACGCACACGCGCACACACACCACGCACACACACACCCGGCTGGGTCTTCGCGGCCCGGGGAGGGCGGCGGGGACCGCTAACCTGGCGGCGGCGGCGCGGTTTCCGGGCCCTGTGGGTCCGCGATTCGTGTCCCGCGGGGCCAGGCTCCGGGCGCTCGAGCCGCGCAGAAATGCCCGCTCGCGGCTCCCTCTCCCCGCCCGCGGCGCTCGGCCCCTGGCCCTGCCCGCCCCCCACGCCGGCCTCCCCGCTGCGCCCTGCCCGGCCGGCTCCCCGGAGGCGGCGGCGGCGATCCGGGTGCCCGAGCAGCCACGGGCAGGCGGGCGGGCGGGCGAGGAGCGGCGGCCGCGAGAGGCGAGCAGCCGAGGGAGCGCCGAGCCGCCGCAGCCGCGCGCCGGGAGGAGCCGCGCCGCCCCGGGGAGGGCGGGGGAGAGGGGCTGAGCCCCGCGCGGCCCGCCGCCCGCCGCCCGGCTCCCCACGTGGGCCCCGCGCCCGGCGCCTACCTGAGCCGCCGCGGAGCCCCGAGGCCGGGGCGGGCGGCGGGAGAGGAAGTGGAGACCCCGGCCCGGGCCTCGCCGCCCTCCTGGCCGCAGCCGGGTGGGCTCGGGCCCCGCCCCTGCCTCCTCCCGGCCCCGCCAGCGCCGACCTCGGTTTTCCCTGGCGAGAAGGCCTCGCGGCTCTCGGCTCCCGGCCCGGTGCCCCGGGCTAACCCCGAGGCCCGGCGCCGGGCTCGCCGGCCTCCTCCACCTCCAGCCCGGACCTGGCCGACGCCCACCCGCCTCCCCGCCGCCCTCCCATTGTTCCCGCGGCAGGAGCTCCCCGAAAACCAGCCACGCGTCCCAGCCCCTCGCGGGGGCAGTACCTCGGGGGGGCTCTGGGGGCTCTCCCAGCGCTGGCCCCTGGCTCCTGGACCCCGACGCCCACCCTCCACAGGCGCTGGCACGCCCGAAGCAAAGAGCTTTTCTAAATAACCACCACGGCCCTCTAAGCGCTCCTTCAGGGAGGGAGGAACTAACCCAAGTTCAGCAAGCTCCGGAGAGCAGCGGGGAGGTGGGGCACCAGTGAGGTGCCCCCATAGATGAAGAAACGGAGAGAATTCCTGCTCCAGAGCTCCTGGGAAGTGCAGGGCCCTCCAGAAATGTGGGGAGTCATGAGCCCGGCCTCCTTTGTTGGACAGTAAATAAAGCAGGGGGCGGGGAGGGGGGGAGGAGAAGTGTCATGCACTTTCCTGGCTTTTACTGGAAGTCAGGAGGTAAGCAAAGCCTTACTAAGTTCAGAAACTCTCAACTACTTTGTCTCGCTTGGTCCTAACCAGGGTCCCATGTGGCAGCTGGGATTATCCCCACTTTCCAGATGAGAAGCTTGTCCTGGGCCTCTGCACCAGGCAGCGCAGAGCCCATACAAAGTCCAACAGTGACTGAAGAGTACTCGCTCCTTCCTCCAGTGCAGGCACTAAGTGCCCAGTGAGCAGCCGGGAACAACCCAGGAAGCTGACGCCCACGCCTGCGCATTTCACTACTGCAGGCCAGCCAGAAGCAGCTCTGAGTTCGAGTCAAACATCTGAATGACTAGAATGGGCACCACAGCAGGACTCTTTATTTGTTGTCTTCTGTCTCCCTGTGTGCCACCGTGCCCAGCACCTAGGGCCTGGGATGCAGCCTAGGGTTAAACATGGCATGACTTCCACATGAGGCGGGAGTGACGTGTGCAGGGCTCTGTTGCAGCCCTCTCTGCGCTGCTGAGCACGTTTATCAGTACTTTTAGAGGAAAGCGTGAAACACTGATCGAATCTACAGCTGTCAAGCAGTTGGGATGGACAGCAAACCCTCCGGAAACCAACATTCATTTCCAAAAGATCTCAGCAGCCTTGCAGTTGAGCTGCAACTAACAAGATAAAAGTGCTACACCGAAAAAATGTGAACTCCCACCCTTTGGTCCAAGCCAGAGCTGTCCCAGAGAACTTTCTGTGAGGCTGGAAGGCGTCCTGACTCGGCATTATCAGAGCTAGTAGCCACTAGCCACCTGTGGCTATTGAGCACTTGGATGGAATGTGGCTGGTATAACTGAGAAGCTAACATTTTAATCTATTTCATTTTAAGGGTTTTACATGTAAATTGCTACGTGGGGCTCGTGCCTGCCATATTGGACAGTGCAGTTCTAAATGACCAAGTGGCCAAGATAAATGACAGGATCTAGATTAAGAGCAGTTTCAGGGAAGATAGCAAAGGTTTGAATTGACCTCAAGTTCAACAATGCAATGTGGCTGGAAAAAAAAGAAGAAGAAGAAGAAGAAGAAGAAGAAGAAGAAGAAGAAGCAGCAGCAAGGAAGGGAGGGAAAGAGGAAAGGAAAAAAGGAAGGAAGAGGAAAAAAGTGAACAGGATATGCTGTATCAACAGAAAACAGGGGCTAGACCTCTATGGCTGGCCTCACTAGAGACTCTGTGCTGCCCTGGCTGATACAGCTGGACCACAGGCTCCAGCCCTGGGCTCCGTGTTCTGAGGGGCACACTGTCACACTGGAGCGAATCTAGAGTCCAGAATGCTGGGGACCTGGATGCCATGTTGTGGTGAATGACTTCGGCTTGAAGAAGGAAAAGCTCAAGGGGAATATAGTGTATGTCTCCAAAAATCTGAAGGGCTGTCATACAGAAGGAGATCTGATTTGTTTGTTATTTAGGTCTAATAAAGCAAAACAAAAATCTGCAACCCCCTAAACTACACTCTGTTTTCCTCAGCACCTAGTCCACCCAGGACCTGGCCCCTAATTAATATTGACTACAAATTTCTAGTCAATATTTTGCTAGCTAACAAATGGATGTGAAAGAATTCCACTCAGCTCCAGGGGGTGGACATCCAGAAGGACAGTAAAGAACTCTAGCCCTGGCCAGTGTGGCTCAGTTGGTTGAGCACCATCCTATGCACCAAAAGGTCCCTGGTTCGATTCCCAGTCAGGGCGTATGCTCAGGTTGTAGGGTTTGGTCCTTGGTCAGGAGGCAACCAATCATAGTTTCTTTCTCTCTCTCAAATCAATAAGAAGAAAAGGAAGGAAGGAAGGAAGGAAGGACAGACTCTAATTATCAAAGCTGTCCAGGAATGGAATGGACCACCTTGGGAGTGATGAATTTCCTGCCAATAGGTGTATTTACAGAAAGATTGGTCTTCATTTGGAGGCCCTACCAGGAAAATAGCAAAGGTTTGACCTTTTGAGTTGAAAAAAAAAATGGGCAAGTTCTATTAGGAGGGGAAACACACAATCAAGTCTGTGCTTCCAGACAATTATCTGGCTATATGTATAGAACAAATTGATGAAGAGGGAACAGAGGCAGGATGGACCAGTTAGGGGCCACTGCAGTGGTCCAGCAGATCAGAGAATGGGCTAGGTCAGTGGTCGGCAAACGGCAGCTCGAGAGCCACATGGAGCTCTTTGGCCCCTTGAGTGTGGCTCTTCCACAAAACACCACGTGCGGGCACGCACATACAGTGCGATGGAAACTTCATGGCCTGTGCACAGAGGTCGGTTTTCGGCCTGGGCGCGTCTATTTTGAAGAAGTGGTTCTAACGCTGAGCCACACTCAACGGGCCAAAGAGCCACATGTGACTCTCGAGTCGCGATTTGCCAAACACTGGGCTAGGTGGTAGCGGCAGTAGAAAACCAAGGACAGGAATGTGACAACAGGAGACTGCATCTGGACTGGGAATCAGGAGCTACAGGTTCCAGCCCTGCTTCTGCCATTAGCTTGTATGGTTTCAGTTAAACCCCTTCCTTTTTCCAGATTTCAGTGAAATGCAAAATAATCTCCAAGCCTCTTCTAACTCTGGATTCGGCTTAGGGGAGGGAAATTATAAAGGATAGCTGGGCTAATGTACTAGACAGACTCTAATAGCTTCAAAGTAATAGTATCATTGGTCTCATTACTATTGTTATTATCACCAAGGCCACCTCCTTTGGACTTGGTGACTAGATCGGTCAGCGGGGACAAGAGGAGTCAATGGACTGCATCTGTAGGGGTGGGAACAGGGGCCAAGGGCCTCTGATCTTTTGGGAGGGTCAGCTAGTCCCTCCACCCTCCTCCGAGTACTGTGAGGACAAACAGAGTTCTGTGTGCTGTCACCTCGTGAACTGCTTCCTCATTCCTCTGAACCACACCCCATACTTGACTGGAGGAAGCAACCGGTTCTAGGAAAGTTAGACTCTTTCTTCGCTCCTTTTAATGTTCACAAATGACACCTGGTGGTTGCCCTTTCCTTAAATAACAAGTAGCATCATCTCATATGGAAATAGCCGGTACTATTGAGCACTATATGCTAAGCACTTTACTTACATACTTTTCTCACACTGGGAAGTAGCAATAATTATAATCCCCACTTTCTAGACCAGGACACTGGCTCATGGAGATGCATAATTTTCCCACAGTCACACAGCTTATGAGGGGGGTTCCAATACAAATGTATGTTCTTTCAAAGCCGTATTCCCAAAGGCGTCCAGCATTTTACTAGGTGTTTCTGCAATAACTTAGGGAGGAGGGCAAGACTGGTATGATATCCAATTTATAGCTGGGAAACTAAAGCTCCGAAAGGAGAAAGCAAATCACTTGCACAAGTTAGTCAAGTCTTCCAACGTGCAGTTCAGTGCTGTTTCCGGTTCTCTGCAGCTCTTCTAAGCCCCAGCGGTGTTCCTCCGTCCCCTGCACCTGCCAGGGCCTCCCCAGTCCTAGTCTAATGCCCGCCCGCTTAAGAGAAGGACTTTTACTTGCCCTTTTCTTAGGACAGAATAAAGAAAGGATTGCTGAAAGACAAAAGTTAATTCCTACCTCCTCTCCCATCGCTACCAGCACACACACTCCAGTCCACCGCCTTAAGGTGATGGGGCCAGAGGCTCAGAGTGAGTCACAGGGAGCTGGCCTACCAGTCACGAGAGCGCAGGTGCTGAGCTCAGTTTAGAGGAGTGGAAAAGTAGGCCAAGTGTTCTCATCCCAGGCACACCTTTGGCCCCCTATTCATCTCATCCCCAAATTCTGCAAACATTTAGGGGACACTGTGCAAGGCCTCGGGGGCAGAGGGGACGTATGGCCCACCAGAGTGCACCCTCACCCTTCAGAGGGAATAAGACAGTGAGTCCAAAGTGATAAATACTTACAAAGAGTGATGGAAGCACATGGTGATTAATTCCCAGGAGAGACACTCCCTAAGGAGTGGAGTCTTACAGAGTAAGTTGAGCATGAACAGGCAGCAGAGGGCTACTCTAGGCTACAGGAATGTACTTGCCCTAAAGCTTAAATATATATGGACTCTATTTAGCAGGCAAAAGGGAGCCATAGAGTGCACTATGACTCTGGAGAAAGACTGTCTGAGTTTGAATCCTGGCTCTGTCCCTTCTCCAGCTGTCTGACCTCGGGCAAGTTACTTAACCCCTCTGGTAGACATATTATTATTCCCCATTATTTGCTCTCCCCCTTTCCAAGTAAAGGTATACATGTTAGCCCGTTGCCATGTGACCCAGAGGAAGGAGTTCACTTCTCCGGCCCAGTGTCAGACTTAACCACATGACTTACATCGGCCAATGAAATTTGAACCAGAGAGATATATACAGGGTGTCCTCCCAAAAACGTATACACTACTTTTAACCCATTAATTCTAATGTGTTAAATAGGAAAAGAAAGAAACATCAGTTGAGCTATCAGCTGTTAAAGTGTGTATACATTTCGGGGGACACTCTGTTTATACCAGGTCTAAGCAGATACTTGTAATACCATTGTACATTTCAATCTGAAGTCATATTCTTGTATCTCTGCTAGTGGGATGGCAGGTCCTGGGCAGGAGCTATGCCTTCAGCCTGGATCCTGGAGTGAAAAGACAGAGAACAGAGCTGCAGCCAATCCACCACTGCCCCACAGCGATTGGTGTGCATTATGAGGGAGAGAACTTGGTTGTAAGCCGCCTAGAGTTGGGGGCTGTTTGTTATCCTGTCATTACTCAGCATAACTTACTGATTTTAGTAGAACCGACCTCACAGAACTGTTGTAAGGATTAAAGATGACTATCTCATGAAAAATGTATAAGCACTTCATCAGGGATTTGCATTATAAAATGATTGTTCTGCCCACACACACATGAAAATTTGACAGCTGACAGAAATGACATTTTCAAAAGAGTAGCAAAGGATGGTTTAGTGGGTGAAATAGAGTCCTCCCAAAAATTCATGTCCACCAGAACCTCCATGTGTGACCTTATTTGGACATAGGTCTTTGCAGATATAATTAGTCAAAGATCTCAAGAATAACTCATCCTTGATTTAGAGTGGGCCCGACACCCAATTACTGGTGTCCTTAGAAGAAAAAGAGAAGACACGCAGAGACCCAGAGAAGAAGATGATGTAAAGATGGAGGCAGAGACCAGAGTAACGTATCTACAAGCCAAGGAACTCCAAGGATTGCATAGGGAGCACCAGAAGCTTGGAGAGAGGCAGGGGATGTTTTCTTCTCCAGGGTCTCCGGAAGGAACCGATTCTTCTGGCACCTTAATTGAGGGCTTCTGGCCTTCTGAACGGTGGGAGAATAAATTCCGATTGTTTTAAGCCACCCGTTTCATGGTAATTTGTTATGACAGTCCTAGGGAACTCATATTGATGAAATACTTTTAAAATGATACTGAACAACTGTTTATTCATTTGAAAAAAAATAAAATTAGATTCCTACCTCATAGCACACACAAAAACAACTTTCAGTTGGGTCAAAGACTTAAATTCAAAAGGCTAAACTTTAAAAACTTTAGAAATAACTTAAAAAGGTCTTCTTTAAAACCTCAGGGCAGGAAAGAAAAATTACAGGACACAAAAATCACAAACTGCATTAGTCTGGGTTCTCCAGGAAAAACAGAACCAATGGGACATCTATATAAATAAGTAGCATTATTATAAGGAATTGGCTCGTGTGGTTAGGGAGGCTGAGAAGTACTAAGATCTGCAAGTCGTAGGCTCAGTAGAGCTGACGGTGTAAATTTTAGTCCAAGGCTGAGTCTGAAGACAGGAGAAGACCTATGTCCCAGCTGGAAGTCAGGCAGAGAGCAAATTCTCTCTCACTGCACATTTTTGTTCCATTCAGGCTTTCAAAGGATTAAATGAGATCTTCTCACACTGAGGTGGCCAATCTACTTTACTTAGTTTACAAATTCAAACATTAACTGCATCCAGGAACATTCTCACAGACACACCTAAAACAACATTTAACCAAATATCTGATCATTCCATAACCCAGTCAGATTGATGCATAATTATTGGTCACTATGTGTGTGTATTTTTTAATACCTGTATTTTGAGCTCTGACAATAAAACAAAGCTTTTTAAATTCTAAGGGGAAAATTAATGCATAAATTTAACCATCACACAAATTAAAAAGTGAAAAGAAAGTGTCCATTGTATGAAACGCAGGCCTTCTGTGCTTCAAGATGCCATAAAGAAAGAGGACAGAGAAGATCCTCAAGGGGGAAGGGGGAATTTCTGCAAGGCTTTCAGCTAACAAAGTATGAGAATCTAAAACATATAACGAGCCGAAACCGGTTTGGCTCAGTGGATAGAGCGTCGGCTTGCGGACTGAAGGGTCCCGAGTTCGATTCTGGTCAAGGGCACATACCTTAGTTGCGGGCACATCCCCAGTAGGGGGTGTGCAAAAGGCAGCTGATCAATGTCTCTCTCTCATCGATGTTTCTAACTCTCTATCCCTCTCTCTTCCTCTCTATGAAAAATCAATAAAATATATTTTAAAAATAAAATATATAACGAATTTATGAGGGTCAATCAGGGAAAAGGAGACATATGTAAAACTTCTAGACAATAAATACATTTTAAAAAAGAATTAATAACAATCTATATTAGAAAACATGGACAAAGACTATGAACAAGAAATTCACAGAAGACATAAATGGCCGGTTTGCTCAGTAGTTAGAGTGTTGGCCCACAGACAGAAGGGTCTCGGGTTTGATTCCCGGTCAAGGGCACAGTACCTCAGTTGCAGGTTCCCTGACCCCTGTAGAGGTGCATATGGATGACAGCCAATCAATGTATCTCTCTCACATAGATGATTCTCATTCTCTCTCCTCTCTGCCTCTCTCTTTCTCCCTCTCTCCCTCTACCTCTCTATCTCTCCCCCACCCCCACCCCCCCACCCCCACTCTTTCTACTCTCTCTGGAAATCAATGGAAAAAATATCTTTGGGTGAGGATTAAAAAAAGAAAGAAAGAAGTGGCCAGTAAATGTATGGGCATGGCTCCCCCTCACTAGTAATCAGGGAAAAACAAATTAAAACTACAGTGAAAGACCAATTCAGTTTGGCAAAGAAAATCTCTTACAATACCAAGTATTGGTGAAAATGTAGAAAACTGGACTCTCTTATAACCTGATAGTGGGACTCTAAATTGGCATACCTTTTAGAGAGACCCGTGGATTTTGTAACAAATGACCACAAACTTGGTGTCTTAAAGCATTACATGTTTATGCCTTCACATTCCTACAGGCCTGAGACCCTAAATCAGTACCACTGGGCGGTGCGCCTCCAGAGGCTGCAGGGAGAAATCTGTTCCTTGCCTCTTCCAGCTTCTGGTGGCTGGTGGCTTTCCTTGGCTTGTGACTGCATCACTCTAACTTCTGGCTCTGTGGTCACATTGCCTTTTCTTCTTCTGAGACAGTCAAATATCCCTATGTTTCTCTCTTATTAGGGTTACATTTAGGGCCCACCCTCATAATCCAGGATAATCTCTCCATTTCAAGATCATTAATCATATATGTAAAACCCTTGCTATATAAATTGACAGATTCCAGATTTCAGGACCTGTTATCTTGGATGGGGAACATTATAGATTGGATAAAATACTGGCATTGCTCTAATATTCTTGGTGGTATTACAATAGTCAAGAGGTGAAAAAAACCCAAGTGCACATTAATAGGTAAATGAATAAAAAAAATGTAGTATATCCACACAAAGAAATATTATTCAACCATAAGGAATGAAATTCAAATACATGCTACAACATGATGAACCTTGAAAACATTATACTAAGTAAAAAAAGTCAGACACAAAAGGATAATATTATATGATTCCACTTATATGAGATCTAGGTAAAGTAATAGAATCAAAAAGTAGAAAAGGTTTCCAAGGACTAAGAGGGAGATAGTTATGGTATAGTAGGTATAGATTTTCTGTTTGGGATGATGAAAAAGTTCTAGAAATAGTGGTGATAGTTACACAACATTGTTTAAATGTATGCGTAAGAATGATTAAAATAGTCAATTTTGCCGAAACTGGTTTGGCTCAGTGGATAGAGCGTCGGCCTGTGGACTGGAAGATCCCCAGTTCAATTCCGGTCAAGGTACATGCCCTTGGTTGTGGGCACATCCCCAGTAGGGGGTGTGCAAGAGGCAGCTGATTAATGATTCTCTCTCATCGATGTTTCTAACTCTCTATCCCTCTCTCCTCCTCTCTGTAAAAAAATCAATAAAATATATATTTTTTAAATAGTCAATTTTATGTCATGTATATTTTGCCACAATAAAAATAATAATTTGTATTACTAAAAAATATTAAACTGCCTGGCCAGTGTGGCTCAGTAGTTGAGCATCGATCTATGAACCAGAAGGTCACGGTTCAATTCCTGGTCAGGGCCCATGCCCTGGTTGTGGGCTCAATCCCCAGTGAAGTATGTGCAGAAAGCAGCCAATCAATAAATCTCTCTTATCATTGAGGTCTCTATCTCTTTCTCCCTCTCTTTTCTTTTTAAAAAAAATATATTTTATTGATTTTTTTTTACAGAGAGAAAGGGAGAGGGATAGAGAGTTAAAAACATCGATGAGAGAGAAATATCAATCAGCCTCATTCTGCACATCCCCCACTGGAGATATGCCTGCAACTAAGGTACATGCCCTTGGCTGGAATCGAACCCAGGACCCCTCAGTCCTCAGGCCGACGCTCCATCCATTGAGCCAAACCAGCCAGGGCTCTTTTCCTCTCTGAAATCAATTTTAAAAAAAAGTTGTGTGTTTTTTTTGTGTGTTTTTTTTTAAAGAGCATAATCAGCAGATATTGCAACAGGGGAGACATGGAGATTAGATATTGGGAGTCCCTGTCATCACAGCAAAATGAAAAGAATGAATCAGTAATTTCTAAGGACCCCCCCCCCCAACTCTCACAGCACATAGCTGTTATTAAAATGTGAGTGGTAATTCACATTTGCCCAGAGCTGTCGGCTTGTATGGCACTGTGCCAGGTGCTTTTTAGCATTAGTTTTTCCAACCTTCACAACGATTCCATGTGGTTCTTATTATTACCCTTATTTTCAGACAAAGAAATAAGGGCTCTGATAACTTACAAAACTTACTCTAAACTCCCAGCGCTAGGAGATAGCACAGCTGAGTACCAGCGCCAGGGATGTTTGACTTCAAAGGACCGTGCTCCCCACGAAGCCGCTGGGACTTCCTTTGTGGAGGAGGAGAAGGTTGACTCATCCATAGGTCCGGGTCACCCCCTGCTCAACAGCAGGAGCTGAAGTCACCTCCCTTGGAGCTGTTTCTCCTTTTGTTATGCCAGGAGGCTTTTGGTACTGCCACTATCCAGAAGTTTGGCTTGGAACTGCCCGATGAGCTTCAAATATTGAACCCTCTCAAGTGTTCATCTGCCCTTATACATGGAGCACCCATTTCCCAGGGGAAGCGGTTACAGCCCTCGGAGGAGAGGCAGCCCCTTTTGGCAGAGGGGCTGTCTCTGACAGTACCTGTCCTTCTCTGACCTAAAGTGGGCAACACAAAATACAAACCAAGTTACCACGTAAAGGACACCGATGTGGGTAAAAAATATTGCACGTGGGTTTTATCAGACAACAAGGGCCCTATCTAGCTCATGAGGAAGTCCAGAGTCCTTGGATTGGTATTGGGGCTGATCTCTATCCTGTTTCCAAGTCCTACCCATCTTGTGCAGGACCCTGTCCCACACACTGCTCCTGTACATGCCTCACCTTTTCTCACCAAGTGGACCGTGACAGCCACACCTGGTTCTAATTTCCCTTTTCTGATAATGATCCTCCCCCTCCCCGTTTTTCTGTAGAGAACTTTTTGCTCTTCACTAACATACAGAATACTGTATCATCCAACGGGATCTATATTCCTAGCCACACGGATTAATTCAAGGATAGGCATGTGACCTAAGCTGACCCCATTACAGTCTTCTCTGGGACTTTCCTGCTCAAGGTAGCAGGGAGGGCTGTCTCACTCTCCTCTGGTCTCCCGTAACTCTAATCTGGACTTCTCTTAGGGTGTCCAGCGCTTTCTAGCTTGTACTGCAGTTATTCTTGTCTTCTCTACGCAATAGTCCCGGCTCCTGCTTTCTCCAAGTGCTCTGCTTTTTTTTTCTTTATTTTTTCCAAGTACTCGGTTTTAACAGGCATTTCCTGGCTACCTCTTCCGTGCAGACAGTGTGTTATGCTTTGGAGATATGGAATTGGATAAGACATGGTCCCTTGCTGAATGGATGGATGGGTGGATGGATAAAAATGCTCCTCCAGGCCTCACCCAGATTATCACAGAGGATTTGAACAGCAGAAAATAGTAGATATGAAATCCAAAGTTGTCAGCCTGGCATTTGAAACCTTCCACAATCCAGTTCTAATTTCGTCTCCCCTCCACACAGTCTCTCCTCGAGGCAAACGGAACTGTTTTTTATCCTACAACATCCTGAGATGTCCCCGTCTGTGTGTATTTGCCCAGGCTGTGGGCTTTTCACACAGTCGCTCTTCCTGTGTTCCTCTCTCATTCATCCCTTCCTCTTTCCCCATCACATCTTACCCTCACTTTTTCCTCCCCTCTCTTTTATACCCCCTCTTTCATCACATCTCTCTTCCCTTTTATTTCTTCTTAGCTCTCCCTAAGCTCTTTCTACAGTTCACTTCATCCTACCCACCTCCTCACTTTCCTCTCTTATTTCCTGACCCTCTTCCTGATCTATGCACAACTCCTTTCTACTGGGGGCAAAATATGTAATAAGACAACCCAAATGAGACAGCTTCTAGGTCTCATCACAAGAGGGTGGGAAGCACAGAGGTAGGAGGGGATGCTGGAGGCAGAGAAGAGGCTGCCTAGCGACTGCCTGGAAGCTGGTGAATCAACAGAGCATTGTGTCAGTTATCTACCTCCAGCCAGCCCCTTTCTTTCCTGTGATGTCAGAATTATGAAAATCCAAAACTGCAAAAATCCTTCATGTTCATCTACTCTGCCTCTGTAATTTTGCACCTGAGAAAGTGAGACATAACCAGGGAAGTAGAGGCACCGAAAAGAGAAGCAACTAGCTAATGTCACCCAGCAAGTCCGTGGATCAGCAGGTCCTGAAGTCCTAGGCTCCTGACCCCAGGCCAGTAAGTGCCCTTTCACCCATACCACAATACCTTCCATCCTCCTGTAGTCACTAGTCCCCACCCCCACCACCACCCCCGATTCCTACCCAACAGGCTTGGGATTCTATCTAAGGATTCCCAATACCCCACCTACCACCCCCGCCTTGAGTGAGCATAGGATCTAGTGAAATACAGGCAGAAGGGACCAACCACATACAGGGTCCAGCCCTAACTCCTAAGGGCATATTTGATGGTGGTGGGGTGGTAGAAGGATCAGTCTGGCCTGTAGGGGGACCAGTCTCCTTTTTCAAGAGAGCTCTGTTATAAGCAGCCGCTATTGAGTGAAGAAGTGCTCTGTTTCTGCAAGTCATCTTGGCAGGACCCCTCCTCACCCTCCTGGCCTAGCTGGCTGCCTGGAGGCTTTCTCTCACTCCGCCAGGGCCAGCCTTCAGCCACGGACTTCAAACAGAGGCCACCCAGATTCAGGAAGGTCTGTGGCTGCCGGGGAAGGCGGCTGGAGGCAGGGGGAGGGAAGGGTTTCCAGCAGCTCCACTTTCAGTCCTGCTCCTCCGCTCCACAAAGGGCCACTGTCTGAGCACAGAGGGACCCTGGAGGGAGGCCTCCCAAGGTGCTCGGCAACAGGGCCAGGTTTCATCACCCTGGGCCTTCGGGCCAAGTACACATCGGGGAGGAGCAGGCCCAGCAGTTTTGCAAACAGGCTCCCAGCTCTGCAAAGCTCAGTGGCATCTTCACTCCTGGCTTCCCTGAGACAATGAGGAGGGCCAAGGTCATTTGCCCAATTTTCTCTAGAAATGGAAAATCTGGATGAGTAACTGGGTCTATCCTAGTGCACATCCCATTGCCCAAAGAGCAGAGAACCATCCTATCCCCTCTTCAGGAGCAAAAGTTTTACATTAGAAAAGTAAACTTTTTAAATTAATTCAGAGGAAAGAAAGATCTCTGTGAGCTTAAGGAATCAGGGAAGACTTCCTGGAGGGTATGTGATTTAAGTGTGATCGCCCTCCATGTTCGGGCAGAATCCCCACAACTGGATAGGAAGGAGAAAGATGTTTTAGGCAGAGAGCACAGCACTGACAAGCTGTGGCATCTGGAAAGCAGGAGCACTGGGTGCCAATGAAGAGACCTTCCTGGCGAGGGTAAAGGATCCATGTAGGAGAAGGTGGAAAATAAGGCTGGACAGTTGGTTGGGAGTTAAACCATAAATAGTCTTTGTTTTTCTTTAATATATTTTTACTGATTTCAGAGAGGAGAAAAGAGGGAGAGTTAGAAACATCAATGATGAGAGAGAATCATTGATTAACTGTCTCCTGCACACCTCACACTGGGGATTGAGCCTGCAACCTGGGTAAGTGCCCTGACAGGGAATGGAACTGCAAACTCCTAGTTCATAGGTTGATGCTTAACCACTGAGCCATGCTGGCCAGGCATCATGGCTAATCCTAACACCAGAGTGAGGAGTCATTACAATTTCTGAGCGGAGTAGTGATGGAGTGAAAGCTTAGTCTTAGGATGTTATGAAAAAAGTCTTAGATTGAGCCCCAAACTTCTGGATAACCTTGGGCTGGTTATGGCCTATCTCTGGGACTTTGTTTCTTTATCTTTAAAAGGGTTACACCAGAGAATTTTTTTTACCAATAGTTTCCTTCCCATATATTGAAAAGAAGTTTGATTTACAAGTTCATTTTTAAAGGTGGGAGGCATTTTTCCCAGTAGAAATGTGTTTTAGACACAGTATTTTCCTTCCCAAGCACTCACAAAGGCCTTCTTAAGTCACAATGTAGCTGAACTGCAGTAATGTCCTAAAAGCTCTGTGGAAAACTAAGTACAAAGCATAGCAATGCTTTGTATTGCAAATGTGAATTCTGCATTCTATGAGATAATGCAGAATTCACATTTGCATCTCCAGGAATGGGAGGGAGTTATCTTAGCTTCGAGTCCTTGGGCCCCTTCCATTTGCACTCAGAGCTTCAGCAGGGCAGGGCCCACACACCAGAGAATCTTGAAGCCCTTTTGCATCTCTAAAATGCAAGGATCCTCTGATGGGACAACATGGACCCTATTGAATGAAGAGGCTGTGGCCACACCCCAAATATATCTGGGCTGCATTTCTGCCATGAATCATCTGCTTAGAGCTGTGGAAGGGCCATCACTACTACCACTGTCACCAAGCACTATATTAAGTACTCCCCCCTTTTTGAAGACTTCTTTTTTGTGAATAGAAAATACATACACATACTATAAAATTCAACTCATAAAAAGATATATATATGGCCCAGCCAGTGTGGCTCAGCGGTTGAGCATCAACCTATGAACCAGGTCGATCCCTGATCAGGGCACATGCCTGGGTTGCAAGCTTAATCCCCAGTGTGGGGCATGCAGGAGGCAGCCGATCAATGATTCTCTCTCATCACTGATGTTTCTATCTCGCTCTATCTCTTTCTCTCTGAGATATATTATATTATATATGGTAAAAATAAGCTTTTCTCCTTCCTCTATTTCCATCCACCTATTTCTTTTCCCACTATTACTAGTTTCCTAAGTATTCTTTCAGATAACCTATGCATATATAAAGATTCTATAAAGATTCTTTTTTGTTAGCAGATGATTGGATCAAAAAACTATGGTACATCTATACAATGGATACTATGTTGCCATAAAAAAAAGAAGGAATTCTTATCATTTGCAGCAACCTGGATGGAATTGGAGAAAATTATGCTATGTGAAATAAGCCAGTCAATGAAAGAAAAACACCACATGATCTCACTCATTTATAGATAATAAGGAACATTATAAACTGAACAAAAAGATAGCTACAGAGACAGTAAAGCAACAAACAGACTGTCAAATTACAGTGGGGAGGGGAGGGAGATATGGGGGAGATAAGAGATCAACCGAAGGACTTGTATTCATGCATATAAGCATAACCAATGGACGAAAAACTCTGGGGAGGGAGGGCATGTATGGGAGTGGGAGGGGGGATTAGTAAGATATATACACATATAATACCTTAATAAAAAATGGGGAAAAAAAGATTCTTTTTTTTTTACACAAAAGACAGTATACTAGACACACTGTTCCACGCCTTATTTTTTTAACTTGGAAATTCTGGAGACCTTTTCATATGAGTATGTAAAGAGCTGCCTCATTTTTTGTATGGCAAGACCATGACTTATTAAACTTGTCCCCTATAGGTAGATATTTAAGGTGTTTCCTTTCTATTGTAAACAAAGCATCAATGAATATCCTCAACATCCACCATTCAGTACATGCTGGAATAGATCTACAGGATATATTGCAGAATGAAAGTTTGTGCTAAACTTTTAATATGACCTAATATAATAGTTTAAAGCAATGATAATTATACTGATTATGCAAATGAGAAAACTCAAGCACAGAAAGATTCATTGACTTGCTCAAAGTCACACAACTCTTATGTAGTAGAGTTGAAATTCCAATATGGATAATCCAAAATCAGAGCCAACACACTCAACCATCCTACTAGTGGTCTTAAACCTTCAATTGTGCAGGTTGTTCAAAAAGAAATCAGTTGGTACTCAGCACCTGACTTTGACAGGACCAGAGTTGAGGAGCACAGGAAAGGCTTCCTGAAACCCATAAGTCTAAGCTCCATGAGGGCAGGGTGAGAGCATGACACAATAAATACTCATTGGATGAATGAATAAATAAATGAGGTATAAGAAGGTGCTGCCTCTTCTCCTAGCCCCCTGAGGAAGAAGCTACCAAGACTGAAATTCAAGTTCATGTTGTAAGATCCTGTTACAGACCGAACATTTGTTCTCTCCCCAATTGTATATGTTGAAACCCTAACCCCAATGTGATAGTATTCAGAGGTGGGACTTTTGGGAGATAATTAAGTTTAGAAGAGGTGGTGAGGGTGTGGCCCCCATGATGGGATTAGTGTCCTTCTAAGAAGAGCAAGAGACCAGAGCTTTCTCTCTCCACCATGTGAGGACACAGTGAGCGTGCGACTGTTTGCAGGCCAGGAAGCAAGCCTCACCAGGAACTGAATTGGTCTGCACTTTGATCTTGGACTTTCTAGCCTCCAAAACTTTGAGAAATAAGTCTGTTGTTTAAGTCCTCCAATCTATGTTACAGCACACCAAACGGACTAAGACAGAGCCCTTGGGAGTGCAGCTGTATCTTTCCTCCCTTCCTTCCCGTGGCATATAATGAAATCAGTGAGGCAGCCAGGCTCTGTTATTAATGGAGAGACAGCATCTCAGAATGCTAGAGCTTGATCAGGATAAGTTACTCCAATGCTCTCATTTATTATCTATAATAATAAAAGGACAATATGTTAATTAGACCAGACATCCTTCCGAAGCTGGAGAGAAGCCCAGGTCCCCGAGGCTGGAGGGAAGCCGGTGCCAGCAGCCAGGGGAAGGCAGGCCTACTCTTGCACGATTTTTGTGCATCGGGCCTCTAGTTATTAATAACAATAGTTATAATTCATTTTACACCCATTCCATTGACATGCTTACTTTTTTTTTTTTTTTTTTTTTTTTTCCCTCTAATCAGTATTTCCTTCCCCTTATTCTGGTACCCAGCTACTCCTTCCGGAGGGTAGATTATTCAATATGGCTGATGTGGCCAGTGCACATATGCACACACACAAGCTATGGGAAAGATTTAAATTCAGGAGGAGATCTAAGGTCTGTGGAATGCCCTTCTGCAGAGCAGCAAGGCACAGACAGAGCTTTCCCACAAAGAGGGAGGAACAGTTTTCAGGGTCATGTATTCTTGCCCTGATGCACCTACCATATTTTTCCATGTATAAGACACTTTTTTTTTTTCTAAAATCAGACTGAAAATTGAGGGGTATCTTATTCGTCTTATACACAAAAGACAGCTGAGGAGGCAGCCGCAGGTGCCAGCTGCCCATACCTTGTCAAACAGGCTTCCTCCAATCACAAGCCTTATTGTTACTGATGTCAGTGGATGCCATAATTGGAGGTGGAGGTGGAGAGTGTGCGGATGCAACAGGGACTGGAGTGTTCAGAGCCCATAAAGATGTCAAAAATTAAAAAGATAAATACTGGTAAGCTATTGTCTTACTCTACAAAATTCAAACTGAATGTAACCAGCTATGCAAAAGAGCGTGGAAAGAGAGCTGCAGAGACAATTTGGACCTCCTCCTGCTGAGTGTATGACCAGACAGTGGAGAAAACAGGAAGAACAACTCCTTAAGATGCCAAAAAAGAAGTCCTTAAGAGGAAAACTAGCAAAATGTTTAAAATATTGATTTCTTAATTTTGGGTTGGAAAAGTGTGAGTGGGCTTATACATGGAAAAATATGGTACACACCAGCCTAACTCCTCCAGGTGCTGACTCAGTTACAAAGAGCTTCCTGAGCTCAGGAACCTTGAGGATCCCTGTAGCTTCTTCCAGCTGCTCCCCACCTGGCCTCAAGTCCTGCTCCTGCTGCCTGCCTCCCTCACAGACCGTCCTGGGCTCCTTTCCCTGTTGGTGCCCTTTGTGTGGACCCCTCCACCTCGCAAGGCTCAGACTTGTAACTAAAAACGCCCAGGCCCCAGACCTCTCAACAAGCAATACCTCAGCACCATTTGTTGGGCAGCTGGAATGAAAGGGGCCATTAGTCAGGGAGAGACTCTGTGGGACCAAGTCAGTCCGATTCAGTTGGCCCGCTGTATTTTCAGGCAGGCAATCTAATTCAACCCACAGCTCTTGGGTGCAGATGTGGTCGGCCACCACAGCGGTCAGGCAGGCAGAGTCAGACACAGACTCCGCCAAGCTAAGTCACACAGCAGAGGGGATCATGGAGGGACTGTCAGGCTGACTCAGACATTCAGCCCCTGAGACGGGGTCACCCAGAATCAGCCAGCCGTGTGGATTCAGCCATAGGACTTGGCAAATAGGGTCCGTCCACCCACCAGGGAGGAGGCTGATCCTCCTTTCAGAGGCCCAGGCATGTGGACCCCAGCGGGCAGAAAGGCTGTAGTGAGGCCAATCAGCCAGGGCGGTGGGCAAGTCTCAGGAAGTCAGGCGGGTTAGCTGGTCAGGGCACTCAGGCAGATGCGCTCAGGCCCGGTGCAGCCATCAGCACCTCATGCAGCAGAGAGGTGGTCCAGCCGCCGGCCCAGGGGAATCCGTCATTGAAACGGTCAGTCAGTCAGACACAGGCGGTGGAGCACAGACGGGGCCTGGTCAGTCATGCAGTCAGCCCCTCAGACAGCCCGCCCCTGTCAGGCCCAGAGGCCATCGCCAGGGAAGATCTTAGTCAGCCGGGCAGGGCAGGTCTGGGTCCGCCGGGCGCCCAGGAGGGCTGTGTTCAGTCAGACACCGCTGGAGACGCGGGTACCAGGCGGGGATGGCGGCGTGCTCAGCCGGACAGCGGCTCTGTCAGGTCCTCAGGGAGCCAGTCAGGCGGCACGGTGGGCTCGGCCTCGGCAGCCTGAGGCCCCGGCCCCGCCCCGTTCTGGGCGGAGCCTGGTCTGGGGGCGGGGCCTCAGGGGCCGGCCCCGCCTCTCCGTCCCGGCAGCCTCTGGGTGCTGCTGCGGCGGCCCAGCTGCTCCCCGCCCCACCCCGCCCCGCCCCGCCCCGCCCCCCCCGAATCCCAGGACTGGAAGGGAGGTGGGTGTGGCCTGCGGCGGCCCAGTCCCATTGCCGCAGGGTAGGCACCCCTGTCACCTCCTGGTGCCGATGGGGTGATTGGGGGACCAGGAATGACTCACGTCAGCAAGATAGTGACAGACCCCGCACCTCCGCACCCGCGCTCCTCGCTCCCGGCAGGAGGGATCACTCTTCTCTAGGCGAGGGGCGGGGGGCGTAAGAAAGAGCAGCCCATGCAATGAGGCGTTCAGGGCTCTCAGGCTTAGTAGTGAGTAATGACTCGGGTGAGCACTCACTTTCTACCAAGCACTGTCATAAAAGCTTAATGTGCGGTAATTCACCTGCACCTCACCGTTTTCCTTTAAGGTTCCATAATGATCTGTTTTTTACATGTGAGGAAACAGCCGGAAGCACAAAAGAGTTTGGTGGCTTGCCCAGGGCCAGGGGTCTGTGAGGTGGAAGAGCCAGGATCAGAACTCAGGCGGGTTAACTCCTGGCTTTGACTCGTGGGCCCTTAAACATACCCTTCACCAGGCTTCCCTGGTCCATTTCAGGATGCCCAGCCTAAGATGGGCTCTGCAGGGCCAGGGTCCTGTTAGAGTCTCTGCTTCAATGACGCAGAATAAAGGAGCAATCAAAACCAGGAACCTGGCCAACGACAAACCATGGGCCAGTCTCTCAGGGTTTGGAGAAGGGAAGGCGTTTGCCCCTCAGCTCCTGCCCATGGTGTTCTCAGACTCCACCCATCTCCAGGCTTCTAGTTGGGTAACACTAAGTCAATGGACATCGTCGAGCCTCAGTTTCTCCATCTGTATAAAGGGAAGGAAAGTTCATCTTTATCTCACAGAGTGACATTTTAGGGGGCTCAAACATGTTGTTGAATGTAGAAAATATTTCATGAGCTATAACATCCTCCGTAAGGGGTGGGGCGGGAACACCTGCCTGAGTTCTGACAGTGCTCCTTTGTGGCATGGCTCCTCCTGTACAGAAGAGAATGCCATTCAAGGAGTTTGTTGACTTACCCAAGGCCACAAGCTTCTGAGTGCTGGAGCCTGCTCTGGAATTTAGGGTTGTCTGACTTCTAAGACCAGTCTCTTGTATCAATTGTTTCTCAAAGTGTGGCTTGAGAAACATTTAAAAAATAGTTATATAGCTGTTGTTATTTTCAATTTTAGAGGAGGCTGATTGATACTACCAGCCCTAAATTCCTTTCAGCCAGGCTGTGGTAGGCTGCATGTAATGGCCACCCAATGATGCAGAGGCCCAATCCCTGGAACCTATAGATGTTACCTTATTCAGGAAAAGGATTTTTGCTAACGTGATTTAAGTTAAGGGTATTGAGATAAGATCACCTAGGATTATCTGAGTGGGCACTAAATGCCAGAAAAATATCCTTCTGAGAGGCAGAGGGGGGTTAGACAGGTACACGGAGAATAGGAGGCAATGCAACCGCAGAGGCAAAGACTGCAGTGATGTGGCCACAATTCAAGGAATGGTTGCACTCACCGCAAGTAGGAAGAGACAAGGACAGATTCTTCCTTATAGCCTCTGGAGGGAGCCTCTTGATTTCAGCCCACTAAGAATAATGTTGAACTTCTGGCCTCCAGAACAATGAGAAAATAAATCTCTGTTGTTTTAAGCTACCAGGTTGTGGTAATTTGTTTCACAGGAAACAAATAGGCAGATCTACATCACTTCAAAATTCTCACTTTGAACCATTAGCATACAACCCCCTCTTTTTAAGGAAATAAACATATCATTTAAAAAGAATTCTGGCCTGGCTGGCATGGCTCAATGGTTGAGTGTTGGCCCATGAACCAGGAGGTCAGGTTCAATTCCTGGACAGGGCACATGCCCAGGTTGCGGGCTCGATCCCCAGTGTGGGGCATACCGA
Organism: Pipistrellus hanaki; assembly: GCF_964339955.1. Classification (NCBI taxonomy): domain Eukaryota; kingdom Metazoa; phylum Chordata; class Mammalia; order Chiroptera; family Vespertilionidae; genus Pipistrellus; species Pipistrellus hanaki. The sequence goes on along the minus strand of NC_140508.1, from coordinate 37,326,632 downwards.
TTGATGATTCTCTCTTATCATTGATGTTTCTACCTCCCTCTCCCTTCCTCTCTCTGAAATCAATAAAAACATATCTTTAAAAATAAAATAAAATAAATTCCGTATTTACAAAAAAAATAGATACAAATCTTTGATATAGACTACAGAGATTTCCCAGAGCACAGAGAGTTCCTATATACCCACCCCCAATAGCTTCCCCTATTGTTAACATCAAGGTGCATTTGTCATGACTAAGAAACTAACTTCAGTATTTTCCTATTAACTAAACTCTACACGTTATTTTCATTTCACTAACATCTACTTTCTGTTCCAGCATCCCATCTAAGATATTACATTACACATTTAGTCATTATGTCTTTCTAGTTTCCTCTGGCCTAGAACATTTTCTCAGACTTCCCTTGCTTTTCATGACCTTGACAGTTTTCAGCAGTACTGGTCAGGTATTTTATAGAAAGTCTCTCAATTTGGGTTTCTATGGTGTTTTTTCATTCTTAGACTGGATTTTTTCATTCTTAGACTGTACCCCATCAGATCAGGGGTGCATGCTCTCAACATGACTTGAGTACCTGTCCAAGACAGTGCTTGCCAGGTTTTCTCCCTGTGAAGTTATGTGTTTTTCCTCCCTTTCCACTATTCGGAAGCAAGCCACTGAGTGCAGCCCAGACTCAAGGGAGGAATTAAGTTCTTTACCCTGGAGGGGGTAAATTATTTGGAATTCTTCCATAAGGAAAATTAGTCTCTTCTCCCCATTTATTTATTTATATCAGTTTGGACTCATGGATATTTAGTGGATATTTGGGGCTATAATCTAATACTATGCCAATTTATTTTGTGGCTCAGATTGTTCCAGCTCTGGTCAAAGGGAACTCTTGTGTCCCTCTGACACCGATTGTTTTGCATCCTGGTTGCACCAAGTTAACTTCAAGTGGAACTCAGATGAACATAATTTAAGAGTTGCATTATTTAATAGACATTCAGAAAACATATAACCAGCACATCCAATTGGTGAGTTCATCAGTACTGCTGAGGACAATGCTAATGTAGTGACGGTTTTACTTAAATGCCTCTTAAATCCATTCACAGAGAGATATTAAGTCAAACCTGGTCTTGGTGTACATAGATATGGAGGAGGTTGTTAAGCTGATTTGGAAATAATTCATGCTTTATAAATTCAGACTAGGGCAGAACCAGTCCCAAATTCAAGCAGTGAGGAGGAGGAGGATTATGAACAGCCTCTCTGGGACACCCCACTCACACACACACAATCCATTTCCAGGACCCTGCTGCCAACCAGACCTACTGGGTGCAGATGTGTGCAGATGTTAATAATGGTGAACCATGCAGGCTCAGGCCTGGGAGGAGTGGATGCTGCTCTGTGTTTGTTTCCCAAGAAAGCTGTGTGGGTGGCTTGCAGATCAGCACCATTCCCGCTAATGAGCTTGGAGCCTTTGACCTAACACCCTTCCGTGTCACAGGCCTGATATGTGATGTTTCCTGAGAAGATTCATTATTTTTACTTTTTTCCTTGTCTCATCCTTGATCTGAGATAAGCAGAAAGACACAGTGGCGTCAGTGGTCAGACTGGGTACTCCTCTGACTCAGGATCTTGTCTGGGGTCTCTAGGCCGGTCCCCCACCCCACTGAGGATGCTCAGAATTGAACTGGAGCATTTAGCTTGACTCACAACAGAATCCTGAGCCCTGGCCCAGGTCTGCCTCCTGGCTGAGCAGTGACACCCAGAATCTCTGGCCTGATCTGAAATGGAAAGCCTTTCAAAAAAGAAGACTTTGTTTGGGGGCTTCTAGTCTGAGCTGTGCCGGCTGCTGGCTGGTGTGTTCTCAGGCCTCTACACCCTCTATGGTACCTTCCCAGGGAGCCCCAGAGTCAGATGACCTGGGTTAGAATCCTAGTTCTTCTTGTGAACTAGACTAGTTCATAGTCTCTCATCTATTAAAGGGAGTACCACCAGTACCTACATCATAGAATCACTGTGCAAATTAAAGGAGACAATATATGTAAAGTGCTTAGCACAATGCCCGACCCATAGTAAGTGCTCAATAAATTTGCTCATTTGTTTAACAATTATTAATGTCTACTGTATGTCAGTCACTGTACTGGGTGTCAGAGACATAGAAGAAAAGAAAAGAAACTAGTAAATTAATAAATAAGATAAAATATATAAAGCAAGTTATTTGCACAGTGCCTTATACATAAGAAGTACATAGACATTTTTATTATTATTAATAACATAATGAAATATTGTGATTAATGAAAGAAGGACATAAGTAGGGTGATGTGATATTAACTGAAAGAAACCTCATTTAGAAGAGGAAGTCAGGAAAGGCCCTCTATAGAGACCTGAGATGAGAAGAAACTTAGCCTTGCTATTAGCCAGGGAAAGGATCATCCAAGTAGAGGAAACAGCATGTATAAAGCCTTGAGGTCAAGGAAAACTTAAAGTGGGAGGAATAGCAAGGAAGCCAGTTTGGCTGGGATATAATGACAGAGGGCAGCAGGCTATGGTAAGGAGCTTGGATTTTGTTCAAAGTGCGAAGAAAAGCCACAACAAGATCTGACTTCTGGTTAAAAGTAGGAGAATGGATTAGAAGGGAAGAGTAATAGAAAAGTAAAAACAATGATGAAGAGGCTATTCCAGTCATTCAGACTAGAGATGTTTCTGGCCTGGACTAGGGTATAGATCAGCACTGCCCTATGACTTAACGGGAATGTGGAAATGTTCTATATCTGTGCTTATATGGCACCCACTAACCACCTGTGACTCTTACTTCTTGGAACATGTCTAGTGTAGATGAGGAATTGAAATTTTTAATTTCATGTCATTTTAATTAAAATGTAAATAGCTTCTTGTAGCTAAAGGCTACCATATTGGAAAGCACAGGGAAATGGCTGTGTTTTTAAATACACTGAGGAGGAAAACAGGACTTATGATGGTTGGGGGTTGGGGAATGAGAGGAAGAATGGAATCAAAGAAGATGTCTCATTTTTTATTTGGGAACTGAGTGAATGATACTACAATTTACTAATTTTGGGAAGAACAGGCTCTGAGGAGGTATAAAGAGTCTTGTTTTACACAAGAGTAGTTTAAGATACTGTCGGAACATTCAAGTAGAGATATATCAAGTAGAAAGCAGTACACATATTTGTCATTATCGTGATATTTCAGTTCCAGAGATACCAGCCCTTTGGCTGCTGCTTAGGAGGTAGGAAGCTCAGAAAGGGGGCCAGGAAACTGTACACTGACTTTCATTCTCCTAGTCTTGGTTAATGTATTTTTATTTATTTCAGAGAGGAAGGAAGAGGGAGAGAGAGAAAAAAAAAATGATGAGAATCATTGATTGGCTGTCTCCTGCATACCCCCTTCTGTGGATTGAGCCCACAACCTAGGCATGTGTCCTTGACTGGAATGGAACCTGAGACCTTTCAGTCCAAGGGCAACATTCTATCCACTGAGTTAAGTCAGCTAGAGCATTGGTTAATGTATTAACCACCCACCTAGCCAGTCAGTCCTGCTGTTTGAAACCTTGTGTGATGTGGCTTCTCCTCCCCCTCCTCTCTCTTCTCTCCAGATATTTAACTCAGGTGGCTTCTTTCTCTGCAAAACTAGAAACCCTCAACTCACCTGTTTTCTACTTCTGTAGCCACCACCGCAGCTTAGTACTTTGTCACCTCATTGTGGACTAAAGCCCCAGTGCCCAGAGCTCCTGGCCTTCTCATCACTCCTCCTTTCTGCTTTCCAGCAGAGGGGTCTTTCAAATTGCAGAATTTTCCTCCTGCGAATCCTGTCTGAGTCTGTATCAAGAGAGTCTTGAGCCTGAACCAACCCTTTGATCTTTCTTTTCATTTCTCAACTTGTATCCAAAGGAAACCAGAAACCTCCACAAAGTTTGAAAATTCACAAGAAGGTTTATCATAGCATGAATTTTAAAGCTTGAAGTAGACTAATTTTCAACTGTATCTTAGGTAACCTATCAGTAATGTTTGACACTATTGATAATTTTCTAAAATGCTTTCTCCATTTACCTCTAAGACACCACACTCTTATGATTGTTTTCCTAACACTCTAGTCATTCCTCAGTCTTCTTTGCTGGTTCCACCTCATCATTCTGACCTTTTTACATGACTCAGCCTAAGATCACTCTCTTTCTCTATGTACTTTCTTGGTTCTCTCATGTAGACTCATAGCTTTAAAGGCATTCATATGTTGATGGCTCCCAAATGTATATGTCTAGCTCAGACTCTCCCCTGAATGCCACTCATATCTCCACTTGAATATCAAATGGGCATCTCAAATTTACCATGTCCAGAAATGAACTCCTGATATTCTCTCCAAAACTTGTTCATCCCATGGTCTTTCCCATCTCAGTTAATGCCAATTCCCTCCTTAATTTTCTCAGGCCAAAAGCCTTGACATTATCCTCAATTCCTCTCTTTCATACTTCACATCTGGTCTATCAGCAAACCCTGCAGACTGGATCTTATATTTACTTTGAATTTAACCACTTTTGCCACCTTTGCTGCCTTCCTGGTACAAGCCACTATCCTATTTCACGTAGTAGTTGATTTCACACTACATGGCCTGTTCTAACCTCTGCACTGTTGCCTGCTCACTCTGCTCCAGCCTCTTTGCTGTTGGTGGAACATACCAGGCCCATTCACTTCAACTTTAGAGCCTGTGCACGGGCAGTTCCCCTCTGCCAAGAAAGCTCTTCCACTCGACATCACCTCCTTCAGATATCTGCTCAAAAGTCACCTGGCCCCCTTCTAAAACATTCTACTCTCACTGCATATTTTCCTCTACTTTTTATTTTTATAGCACTTTCGCTATCTACCCTTATATGCATTCTAAGAATTGTCTGTTTTCCCTAGTAGAATGCAAATTGCAGGAGAAAGACATTTTCAGGCGGGGTCTTTTTCTTTCACTGTTGCATTCCCCAGTGCTTATGTGGCACGTAATAGTGCTCAATAAACAGGTCGTGAATGAGTGAATGAAAGACTAGAGAGAGCCTCCTTGTCCAACAGCTGGAGTGAAGGAATCTGGAGTAAAGAAATACTGATGTTCAGGTATTCCGAGGCTTTAACTATGATACTAAGGCTGCAAAGAACCCGCCAGAGGGCCTCTCACAAGATGCTTCCCGAGCCCCTCCCCCCTGCGGAACCTTTCAGTCCCGGAACCTTGGCTTGCGGGTCCGGGTGCAGTGCGCTTCCGGTTCCGCTTCTCCCTAGCCTGCGTAGAGAACTGCCAAGTCAGTTCCGGCAGAGAGCGCGGTGAGAAGTGGAGTGCGGCCTTCTCCTCCGGGCCCCTGCGGGCCCCCCCGGCCCCCTCCGGGCCCCCCGGGCCCCCGGCCCCGGCCGGCGGGTGAACTGGGGGGCCCGGGGACGGGCAGACCCAGAGCCCTCCCCGCGGGGCCCACTGCCCAGGTCCGAGCTCGGAAGCAGCAGCGAGCCTCTCTCCACCCCCACCTCCATCTCCGCCACCCGATGGCGGTGGCCTCCCCCAGGCGCATCCAGTGGACCAGGGTCTCCAGGCCTAACCCTCCGGGGCCTAAGCGGAGCCCCCGCCAAGCCGCCGTGAGCAGATCCAGGACGAGACTAGCCCCCGAGGCTGCGCTGCCTTGAGCGACGGGCGTGGCGGGGCGAGAAGAATGGCGGCCGCTGGAATGCGCAGAGGGAGGCCGTTGGGGCCTCGGAGGCCCAGAGGCGGGTCTGCGTGGACATCGCTCGCCCACCCTCAGGCCTGGACACCTGGGTGGGCGCCTGGGGTGACTCCTCCGTCCCACGTGGAGGAGACCTCACCTCGTCCTGACCACGATGGACGAAGGCCGTAAGAACCGAAGGTGAGCGGAGCCCCACCGATGGCGGGTGGAGCGGTTAGCGGGCCTTCGGGCGGTTGGTCTTCGTTATGTAAACCCTGATTTCGGAAGAGAAATGGCAGAAGAACGTGCCACATGTGGCTACTAGGAAGTGCCCACCACCCTTTGCGAAGATTTACTGGCCCTTTATAGGCGCCTGTGTATATAATATGAAAAAGCTGCTCTCAACTTTCCCCCTAACCTTTCAAAAGAGAATTTGCTACATCTAGGCCTTCTAGATGTAAAGAGGTTGCCAACGTATGATAAAGTAGAGTTAGAAAAATCACACGTCTTGCAAACGCCCATTTTAAAAAATATATCAAAAGAAATGTCTTCTGGAAATGACTTTGAGATGGAATTGTCAGACTACCTCTAGAAACGGCGTGCGGCATCGGGAGCGACACACATCCACGTTTGCCCCGTGGCTTGGAAGACCTGGAGAGAAGACCTGGAGGAGGAAGAAAAGAAGGTTCTGTGCCAGACTGGTCATATTTAGAAGACATTTGCATATTATAACCATTGTTTTATGTGTGCATTTTATTCCTCACTATTGTATACTAGTTAACAATGCCAAGTACTTTTTTGAAATACCTTTTTTTCTATATGTTCTGAAGTGCCTGATAAAAATAGAGGTAGTAAAAAAAAAAAAAGACATTTTAGTAAATATCTTGTTAAAATTCATATCAAATACTCTTTTATTTTGGGAAATGGCCAAACCACCTCTTTGACAGTACAGTACACATTTGTGCACTGGTTCAAGGGAGAAGGAAGGGCAAAGAGCCGGATGCCAGTGTGTTTCAAAATGAGGCCGATTAACCATTGTCCTTTATGTTCATGCATTTAGTTTTGCTTGGCTTTGTATATAGTGTATATAATGGACAAGTGAGTCCTAATTTACAACATCTAGTCTTTCTAGATGTTAAAGAGGTTGCCAGTGTATGACAAAAGTAGTTAGGAAACTAATGCATTTTTTTACATTTGTGCTAAAATTTCTAGGAAAGATTGTCTTCTGAATGTTTGAGCATTATAGCCTACATGGTTGGTGGAGGAGGGGAAGAGGGGAAAAAGATGGTCTTAGGCTACAATGTTCATATTTCAAAGACACTTTCAGAGTAAATGTGTGCTGTTTATTCAAAGCTGCTGTATATATAGTGGACAAATTAAGTCCTTTTTTGAAACATCTAGTCCATCTAGATGTTTAGAAGTGCCCAACGTATGTTAAATGTAGAGGTAGTAAAATATCACTTTTGTAAATATCTTTTTACTAAAATTCATAGGAAATACTATCTTTTGGGAATGGGATTGTTAAGCCACCTCTGTGAGCAATATACTATAATTGATATTTGTTCAGTAGTTTGGAGGTGGGAGGGAAAGAATTGCAAAAGGTAATATGCTAGTGTGTTCATATTTGGACATTTTCAGATAAAACAATTTTTATATGTTATGTGCGTTTTGTTTTGCTGTGTATATAATGGACAAATAAGTCCTAAATTTGCAATAGCTAGTCTTTAGATGTTAAAGAGGTTGCCAGTATATGACAAAGTAGTAAAATTATATTTTGTACACTTTGTGTTGAAATTCATAGGAAAGTTTGTCTTGTGTAAATGATTTTTGGATATGAATTTGTTCAACCATCTTTAAATATTACACACACCTGTGCTTGTCCACTGGCTTGGTGGTGAAGAGAAGGGAGTGAGGGAATGGTTCAGGTCAACATGATCATATTTAGTAAATACCTCAGATTATAACCATTGTTAGTATGTGCAATTTTAACAGTGCTGTACACATAAGTGGGCAAGTAAATTCTTATATGAAATATCTAGTCTTTCTAGACATTTAGAAGTGCTTGATGTACTTAAAAGTAGAAGTAGTAGAATAATACTTCTTATAAATAGCTTTTAAAACCTAATAGAAAATATTGTCTTTAGAAATGGAATTGTTAAACCACCTCTCTGAATAGTGTACTCTGTGTACTTTGTTCGCTACAAGGTTGAGGGAGGTGGGAGGGAAGACATTGCAAAAGGATGTTTTGCTAGTGTGTGATAGAAAATTTTTAGCTTATCCTTTGCTGCCCTATATGTTACATGCATTTCATTTAACTTTACTGTATATATTGTGAATATACTGGACAAATAGGTCCTAATTTTATAATATCTAGTCTCTAGATATTAAAGAGGTTGCCAATGTATGACAAAAGTAGAGTTCATAAACTAACACATTTTGTATACTTTGTGTTAAAATTCATCAAAAGGCTGTCTTCTGAAAAGGACTTTGAAAATCAAATTGTGAAATCTACCTATAAGTGATACATGTGCCTATTCAACCCATTGAGTTGATGGTGGTCAAGAGGAAATGAAGGGTTTCAGACTAGAATGTTCTTATATGGAAGACCCTTTCAGATATAACCATTGTTACATGTGTGTAGTTTATTCAACACTACTGTGTATATAGTGGACAAACAAGTCCTTATTTGAAACATCTAGTCTTTCTAGATGTTTAGAAGTGCACAAAGTATGTTAAAAGTAGAGGTAGTAAAATAACACATTTTGTATATATCATTTTGTTAAAATTCATTTCAAATACTATGTTTTGGAAATGGGATGATCAAACCACGTCTCTGAGCAGTGCACATTATTATATTGTACTGGTTCAGGGAGGAAGGAGGAAAAGTGCAAAGGGCTTTATACCAATATGTTTATAGTTAGGTAAGATTAACCATCTTCCCTTGTGCCTGTGCATTGTGTTTTACTTAGCTGTGTATATATTGTATGTGAAGGACAAACTGTTCTAATTTACAACATCTAGCCTTTCTAGATGTTACAGAGGTTTCTGGTGTATGACAGTAGTTAGTAAACAAATACATGGTGTACAGTTTGTGTTAGATGCTAAGAAAAACTGTTCAAAAAACATGAGAAGTAAAATTGAAAAATCCTCTCTAAGCATTACAGATGCTTATTGTACTGTCCACTGTGTTGATAGAGATGAAAAGGGGAAAGGTTTTAGGCCAGGAAGTTCCTTCCTATTCAGAGGACACTTTCAGATTACGGCCTCTATGTGCAGTTTAATCAAATCCTTATTTGAGATGGCTAATTTTTCTAGATGTTTGAAAGTGCACAACAAAGTTAAGAGTTAAAATGACACCCTTTAAGTATTTTTTGTTAATTTATAGGAATGGTGGTATTTGAGGAATGGAATTGTTAAATTTGATGTCTTGGAGAGTATGCTGACAGTTCACAAGGGAAGGGGGAGGAAAGTACAGAAAAAAGGGTTCTGTGCCCATGAGTCTTTAGAGAAATTAAAATTATCTAACCATTGTTATATATGTGCATATTAGTTAATATTGCTGTGTATTCAAGGATAATGCCCGAAGTATATTAAAAGTAGAGGTAGTAAAATAATCCCTTTATAAAAGCCCTCTTGTTAGTTTTTAGGAAGGACTGTCATCTGGGAATGCCTTTGTTAAGCCGCCTCTTGGAGCCAGGTGTTCTGTATTTAGTCACTGAGGTGGTGGCGGAGGGGGAAGAGGAAGGGTGAAGGGAAGGGCTCTTGGCTAATATCTCCATACCTAGAAGAAAGTTTTAGGTTATAACGATAGGTCTGTACGCATTTTTGTAAAGTTCCTGTGTTTATTGTGAACAAGGTTCTTTGTTTTGCAACATTGGAGCTTTTTAGATGTCCTGAGGTGACAGTGTCTGATAAAAAGTAGAGCTAGTGAATTAACCAATTTGTAAATATCTTTTTGTTATAATTGTTAGAAAAGAGGCATCTTGGACATGGAGTTGTTGTACCTTCTGAGAAATGGACATCAGGACTTGTTCCTGTGAGGGGGTGTGTGTGTGGATGTGTTCATATTCACATGTGGTGATAACCACGGATGTGCGTGCATCTCTTTAGACTGCTATAGGAATATGTTAAGTACTTCAGTCAAAACTTGCCACATTGCTAATATTTTAAAGTATTAATCATAATTCTCTTAGAAGCATTATACTTTGTGTACTCTTGCTTTGGGTCTCATTTTTAATGGAACATTAAGGGAAGCAGTATTTTAATTGTAACTTTGTGAATATATTTTATCTTGAGGTCTGTTGCTATTTTTGTCCTTTATAAAATTTTTGTCACCAAGTAAGGCAGGATTACATTTTCTTCCAGATTGAGTTGATGTAGGGTATTCTTGGTTATCAAAATACTGGTACTTTGAAATGGTAAATATTCATGATGTGTGAGAAAGCATGATACATAACTGTACCATCTTAATTACATAAAAATGGAAGCTTAGTTGTGTAGATACACAGGACTTAGAAGAACACATCAGACTGTAAACTGCTTGTGATTATGGATGGCTTTGTTCTTTGCTTGTGTTTTTCAGTTTCCTATATATGCACATGTTAACTTCAAAAAAAAATAAATGTTACTTTAAAAGCCTATATGAAGTCTTCATTGCTTGTAAAGTTAGCATACTCCGTGGAAGCACGGTGTTCACACCCTTCATGCTTGGACTCAGGTATCTGAAGCTTCACGCCTTGTGATACCTTCATCCATCGCTTAGATTAGGGGTGTCGAACTCAATCAGAGAAGGGGCCAAAATCTAAAATCCAGCCTAAATCGCGGGCCGAATGGTTTACTGAACAGTCATAAACTGACAATGTCATAAACTGACAGCGGAGTGCAGTGATGACAGCACGGTGCGGGCCACATTGCAAGGCCTGGCGGGCTGAATTTGGCCCGCTGGCCTTGTGTTTGACACATGTGGCTTAGATGTTAGCACTCCTGGGAGCTCTGCTGTTCTTTAGGTTAACCTTGCACTTTGGTTGGTGATTTCAACTTTGCTCAAGCTTTTTTTTCTGCCTATAGTGCCCTTTCTACATTTTTCATTTAGCAACTCAAAACTGCCCAACTCAAATTTTAATGTACATACAGTCTTACCTATGAGAACCTGACACCAGAACCAAATGTCAGAAGTTATGCTCTTTCTCTTGCAGCCCCTATTTGTGCCTTTGTTTTGTTTTGTTTTTTGTTAATCCCCATCTGAGGATATTTCCACGTTTATTTTTTTGAGAGGGAGCGATAAGAGAGAGACATCAATTCCCCAATGGGGTGGGGAAAGAACCTACAACCCAGATATATGCCCTTGACCAGAATCTTACCCTCAACCCTTTGGTGCACAGGTCAATGCTAACCATTTAGCACACTAGCCAGGGCTATTTGTGCATTTTATATATGGAACCCACTTGTATCATCGTTGTTATTTGAAAGTCTACTGACTTGAGCTCAGGCCTAAATCCTCCCTGCACCACAGAACGCCACACAATGCTGACACATAGCCAGAGTTCAGGAGCTTAGGAAGTGTCTCGAATGCAAAGAAGACAAATGCTCAGCTTTTCCGACAGACTGGTTCTGTATTTCTGTTACAGCACTGTTTGAATGATTGGCTTCCCAGCTGGAAGCTGATTCCATAGCTGACCTAACCAGAGGGTGCAGGTCAGATGCAGCACCACCCACCCCCAAGTCAGGCACAGAAAACCTCTAATGATGTACCAGAGGAGTTCTTACTCCCAACTTTGAAGTGAGCCTCAAAACACGCCTCCACATGTGGGAGATAATGTTTCTAGTGTTTCCCTGGGTGGGTTGGGAAGCAGAGCAGGCCTGTCCCGCCACTTCAACCCAAAATCAGGCCTCCACCCCATCTCTCCTGCTGATGCCCCTATGAGACAGGTGTCAGCTGACTGAAATGGGCCTCAGGTTGGCACATAAGCCTTGGCTCTCTGGTCTGAAGGGGGAAAACGAGGTGAACTTGGACAACTCATCCCAGGATGGGACCAGTCTGCAAGCCCCAAATCTACTAGAGCTGGAGATAAAAGCTGAAGTTCTCTGCAATTTAAGGCGGATTCACCCATAAAGGTCACCAGGGGGAGATAAGGCTCATAAAAAGCTATAGATGAGGTTAGCTCTTAGAAAAGCTGTCCTGGACCACTAGGGCAAAGCTAGTCCTCTGGACAGAAGAGGAAAGAGGTTCAGAGAGGGAGCAGCCCTATTGGGGTCACAGGGAAAGCAGAATGGACAGGTAGGTAGTCAGAGGCCACAGCTCTCATCTAAGCTCTCTGACTAACTGGGAAATGGCCAATGATCCCATTTGGGCCTCAGTCTCCTCATCTATAAATGAGGGGCACGTTCTGGTGGTAAAACTTGGGTTTGCCTCTCCAGATCAGATGTTGGGCCTTTTAAAGCCACAGAATTTCACCAGTGTCAGAGACAAGGCCAGAAGCTTCTAAATACCATTCTCCACTAAAAGGAACAGGGTCCTTGGAGAAATGGATAATTCTAGAGCTGCAGCAGGGAAAGTAAAAGATCCTAGAATATGTGGCAGAAAACAAAGTGCTCAGAAAATGATAGGAACATGTGAAAAGGACAACAGAAGCCAGCTTGGAGTAAGCCAATTTTCCTTTGGCCACATCTGACAATTTGTGCATCAAAATAATCTATATAATAAAAGCCTAATATGCTAAGTGGCCAGTTGTCCATTCAAACAATCAAAGTGTAATATGCTAATGATATGCTAAGGCCACTCAACTGTTCTCTATGACATGCACTGATCATCAGGGAGCAAACAGTTGACCAGTTGACTAGTCACTATGACATCCACTGACCACCAGGGGGTAGATGCTCTGACCGGTAGGTTAGCTTGCTGCTGGAGTCTAGCCAAATGGGACTGAACAAACCCTGGAGCCCTCTTGCGGTCCTTCCCTGGCTGGCCAACCTCCTGCGTCCCTTCCCAGCCCCACTCATGCACCGGTGGGGTACCTTGGCCTGGCCTGCACCCTCTCACAATCCAGGACCCCTCGGGATGTTGGAGAGCCAGTTTGGCTGAAGGGCCCTACTAGTGCATGAATTCGTGCATCAGGCCTCTAGTAGAATGATGATAACATTAAATAAAGTAGGAGATTATGAGCCCAATGCTGATATAAATAAATGAATAAATGAAAAGCATAAAAAAGGAAATATTCAGCCATGGTTGGTGTGCTCAATGGTTAGAGCATCAGCCCTCACACAAAAGCAGGAGTCTTCAAACTACGGCCCGCGGGCCACATGCAGCCCCCAGGGGAGTCTGATCCTGCCCACCAGGTTTTTTGGGCAGTGAGCGCAGCCGAGGTGTTACAGTAGGAATTAGTAGTTCATATAGTCCGGCCCTCCAGCTCTCTGAGGGACCGTGATCTGGCCCCCACTTTAAAAAGTTTGAGGACCCCTGCACTAAAGGATTACAGGTTTGATTCCTGGTCAAGTTTGTTGCAGGTTTGATCCCCAGCTCCAATCTGGGGAGTGCAGGAGGCAACCAATCGATGTCTCTCTCATATCAATGTTTTTCTCTATCTCCTTCTCTTCCACTCTAAAAATCAATGGAAAAAAGTATCCTTGGCAGAGTATTTTAAAAAAATAAAATAAAAATAGAAGGGATATTCAAAGTACCTCCCTCACAAAATATTAAAAGGCAATGAGGCACAATCAACAGAGTGAAAAGACAACCTATGAAATGGAAGAAAATATTTTCAAATCATATGTGATAGGAGTTAATATCCAGAATACATAAAGAACTCAACAAAATCAACCCAACATAAAAATGGACAAAGGATTTGAATAGGCTTTTTTTTTTTTTTCAAAGATGATATACTAATGGCCAGAACCATATGAAATAATGTTCTACTTCACTGTTAATTAGGGAAATGTAAATCAAAAACACAATAAGCCCAGCCAGCGTGGCTCAGTGGTTGAGTGTCAATCTATGAAGCAGGAGGTCATGGTTCCATGGGCTCGATTCCCAGTAGGGGGCGTGCAGGAGAATCCATGATTCTCTCACTGATTTTCCTATCTCCCTCTCCCTCTCCCTCTCCCTTCATCTCTGAAATCAATAAAAATACACTTAAAAAAAAAAAAAAAAAAAGAGGAAGAAAGAGGGTGAGGGGCTCTGCACAGCCCTGGGTTTGGGGTGAGGTCAGATGAACACCTTATGGAACCCTCACATTTTACAAATGATAGTAGTGAAGCTCCAGGAAGGGAAGGAGCCCAGCACATATCCCAGTAGGATGCCTTCCCGCTGCACCAGCTCTCCCCCAGGGCTATAGCCTACAGCCTCAGCAGCCACGAAAATCCTTGTTTCAGCTTTCTGCTGCTTCTCAGCACCTTGAAACTACTGGACCTCACTGTTGGCCCTGAACCAGTGACAACAGATTCTGCAACTCAGAACCCCTTGTGGGTAACCACTTAAGTCCCTAAATAACAGAAAAGCATCACAGCAAAATGGCCTCTGGTGGTACTATGGGAGTTGCAAAGTTTCTCATTTCACCTTTTAGACTTCCATAATTGGAAGGTAAGATTTTTTTCCACGAGTTATATAAAAAGAGTAGAGAATTTAAAAGAATGGTTTTGCTTCCAACCTCAAAATGGGATCTTAAACACTTCCTATAACAAAAACTGGCAACATCTTCCATGTTTATTTTTCAATTTTTTATTTATTTATTTATTTTTTTTTCCCCAAACAGTGGAAGCTGTCAGTGCTGAGGCCTGTATTTTTAGTTCACGTGGCCTGGGTGTGCCTCTCCAAGTATGACTGGGCTTATTTACATATGGAAAATTCCAGAGGGTGACTATATTCTCTTCAGCACAGTTCCCCGGGGGTGTGTGCAGAATTTCTTTTTTGAAAACAGGTGGCGCATGTGGGATAGATGAATAACACGGTGTGACAGTACACACGCTGTAATGCTGACTGCCTAGGAGGGCTCCGGGGTGCAGAGAGAGCACATGGAGTTCCTGGAACAGTGCACCACCTGATTGCCCAGGGAAGCTCCAGGCTCTTCATCTGTCAGATGGAGATAAGGCCACCTATTTAGTTGCCAGAAAATATTTTCAGGGTAAGTGATGGTCTCTATTGAGTACCTCACAGAATGCCTGCCATACGCTGGACACTCAATATCTGAGCCCAGGCCCTTCTGCCTCATGGCAGATCACTGTGGACCTTCTGACCCCTGGATCTGTGCCCGGATGGGCAGTGAGGACCTCTGTAGCACGAAAAACACAGCTTGTTGCTAACCATTGTGCCAAGGGGTATCATATTCGCTCCTTCTGAATGAGCAAATAAATTCAAACTTGTCCTCCCCTGCCTGATTCTGATCCCTGCTCCATGTTGCTGAGTGTGTGTGGAGGAGGGAGCCTTGAAAACAACTGCTTGCTCATTCTGAAGCTCACAGCCTGGAAGCTAGGAGGCTCCCGCATACTTACAAGCAACCACAGCCCCCCCACACCGGTTCACCCATCCTTCTGGCAACAGCGCCCTCACCCACAGTGCAGGCTAATTAAGCTCTGGAGACCTGCCTCTGCTCTCTTCCCTCCAAGGCGCCCCTTAATGTTGACAGTAACCATTCACTTTAGTGAAGAGTCAGGAGGTTGGGCAAGATGCCAGCCTGGACTGTCTCACCCCAATCTCTTGGGGATGGCCTTTATCACTGATGATTAAGGCTTAGCCTTCCAAAGCCGGTTTCCTATCCCATTGAAAGGGGAAGAGAGCCTTTGGATGGCCAAATTGATCTCAGTCAAAAGGGTGCTAATAACATCTAATGTGTATCAAGCACTGTACCTGTGTAACCCAAATATAGCTGGGGCCTCATGTTGCCCTCTCTCTCCTTGGTTACTGAAGTCAAGGAAACAGCAGTACTGCATTAAACCTAGTTAAGAGCTATTCCAGTGTTTCCTCAGGAAATCCCACAGGAGAAACACATTCTCAATATACAGAAAAATTCTTTGAAGTCCTCTTTAGACATGTCTCATGCTCAGGTTCTTCTGTTACATGGTGGCTTCAGAAAAAGCTGTGCTCTTTCTGCTCCCCTCAAGACGTCCTGAAGACCAGCCCCACAGTCTCTTTCCCCCGCACAGTGTCTTTACTCCCAGGCTGCCCTTCTAGTCAGTTCTGTCACCCACTACTTTCCTGGGAAACATGATCTGCCTCCTGGTCTGCAAGATTTTTCTCTCACTTTCCAGGAAGGGGGATCCATGAATCTTCGTGAATACAATCCTCCACCGTGCTATACATGTACCAATTCTTTTAGTCCTCAACAGCCATTAAGTGGCAGAGCTGGGATCTTAGCCCAAAGGTTATCAGATTTTAGTTAGATGCTTAGCAAGATGGCTGTCATGGAACAAGCGCTCAGTAATAAGTTTCTGTCCCCATATCCTATCTGCTCAAGAACCTTTCAGGGTTCCCTATTGCCTGGAGCATGAGTAAGCAAATTAGAGCCCACAGGCCAAATCTGTCCTGCCACTTGTTTTTGTAAATAAAGCTTTATTGGAACACTAAGATTGATTTCACCACACAAAGCTGAGTAGTTACAATAGAGACTGCATGGCTGGCGAAACCCAAAATATTTATCATTTGGCTCTTTACAGAGTTTGCTTTCTGGCGGCGGGGGGGGGAGGGAGGGGGGGGGCGAGCCCCAGGCCTAGAGAATAAGAGGAAATAGAGACTGCCTCTTAATCCTCCTTTGAATCTGCTATGGAAGAAGTGCTTAGTAAATAAATTTTAACTGAATGAACAAGATGTCCACACCATCATCTTTGAGCCACAGCCCTACATGCAAAGAGATCCCACATAAAGTCAGACTTTTCCACTTACCTAGGTTCAAAACAGTCCACCCCATCCTCGTAGGTCACAGACAGCCCTTCCAGGACTACCACAGATGTCTCAGACTCCTCGAACTTCTGGATCTAATAGGGAAGTTGAGTTTATTAAATTCATTGATTCTCTACACTTTCCACCCATACTCCCTTCTGATAAAAAAAATTCCATATTTCTTCTCCTTTATTGTGCAAGATAAAAAGTTTTCTTTTAAATTCAGCATATAAAAGTATAATGTTGAATATGTTTTTCAAACTGTACTCACCCCTCACTCATGAAAACCATTGATCTTGTCCAACTTGCTCATTTTGCCACTGGAGAAACTGGGGTGCAGGAAAAGAGCTCAAGATGCTCAAGGAGGTCTAAGGGGGTCGAGGGAGATGAAAACAGAGCCAGGTTCTCCAGAGCTTTTGATGTCCAGTTCAGCACTCAGCTGTCCCCCAGACTCCACTTCTTGCCAGGGGTGGGCTAGGTGAGTGTTTATGTGGGGTGTGGGAGGGCTCATCTCTCTCCTGGTGGCCCCAGGCCAGGCCCTTGTGCTGTCATGACTTGCACCAGGCCCCTTGGCACTGTCACAGCTAAACTATGGTATTTATCAAGGGAAAGAGGTAAGTGGGCGCTGGGTCTGTGGTGCCAACCTAGGTCAGTGACAGATGGCTACAGATTCAGGATCCACCCGCAGAGAGACTGGGGAGCCCTCTCTAAGTCCAATCAACCACCTCCTGTCTCTGGCCTGCCTCGTCTCTCTCAGGCTGCTTGATCCTCATCCTTGACCCAGGACGCCGCTCCCTCCTGTCATGCTGCCCACCTCTGGCTTTTTATACCTCCCTCCACAGTCACGCCTCACTCCAGTCTCTGGCAATGCCCTGTCAGGCTGAGAAAGGTGCTTGATGAGCATTGGCAAAATAGCAGTTTGTAGGCCAACACAGCCCACATATGTGTTTTGTCTGCCTAACACAGTATTTAAAAAACAATCCAAATTAGTTGCTCACATTTAAAAACCAGTAGGAATCTTCTTAAATATTGGGTTTCTTGGTTCTCTTGAAAAATAGGCCAGCAGTACCAGGCCTGCACTTACTTCTTGGCATGGTATCAATTGACTGGGTCTAAGAGGCAGCTGCTCCATCGGGATGGGAACATGGGTACCAGTCCCCACCATCCTCTGTTGCTTCCCCAGTCCTTCTGCTGCTCTCCTTTAGATGACTTGTCTGGCCTTGGAAGGTATTTGAGTTTGCAACCCCAGTCTTGCTCACTTTGGTCTGAACCCCTCTGCACCTCCTATTCATCTTTTCAGATAAAACCTTCCACCCTGAGAGCATCTTCATTGATTAACCTATCCATGCCCAGCCTCCTGACCATCCACTCACTCATCCCCACAAGTGTCAAGGGAAACAGTGCCCCAGTTGCTGCCCTTAAACATCTGTGCAGACCCACTGCGCAGCCCCTGGTAGCCCCCACTCCAAGCTCCACAACTCCCGTGGTGTCCATTCCAGAAACACAGTGGCCAAGCCTCCATTCTTTATTTGGTCTGAACGAGGACTCCATCATTCTTGTACTGAGGCAGGAGTTCTCTGATTTTGTACCGGGGTGCCTTGATGGCCTGGATAACCCTCAGTGGGGGGAGGTTTTTCTGGGGTGCCATAAAAATGGGATAATGAGGTCTAGTCTTCTTGTTGAGGTTACACAAATCCAGGGTCAGAGACTTGGGGTGGTAGATCTGTTTCTTCTTGTACCGGACTGGGGTGAGGGGTGGGTGTCGGCGAGGTTCCACCAGCAGATGTATCAGGTCCTTCCGGAAGGTGTTCCAGCTGTTCTCCATGAGGAACTTCTGGCACATTTCCTCATCGCTGAAGGTGAGACATAGATGCTGAGGTCCCCAGGCCACCTCCTCCCTGTGCCCTGCCCCCTCCAGCCTTGCCTCCCACCACTCTTTTCAATCCCTAAACACAGTGTGCTCCTTCCCCCTTTGTGCCTTCCCCAGACTCTTCTCTCTGCCTTCTTTGCCTTTCCACACTTTCTTCCCCTAGACCTTCCACACAATGCCCATGAGCTGCATGTGGCTGCTGAGTACCTAAAGTGTGGCCAATATGAATTAGAGCTGTGCCGGGAGTATAAAACATACACCCACTTTCAAAGACTTACAACAAAAAAAGAATGTAGAGTATCTAATAATTTTATATTGATTATATGTTGAAATGATAATATTTTTTATATACTGAATTCAATAAAATATATTATTAAAGATAATTTTACCCATTTCTTTTTATTTCTTTAATGTGGCCACTGAATTACATATGTGACCATTAGCCATCAGGGAAATGTAAATCAAGGCCACAATGAGATATCACTTATGTCTACTAAAAGGGCTATAATTCAAAAGATAGATAATAAATATTGATGAGGATATGAGAACACTAGAACAGGGTTTCCAATATGTTACTGATGGGAATGTAAATTGGTGCAGTCACCTTGGAAAACAGTCTGGCAGTTCCTTAAAAGGTTACACATAGTAATTTATGACCCAGCAAGTATACTCCTAGGTATACACCCAAGAGAAATAGAAACATATGCCAACATAAAAACTTGACCAAGAATGTTCATAGCAGCATTATTCATAACTAGAGGCCCGGTGCATGAAATTTGTACACAGAGGGGTTGTCCCCTCAGCCTAGCCTGCACCCTCTCCAATTTGGGATCCCTCTCACAATCCAAATTGCTGGCTCCCAACCGTTCACCTGCCTCAGCCTTATTGCCTCTAACCAATTCTGCCTGCCAGCCTGATCACCCCTAACCACTCCACTGCCAGCCTGATCAATGCCTAATTGCACCCCAACCAGCCTTATTGCCCCTGACTGCCCTTCCCTGCTAGCTTGGTCACCCCTAACTGCCAGTCTGATTGCCCCTCACTGTCTTCCCCTGCAGGCCCTCCCCTGCTGGCCCAGTCACCCCTAACTGCCCTACCCTGCTGGCCTGGTCACCCCTAACTGCCAGTCTGGTCGCCCCTAACTGACTTCCCCTGCAGCCCTGGTTGCCCCTAACTGTCTTCCCCTGCAGGCCTGGTCCCCACCTCAAAAGCCCTCCCCTGCAGGCATGATCCCCCCACAACTGTCATCCCCTGCTGGCCTGATCTCTCCCAACTGCCCTCCTCTGCTGGCCTGATCTCCCCCAACTGCCCTCCTCTGCTGGCCTGGTCTCCCCTAACTGCCCTCCCTGATGGCCTGATCACCTACAACTGCCCTCCTCTGCAGATCTGGTCTTCCCCAACTGCCTTCCTCTTCAGGCCTGATCCCCCCACAACTGCCCTCCCCTGCAGGTCTGAGTTCCCCCCTAACTATCCTCCACTGCAGGCCTGGTCCCCTGCAACTTCCCTCCACTGCAGGCCTGGTTTCCCCCCAACTGCCCTCCCCTGCAGGCCTGCCCCCCGCCCCCTACTGCCCTCTCTTGCATTCCTGTTCCCCTACAACTGCCCTCCCCTGGTGACCTGGTCTCCCCCAACTGCCCTCCTCTGCTGGCCCTAAATGCAGTCCCTGCTTGCCTGATCTCCCACAACTGCTCTCCCCTGCAGGCCTGGTTCTCCCAACTGCCCTCCCTTGCAGACCAGGGTCCCCCCAACTTCCCTCCCTTGCTGGCCTGGTCTCCCCCAACTGCCCTCCTCTACCAGCCTGGTCACCCCCAACTGTCTACAACTGCCCTCCCCAGCTAGCCATCTTGTGGTGGCCATCTTGTGCCCACATGGGAGCAGCCATCTTTGGCCACATGGGGGTGGCCATCTTGTGTCTTGGAGTGATGGTCAATTTGCATATTACTCTTTTATTAGATAGGATAGCCAAAACGAAGAAACAACTCAAAGGTCCATTATCTGATGAATAGATAAAGTATGGTATACACATGCAATGGAATATTATTTGACAATAACAAGTAATGAAATATTGATACTACTGCACTTGGATGAAACTTGAAAATATTATGCTAAAAAGCAAGCCACAAAATACCACATATTGTAGAAGGCCTCCAGTATGAAATATCCAGAGCAGGCATATCTATGAAGATGGAAAGCAGCACTAGCAGGTTTGGCTCAATGGATAGAGCATCTGCCTGCGGACTGAAGTGTCCCAGTCAAGGCACATACTGGGGTTGTGGGCTCAATCCCCAGTAGGGGGTGTGCATAAGTTAGCCAATTAATGATTCTCTCTCATGGATATTTCTCTCTCTCCCTCTCCCTTCCTCTCTGAAATCAATAAAAATATAAAGAAAAGATGGAAAGCAGATTGAAGCTACCTTGGACTGGCCTTGGTGTCCTGGTCCTATTTTCCCCCCTGCCCTCATAGCATGTGAGGATGGGAAAAGTGGGGGAGGCTGGCATGGGCTCAGCACTCATTGGCTAATTTCCTTCTGAGACCGCAGCAAGTAAAGGGTAAGTTCAATTTCCATTGACTCGCCTGTACTCTCACCTAAAGAGGCAAACCTAATAAATCACAAACAGATTAGAACATTCTTTTGGCTCCATTATTTGACCAGAACAGCGTCCACTATGATCCATAGAGAACAACTTAATAAAAAATCCAGAGGTTCGAGTGGGCTACAAGCTAGTCCTATTGGTCTCAGTGGTGTATCAAATCAGCTCCTACCAGGTCACAAGAGATGTGTGCATCTCTTCTCAACTCCATCAGGTTGGTAGCTCGAAACTGGGCATGCTGGGAGTGTGTCCATAATAGGAATGGGCAAACACTTCAAATCAGGGTTACCTCCCACCTCCCAGAGAGTTTATTGTTAAACCTTCACCAGCACACCACTAGATAGTCTTCATGTAATTTCCATTAACTCCCAGTTTTTTACATAATAGATAATGACAACGCTATTTATCTCTGACTGAGCACTTACTATGTGCCAAGCACTTTATGTTCGTTAATTAACTTGATCCTCATAACCACCCCAATTCACAAACATGGAAACTGGGGCCAAAGAGGCTAAGGGACTCACCAAACCCTGAGGGGGCAAGCAGGCAATTACAAATTCTTAGGGAATCTTCTTTTCCCAAGTTAAGACAGACTAGATTCCATGTTTCCTCCTGATGCTGATGGTCATACTGATTTCTACTCTAGTTTTTTTTTACTAAACAGGGTAGCTCTTCTAGGGACCTCAGCTTCATGGCACTTTAGTTCCATTCCCTCCCTCACTTGAACTGAAAGTTTCATCTGTCCTTGCAGGCTGTACAACTTCAACCCGTGATCCCCTTAAACCCCATCCTTGCTGGGCAATCCCAACACTAGATCCCCCTGTGCTTTGGCTTTTAGGCTCTTCTCCATTTTGCCCTTGGAGATTTCCCTTCTTTCCTGTGATTATATTCTACGTGGCACTCATTGTGTTTTGTAGGGAGAGGTTTCAGGATATCTAGCCTGTGGCATTCACAAGACAGGTGTCTCAGTCAGTGACTATGTGACGTATAGATGTCACAGGCCCTTTCCTGGGCCTCATGGTGCTCAGTTAAAACATGGAGGATTTGCGCTAGATACTGGCTATGATTTCTGCCTACTTTAGCAATCTAGAAAACCATGAGTTCAACAATTAATGAAAAAGCCAGAATTCAATCTGTCAGCATTGTAGATGATTGCAACAAAGTGCTGACTGAGCAGCCCAAACATCTGCCACCCTCGAGTCTAGGTAAGCCTTTCTGAATTTCAATTCAACAGGCATTAACTGGTACCCATCATGTGCCAGGCATTATGCAGGAGCTAAAGCTCCTTAAATCATTTCTTGGGTGGTTACCTCTAACTAGCCATTTTCTATATTGGTAGTGCACACGAACCAGAGAACCGTGGCATCCTTCTGCAAGGAACCACCACTGTTTTCCAACTTGTTTTTCTCACAGAACTGCCCCAATTTGGGCCATATCTGCATGTTATCTGTTATCATTGATTTACTAATGATTTTTTTTTTTTATTAAATCTACTTAGCTTTTTTTACTTAAATATTTACTTTGGCTTTGTTCTAAGCAACAAAATCTGTCAGGTCATGGGTGTAGTGAATGAATCATGCTCTTTTTCTAATTCACACTAGAATAAATACATAGCTGTTAAAACGTGCTGCCTGAAATCATCTTGTAAACCTTCTGTGAATGTGTTCCATACTTTATGAAACACTGTTCTAGTCTAATTTTCTTGTTTTGCAGGTTGGAGTCTGAAGCCTAGAGGAAGGAAAATGACTTATCCAAGGTTATGCAGATCCCCTATAAAATCCAACTCGCTTCCCACACATGCCAGCAAAACCAAGTCTGATCACAATATCGCCACAAGAAAAAAAGGAGGGAGGATGTAAATTCTATAACCAGCCAAAACCGGTTTGGCTCAGTGGATAGAGCGACAGCCTGCGGACTGAAAGGCCTCAAGTTCAATTCTGGTCAAGGGCATGTACCTTGGTTGCGGGCACATCCCCAGTAGGGGGTGTGCAAGAGGCAGCTGATGGATGTCTCTCTCTCATCGATGTTTCTAACTCTCTATCTCTCTTCCTCTCTATAAAAAAACAATAAAATATATATATTTTAAAAATTCTATAAGCATGATTCCCATTATGAAACTTAGTGTGTATGAGTAGTAAATGCACATTTGGCATATATCCGTGTGGTAAATAAACACTAAAAGAAACACACATAGCTGAAACCGGTTTGGCTCAGTGGATAGAGCGTCGGTCTGCGGACTGAAAGGTACCGGGTTCGATTCCGGTCAAGGGCATGTACCTTAGTTGCGGGCTCATCCCCAGTAGGGGGTGTGCAAGAGGCAGCTGATTGATGTCTCTCTCATCGATGTTTCTAACTCTCTATCTCTCTCTCTCTTCTTCTCTGTAAAAAAATCAATAAAATAAAATAAAATAAAATAAAATAAAAAGAAACACACATAACATTAATTGGGATTGGTGGAGGAATGCAATAATTTTGGTTTTCGCCTTTTTAAATGTTCAGCATTTTCTAGTTTTCTGCAATGAGTATGCCCCTATTCATTCAACATTTACCTACCAGGTAGGATACAAGTGCTAGAGATGAAAGACAGATAAAGTCCAATATCTTAACTAACTATAAAGTCCAAAGAACTGAGATAATGAATCAAGCCACAAAAGACCACATATTATAGAATGCCACCTATATGAAATATCCAGAGCAGGCATATCTATAAAGATGAATCAAGTGATGGAGGAAAGATATGTACAAATTACATGGCTGTCAACAGCTATAATACAATGCGTGTGGTAAGTGATAGAGCTGCCGAATGGTTGTCTTGAGAAGATGAATCTTAAAGAATGAGCAGGAATTTACTAGAAAAAGAGGGACAGGATTTGAGGATGGCATTTCAGGTAGAAAGGCCTACAATGGCAAAGGCGATTATATGGAGGGTCCAGGAGACCATCTGCCTAGGTTGTTGGAGGGGTTAGAGGTGGCAGGAGGTGCTGTAGGCGAGTTGAGGGGTCAGATCATGAAGAACCATTTATGTGGCATTAAGTCACACTGTATCCTATAGGCAGTGAAATAACACTGCAAAGTTTTGTGTGTGTGTTTTTTCCAAATATATGTTTATTGATTTCAGAGAGAAACAGAGAGAGAGCGAGACATAGAAACATCAATGATGATAATCATTGATCGGCTGCCTCCTGCACGCCCCCTAGTGGGGATCAGCCTGCAACCTGGACATATGCCCTTGAACGAATTGAATTTGGACCCTTCAGTCCACAGGCCACATTCTATCCACTGAGCCAAACCGGCTAGAGCATGGATCACAATTTTCTAAACTATCCCTTTAGTAACACGTGATGGTGGTGGTGGTTTTTCTATTATGAATATGACTGCTATGAACATCCTAATGCAGGTAGCTTTCTCCATAACTTAGTTATATAAAGATAAATTCACAGGTAGGCCATTGCTTCCAAAAGTAGGAACAGTTTTATGGCACTTAAAACATAATGCTGAAATTATTATCCAAAGAACTGAGATAATTTACAGTGTAGCAACGACTACCAGTTTCATCCCACCTTTGTCAGCATTAGGTATTATCGTATTTTTTCTTTCTTTTACTAAAATAGGTGAAAATTTGTTCATTTGATCTGGTGGGATATACACACATAGCCAGCACTGACCTGGGGTACCCGATCTTGAACCTGCATAACTTTTCTGTTACCTCGTTGTCAATCAGTTCACAAAATTTTTCTTTCCACACCGTTATCAACTCAACTCCCAGGCTCACGAGGATCAAGGACCGCGTGTCTTGTTGGTCGTCTGGAAGGAGGATCTGGTGAAGGCCCTATAGGAAAAAGTCCCAGAAAGTTGGATCTCAGGGACCATCCACTTCTACTGGCAGATATTATAGATGGAAAAAACAAGGCTCAAATAGGAAGTGACTGCATCTGGGGTCATCTGGCAAATGATGGGGAGAAGTCCAGGAAATGATGGGGAGAAATCCAGGGCTCATTTGCTACATGACATCGAATATTCTGACTCTTGAAATGACAAGAGCCCTGAAGGCGCTTTGTCCACATCCTGCCTGCGCTAGCAGGCTCTCTACCATAACTGTACTACAGTTACATTTTACAAGTTTCCCCCAATAGCCAATCTCAACTCTTCCTTGTGCCATGTAAGCCCACGTTCTCTTCCTCAGGACTATGACAAAAATCAGCTAGTCCTCCTCTTCTAGATCTTCCCTTTTGTAGCTACAACCCCCTTCCCCATCTTTTTCTGCATGTCTTTGCCCATAAATGCATGTCCCCACTGAGCCTCAGTTCTTTCTCCCTCCTGCATAGACTTTGGAGGCCGCTGGCCTCCTTCTCTGCAGCTTGTCATGCTCCTTTGGCTCCCTGGCATGGATTCCTGTTTGGTTATATCTGGAAGGGAGATGGAGGTCAACCGGCATATCTGCTTGTAGATGTCTCATGATGTGAGATACCTGGCTCCTGCCATCCACCATTCATTTACTTACTTGATCCATTTCAGTATACATGACAGCAGAATCAATCGTTAATCCATACACCAACTTTATCAACTAGAGGCCAATGCTTGTGTGTGGTTCCTTCTGCTTTTAGTCTTACAGACTCCAGTTATCTCCAAATTCTTAAGTCATCAGCACTTTTACTCCTACTCCCTTCATCGAAGTGGTTCTATGCATTTGTAAAATTGTTAAATCCTCTTGTCAGAGTCTATATTCCTTCCTGTGATCTCCCAACATCCTAGATAATATTTTTTTGTTTTGACAAATTGCATACATTAAGCTTCACTCTTTGTGCTGTAAAGTTCTATGGGTTTTGACAAATGCTTAATGTTTTGAATCCACCATTACAGTATCATACAGATAATTTTACTGTCCTAAAAATCCCATGTGCTTTACCTATTCAAGCCCTTCCCCTGACCTCCAAACCTCTGGCTACCACTAATCATTTTATTATCTCTGTAATTTTACCTTTTTTGGAATGTCATACAATTGGAATCATACAATCCATAAACAGAATATTTTCCATTTATGTAAATCTTCTTTGAATTATTTCATTATAGTTAGTTTTCTGCATATGGATCCTGAACATATTTTGTTAGATTTTTATCTAAGTACTTCACTTTTTGGTGCTATTGTACATGACACTGTATTTTTAATTTCAAATTCCAATTGTTCTTCACTTTATTACTAAAACTTTGCTATAATCCTTCATTAGCTTCAGGAATTTTGGGAGGTTCTTTTTTTATTTTATTCTTTGAAATAAACAAGCATATCATCTGCAAACAAACAGCTCTATTTCTGCCTCTCCAATCTGTATATGTTCTACTTCCTCTTCTTGTCTTAATGCACTAGCTAGGACTTCCAGTACAATGCTGAATAGAAGTGATGAGAGGTGATACCCTTGCTTTATTCCTAAATTATTTTAAAGCAAGTCCCAGATGTCATATTTTATCTGTAAATATGTTGACATTTATTGCATAACTATAAGAACTCTTAAAAATCATAAGCATAATACGGTAATTTTAAAATTACCATATCTAAAAAATCAATATTGTTCCTTAATATCATCATATATAGAGTGGGATATTTTTAAGCCTTTACTCTCATTACTTACCACTCACAACCTATCCTGTTACATACTATATCGTAAACAAGGCTTTCTGTACACTTACAATGATTTCTCCCTCCTGCACTGTGTGGAGCTTCACGTAGCCCCCCACTGAAGCCGCCTTCGGGATATCACCATACTTGGTTTTGACCATGGGACACTCCAGCACATTAGGTTGCCGGGATCTGAAATTAGACAACTTGTTAAAAAGAACTCCTTTGTAACACAGCCAGCTCATGAGGCCATGGATAATCAGCTCCATCTCTATTGCACATGGAAATCTTCCTTCCCCTCTCTCAGAAGTAAGGAAACTCCAAATCAAGGCCTGGGAGAGACTGAGCCAGGAATTGGAGAAGTTTAATAGGGAGGGAATCTTGGAAGAGAAGAAGACAGGACCCCTTTAGCCACCTAAAAGTTGTTATGTGCAAGAAGTGGCCGATGACCTCATGCAGCAGAGCCAGGCCTGCTGGGTGAGAAGTTCACACTGGCTGATGTATGCTCAACATGAGGAAGGAATTCCTAAGAGCTGCCTGAAAATGGACCAGACTTTTTGACAAAGAGTAAGCTCTGTGCTTACTCTTAGGGATACTCCAGCAAGGCAGAGAAGAGGTGGCTTTGTTTGTGTTTGTGTGTTTGTTTACAAAGACAGGTTTCCCTGGGTAGCCTGGAGACTCTGTACTTTGTTCATGTTGGGGTTCATTTTACCCAGGCAATCCTGTTGTGCCTTCTTTGGTCTCGGGCTAGGTAGAAGGAAGAGACAGGCTATGCTCTTTGGATTAGAGGCAGGAAAAAGAGTATTTATCAGCTGAAAATATGGCTGAACTCACCTACACATAAATAAGGCAGGCTTCTATTTTCACACAAACCCCAGGACTGGTAGATGAGAGGCACATGCCCAGCATGTCCTTTATTTTTCACTTCTGGGTCCAGCCTGCCCTTTTCCCTTATTGATTTATAGCAGAGAAGCTGGGCCTGTTCTATCTCTACCTTCAGAAGAACTGGAATTGGTATTTCAAGCATAGGATCCCTTAGAAAGAGCATCCATCCGAGGAAAAAACTCCAGAAGCCATGGGATGCTCATATGGAGGCGAGCAGACTGGGGAAGTTAACAGGCAAAAGGCTTGAGGAAAGTGGCACTATGACAATATGGAGATTGTGATACTGAGGTCATTATATCGCTGCAGAGCACACTCTCACTGAGCATTTTTGTTCCATCTTTAATGGGGGTGGGGGCTGTTTCTAGGGCTTGGTGTTGAGCTGCCTGTAGGCCAGTGCCCACCAAGTGTCCTTTCCTGCTCCTCAGCCTCTCTGGACTGAGGCAAAAGTGCAGCCCTCATTGTGCATCCACCTGTTCCCATGGTGACAATTGTACCAGACAACAAGAATGGGTGCTAACAAGTGACTTGGACTTGAATCATGGCTCTGCCATTTCCTACATATGTGACTTCAAACAAGTATCTGAATCTCTCTCTGTACCTTGTGTGTTCTCACCTGAAAGATGGGAGTGATAATAACAGTACTTACACTTACCTGATATGATTTTTGTGAGAATTAAATTAGATAAGCCAGTACCTGGCAAAGTATTCAATTAGTGTTAGATATAGTTATCATTACCTCATGTAATTGCTGACTTGCAACAACCCCGGGATTTAGACACTATATATATAGACAAGGAAACTAAGGCTTACAGAGGTCAAGTTTCTTGCCCGGGGACGAAGAGCTAAAATAAGTGGCCAAGCCAGGATGTGAACCTGGGTTGAACTGACTACTAAGCCCAGGCTCTTATACGGTCTCCCCTGGATGGTTAGGATTTTTTGAAGAGGCTAAAGAACCAGTGACACAGAGAGTGACAGCTGTAAGATCTGTCCTACCCCTTCTTCTTCAAATGGTTCCCTGAAAAAGGAAGAAACTGACCACCTAAAGTGGCCCCCGAGAGTTAAAGGCAGAGCACGCAGCTCCTGGACATCAAACCCAGCACCTCTCAGGCCGCCTTCCCCACACCCCCACCTTTAGGGTAGAGCTATGACTGCTACCTCCGCCCCCTCCCTAGCGTCCCTGACATCCTGCCCTGTAAGTTATATCATTCTTTCAACCAGAATCTGGGCCCTCCTATCTGCCAAGAGCTAAGCTTACTTGATCTTTGGGCCAAAGGTCTTTGGGAGACTATCTTCTAGGGTATTAAGCTTCCTACTGAAGGTGGTCCCCTGATGCTCCAAGGCTTTCTGGAGATGCAGAAGTTTCAGAGAGCTAAAATCCTGCACAGGATATGATTTGACCTGGAATTCCTTAAATCTCTTCACAGCAGAAGCTTCTGTTAGAGAAAGCATAGGGAAACACATTAGTGGGGTTTTGCTCATATGAGGGTTGTGGTGGGCAGTTGGAGATATATCATAGGCACCTGACTGGCTAGTTTGGTGTATGGGGAATTTTTTTTTAAAAAGAGAGAGGGGTTAAAAATATACCATGGTGTCCACGTACTAGTATTGTCCCTCCATTGTATCCATAGCCTCATTTAAGAAATAAAATGAGCAGCAGAGAGGTTAAGTCACTCAGGAAAAGGCTGAAGCTGTTTGAGCTCAGGTCAATCTAATTAAAAGCTCATGTTTTTTGGCAGATCACATTTGTCTGGGCTTTAAAACTGGAATTGGGAGTAGGGGCAGCAACAAAAGATAAATGGAGGCCCAGCCATGGAATGGTAGACAAGTTACATAATCTCTTGGAACCCTCATAGGATAATTGTAAGAATTTCAGATAAGAGCATGTACTATGTACCTAGCACAGTGCCCAGCACATAACAGGCCCTCCATGAGAGTTATTAACAAGTTCTCCAAGAGAATATTACTCAGGAGTAAACCAACTACTCAAGAACTTTTAGAGCTAATAAATGAATTCAGCAAAGTAGCAAGACACAAAGTCTACACAAAAATCAGTTGGATTTCTATACACTAACCAAACTACAAAACACTGCTGAAAGAAATTAGAGAACACATAATAAATGGAAGCATATCCCATGTTCATGAATTAGAAGCCAATATTGTTAAGATGTCAATACTACCCAAAGCCATCTATAGATTCAATGTAATTATCATCAAAAGTCATTATCTGACTTTTCTGTAGAAATAGAAAAACCTATCCTAAAATTCAGAAGAAATCTCAAGGGACGGACCCCAAATAGCCAAAACAATCTTGAAAGAAAAAAAAAAAAAAAAAAGCTGGAGATTTCACACTTCCTGATTTCAAAACTTACTATAAAGCTACAGTAATCAAAACAGTGTGATACTGGCATAAAAAAAGACATATAGCCCTAGCCAGTTTGGTTCAGTGGAGAGTGTCAGCCTTCAGACTAAAGGATCCCAGATTTGATTCCAGTCAAAGGCAAGTTCCTTGGTTGCAGGCTTCTCCCTGGCCCAGGCCCTGGTGAGGGCTCATGCAGGAGGCAACCAATCGATGTGTTTCTCTCACATCAATGTTCCTCTTTTATCTTTCCCTCTCTCTCCCACTCTTCCTAAAAATCAATGGAAAAGTATCTTTGGATGAGGATTAACAACATCAACAACAATATATATAATCTTATAAAGAGATAATATGCAAATTAACCATCACACTATCACAAGATGGCTGTGCCCACAGAAGAGGTGGGCTTCCCGAAACATAAGATGGCTGCGCCCACAGTGGAGGCAGGGTTCTCATAATAAGCGATTAGCAGGGACTTGAGGCTGTGCCCCCTGCTCAGAAGGGCTTAACTGGGGACCTCAGGCCATGCACCCGCCCAGCAGTGCTTAATAGGGGACCTCAAGGCATGACTCCTCCCCGGTGCCAGGCTGAGGACCTGAGGCTGCATCCCCTACTCCAGCACCCAGCTAGGGGACCTCAGGCCATGCCCCCACCCTGGCACCAGCCCAGGGGACCTCAGTCTGTGCCTCCTGCCCTGGCACTGGCCCAGGGGACCTCAGGCCACGCTCCCGCGCTAGCGCCAGGCAGGGAATCTGAGGGTGCATCCTCCACCTGGAATGCACCGGGGGACCTGAGGCTGCACCCACTACCCAGCGAGGCTTGATGGGAGACCTGAGCCTATGCCTCCCACCCGGTGCTGGGCCAGGGGACCTGAGGTTGTGCTCCCTGCCTGACAGGGCTTGACAGGGGTGGGGCCGGCCAGCCGGGTCTGGATCTCACCTAATGGGGGTGGGGCCAGCCTGGTCTGGGTCTCGTGTGGTTTTGAGGTGCACACAGATGGGCGGGTTCTTGACTCTGGGTCCCACAGTGTGCCCCAGACTCTGACAGGAGAAAGATTTTCAAACATATTTTACTAATTTTCTTTTATCTCTGACACTTCTATTATAGAGAAAGGGCAAATAGCAATATTAAAATATTTCCTTTAGAGAAACCAAGATGGTGTCATAGGTAAACACCTAACTGCAGCCTCACACAACAATTTCAATAAAATACAACTATTGTAAAATACAAAATGGACATTACCCAGAACTATAGGAAAGTCGACTGACTGGAAATTCTACAACTAGAAGGAAAGAGAAAACCAGAAGGAAAATCAGAGGAGCTGTAAAAGCCTAAGGTACGGAGACACGATGCGTGCGCGGAGAGGACAGAGATGGAGAGTAGGGGGAGGCTGAGTGCCTGGCTGGCATTCCCTAGTGGAAGGAGATAAGAGCTCCGGACTGTGCTGAACCCCAGTTCCGACAGCACTGAACCCCAGTTCTGGGCGAGACCCTGGGGACCCAGACACATAAGGAGGGAGTCTGGGCTGTAAGGCGGAACCTCAGGGGAGCGGTGAAAGGAAATCCTGGAGGTGCGCACATTGCGCGCAGAGGACGGACAGTCGACTGTGCTGCTAGATTGCCCTAGTGGGAAAGAGACAAAAGCTCCAGACTGCTCTGAACCCCACTTCCAACCCCACTTCCAACTGCACTGAACCCCAGTTCCGGGCTTATTGGGGGAGAGCCTAGACTGTTTGGTAGCAGGCGAAACTCGAGGGCACCTTTCTCTCAGAGGTGCTTGCAGCGAGTACCAAAGGACACTGAGGAATACTGAGACTCAGGAGTCTCATAGGGCATGGCCAACAGAAGCCAAGGCTGTAGGCTCCACCCTGAAACTCCACCCCATCCAAGCTGAACACAGAGACTTTTAAGGCTACCAACTCAGGGAAGCTGCAAAAATGCAGAGACAAGGAAACAGATCACAAATGAAAGAAATGGAGGACAAAAAGCAACTGGATATAGAGTTCAAAACCACAGTTATAAGGTTTTTCAAGAATTTCCTAGAAAAGGCCGATAAAATAAAGGAGACATATGAGGATATGAAAAGGGATCAACTAGAAATAATAAGGGATCAACTAGAAATAAAGAATACATTGTCTGAAATAAAAAAATATTATACAGAGTCCTAAAAACAGAATGGAAGATCACAAGAATCAAGTAAAAGATTTGGAACATAAAGAGCCAGAAGATACTCCTCTGCAGAAGCAAGAAGACAAGAGAATCCAGAAAGTTGAAGATAATGTAAGAAACCTCTGGGACAACTTCAAGCAAACCAACATCAGAATTATGGGGGTCCCAGAAGAAGAGAGAGAGCAAGATACCAAAAACATATTGGAAGAAATAGTGACAGAAAACTTCCCCCACCTAGTGAAAGAATTAGACTTACAAGTCCAGGAAGTGCACAGAACCCCAAACAAAAAGAATCCAAAGAGGACCACACCAAGACACATCATAATTAAAATTTCAAGAGCAAAAGACAAAGAGAGAATATTAAAAGCAGCAAGAGAAAAGCAGGTAGTTACCTATAAAGGAGCACCCATACGATTGTCAGCTGGTTTCTCAACAGAAACCATGCAGGCCAGACGGGAATGGCAAGAAATATTCAAGGTGATGAATAGCAAAAACCTACAGCCAAAAATACTCTGCCCAGCAAAGCTATCACTCAGAATCGAAGACCAGATAAAGAGCTTCACTAATAAAAAAATAAATAAAAAAAAGCTAAAGGAGTTCATCACTGCCAAACCAGAATTATATGAATTGCTGAAGGGGGTTCTTCAGGAAGAGGAAGAAAATAAAGATAAAAATTATGAACAACAAATACGTAACTATCAACAAGTGAATCTAAAAACCAAGGAAATTAAAAAATCTGATGAATAATATTAACTGGTGAATACAATAGAATCAGAAGTATGGGAGGGGAATGATCTAATGATTCTCGGGGGAAAAGGGAGTGGGGGGGTGCAGGAAGAGACTGAACAAAAACTGTGCACCTATAGATGAGGACAAGGGGGGCATGGGGAAAGGGTAGAGGGTGGGGTGGGAACCTGGTGGAGGGGAGCAATGGAGGGGGGAAAAATGAGGAGCATTTATAATAATATGAACAATAAAGATTTATTAAAAAAAAAAAAAAAAAAAAAAAGAATACAGAAGTAAACCTGAAAGTCAAAGACCAAATCTGGAATAATGTGAGCATCAAAATCATGCTACTAGTGGAATATAAGCCATAGAAAAAAATAAATATCTATAATAATATAAATTATTGGATGGATAAATAAATCAGAAGGGACAGATCATCTAATAATAAAAGTAGAAGAATTAATACAAATGAGAAAATTACTGTTTGGCAAACAGCACAGTAATTATTGTTGCCTACAAGCATCATTAATAGGTGCCAAAATTAGTGGGTAATATATGCTGAGAAACAAGATACTTATATAATCTCAAAGTATCATCCCACAAAACATTTAATAATAACAAACAGAAAAATCATAACTTTACATTGGAGAGACAGTGTTGCAAGTATATCAATGGTAATGAGATATCAACATCATGCTCCCCCTTGATATAATGGCATCACTTCTGTAGTGGTATAGCCAAAATTTTATAACCATGGCCAACTCAATTGCGGAAAATTTTATAAAATAACTGATCAATATTCTAAAAATATGTCAAGGTCATGAAAGAAGGAGAAACTTTCCTAGATTGGGACAGTTAGTAGCATCATATCAATGTTAATTTCCTGGTTTATAATAATACTTTGTTTTGTAAAATGTTATCATCTGAAGGAGCTGGATGAAAGTTACACATATGTTAATTGTAATATTTTTTAAACTTAAAAAATCTAACATTATTTTTAAAATATTAAAAGTAAAAAATAAAATACCCCCCCAAAAATAAAATAAAATAAAATAAAATATTTTCTTTAATTAATTCCCTTTTAATGTGCATGAATTTTGGGCACTGGGCCACTAATGTGTGTGTGTGTGTGTGTGTGTGTATGAAATAATAAAAGCATAATATGCTAATTAGACCAGACAGCCAAACGACCTTCCAGACACTATTCCAGAAGTCCTTCCAGACGACCTTCCTGACAAAGCCACGGCAGTAGGGGCTGAGGCAGAGGCAGTTATGGGAGATCAGGAAGGCAGGCAGAGTGGTTAGAGGTGGTCAGGCAGGCAGGTGAGCAGTTAGGGGCTATCAGGCAGGCAGGCAGGCAGGCGAGTGGTTAGGAGCCAGCAGTCAGACATCCCTCTCGCAATCCAGTACATCCAATTGCCAGTTTAGGCCTGATCCCACAAGGATCCCTGCAGGGTCTGGCCTAAACTGGCAGTTAGACATCCCTCAAGAGGTCCCAGATTGCAAGAGAGTGCAGGCTGGGTTGAGGGATTCCCCCCCGCCCCCGTGCATGAATTTCATGCACTGGGCCTCTAGTGTGTGTGTGTGTGTGTGTGTGTGTGTGTGTGTGTGTGTGTGTGTGTGTATCAATGAAACAAAATAAAGAGCTCAAAAATAAATGTTCACATATGTGGTCAAATAATTTTTACAAGGGTGCCAATACCAATCAATAGGAAAAGGACCATCTTTTCAACAAATGGTGTGGTGAAAACTGTATATCCACATGTAAAAGATAAGTTGGACCCTTATTGAACATATGCAAATATTAACTCAAAATGAACCAAAGACCTAAATGTAAGAT
The DNA here is from genome assembly GCF_964339955.1 of Pipistrellus hanaki. NCBI lineage: Eukaryota > Metazoa > Chordata > Mammalia > Chiroptera > Vespertilionidae > Pipistrellus > Pipistrellus hanaki. The sequence continues at coordinate 37,292,063 of NC_140508.1, read as the reverse complement.
CTAAAACTATAAAACTGTTAGAAGAAAACATAAGGCAAAAGCTTCATGGCATTGGATTTGATAATGATTTCTTATATATAAACCAAGACACAAGTGACATAAAAACAGACAAAATAGACTTCATGAAAACTTTTAAATTTTGTGCATTAAAAGACAAAATCAACAGAATAAAAAGACAAACTGGAAAGTGGGATAAAATATTTGCATATCTTATATCTGAAAAGAGATTAATGTCCAGAATATATAGAGAATTTCTAAAACTTAAAAGAAAAAGATGAGGATGTGGAGAAATTGGAATCCTTATGCACTCTTAGTGGTAATGTTCAATGTATAGCTGCTGTGAAACGCAAATGGTGATTCCTCAAAAAAAAAAATAGAATTACCATGTGATCCAACAATTCCACTTCTTGGTATATATTCAAAAGGAAAAAGGATCTCAAATATATATTTGTACACTTGTGTTCACAAAAGCATTATTCACTAAAGCTAAAATGTGGAAGCAGCTCAACAGTTGAATGGATAAAAGAATGTGGTATATTTATACAATGGAATATTATTCAGCCTTAAAAAGGAAGGAAATTCTGACATAGGCTACAACATAGATGAAGCACAGAGACATTATACAAAATAGAATAAGCCAATCACAAAAAAGACAAATATTGTATGATTTCACTTACATGAGGTACTTAGAGTAGTATAAATCATAGAGATGAAAAATAGAATGGTGGCTGCCAGGGAGAGGGGGGATTGAGAGTTACTGTTTAACTGGTATAATGTTTCAGTTTTATAAGATGAAAAGAGTTATGAAAATGGATGGTGGTGATGTTTGTACAACATTATGAAAGTATTTAATGCCACCGAACTGTAAGCTTAAAAATGGTTAATACAGTAAATTTTGTTATGTGTATTTTACCACAATAAATAACATTGGGGGGAAATTTTATGGAATACAGCTTTTTGACTGGTGGGTTGGTAGTGGAAAAGAGAGATGCATGCATGATCTCAGTCCGCCTTCTTTAGTAACCTGTGTGATAATGACAACGAACCTCTACTATATACTAATGAGTCCAAGTAGTGTTCTGAGAACTTTATATAGTCATCTGCTTAATTTCATAACAAGTCTCTGAAGAAGAGACGACGATTCACATTTTATAGACTGAGGGCATGGATACAGAGAGAAACAGAGTGACTTTTCTAGAATCACACCTAGTAAGAGACAAACCCTGGGTTCAAACACAAGCAGTTCGTCACCTGGGCTTGCTCTCTTAACCACAACACTACCATGACACACAAAGAAACCAGGCCATGAGGCTTAAGTACTCAACCAAGTCACCCAGTTGATCAGTGGGATTCAAACCGTCTAACTCCAAGCTCTCCCTCCCTGCTAAGAGAACAAGATGAGAAGGAGGAGTGGGAGAGAGAGGCTGGAGTCTAACCTGGCCAGGGAGTAAGACTAGGTTTTCACAGCTGGTGGACGAAAAAATCAAACCAGATATTCCACCAGGCCCTTGTAGCTCTATATTTCTAAAACTCTATGGGCTGGGAACTGGAAACAGGATGGGGCCAGGTGCCCCTGTTGGGCTGCCGGCTGCCAGATGTGGACAGATGCTTACCTTTGAGGTTGGTCTTCAGAGCTTTATCATCTATCAGCTCCAGATGCTGCCAAAGCCACTTGTAGTAGATCCGCGAAGCCGCAAGATCTAATAGCCGCAGGACTTCACAGCTGCCCTGGATGCATCAAGGAACATAAAACCAAAGGCTTAACCCCCAGGGCTCCAGGCAGACCACACTTTGAAAATATTCTGTCTGTATTATGTCTCACTCCATTTTGTTTTATTTGCTCAATATAAGTAGTTCTGGGTCTCTTTTAAAAAATGAATACTATATTATATACTTATAAAAAATTCAAATAGCTAAATTCAATGTGGCATTGGGAAAAAAAGTCATTGAGGATATTATTGGGACACAGTGAAATTGATTTTGGATTATAGATTATACCAATGCTAAATTTGCAGATTTTTATAATTATTCTGTGGTTAATTTCTTAAAAAATAATGTAAATGTATGATGAATGATACTTAACTCTCAAGTGATTCAGGAAGGAAAAAACATACATATTAAAGCAAATGTGGCAAATGTTAACAATTGATGAATCTAGGTTAAGTTTCTACAGAAGTTCTTTGTACAGTTCTTGAACTTTTCTATAAATTTAAAATCATTCCAAATTAAAAGTTTAAAAAACTACAGGACATTGAACAAAGAAATAGAGGAGGATATAAACAAGTGAAAGAAAATACTGTGTTTATGGATTGATAGAATCAACATTATTAAAATGTCCATACTACCCAAAGCAATCTATAGATTCAGTGACACCCCATTAAAATACCAATGGCATATTTCACAGATATAGAACAAATACTCCAAAAATTTATTTGGAACCAAAAAAAGACCCTGAATAGCTACAACAATCTTGAGAAAGAAAAACAAGGTTGGAGGAATCGCAATATCAAGTTATACAAGTCACTGTATTCAAAACAATCTGGTACTGGCACAAGAATAGGCATAAAGATCAATGAAATGGTCACAGAGACCCCAGAAATTAACCCAAGCCATTATGCTCAATTAATATTTGACAAAGGAGGCAAGAGTATACAATGGAGTAAAGAAAGTCTCTTTAATAAATGGTGTTGGGAAAACTGAACAGGTACATGCAATTAATGAAACTAGACCACCAACTTACACCATATACAAGAATAAACTCAAAATGGATAAAAGACCTAATTTAAGTCGTGAAAACCATAAAAATCTTAGAAAAAAAACATTGATAGCAAAATCACTGACATTTCTAATAGCAATATGTTTACCAATACATCTTCTAGGGCAAAGAAAACTGAGGGGAAAAAATAAGCAAAAGGACTACATCAAATTAAAAAGCACAGCAAAAGTAACTGTCAACAAAGTGAAAAGAGAGCCCACTGCATGGAAGAATGTATTTGCCAATTATACATCCAATAAGGGGATAATTTCCAAAATATCTGAAGAATTCATACAATTTAACAAAAGGAAGACAAACAATTCAATTTAAAAATGGACAAAGGAACTAAGTAGACACTTCTCCAAAGTGGACATACAGAAGGCCAAGAGACACATGAAAAAATGCTCAAAGTCACTAATCATCCAAGAGATGCAAATTAAAACAACAATGAGGTATCACCTCACATCTGTCAGAATGGCTATCAACAACAAATCAACAAACAACAAGTGTTCGTGAGGATGTGGAGAAAAGGGAACCCTAGCACATTGCTGGTGGGAATGCTAGACTGGTGCAGCCACTGTGGAAAAACAGTATGGCGTTTCCTCAAAAAAAAATTGCAAATGGAACTCCCGTTTGACCCAATGAACCTACTTCTAAGAATATATCCTAAGAAACTGAAACACCAATAAGGAAGAAAATATACAGCCCTGTGTTCATAAGTAGCACACTTTATAATAGCTAAGATTTGGAAACAGCCCAAGTGCCCATTAGCAAAATGGAATACTATGCATCGGTAAAAAGGAACTCTTACCATTTGCAACAGCGTGGATGAATCTGAAGAATATTATGATAAGTGAAATAAGCCTTTCAGAGAAAGGTAAGTATCACATGATTTCACTCATAAGTGGAATCTGATGAACAAAATAGATCCAGACATATATAACCATGAACAAACTGATGAATTTCAGAGGGAAGGTGGGGGTGGAGAGGTGGGAGGGAGAGATTAACTGGAGAACTTATATGCATATATGCATAGCCCATGGACACAGACAATAGTGTGGTAAAGGCTTGGGGAGGGTGGGCGCAGGGAGGAGGGGGTCAATGGAGGGAAAAAACACAAAGAGGATATCTATAATACTTTCAACAATAAAGATTTAAAATTTAAGTTTAAAAAAAGAACAGAAAAAGTTAAAACTATGTCATTCTCAACACCCCAAAATAAAAAGTAATAACATTTTGGTGCATATTCTTTCAAACTTTTCTCTACAAGTATAGACAATTTTTTCTTTTTTTTTATTAAGGTATTATATGTGTACATATCTTACCAATGCCCCCCCTCACTCCCATTCATGCCCTCACCCCAATGTTTTGCATCCATTGGTTATGCTTATATACATGCAGATAAGTCCTTCAGTTGATCTCTTATCTCCCCCACCTCTCCCTAACCTTCCCACTGTAATATGACAGTCTGTTTGGTGCTTTAATATAGACAATTTTTCATAAATGAATCCACTTATGTAAACAGAATTTCATAACCTTTTAAAAAACTTAATGTATAAAAATTAAATAAAAATAAAAACAATATATCAAGGACATCTTTTCATGCTAAGCAATATGGTTCTACATTTTTGCTTCTAATGTTTCATTGCCAGAACTTGCATAAAATTAAAATATTCAGATGAGCAAAAGAAGTCAGACACAAAGGGCACATACTATATGAGTACATTTATATGAAGTTCAAGAACATGTAAAAGTAATAATCTGTGGTGACAAGGAGGAAGAGTGGTTATCATAGGGGGATAAGCAATATGGTTCTACATTTTTGCTTCTAATGTTTCATTGCCAGAACTTGCATAAAATTGTGGTTATCATAGGGGGAATTTGTCAGGGAAAGGGCACAAGAGAGCCTTCTGAGGTGCAGGAAATGTGCTCTGTCTTGACTTAGTGAAGCTTACACAGGTGAATACACATGTAAAAATTGATCAAGCTGGAAAGTTTAATTTGAGTTCTTTATTGCATATATGTTACATCTCAAGAAAATATTTTTGAAGATTCATATTTAGCTTGTTTCTAATTTGCCTCTCATGATTTTGTTCAGGACAGCAAAATCCCCAGCTAAAAAAACTTGCCACCTCCCTAAACTCCTCAGCAGTGGGCATGGCAGTGACCCAGTTCTGGCAAATGAGACTAAATGAAAGACAGATGGATAAAATAGGAAACCAAGGCTGTCCTTCTCCCTTCCCACTGCTTGATGGTTAGAGGTAAAGTAGCCATATTGTGACCATTAGGATGAAAGCCATAAGCTGTGGATGATGAAAGTAAAAGCTAGCCCGAAGATTCTTTACCATCATTGATGTTTGTATCTCTTTCTCCCTTCCTTTCAGAAATAAATAAATTATATGTGTGTGTGTGTGTGTTTTATTTTTATTTTTATTTTTATTTTTTTTAAGAAAATAGAAGCTAGAAGGGGTGTGGGTTCTGAAAGACTCCCTAAAACAGCTCTTCTAACCCTGGATTGCTTAAATCTAGACTTTGCCATGAGAAAAATTATTATTCATTAAGCTGCTGGAGGTGGGTTTCTGTGACTTGCAGTGGCCATCAACTTTAATTGACAATCTTGTCCATACATCTTCTAGAATGGACATTAGGCAGTTCACAAATAATTGAGTTCCCTTCTCAAGCACATGGAAGGATTGTATTTTTCCTCTCTTTGACTTAGGAATTTGTTTTGGTCAATTTCTGTTAGCAAAGTGGCTTGTGATACTCTGGGTGGAAACTTTAAAAGCCAGTGCTTTATTCTCAACATTCCCTTGCCCCATCCTGTTGATTATGATTCAGGCTGGCCTTCAGGGCTTGCCATTATCAGTTCTTCTAGGCTCTTCCCATCCTCTCACAAAGCCATCCGAATTCTCCAAACTTATATAAACACCAGGCACATCCTTACTGCAAGCTTGGCTCCCCACTGGAATCTAGATAGAGTCTCCAGTGGCCTGGGTCCTTGAGTTACTATAAGTAGCAACTGGCCTACCATAAGACTAACTGGCCTGCTATGAATAAATCTTTATTAGTTAATCCACTGAAATTTGAGGATTGTTTATAATTGCAGCTGAAAATAGTTTACCTAAAAGAATACCCATGTTTCATTATCTCTTTGGGATTAATTCCTAAAGGTATGCATGTTTCAATTCACATCAACAAACTGCCCCTCAGAAATGTTAGATCTGTTTACACCTCTCTGACGGTATATAACAGAGTCCCTTATATCTTTTATCACATTGACAACTGGTTTGCACAGTCTTTTTAATTTTTCCTAATCTGATAGGCAAGACGAATATGTCCTCTTAAAATTTCATATCTTTATAAACCCTTTACCCTTTTTTAGTAGGAACTCTAAGAAACACATTATGAAGGGTTAAGGTTCAAGACAGTTTACTGTTAAAGAGTAAGAAGAAGAAGGGATCAAATATTTAATAAGCCCTTTTATATGCCAGGCATTGTACATGGAGTTTTATTCAATAGTCATTCAACAAACATTTATCAACTAGGAACTGCAGGTGCTAAAGAAAAACACTCCAACAGTTTCTTCTTAGAAAGTCTCTCATGGATATTTAATCACATCTGTATCTGTAAAGAAAACAATTTCACTATGTGTCCCCAAATGATAAACTATTCAAAATGAGTTGATTATGGGCATTAATTATGTTTGTGTTACCAACAGGAAATCAAGTTCTTTACTGGGTCTCAAGGACTCCCAACAACCAGCTGCTGATTTTGCCCTCTAGTGGCAATATGAGTAAACTACAGGAGTCAGGCAGCCCAGTTTCCTTAGCAGAGGAACACTCAAGGAGCTAACTAGGCAGGAAATAAAAAGTAGAAGAAAAAAAAAAAAATAGCAGTCCCTTTAAAGGGGCAGGTGCTCTCGAACTCCAGCCAGAGGGGGCCACACCAGAATACAGCCTGGTGTCGCCTGATCTTCTGAATATTCAAAGAAGCCAGAAATCAGAATTTTTATGTCCAATCTCCACCTCAACTATTAAATCAGCTTCTAATAAAACACTGTAAGGGACAAACCAAACTTATCTGCTGACCAGGATGAGTTTGTGACATCTGTATTATTTTTCTCAGAATGAAGTTCAAGCACCCCTACATTAGAATCACCTGTGATACTTTAAAAAAAAAATTTTTTTTTATTGATTTCAGAGAGGAAGGGAGAGGAAGAGATAGAAATATCAATGATGAGAGAGAATCACTGATTGGCTGCCTCCTGCAAGCCCCACACTGGGGATCAAGCCTCAACCTGGGCATGTGCCCTGATCGGGAATCAAACCACGACCTTCGGTTCATAGGTTGACACTCAACTACTGAGCCATGCCAGCTGCGTACCTGTGACACTTATTCACTTATTCAAAATGCAGTTTTCCAGAGTTAATGAATCAGATCTCTGTGGTGAGGCAGGAATCTACATGCCTTTTAAAGAAGTGCTCTAGGTGTTCTTTGTGCTTATCAAAATTTGAAAACTCCTCCCTTAAATAGCAGGTTCTCTGGCTTCAATGTGCATCATGAAAGGCTGTGAATACACAGATTCCTGAGCTCCTCCCCCACCCCCACTCTTCCCAGAGTTTTGGATTTAATAGCTCTTGTGTGGGCCCAATAATTTGCACTTTTAATGAGTTTCCAAATGATTCTGATGCTGCTGGTCCAGCGACAACACTCTGGGAACAGCTGGATTAGAGAATGAATGTTAATTGAGTATGTGCTAAACTCCCATCCTTACAGACTATATGGGGTAAATTGGTCCATTTTACAGATTAAGAAATGGAGGCCAAAACAGATTAAGAAGCACCCACCCACGTTCTGCAGGTCAGGATGTAATCATCCTGCTGATTAAAAGAAGTCTTGAATTTACATCCCTCACTACTTATCCCCTGAATCTTTTTAAGAAAAACGAATTTTAGGTACAATGAAGCAGATATCAGGGAGAAGAAGGAATTGCAAATGATTCAAGTTGGCCTTCAGGGCTCTCAACTACCAGTTTTTCTCAGCTTTCTCCCATCTCTTCTCACATGACCATCAGGATCCTCCAAACTTATATAAACCCCAAGCACATCCCTACTGCAAGCTCGGCTTCCTACTATTCCATCAGCTGGCAAGTACCTCATCCTTATCCCCACACTTGACTGAGTCAAATCCTGTGCATCCAATTCCCTTTCAAGCACTGCATTTCCTAAGCTCCCTTGTAGCTAAGGCTCTGGATGTGATTTGGTTCCCACCAATCTGATGCACTTGGATAGACATAGTTTTGTAACTACCAGACATCGACAGTGTTAGTGAAGGCAGTGGCTTCTGGACATGGCAGGAGCAGCAGCACCTGTGGCAATCCAGATCTGGACTCTGATCTGAAATTGTTTGGGAGTCATTTTCAGTCTAGGTCTGTTTCTTCAGGCCTCCCCACCACCACCAGTAAATCTGTTAGCTATTTAATACCCTCTGATACATTCCTTTCTGGTATGTTAGCTATACTTGAATTTGTTCTCTAAGACATAACCCAGAATAATAACACAAGCACATCCAGGGTGATGCTAAGTTTAACAACTAGTTCTCTAGGAAAATGTGCAAAAATCTATAAATTGTACTGTTATAAAGGGTGTGTTATACACACTCCTATATAATAAAAGCCCAGGTACCAAATGGCAGGACGACTGGTTGACCAGTCACTATATGCGTTCTGACCATCAGGGGGCAGACACTCAAGCTCAGCTGACTGGGATGAGCACGCTCCTACAGTGGGAGCAGCCACTCAGAGGGTGGGTCCACTAACAATGTCGATGTCTGGCAGTTCCAAAACCAAGTCTATCCAAGTGCATCAGATTGGTGGATCCAAATCGCATCCAGAGCCTTAGCTACAAGGGAGGAAATGCAGTGCTTGGCTTCCAGCCTCTACACGTGAAAGGGGTTGGATGCACAGGATTTGACTCAGTAAAGGGTGGGGATAAGGATGAGGTACTTGCCAGCTGATGGAATAGTAGGAAGCCGAGCTTGCAGTAGGGATGTGCTTGGGGTTTATATAAGTTTGGAGAATCCTGATGGTCATGTGAGAAGAGATGGGAGAAAGCTGAGAACTGGTAGTTGAGAGCCCTGAAGGCCAACTTGAATAATTTGTAATTCCTTCTCCTCCCTGATATCTGCTCGCTGACCAGGATGAGTGGTGCTTCTACAGCAGGCCAGTCCCCGCAGGCCATGCCCCCTACCAGTGCACAAATCCTGTACACCAGGCCTGTAGTTTATAAATAACAAAATATACCATATTCATTAAATATTCCATTTTGCCAATCAATCCTCACAGGATGTTTTTGTTGACTTTGCTTAACTCTTGTGTCCATGGCCAATTAGTTTATAGTCATAATTCAAGCATGATTTGACAAATGAATTTGTATCCCACACCACTCTTTTCCCAATAAATTTAATATTATTAAATCTGACTTATAATCTACTGGTAAACTATTTCTCACACTCATATAAATTATATTCATTAAATTGAAACCTCTTTTAGCTTTATCACTATGATGTCAGAACCTCACTGTTCATCAATGATATGACTAATATCTATGATAGATCAGATCATGCTTTTTAAATACTAGAAGAATATTTTCTCAACTTTCTTCTCTTCACAATGTAATGGCTACAGATCCTTCCCTCTATTAAATATAACCTACATTATAAACATTTTCTCTATAGCTTTCTTAAGACAATCAGCAAAGCTATAAATCAAGACTTGAGTTAGACTGTCTGCCAATTTTCATTGTGCAAATACTCCCATAGTGGCCAATTTTAAGTTATCAATATGAGTAAAGTCATTGAGTGTGGAGTTGAGAAGAAATGTGCACACCTGTATAGTATTTCCACCATACAGATGCAATAGACATATCCTCAAGAGCCTAGATAATACTACAAAGGAGTAACATTATTAGAAAATTATGTATTCAGCTTATTTTTTATAAGCATTAGTATTTTTAAAATATATTTTATTGATATTTTTACAGAGAAGAAGGGAGAGGGATAGAGAGTTAGAAACTTTCTATGAAAGAGAAACATCGATCAGCTGCCTTTTGCACCCCCCCTACTAGGGATGTGCCCACAACTAAAGTACACATCCTTTACTGGAATCAAACTGGAATTCTGCAGGCTGATGCTCTATCCACTGAGCCAAAACTGTTAGGGCTGTGTTCAGCTTACTTAAAATATATTTTTTAATTAATTTCAGAAAGGAAGGGAGAGAGATAGAGTAAAACATCAATGATGAGAGAAAATCATCGATCGGCCAGAGTTTAAAAAACATTTAGTATTTCCCATATCTATTATCTACATGTTAAATCACCACAGACATTTTGTCAAGTTTTTGCCAAGGTCATGCATGACACATTGGTCCAGGCTCGGGAGGATACAAAGATGGAAAAGACTGGTTCTCTCTCCTTATACACTGAGTGGTCAGATTATTATGATCTCTGAACGCATAATAATCTGGCCACTCAGTGTATATCCTGTATAATAAAAGGCTAATGTGCAAATTGTTCCCTCGACCAGGAGTTCAACTAGCAGGCCAGTCTGCCAACTGCCCATGTCTCCTCCCCCTGGCCAGGCTGGCCAGACCCCACCCATGCACAAATTTATGCACTGGGCCTCTAATATATATATATATATATATATACACACACACATACATACTGAGTGGCCAGATTATTATGCGTTCAGAGATCATAATAATCTGACCACTCAGTATATAAGGAGAGAGAACCAGTCTTTTCCATCTTTGTATCCCTCCCGAGCCTGGACCAATGTGTCATGCATGACCTTGGCAAAAACTTGACAAAATGTCTGTGGTGATTTAACATGTAAATAATAGATATGGGAAATACTAAAAGTTTTTCAAACTGTGGCTCTGCCACTTGCTAGTTGGGTGGCCTTTCTTAGGGTATCTTTATTATCCTTGTCTGTAAATTAGGGTAATAATATCTTCCTTATAGAGCTTGGGTGAATATTTATGGTGAAATGATAGTATGTGCATGGTATTCATCAAAACCCTGAAATAACAAAAAATTGAGACAAATTAATACCCAGCCCTAGCCAGTTGGCTCAGTGGGTAAAGCTCCGGCCTGCAGGGGGTGTGCAGGAGGCAGCCAATCAATGATTTTCTCTCATTATTGATGTTTCTATCTCTCGTTCCCTCTCCCTTCCTCTCTGAAATCAATAAAAATATATTTTTTTTAAAATTAATATCCATCCATAGGAATCTGGCTAAGTAAATTGAAGTACAACCATTCAGTAAAATATTGCACAGATGGAAAAAAAGAATGAATGAGCTCTGTATGTACTAGTATGTAATGATCTACAGAAATATTCTTAATGAAACAGCAAAGTGCAGAACAGTCTATGTCATTTGATGCCATTTATGGAAAAGAGAAAAACTTATACACATGCAGAGAATATGTGCAGTACAGACACATAAGAAACTGGTGGTGAGGGAAAGAGGTGAAAGGGAAGCTCACCATTCTATTGAACCTTTGGAATTTTGTTTTGTTTTTAAATATATTTTATTGATTTTTTTTACAGAGAGGAGGGAGAGAGATAGAGAGATAGAAACGTTGATGAGAAACATCAACCAGCTGCCTCTTGCACACCCCCTACCAGGGTTGTGCCCGCAACCAAGGTACATGCCCCTGACCGGAATCGAACCTGGGACCTTTCAGTCCACAGACCGACGCTCTACCACTGAGCCAAACCGGTTTCGGCTGAACCTTTTGAATTTTGAACCATGTGAATGTATTATCTATTCCTGAATATATATGAAAAAATTGATGATGCTACTAGAACCCCTGGCGCAAGAGCAAAGAGCTTCAAAAAATTGGTGGCTCTTAAGATGATAATAATGATTAAATTCCAAAATCCTAGCTCCTAGGAAGAGCTTTGGAGTCAGACCTGGGATGAACTGTGCCTCTGCCCTTCAGCAACTGTGTGACCTTGGACAAACCACTTACCCTTCCTGTGCCTCTGTAAAATGGGAATGACAGTACCACTCTCCTTTGTGCTGCTGTGAGGTTAAAATGAAATAAAGCGTGTTGAGCACGCAGCCTGGTACACAATAAGAACTCAATATGTGTTAGATTTTCTTTTCATTATCAACCAACAGAGAAGTTGGCAAAGACATAAAGCAATATGCAAAAGACAAAATTTAGACAGTAAACAAAATTACTAGTAAGATTAATCTTACTAGTAATTAGAAAAATATATAAATTAAATCCTCAATTGCCAATTGCAAGTGCTGCAGAACTGTGCTCAGGACCCTTCCGTCTGGCCATAGGATCCTATATTAGGCACGTTCTTCCCAGCTTCACCCTCCCAACCTTGACCTCTTACCTGGCAGACAAACATGACAGAGGATGAGTCAACAATGTCTTTTGAGATCAGCTGCCCATATGAGTACTTCTCCACCTTCCCCAGGGTTACCAGCTTCCAGATCTTCTCATCAGGCCAAGACTGTAACAGCTCCATCTGCCTGAGGGGAGAACATGTTAGAATGCGTTGCCCTCCATCACAGAAGGTGCATAGCTCTTAGCAATTTCCAGAGAGGGAACATGTTCTCCTGCTCTTGCAAATGCCTGAGTTAAAGATTTCACACAGCCTCCAATCACCAAGCCTGTAGCCAATCTCCTACCACATATCGCCTTGGCTCCCTCTGCCCTCTTCTCCAGGCCTCCCTTCCAGCCTCTCCCCGCTGCTACTCCTCAAACACACCCGTGCAATCCACCAACTATGATTCTCCCACTTCTGTTCCTCCCCCCAGGAGACTCTTCCCGGCTCCTTGACCACAACCGTGTGGCTCACTAAGCTATTTTCATTCCAAGTAACACTGTGAGAAGGCCTCACTGCAGCTCACCAGCTATTCTGCCCCTCAAGTCCAGCAGTCTTGGCCCTACTTTGGTTTGGGAGGAGCATTCCTACCCATCTCCTATGGCTTATTGGCTTCAGGAGAAGAGTCTGGGGAAGAGTCTGGATTCACCTCTTTTGTTCCCTGTGGTTGAAGGCCCACTGAAGTGACTTCCCCTCCACCTGACCTCATATACTGCATACATGTGTTTGCCTTCCCTCAGATGAGACCCCAATGGACTACTAGCTATACTAGTAGATTTTCTCAGCTCCAACAGATTATGATCTCAGAACTCAGTGACTTAGGCCTCAGTGGGGGCACTGAGTTCCATTGAGAGCACCAAAGGAGAATGGAGTCAGTGCCCTGTCCAAATGAGAAGGGTCTAGAGGCACTAGAAGGAAAGCAGGGCCACCACAGAAGGAGCACCTACTATGTGTCAAACACTGGGCCGCACACGCCCATGATTATCTCATTCAATCCTTACAATGACCTTGGAAGAGAGGTCCCCATTTCACAGAGCAGGAGACTAACACTTGGAGAAGTGACCTATCTAGGGTCACATGGCCGATAAGCATAAGAGCTGAGCCTGGAAAGAAACCAGTGTCATTTCCCACTATATGAACAAATGAACTGCTCCTCCCTTGAGGACTAACTTCCCCCTTGTCAGGCTCCAGATCCTTTATGAAACACTCTTTCAGCTCTAGTTCACAGGGACACTCTGTCTATCATGATTCGCTATTGCCTGCAACCTACGACATGTATTTTCAGTGCCAGTGCCGATGCGTGACTTTCACTCTTTTCTAAAGATAACTGAATGAGCATAGTGCCTGGCACTATGACAACACAGGGATTACAACAGTAAAAAAGTACAGCTAGGGCCTTGCCACCATATTGCTCACTGTCTGATGGGGCAAATAAATTGCCAAGTATTGTATAATCAAGAATTACAGTTTTGCCAAATCCGGTTTGGCTCAGTGGATAGAGCGTCAGCCTGCAGACTGAAAGGTCCCAGATTCAATTCCGGTCAAGGGCATGTACCTTGGTTGCAGGCACATTTCCAGTAAGGGGTGTGCAGGAGGCAGCTGATTGATGTTTCTCTCTCATCAATGTTTCTAACTCTCTATCTCTCTCCCTTCCTCTCTGTAAAAACTCAATAAAACATTTTTTTAAAAAGAATTACAGTTTTAACATAGTGTGATAAAAGCATTGAGAGGCACCCTCTCTATTCTGGGTGGAGAGTAGATGGGGTTGGTTAGTGAGGAGAGATGGTGAGGCCCAGCGACTTCTGAATCAGATATTCTGGGACATCCCCACCCTGAGCCTTACTTCCTTCACCCATATATTAAGGAGAATAAGAGAAATATCCTCACAGGTCTGAATGTGAAATTAGATAAGGCAAGTAGTCTAGAGGTCTTAACACCCTTCCTGGCCAAGCAAGCACTCAATACACATTAGCCATTCTAGTATTACTATTCCACAAGGAAAGGATATTTGGACTGAGATCTGAAGGTATAGTAGGAGTTTGAGAACTTGGGTGTGAGGTGGGTACTGAAGAACATTTCAGAGAGAAAAGCACCTAGAATTTCCCACTGGCCCTGGGACAAAGGTACCTAATAAACACGCAGGGGGAATATGCTGGCTGATGATGGAGTTACCTAAAAAAATCAAACCGATGTTGGGCATCCTTTTTCACTTCGTCGTCCAGCTTATTAGCAATGAAATCATCTTGGTCGACAACCAAGAACTCTGTTTCTTCCATACAGACCACAGTGGCCCTCCTTACTGAAGAACTCAGAAGGCCCATTTCCTGTTGGGTAGACAGGGGCAAAGGCAAGTAAGAGGCTACCTCTCATTTCCTGCTTGAAACCTTGCATACCACTTTCCTGCTTCTATCTCCCCTCTCCCCTTGAAATTTCTCCTCTCCAGACTGCAGGTTCTGCGGCCAGCCCTGTGCTCTTGCTCATCACCCCTTCAGAGGGCCCACTCCTCCCTCTTACTATGTTGCCTGAGGAAAAAGAGGCAACAGACTTGACCAGGCCAGAGTCAGGAAGCTGGAGAGGCCTCACTGAGGAGTAACGTGTCTCTAAGGGGTCATATGGGGAACATACTCCTTAAACATCACAAATGAAGAGTTGCCCTTTGACAGATAAGGGTGCTAGGACCCTCAACAGGGCAGTGACTTGCACAGAAGATAAGGCAGGATTGGGCCTGGCCAAGAGGTTCTAGCAGGAATCTCTCACACTCCAACCCCAGCCCAGGAAGCCAGGCCTTCTTCCATTACCCCAAAACAGTCGCCCTTCTGCAGCAACATCGGGTGGGGGTCTAGGAAGGCGCTGCTGCCATCTTCATCATCGGTCACTGCGACTCTGCCCAAGTAGATGAAATAAAAGCTGTTGCTCTTCTTCCCCTTCTTTATGATCACACGTCTGCGACCAAACCTGGGAAAAGATCATAGCCCTGTGATCTAGTAGCAACCCAGAGCCCGGTGCATGCTGGGAGGAGAGTTGGATTGGTTGTGCCCTTTGCTAGGGAGAATTAAAACACAGGCTGGACTAGAAAGGACTCAGAAGAGCCCAGTCCCAGCTCCATCAAGCTAACGTTGCCCACCTCTGTTAGACTGAAGCTTCCAGAGAACAGAGCCTTTGTCAGTCTGCTTGGTCACACAGTAAATGTTCAATGAACAGTTGTGAAATATATGAATGAACACATGCTGAAAGGATAGGATGAGTGGCTAAATAATTAAAAGCACTGATTTTAGAGTCAGACCAATCCTAGTTCTACCCCTAGCTAGCTATGTGCTGCTGGGCAACTCATATCCCCTTTCTGAGCTTCCATTTCTTTTGTCTGTAAAATATAGAAAATATGCCTAGAAAGAGACAAATAAATGGTCTCATTATGATCTGCAAGAACTCATTACCCTATTGGGAACCCTGAGGGTAGAAGTGCCAGGTCCCAAGAAAACTAGGAGTTAGTTCTTAAGCTCAGGAGGAAGTTTCTGTATTTCAAATGCAAGTTCAAATTTCACTTCTTTCAATATTCATTAATTTCCTTTATTCATTCAATATAAGTTAAACAAATTCCAACTGTGTCTGTCAGGCGCAGTGATAAAGGACACAGATTTAATTCTCAAAATTATGGTCAAGTAGGGAGGTAAATCAGGTTTAAAAATACTTTAAAAGAGGTAAACATGGGATAATTGGAAGCACAGAGAAGGGTATTTAACTCGGCTTAGGAAGGCCAAAGAAAGCTCTAGGATGGTGTCTGGAGTCATCCAGGTGGACAGAGTGATGGAAGAACATCCCAGGCAGAAGGACCCCATGTCCAAAGCCCAAGAGGTGCCCTAGCTGATTTGGCTGAGTGGACTGAAGGGTCCCAGGTTTGATTCCGTCAAGGGCACATGCTCGGGTTGGGGGCATGATCCACAATGGGGAGCATGCAGGAGGCAGCTGATCAATGGTTCTCTCTCATCATTGATGTTTCTATCTCTCTCTCCCTCTTCCTTCCTCTCTGAAATCAATAAAAATCTATTTTAAAAAAACAACAGTTTCAAAGGCCCGGAAGTGGCTAGAAATATGGGCACATTCAAAGGAATAACTGTAACTACCATTAGAAAGGAAAATAGGAGATGGGGAGGAGGTCAGGGGAGTAATGGGAGAGATATCAGGCTCAGTACAAAAGTTGGGCTAAGTTTGGATTTTACTCAGAGGCAATGGGGAGCCCAAAGTCTGCCCTTCAGTGCCTACCAAGGTCTTAGGAATCAGTGGTCTTTATATAAGTGCCCCAGTGTTTTCCAGACTGCTGTCATACCCCTCAACTCCAATCTCCCTGCACTGCCCTCAGCAGGTCCTCTGAATTCTCCTCCCCCTCCTCACTGATCTACCAGCAACAGGAGAGCCAGAGCCAACCCTCTACATAGGGCAAGTGTTACTTCCTTTGTTCCATCGATTTGTCTACACAGCTCCCCCTTATTCACCTATTCAAATTCTCTCAAGAGCTCAAGGTCCAGCTCAGATCCTACTGCCTCCAGAAAGACCTCTCAGACTCAGCTCATAGCAGTATCTCCCCTTCTAAGCTTCCAGAGCATCCACTGGCTTCCTGACTCTGTGGCAGATTCCTGGGGGCAGGGACTAAAGAACAGGTGGACTGAGGACTGCATTAGGCTGGAGTCAATAGTTTCAGGCTTCCTTCTGGCTCTGGGTTTGTTTGGATATAAACCAGAAGCTGTGTCAATGTAGGAAAGAGGTGATGGCCCAGATGACAATGACCAGATGGGAGAAGGCAGGCATATTCAGCCAGGAAATAAGACTCTGGGGTCCAAAGAGCAGAGCCAGTGTTCACTCAAGTGTAGACTTCTAGAATTGGAGCCAGAAAGAACCTCAGAGGTCATATAGCGCAATCTACATTTTCAGGATGAGGAAAGTGGGGCCCTCCCAGGTACTTGCTTGAAGGGCACACTTGAATCAGCACTAGAACCTGAATCTCCTACAATAGACATCTACTGCTTTTGCTGCCAAGCATCTGGTCACATTTTTCTACCAACTGCACCCTGATTTTGCTTTGCAGAAAACACCCTTTCTTGATTGTCAGACAATCAGAGCTTCATTGCCCACTGATGATTCAAGAAAAGCTAACCTCACCGAAGCTGGTTTGGCTCAGTGGTAGAGCATCGGTCTGCGGACTGAAAGGTCCCAGGTTCGATTCCGGTCAAGGGCATGTACATTGGTTGCGGGCACATCCCCAGTAGGGGGTGTGCAAGAGGCAGCTGGTCGATGTTAATCTCTCATCGACGTTTCTAGCTCTCTATCTCTCTCCTTTCCTCTCTGTAAAAAATCAATAAAATATATTTTTTTTTAAAAAAGAAAAAAGAAAAGCTAACCTGGTTCAGAAAGAACTAATTCCAAGAACTAATTCTGACTTGAGGGATTAGGATGTTTATTTACTCTCTTTACCAAGGGATGGAAACCAGGAGGAGAAAAGTTTGGAGTTGTGGCTAGGGCAGTCATCTCTCCATTGTGAGAAGAGTCTGGCTGAGAAGGTGGCTTATGCTATGAAGTGCCAGGAGATGGAGACAGACAGACAGGGTCCTGGTGACACTAAGCCCCTAAACCCAGCTAAGCCTAAAGCTGGAGAACTATTCCAGGACTTTTCAGATAAATGAGTCACCAATACATTCCCCTGGACTGTGTTCTGTCACTTGCAACTGGAAGGATCCTATCTAATCTGCTAATTCCCAGTCCTGGACAATCAACAACTGGCTTTTAACAATCACCATCTTTTGATCTACAGAAAAGCCATATTCTCCTCATTTCACTGAAGAGGATACTAGGCTCAGAAAGCTTAAGTGGCTTGTCTGAGGTCCCAGTGGGGCAGACATGGTATTAAATTACGGAGTCCTAGCTCCATGATTCTTTTTCTTTCCAGGACACCATTCTGCCTGTTCTGGAATCTCAATTTAGGATAGCAGTGACTTGCTCTTCTTCACTAGGCTAGAACAAAGCAGATGGTACCCTCTCCCTGGAATGTCCTTGTCTACACTCCCACCTGTCAAATATACCTGTTCAAATGTCACCTCTGCTGTGAAATTCCCTCGTTCAAACCAACTGGATAATTACCTCCTCCCCGTGGCTTATTACCTGTGGAAAGGATCCTGCATGGTTCATAAAGGATCATAACCTATAATTAGTTGTGATTATGTCTTAGACTGTGACCTCCATGAAGGAAGATATCAGGGCACAAACCTATAGTGACATTACATCCTGGATTTTCAAAATAGGCCTCACCTCAAATACTGTGCGAGGCTATCCCTTGTAGGCCTTCGGAATGTCCTGGAAATAGCAATATGTCCACGCATACCTCTTGAACTTCTCTACTACATGGTATTTACGTGGCGCTTTTTGTGCCATGGGCCCTGTGACAATCTCTTAAAACCTTCACAGAATAATGTCTCAAATGTATAAAATAAAATATAGCAGATTTAGTTTTTAAAAAACAATTTGTGATGTAGCAATATGTGTGCCTCTTTATTAAGGCATCAAATAACAAAGATAGCATAATCTAATAACTACCATATTTTCAAAGATGTGATAACTATTTTTCAAGAAACCTGCAACATTAAATATAATGTGAAAATATTTGTGATTTCTTTTGGTGAAAAAGTTACAATAATGTCTAATAATACAGTTGTTTGCTACATACATCCATGATTAAAGAAAATGATAAATTTCAGCTAGAAATTAAGAAAAATACAGATTTCGGCAGTGTGGAACATTTAGGCAACATGGTATGGTGCTTTGCAGGAAAGCATGCGCATTTGTGCTTGGCCAGTAGCGGCCTTGCAGGCTTGGGAGGACTGCAAATCTGGTCTTTTTCCCTTAGGATAAGAGCTCATGGCTGGTTGTTCAGCGCCCTGACCCAGCCTAACCATGCTGGTGCTGTTTGAAACATCCATCAGCTACGCCATCTTTAAGGTTTTGAATGAGAAGAAACTTCAAGAGGTTGATAGTTTGTGGAAAGAATTTGAAATTCCAGAGAAAGCAAATAAAATAGTTAAGCTAAAACATTTGGAGAAATTTCAGGATACAGCAAAAACATTAGCAGCATTCACAGCTCTGATGGAGGGCAAAACCAACAAGCAACTAAAAAAAGTACTGAAAAAAATAGTAAAAGAAGCCCATGAACCCCTGGCTGTAGCTGATGCTAACCTAGGAGGTGTCATAAAGGAAAAGCTGAATCTTAGTTGCACCCATAGTCCTGTTGTTAATGAACTTATGAAGAATTTGTTCACAGATGGATGGATGAATACCTGGTGTAGAAACACAAGAAATGGCGCTATGTGTCTTGGGTTGGCCCACAGCTTGTCCCGGTATAGACTGAAATTTAGTGCTGATAAAGTGGACACAATGATCATTCAGGCAATTTCCTTGTTGGATGATTTGGATAAAGAACCAAACAACTACATTATGAGGTGTAGAAAATGGAATGGCTGGCATCTCCCTGAATTAGGAAAAATAATTTCAGATAGCTTGACTTACTGTAAATGTTTGCAAAAAAGCTGGTGATAGGAAGAATTATGCCCCGGCCCAACTTTCTGAATTACTGCCAGAGAAAGTTAAAGCAGAAGTGAAAGCAGCTGCAGAGATATCTATGGGGACCGAGGTTTCAGAAGAAAATATTTTCAACATTCTGCATCTTTGCACTCAGGTGACTGAAATATCAGAATATAGAACCCAGCTCTATGAATACTTACAAAATCAAATGATGGCCATTACACCCAATGTCACATCATGGCTGGAGAATTAGTTGGAGCACGGCTCATTGCTCATGCATGTTCTCTTTTGAATTTGGCCAAACATGCAGCTTCCACAGTTCAGATTCTCTGAAAAGGCACTCTTCAGAGCTCTAAAGAGACCTAACTCTGGTTTCATTTATCATGCTTCGCTTATAGGCTAGACCAGTCCCAAACACAAAGGAAAGATTTCGCGAATGTTGGCAGCAGCCCAAACTGTTTTGGCTACCCGGTATGATGCTTTTGGTAAAGATTCCAATTCTGCGATGGGAGTTGAGAACAGAGCCAAATTAGAGACCAGGTTGAGGGTCATTGAAGATAGAGAGATAAGGAAAATAAGCAGAACAGGAAAGGCATTAGCAAAAGCAGAAAAATATGAGCATAAAAGTGAAGGGGTCTTATGATCCTTCTGGTGACTCCACACTGCCAATCTGTTCTAAAAAATACAAGATAGAACAGGTAGATCAAGAAGATGAAATAATTGAAAAGGCAAAAAAAGCTAAGGTTAAAATTAAAGTTGAAGGAGAAGGAGGAGGAGGAGGAGGAGGACTACTGGTACTAGTAGTGGAAGAACAGGAGACATCTGTGAAAAAGAAGAAACACATTAAGGAAGAACCGCTTTCTGAGGAAGAACCATGCACCAGCACAGTGGTTCCTAGTCCAGAGAAAAATAAGGTAATGGGGACTATGGAAAGGAATCACAATTGGATCACCTGGATACATAGTCCTTAAGATTCAGTCAAGAGTATGCCAGAGATGCTCCCTAAGATAATTGAGGATGAACCAAGATTTAGTGAAACAAAGTGACTACTCATCTATAGCTTTCAAACCTATTGTGTCTTGACACCAACTCTGTTAACTTTATTATGTCATTATTTTTAGTCTTTGTAATCCAAATAAAAGTATTTTCTTGGTAAAAAAAAAAAAGGGGGGGGGAGGAAGGAAGGAAGAGAGGAAGGGAGGAAGGGAGGAAGGGAGGAAGGGAGGAAGGAAGGAAGGAAGGAAGGAAGAAAGGAAGGAAGGAAGGAAGGAAGGAAGGAAGAGAGGGAGGGGAAAGGAAGGAAAAGAAAAATACAGATTTCCTTTTTTCCTCATCCCAGTTCAAGACCCTTGCCCTGGTTCCTGTCTGGATGTACTAGTAATATAATCATCTGTGATCCATCCTGGCTTTTTGGGGCCTGGATTTGAGCCTCAGCTCTGCTATTCATTATCTGGGTGATCTGAGATGAGTCATTTCCCCTTTATGAGCTTCCATTTTCTTATCTGGAAAATTAGAGAATTGGAACAGATCCTCTCCTTAATTCTGGGTAGAATCTCAGTGAACGAATGAGATAAATTGTGCTGCAACCATAAGAGTGAGCACTAAGGTGAACTAACAGATGGCTTTCCTCGGCTGACACTCAGCAGAGAGGCTGGCACACCTGCCATGGCCTTCTCAGCCCGCTCTCCCTGCCCAACCCAGCTCCAGCCCGGGGCCAGGGGGCCTTCACTGACCGTTCAAAGCGGAGGACCTTGGCCAGAAGCAGCTGCAGGGTCTCTGAGTAGTTCCGGTAGCAATCCAGGACCTGCAGGAAGTTACACAGGGCCTGGACGTCCTGCTCTGTCCTCCAAGAAGGCATCTTCTGTGCTATCTCAATGGCCCTTGGAGGGAAGAAACCCTAGGGAGAGAGAACCAGAGTGACAAACAGGACCCAACAGTTTCCCCCATGGGCCAGAGGACAACTTCTCACACTGCTGCTCTCACACTTTCCCACCCCAACACAACAGTGGCTGACATGTCCTTACTGTGTGCCACGCACCAGGATACACTTACACACACCATCTCACTGCACCTTCGCTCAGCCCATGAAGCAAGACACTATTATTATTCCCATCGACAGGTGAAGACACTTAGATTAAAACCTAGATCTGCTACATGTCAAAGCCTATATTCCCAACTACTGGCCATACTGCCACTGCTGTTCACTGACCCCCACCCCAGGCAATATGAGCTCCCTAAGCTCTAGGGGCCCCTCGGCACATGCACACTGCAGTCAGGGGAGACCTTCCTTGTCCCAGCCTATACCTTGGCATGCTGCAGAAGACTAAGGAACTACAGAGACTATTAGCTAACCCTCATGAACCAGGACTCATGGACCAGTGGGAACAGATCTACCCATTCACCCTCTACTCCCACCTATTGAGAATTTGGTACTTAAGTAGTTAACACCCCCACTGGTGGCCCATTGCATTTAGGATAAAAACTTAACTCCATGCCATGCCTAGGGGTCCAAGTGATCTGACTCCCTACCTCCTTAAACCCATTCAACCTCACAGCTTCTGTCTTGCCTCTTTTTTTAATTTTTTATTATGGTCTCACATAATTGTCCTTATCCCCCCATTACCATCCCAAACCCCTCCCTACATATGCCTTGCCTCTTTATTCTCTAATCTCTAGCCGTCTACTCATTTCTTGGAGGTGTCAAGTTTGCTTCTGTCTTGCAGTTTTTGCTTGGGCTATTTCCTTTGCCTGGAATGTACTTCCCCTGGATTCTCCCATAGATATGGCTGCCCCCTCCTCATTCTAATCTCAACTCCTATGTCCTCAGAAAAATCCTACTGGATCAACTGAACTAAAATACCGGAGCCCTTGCCCACACAGTGTAGCTCAGTGGTTGAGCATCAGCCTGGGAACCAGGAGGTCATAGTTCGATTCCCTGTCAGGGAACATGCCCCCGGCTGTGGGCTTGATCCCCAGTGTGAGGCGTGCAGGAGGCAGCCGACCAAGTGCGGGAGCTCTCCCTGCTGGTTCTGCTCGGCTATAAAGCAGCAAACATGTGGGGTGTGGGGAGGCTCACAGTCTTGGAATGACAGAACTGGAAAGGATCACTGAGATCGCCCTGTTTTATAGACGAGGAAACTAAGTGGCTAGCTCAAGGTGACACACTGCGCTCCTGACAGAACCCAGGTTCTGATGCCCAGACCAGTGCTTCTTCCAGGTCATGATGCTAAAAGAAAATTCCCAACATCAAAGTCTGAACTGTGCATACCGACTCTGCCACGAAGTCCATGGTATCAAATGTGATTCGGCCTTGTTTCTTTTTCTGGAAAGGAAAAAAAAAAATGAAAGAGGAACAGGAAGGAGAATCAACAAGACTGCATAGAATTCTGCATTAAACTCTTCTTTATACCTGGACCACTGTAGTAGGCAGGAAGCCATGGGAAGTCTAACTGTGTGGCTTCCTATATCCACCTCTGCTCAAAAGGTCAACTCAGCACAAAACTTGGGCCCAGAAGTACAGCAAATTGTTGTGAAGAGAGAGAAAGACAGGGGTGTAGAGAGGAAAGGAGAATAAAGAGAGAAAGCGAAAAGAGAAAAGTAAGGGGGGAAAGAAACAAATGGAAAAGGGAAAGAAAACAACAGAAAGGAGGGATAAAAAGGAAGAAACAAACAAAGCCAACCTTCGTTGACCACCTGTAAGGAGCCAGGCATGGAGCAGCTTCCTTATCTTACTCCATTTCATCTTCAAAACAAAGCAGGTATTAAGCTCCTTTTTGGATGTGAATGGAGTGAAGACTTGCCCAAGGATTATTCAGCAAATAAATGGTTCTTGTCTAGAGGATAGCCAGGAGGAAGAGGTGTCTTCAAAATATATTAATTTAAATGTCTTTAGATGGGGCATGTCCTTGCTCTCCAGCTGGCCACAGGCCCTTTCTGCTACATCTTAAACTAAGCCACATACATGTAGTTATATAACCTTCTGACCCTCAGAAAGCAAACTAAGCCCTAGCCCGTTTGGCTCAGTGGATAGAGCATCGGCCTGGGTTCCATTCAGGTGAAGGGCATGTACCTCAGATGCAAGTTCCTCCCAAGCCAGGGCCCTGATTGGTCACATGCAGGAGTCAACCAATCGATGTGTTTCTCTCACAACGATATTTCTCTCTGTCTTTTCCTCTCTCTCCCATTCTCTAAAATCAGTGGGAAAGTATCCTTGGGTGAAGATTTAAAAAAAAAAAAAAAAAAAAAAGGCAATCTAAAACATTCTTCCTTTGCCCCATCACCACCACCCTACGCTCCATCTCCTTGGCTACTTTCTTCAGAAACCACTTTGGGAAATTTCTTGGATTGAATCACTGCATGCAAGGAGAAAGCAGAGGCTGTCACTCCAGGAAAATGGGCAGGGAAAACTTTGGAGCCCTTGAAAGTAATGAAAACAACTTTGGAGAACCAGAACAAGTTAATGAAATGGTGATCAACTTTTCTGAGCCAAAAATGGGCTTATGATCTACCTTTGGGATAAAACATTTGAAATGGGGACATTCTAGAAAAATCTAGAAAACATGGTCTCCAGAGCAAACAGGGCCCTGACAAATGTTCCCTTCTCATTTAAGTAAGGAAAGAGGAAAGAAGGGAGAGGAGATAAATGGCTGGTGGACATTCAGAAAACCCAGTTGGATTTCTTCTGGCTCTTTTGATCACTGTCAGAATGGAGATGGCTTCTTTCCCACTCCATGTTAGCTTCCACATGAAGTGAGTTGTACTAGTTGAACACTACCAGCCCCCGGTCTTCCATACGGAGGAGGGACAGACTCCTTGGTAGATGTGCAAGGAGAAACGGCATAATCATGCCCTTCCCCTTCCCTCAGTGCTCACATTCTCTCTGCCCTTCTCTGCTGGAAGCTCAAGGCTGGAGGCTCCACTGCTGTAGTGGAGACCTGCTGTGGTCTAGCACAGCTTGTGACTGCTTGTGAAAGGCTGTCTAACTCTGGGGTTCAGTATTAGGTAAACCTCTCACTTGATGGTCCAAGTCATTTTCTCTAATATAAATGTCATCATTAATATAAGTGACGGTTGAAACTAGATCACCAACTTACACCATACACAAAAAATAAACTCAAAATGGATACAGGG
Source organism: Pipistrellus hanaki (assembly GCF_964339955.1). Taxonomy (NCBI): domain Eukaryota; kingdom Metazoa; phylum Chordata; class Mammalia; order Chiroptera; family Vespertilionidae; genus Pipistrellus; species Pipistrellus hanaki. Next base: position 37,267,210 of record NC_140508.1, on the reverse strand, counting down.
CTTAAACATAAGACAAGAAACCATAAAAAATACTAGAGGCATCCACAGGTAGCAAAATCTCTGACATATGCCGAAAAAACTTCTTCACTGATACTGCCCCTAGAGCAATGGAAGCTAAAAAGAAAATAAACAAATGGGACTACATCAAAATAAAAAGCTTTTTTACAGCAAAAGAAACCATCAACAAAACAACAAGAAAGTCCACTGTATGGGAGAACATATTTGCAAATGTTATCACTGATAAAGGTTTAATTTCCAACATCTACCGACAGCTTATAATACTAAATAAAAGGAAGATAAATGATCCAATTAAAAAATGGGCAATGGATTTAGATACCATTTCCCCAAAAATAAGACAGTGTCTTATACTAATTTTTGCTCCCAAAGATGCGCTAGGTCTTATTTTCAGGGGATGTCTTCTTTTTCCATGAAGAAGAATACGGTACACATTTATTGTTAAATGAAAATAAAGGAAATTTATTACCTGTATACGGTACGGTAGTACGGTAGTTGTCAACACAAACCAGACAAACTGTGAATCCTACAGTATCAAGAATTTACTCATTGCCGGGACCGGTTTGGCTCAATGGATAGAGCGTCGGCTTGGGGACTGAAGGGTTCCGGGTTCGATTCCGGTCAAGGGCATGTACCTTGGTTGCGGGCATATCCCCAGTAGGGGGTGTGCAAGAGGCAGCTGATCGGTGACTCTCTCATCGATGTTTCTAACTCTCTATCTCTCTCCCTTTCTCTCTGTATAAAAATCAATAAAATACTTAAAAAAAAAAAAAAAAGAATTTACTCATTTATTCAATAACTAGCATGTCATCATCTTCTGGAACATCATCATAACAATCCAATTCCTGAATTTCCTGGTGAATTTCTTGTGACTCCATTTCTTTCAGAATCAGTGGACCAAATCTCTCATGTTTAGCCTAGGGGGGGCCTTATTTTTGGGGGGATGCCTTATATTTCAGTCAGAAGGAAACCTGTAAGTAGGTCTTATTTTCGGAGGATGTCTTATTTTCGGGGAAACATGGTAGAATATTTTCAAAAGAAGATAGAAGGAAGGCCAAGAGGCACATGAAAACATGCTCAAAGTCACTAATTATCTGAGACATGCAAATCAAAACAACAATGCAGTACCATCTCACACCTGTCAGAATGGCCAACATCAACAAATCAATAAACGACAAGTGTTGGCGAGGTTGCGGAGAAAAAAGAACCCTCCTGCACTGCTGGTGGGAATGCAGACTGGTGCAACCACTGTGGAGAACAGTGTGGAGCTTCCTCAAAAAACTGAAAATGGAACTCCCATTTGACCCAGTAATCCCACTCCTAGGAATATATCACAAGAAACTAGAAACACCAATCAGAAAGGAAATATGCACCCCTATGTTCATAGCAGCATAATTTACAATAGCTAGAATCTGGAAACAGCTTAGGTGCCCGTCAGCAGATGATTGGATCAAAAAACTATGGTACATATACACAATGGAATACTATGCTGCCATAAAAAGAAGGAATTCTTATCATTTGCAGCAACCTGGATGGAATTGGAGAACATTATGCTGAGTGAAATAAGCCAGTCAATGAAAGAAAAACACAACATGATCTCACTCATTTATGGATAATAAAGAACATTATAAACTGATGAACAAAAAGATACAGAGACAGTAAAGCAACAGACAGACTGTCAAATTACCTCGGGAAGGGTAGGGAGATATGGGGGAGATAAGAGATCAACCGAAGGACTTGTATGCATGCATATAAGTATAACCAATGGATGCAAAACTCGGGGGGTGAGGGCATGTATGGGAGTTGGGGGGAGGGCAATGGTAAGATATAAGATACACATATAATACCTTAATAAAATAGAAAAAGAAAAAAATATATAAGTGACAGTTGAATTCTCCCTTCTAGTTTACCCTTTGTCTTCTTTCTCAGATGGCACAGATCTGGGACTGGGGAGTGGGGTGCTATTTATAGGACCCCCTTTAAACCCTGATAATCCTGCTGAGCCCAGCTGCTTACATCCCAGAAGGAGAAGATGGGGTGCCTTCTTCGAGCAGTCTCAGTGATCTGATATTCCCGGAATCCCCTGAGGCCTTGGCGGAACATTTTACACACTCGGATCATCACGATGATTTCCAGGATGATGTGGTATAGCCCCTGTGGAAACAAAACAAACACGAGCAGTGAAAACTGTCTGTTTTCAACCATCAACAGCAGGCTGGATAATGTAGAAGATGAAATGTAATAGGATTAAATTTAGTGTGCTGGAGTGATGATTACATTTTCAGGACTATTGAAATCCTATTAGTAGCTTGAAATTGCCCACAGTGGGAATATTTATGCCACATAAAGACTGGCAACTACTAAATGGGAGCATCTGCCACCCCAAGGGATAGTTATTAAAATATTAACCAGTACAGCTTTCGTTAAATGTCAAGTCCTTCACTTTGGTCCAGAAAATAAAGAGCAAAAGTAATGACAGGATGTGAGGAGTGATGCAAAGAGCCTGAACTTGGGAACCAGGTGGATCGGAGGGAAGAATGGAAGATAGATGCAATATTGCTGGGTTTAAAGGTAGAGGAAGGGGACGAGCAAGCCAAGAAATGTACTGTGTTTCCCGGCATATAAGACGACCCCCTAATTTTACAGTTAAAACATAGGTTTAGGCCTATATTCGCTGTATAAGACTACCCCCCACTTCCGAGGCAACACCAGTTCTTTTTTTAATAGACCGCCTCTCTGACTCTGGCCAATCTGAGCAGGCTTTTTACTAGAACACAGTGTAGCTTCGGGTACAGAACATGTACACTGTGTTCTAGTAAAAAGCCTGCTCAGATTGGCCAGAGTCAGAGAGGCGGTCTATTAAAAAAAGAACTGGTGTTGCCTCGGAAGTGGGGGGTAGTCTTATACAGCGAATATAGGCCTAAACCTATGTTTTAACTGTAAAAGTAGGGGGTCGTCTTATATGCCGGAAAACACGGTAGATAGTCTTTAGAAATTAGAAAAGTCAAGGAAATGGATTTTTCCTTAGAACACTGAGAAAGGAACAGCCCTGTTAACACCTTGATTTGAGTTCAGGAAAACTCATGCCAGACTTCTCAACGATATAAGGTAATAAATTTGCAGTGTTAAGCCACTAAATTGTGGTAATATGTTAGAGCAGCACAGAAAACTAACATAACACCTAATGTAAGATGGGACCATCTCATCTTTTCCCTGGGAATTTGGAACTGGAACTGAAAACAAACCCCGAATATGAATTTGGGAGTAAAGGCAGTCACTCTCTACCTGCAAGTAGGTAGAGGGAATAAGGATGCAAATCCAGAATGTGAAACCATCTACAAGTCATCTAACCCAGTTTCTTCAAAAAGTCAATTTCACAAGGAAAAAAGAACAAGATGTGTCAAGAAACTTACAAACAGCCGAAACCGGTTTGGCTCAGTGGTAGAGCATAGGTCTGCGGACTGAAAGGTCCCAGGTTCGATTCCGGTCAAGGGCATGTACCTGAGTTGTGGGCACATCCCAGGTTGGGGGTGTGCAAGAGGCAGCTGGTTGATGTTTCTCTCTCATCGACATTTCTAGCTCTCTATATCTCTCCCTTCCTCTCTGTAAAAAATCAATAAAATATATATATTTTTTTAAAAGATTAAAAAAAAAAAAAGAAACTTACAAACAAATGCAAAACAAAACTTTTACTGGACAGTAATTCATCATAAAAAGCTGTAAGGTACATTTTAGGAACAAATAAGGAAATTGAATATGACTGGGTATTAGGTGATGCAGGGAGTTCATTTTAACTTTCTTAGTATTGTGGGTTTGTTCTTAAAGTATGCACCTTGCTGGGCCGGCATGACTCAGTTGAGTGTCAACCTATGAACCAGGGGGTCACAGTTCGATTCCCAGTCCAGGCACATGCCTGGGTTGCAGGCTCGGCCCCCAGGGTGGGGCATGCAGGAGGCAACCAATCAATGATTCCCTCTCATCATTGATGTTTCTATCTCTCGCTCCCTCTCTCTTCCTCTTTGAATAGATAGATAGATAGATAGATAGATAGATAGATAGATATAGTGCAGTTTTAAATGATTCATCAAACATACACCTGCATACATGCACACACATAAACACATAAAGCCAATATGGCAAAACTGTTGACTGTAAAATCTAAGCAATGATCATTATATATTTTTCAACCTTTATTTTTGAAACTTCCCATAATTTTAAAAATGCAAAAACTGCCGAAACCGGTTTGGCTCAGTGGATAGAGCGTCAGCCTGTGGACTGAAAGGTCCCAGGTTCAATTCTGCTCAAGGGCATGTACCTTGGTTGCAGGCACACCCCTAGTAGGGGGTGTACAAGAGGCAGCTGATGGATGATTCTCCTCCCTCGGTGTTTCTAACTCTATCCCTCTCTCTTCCTCTCTGTAAAAAATCAATAAAATGTATATTTTAAAAATGCAAAAACTATTTTTTAACTTCTGATAATAACGACATCACAAACAAAATGAAAAGACAAACTGAAGATTGGAAGAATATATTTGCCATGCATATAATTGACAAAGCACTACTATCCAGAATTATAAAGGATTATTATTGCAAAGGATTACTATCCAGAATTTTAATTTAAAAAATTCTACAGCCCTGGCCAGTGTGGCTCAGGTTGGAAGTCATCCTGTGCAGCAAAAGGTTGCCAGTTTGATTCCAGCTAGGGCACCTGCCCACGTTGTGAACATAATACCCAGTAGGAGGTGTATAGGAGGTAGCCGATTGATGTTTCTCTCTCTCTCCCTCTCCCTCCTTCTTTCTGTCTAAAAGAAAGGAAAAAAGGGAGAGAGGGAGGGAAAGAGGGAAGGAGGGAGTAAGGAAAACCCTACAAATAAAAATAATAATAACCCAATCAAAAAATGAGCAAAGGATATGAACAGGTAATTCAAAGGGAAAACTCAAATGACCTGTACACAATGATGTAGTGAAAAGATTCTGAATACCACTAGAAATAATGGAAATGGAAATTAAAGTAACAAGAAACCATTTGCACTTATCAGACTGGGGAAATGAAAAACATGTTGGAGAGCAATTTGGCAGTATTTTTAAAGTTGAGGATGTGTGTCCTTTACAATAAAAAAATTGTATGCACCTTAAATATACACTTTAGAGAAACTTACACATGTGCACAAGAAGATAGCCGTGAGGATGACCATGCACACTGTAACGGTGGAGAGCTGAAACAACTGCTTTCCATCAGTAGGGAACATATCAACACATTGTAGTGCAGTCACAGGATTGAAAATAGCACTAGCTGTGTATGTCAATGTGGATAATGCTCATACATAATTTTGAGTGGGGGAAAAGTGAAATACGATGACATTTATATGCCATTTTTTAAAATGTGCTGCCTACCATACAGTTCCTTATGGATACTTCCCATAGCTATGTATACATCCATATGTAATAAAACTTAAATATATACAATAGATAGGAAGGATACACATCAACCTCAGGAAAGTAGTTACCAGTGAGGAGAAAGGGAGTGGATGGTAAGGAACCTATATCTGTAATCTTTTCTTGAAGATTATATATCTAGCCCTAGCTGGGTTGGCTCAGTGGATAGAGAGAGCATCGGCCTGCAGAGGGAAGGGTCCCGGGTTTGATTCTGGTCAAGGACACATGCTTGGGTTCCCAGTAGGGGGCGTACAAGAGGCAACCAATAGATGATTCCCATCACTGATGTTTCTACTTACCTCTCCCTCTCCCTTCTTCTCTGAAATCAATAAAAAATATATTTTAAAAATAAAATTTTATTTTAAAATATTATATATCTAAAGTAAATATGGAAAAGGCTTCATTAATAAAATGAATACTTATTGAAAATAATTTGGGGAACAGCGCGGGTCCTAGACCAGGAGTAGGAACGGCCAGGGAGCGCCCGGACCATGAGCTCACCCACCTCCCAGCTCGGCCCTCGCGGCTTCCTGACGGTCGTGCTGCGGGGTTTGCTGCGTTGGAGCCGCAGGTAGAGAGAGTGGCCTTTTAGATACCGAGCCCCCAGTTTCCCGGGTAACCAGGACACGCTTTCCAGCCAAGACTCGCTTTCCCCGGGGAGCTGGCTGCCGAGGACCGGAGGCATGCTGGCCTTTGCAGGCGGTTGGAAGCGAGACGCCATTGCTCCGCCGGCGCCTGGGCGCAGGTAACTCCGGGGCCCGCCCGCCGGCTCGGTGCTCACAGAGCCCAGCTGCCCTCCAGGAATGTCACGATCCGCCTCTGCCGGCGTGTTTTGTGACTCAGGAAGATCCTTTTTTGTTCCAGACCGGACGGAGCCTCTGTTCTCAAAGCTAGTGCTCGTGGTGTGTCCAGCACAGGAGCAGACTGTTCCAGAACACAATGACGATTGCAGTCCATGTGCTGGGAAAGGAGGCAGTGCTCTTGGGAGGAACAGCAGAGACCGCAGGCTTCAAGCTGAAGCCAGCAGAGCCCCAGCCAGTGGGCAGGTCCCAGGATGAAGAATTTTGGAATGAATATCAGGATCTACAACAGCTGAGCAGGAATACTCACACAAAAACTGAGCCTGTGTGTGAGAGGGCTGTGCCTACTCACCAGATCCTAGACTTTCCTGAGCAGACAAGCATCAAAGACTGGACAGTGGCACCTGAGTTCATCTTGTCTGAGTCCCAGGGTTAAACCTCAAAAGTAACATTGAAAATCATCAATCTGAATGCTTTTCTGACTTAGAAATGCCAACACTGTAAGAGAGTGAGAATGTTGGAGCATGCTTCCAGAGAGGCCGTGACTATAGAGTTATCAGTGCTGACTCCAGTCCAGGCCTTGACATACGGTCTCATGGCCCCTTCCCAGCGCGTAGGCCTTCTTTCAAGGGCAGAGCAGGACTGACTCCGTTTTGTACTGTGTAACTGCCTTGTATAACTATGTCTCCTACATAAGCCCTTTCCGAGAAAGACCACAAGATGTATCAATTACCCAACCCACCCTTAAATCAGCCAATAGAAATACAGAGGGAAGTAACCCAGCGGAACTGGACCCTGGCCCTCACCCCACCAATCAGAACCAGCCAACTCAGTGGTCCGAGCATCACCCCACCACCCAACCCTAAACCCTATAAAAAGACCACACTTTCAGAGCTCGGGGCTCTCTGCATTCTGCCACTTCGTCGGTAGAGGCAGGGAGACCGGACTCGAGTTTGAATAAAGGCTCTTTTGTTTTTTGCATCGGACTCGGCTCCCTGGTGGTCCTTGGGGATCTTGAAATCTGGGCATAACAACACCAGAAGACATAGTCTCAAAAACAGACAGAGTAAAAGTTCCCCAGAAAACAACAGTCAAAGAGAATCATGGTGATATGCACAGGGTGGGGAAATGTCACCAAGACTTTTCAGTGAAGGAAAGAGAGAAACTTTCAACATGGAGACAAGAGCTACTGAAGCTTTTAGATCGTCACAAGAAAGAACGTTCAGGAGAGAAGTCTTTTAAATGTCAGGAATGCAGGAAAAGCTTTAGAGGTAGTTCTGACCTTATTAAGCACCAAAGAATTCATACTAAAGAGAAACCGTATAAATGCCCACAGTGTGATAAGAGATTTAGGTGGAGTTCAGATCTTAATAAGCACTTCACATCACATCAAGGATTTAAAACCATATAAATGCTCATGGTGTGGGAAAAGTTTTGGTCAAACTTCAAATCTACACACACACACACCAAAGAACTCACACCAGAGAGAAGCCCTTTACATGCCATGAATGTGGGGGGAAATTCATCCAGAACTCCCACCTTATTAAACACCAGAGAACCCCCCTATAGCATATGCATGAGAAACTTCAGCAGGTGGTCAAGCCTTCTCAGGCACCAGAAACCACCAATGAAGGGAAGCTTGTTCAATATCCTCAGATTGAAGAATTTTACCAAGTGGAGCTTGACCTTAAAGTTCATGAAAATGCAAATTTATGAAGCATAAAAAATTTTTCATCTGGAAAATTTGGGGATATAAACTTTCACAGAGAGGAATCAAGCTGGACTCTGCAGGGGACATAGTAGTAGTTATATTATTACTGTTTTTACTTAGCCTTTGGGGAATTTCTTAGCGAAAGGTGTTTGAAAAACAGTCTGAATGAGGGAAAAATCTGTTTGGGATTGTACCTGGCAGAATAGCAAATTCAGCCTCAAATAGTACATGAAACTATGAATTAATCATCTGTGGTCACAGACATAAATATTGTTGATTTTCCCAACTACTCTTAAACATGTAATAGAAACATTTGTAGCATGGTCTTTTGTAACAAAAGCAACAACAGCCTTGTTTTATTGCATACCATTACTTCGGAGTTATAGGGTAATTTCAATAGTCCCATAGGGTAGAAATGAATTCTAATGTAAAGTTTTCCAAGAACCAAATTGGACTTTCTTCCTCTCTCGTCATTAGACATCATGTGAGTCCCTGAACTTTTTAGCTACTTTAACTCTTGAATCCTGTTAGCACAAATTTTCTGTGATGGAATCATATTTACTTCATCACTAGGGTATCTGTCAAATAACTAATATCTTATGCTTCTCATTGGTGGTATTTGAGAAAAGAAAACATTTCTAGTAGATCATATGGAAACAGTTGAAATTTTTGGTCATGTGCCAAAGCCGGTTTGGCTCAGTGGTAGAGCGTCGGTCTGCGGACTGAGGAGTCCCAGGTTCGATTCCGGTCAAGGGCATGTACATTGGTTGCGGGCACATCCCCGGTAGGGAGTGTGCAAGAGGCAGCTGGTCGATGTTAATCTCTCATCGACGTTTCTGGCTCTCCCTTCCTCTCTGTAAAAAGTCAATAAAATATATATATATATATATATATATATATATATATATATATATATATTTTTTTTTTTTTTTAAAAGGTTATTGTCCCTTTAAAAAAAAAAAAAAAGAAAGGAATTTTTGGTCATGGAATATGTATTAGATGTAAAAAAAAATTTTCTGAAAAACAAAGTAAACTGTTTTCTTCCCTCACAAGGTTAATAGGACAAGACAATTATAAAAATTAGCACTTTCCTGAGGCCCAAAATAAAATTAATTGGAGTTTATGGTCAAAAAAAAGAAAAGAAAAGAATTCGCCTATGTTGGGCACTATTCTAAACCCTATTATGTACTTAACCTTCAACAATAAGTCTATGCAAAGCAAAAAACAGGCACAGTAAATCAAAACAGGCACAGTAACTTGCCTTATACTAATATTAGTCATATAACTAATAGGTGATAGGAAATTGAACCCAGCAGTGTGGCCCCAGAATCCTTAAGTTTAACCTATTACTTCACCCTGCTGCTAGGCCTTATTTTCTCTGGATCTGGTAATAGTAGAAAGGGTGGGGATAGAGCAGCGGAGTGGGACTCAGGCTGAGTGTAGTCTCTGACTCATCCAGTATCGAGGGGGTAGTAGGCTACATGGTAGGGCTCAGAATTTAGTCTCTCTTTCCTTTTTTTCTCCTTTTTATTAAATGTATTGGGATGACACTGGTTAATAAAATTATACAGGTTTCAGGCGCACAATTCTACAACACCTCAAAAATTCAGTCTTGCCCAGCGGGCATGGCTCAGTGATTGAGTGTCAACCTGGTCATGATTTAATTCCCTGTCAGAGCATATGCCCGAGTTTCCGGCTTGATCCCCAGTGTGGAGCGCGTGAGAGGCAGCCGATCAATGATTCTCATCACCGATGTTTCTCTCTCTCTCTCCTTCTCCCTTCCTCTCTGAAATCAATTTAAAAAAATTTTTTTTAATTGAAAAATAAAAAAAATACAGTCTTTCTGCCCTAGCTAAAATCGCGCAGTGGTCACAGTGCTGGCCTGCATACAGGACCATCTTGCATTCGATTCCCAGTCAAGGGCACATACCTGGGTTGCAGATCCGATCTCCAGCACCAGCTGGGGCATGTGCAGGAGGCAACCAATCAATGTGTCTCTTTCACATCAATGTTTCTCTCTCTCTCTCTTTCTCTTTCACCCTCCTCCCTTATCCTTTCCACTCTCTAAAATCAATGGAAAAAATATACTCACTCCTCCATGGAGGATTTAACAACAACAACAAAAGGAATTTTTGGAGTCTAATCCAGAACTCTTTTCTTTGTGCCCATGCTGTGACTTCAAAAGGTACAAGGTAGCCACATTCATCCAAGGCCCCCTCCTACACCTGTCTCTCCCTTCCTCAAAATACCTGCCTTTTCAATCTCCACTCTTCCCTCCCAGGACCCTTCCCACTTCTCACCCGTTTCTTCTTCAAAAGCTGCCAGGAACGAGACACTGCAAATCTCTTCGTGGTTCCTAATTTGACAGATGACATGATCCCCTTTCCCTTTCAAGGGTAGGACCATGAATGCTTCCCAAGGATCCGATTAGAAATGAGTAGTTTCCTCATCATTCTTCATACCCTGCCAACAGCTGTTGGAAGCCTTGTTTTGAGAAAATCTCATCCTCAGAATCTCCTTATGTCACAATGAAAGATTCTAGAAGAGAGAAACCATAATCTGAAAATCTAACACTTATTGTACACTCATAGGCATAATGAAAGATTCTAGAAGAGAGAAACCATAATCTGGAAATCTAACACTTATTGTACACTCATAGGCACAATGTAAGATTCTAGAAGAGAGAAACCATAATCTGGAAATCTAACACTTATTGTACACTCATAGGCACAATGAAAGATTCTAGAAGAGAGAAACCATAATCTGAAAATCTAACACTTATTGTACATTCATAGGCATTATATTAGTTAACTTCATGACTACCACAGGATGACTGCCTCACGTCCACTCCACCCATGAGGAGACTGAGACTCGGTGGCTAAATGACTGTCAGAGTAATGGGGCCATAAAAAAGAAAGGAGGAGGTTCCTGGGCTGGGGCTCAGGGCATCCAATACCTCAGCCTGGGAACCCCTCTGAGGCTTAAAATTTAGACACCCTGTATAGCACTGTCCTATAAATCTTATTAGGTCAGTAAATCAGGAACACTAAGCAAATTGGAAGTCCCCAACCAAACAGGGTACAAATGTTGAAAGAAACTTGTAACTGGAACTCAATGGCTCTGGGGTCTTTTCAAAAATAGAGAAGAGCACCCTAACTGGTTTGGCTCAGTGGAGAGAGCGTCAGTCTGCGGACTGGAAGGTCCCAGGTTCAATTCTGGTCAAGGGCATGTACCTTGGTTGTGGGCATATCCCCAGTAGGAGGTGTGCAAGAAGCAGCTGATCAATGTTTCTCTCTCATTGATGTTTCTAGCTCTCTATCCCTCTCCCTTCCTCTCTGTAAAAATAAATAAATAAATAAATAAATAAATAAATAAATAAATAAAATTTTAAAAAATCAATAAAATATATTTTTTAAAAATAGAGAAGAGCTTGACTGGTGTGGCTCACTTGGTTGGGCATTGACGTGTGTACCAGGAGGATGCTGGTCCAATTCCAGTCAGGGCACATGCCTAGCTTATGGGCTCAATCCCCAGTGGTGGGTGTACAGAAGGCAGCTGATTGATGCTTGTCTCTCACCAATGTTTCTTTCTCTCTCTCTCCCTCTCTCTCTCTCTCTCTCTCTCTCTCTCTCTCTCTCTCTCTCTTTTCCTGAAATCAATAAAAAATATTTTTTTAAGTATAGAAGAATATAAGGTCTCAAGTGCTTTTTTCTATTAAAGATAGCAGTTGATAATTTCAATTTTCTTTTGTATACGAATCCTCAGTGAAAAATTATGACTTCAAGTGAAGCATAGTAACCTCCATCTTGTGTAAAAACTGCTGTTTGAAATTCTCTGCTATTGTCCGATAGTCCCTTGTTCTGTAAACTCTGTCATTTTTAGACAGTCTCTTATTCTATAAAATAACTGTTTTAGTTTGAATAACAGAAAAAGATAAAAATTTAACTGTCTGACCTTGCAAGCTAGCCATCTAACATAATGGACTAATACTGATAATAATTCCCATATTCTTATGCAAATGTTTATGCTTTATGTATCCAAGATTACAAACTGTCTGTAACAATAATTGACACGGAGCTCTTTGTAAAATCTGCAGACAAAGGAACTCAAAAGGTATAAATACGGGAAACTTCCTGTGTGGCTTCACTCAGAGATCTGGGCCGTGTGCAATAAAAGACTCCTAATTAGTTGACTCATTAAGGCATCTTGTATCTCATTCGCTGATTTACAACACAACACAAGTATCACCTGATTAGCCATTCCTATCCAGCTACACCTATCTGCCAACTCTTCCCCAACTGACAGTCGATTGGAAGGGCACTGAACACAGTGAAGACAGCTGGACAGCTGGGAACAAAGACCCAGGCTCTGAATTACTAAATTCAAAGGCCACCATTCATGGTGTGAGACACACATCACTTACAGAGGTGAAAAGAGATAGAACTAGCTTTCCCTCCACTTACTTGGAGAAAAAATGCAAAAGACTCAAGGACAGAAGAGAATGTTTCAGGAAGAGACAGACAGAGAGAGAGGAGGGGAGGAAGGGAAAAAGGGAGGGAGGGAGGGAGGGAGGGAGGGAGGGAGGGAGGGAGGGAGGGAGGGAGGGAGGGAGGAAAGGGCAGTATGGACTTTTTGTCTTCCTACCACTGACCTGGTCTTGAAGAAAATCCTCTACAAGAGTTTGGGAGTTCTGAGAGAAACTACTGGGCATGGAGAAAACAAGAGAGATGGCAGAAGGTGGCTATGGACAGAGGGCTGGTCCCATCAGTTCTCTGAGTTGCCTGAGGATCCAAGTGACATGGGTAGGACCCAGACTAGTGAGGGGCATCAGAGGATGTCAATAAGTAAGACCTTTAACTTGATAAGACCCCAAAAGTAGACACTCCGAACCGAACCTCCTGCCAGCTGTGGTTGTATAATTTCCCTGGAATTGGATCAGTGTTAGGGAGGAAGAGGCAGGAAGTTTAGAGTGCTCTGAACTGACCTAAGAGGAATCAAGAAGTCTGAAATTACATTCCCTCAAAATTACTGAATTGGTTCTCCATTTACCTAATGACATCTAAATTAAGTCATCTGCTAGGAGGCAGGCTGGGGACTCGGTCAGATATTAACGTCAGTTCTAGAAATTAATAAAGTGCTATTTCTGTCTCAGTTTCTAATCTTATAACTGAACTGTTACAAAGTAGACTGTCAGAAAGAGCACTGGTCTTATTCTTATGTGATCTTGGATAAAACCACATGGAGACTCACTTTCCTCCTTATAAAATGGAGTTAGAATTAATTCCAGAAATAATTTCTTCTTAAGATAATATTATTTTTTTAAAATATATTTTATTGATTGTTTACAGAGAGGAAGAGAGAGGGATAGAGAGTTAGAAACATTGATGAGAGAGAATCATCGATCAGCTGCCTCTTGCACACCCCCTACTGGGGATGTGCCCGCAACCAAGGTACATGCCCTTGACCGGAATCGAACCTGGGACCTTTCTGTGGACTAATGAATGCAGATAAAAGGCATTCATTAGTCCACAGACCGATACTCTATCCACTGAGCCAAACCGGTTTCGGCTTAAGATAATATTATTGTTTTACTAATTATAAAAGTTTGTAACGAACATTTATAGAGTTCCAATCATGTAAAAAGGAGAAAAAGGTGAATAAGACACAATCTCTGCTCACGAGGAGTTCACAATATGATGGGGAAGAAAACTGCTACCACCTCCATAAGACAAAGTCTTACTATAATAAAGTTATTTATACTAATAAAAGGGTAATATGCTAATTAGACCAGTTCAACCGGACATCTTCTGGACAAAACCAGGGTGGCAGGGTAGAGGCAGAGGCGGTTAGGGGCTATCAGGTTGGCAGGGGAGCAAGCAGTGAGGGGTGATCAGGCCAGAGGGGGAGCAAGCAGTTAGGGGCTAGATCAAGCAGGCAGGCAGGCGAGTGGTTAAGAGTCAGAGGTCCTGGATTGTGAGAGAAATGTCCGACAGCTGGTTTAGGCCTGATCCCACAGGGATTCACCAAGGGGTCCTGGATTGGAAAGGGTGCAGGCCAGGCTGAGGGACCCCTCTCCCATGCACAAATTTCCTGTACTGTGCCTCTAGTAAACATATATGAAAAATGGGCAGGGCCTGTTCAGAGATCATGAAATATGGCCAGATGTGAGAGGCTCAAGAAGTTGAACTGGCAGAGGCCAAAACGAGCCATCCATGGGCCAAACAGAGATTGAGACTGCGTTATTTGACCTGCATGATGTTTTGGTTAAAATATTATTAAAACTTTACTTGCAGGACCCTGACCAGATAGCTAAATTGGTTAGTGCATCATCCTGATTCGCCAAGATTATGAGGTCAATCCCTGGTCAGGGCACATATAAGAATCACCAATGAATGCATAAATAAGTGGAACAACAAATCAATTCTTCTCTCTCCCTTCCTCTCTCTCTCTCTCTAAAAATCAATCAATTTTTTTAGAAAAATTTTAACTTGCTTACCTTAAATTGGGAAATGGGCTCTCTTCATTTAAAAGGGAGTTATAGTAAAAAATAAATAGTACCAGACCTATATAAATATATTACTCCAAAAGTAGGAAACAAGAAAAACAAATGGCAGATAAAAGGCATTCATTAGAAAAATATTAACATGAAACAGATGATGATTATGAACAAGAGAGCTGAATGAATTTTAAAACAAGAGATCAAAGCAAAGATGACATAGTTCAAAGAAGAGATGAGACAACTGGAGGAAATGGCATTGGCAGAGCTCAGGAAAGAAGTGTTTTGTTTTGTTTTGTTTTGTTTGTTTCAAAGTAAAGGTCATTTCTGAAACATCAAAGAGGAAGCTAGCCTTGCTGAATACAGAGAATAGGATTGCAAATGCAAGTGAAGGAGTTGAAAATAAACAATTGAAAAAGGAACCAGAAAATAGAATAGTTAACAAGTATGAAGGTAATAGAGGGGTGTGAAGTAATATAAGCTCATGGGTTTCTTCAACTTTATAGCTGCAAATCTCTTTTTTTCCTGGGTTTATTGAGATATAATTGTATTAGTTTAAAATGTGCAACATAATGATTTCATATATGTATATGCTGTGAAACAATTGCCACAACAAATTTGGTTAACATCCATCACCTCACATACTTAAATTTTTTCTTGTGAGAAGAACTTTTAAGAACTGTAAGTCTTGCCCTGGATGGTGTAGCTCAGTTGGTTGGAGTGGGGTCCTACGAACTAAAAGGAGGTGGGTTTAATTTCCAGTGAGGGCATATGCCAAGGTTACAGATTCAGTCCCTGTCAGGGTATATTCAAGAGGCAGCCAATCAATGTTCTTCTCTCGCATCAATGTTTCTCTCTCCCTCTCCCTCTTCCTCTTCCTCCCCTTCTCCCTCTCCCTCCTCTTCTCCCTCTCCCTCTTTCTCTCCCTTTTTCTCTCTCTAAAACTAATAAAACCATATTTTTTAAAAGAACTGTAAATCTTAAGATACCTTTTAAACCTTGATAAAGGAAGAAACCAGTGTATAAGCATATTTAAAGATATAAAAGGAACTAACAATAATAATTGAAAGAATAAAAATGTTTAAAAGCTATCTGTGTTATCTCAACTATCCAAGGCCCCCGCCAGTGATGGGAACAGGACCCTTAAAGTTGTCTCAGGAAACAGCCCTGAGCAGGGAGTAAACAGAGCAGGGTTCACTCCGACAAGATAAGAGAAACAGGATAACAGAGTAAACCTTGCTTTGACAATTCAGTGAAATAGGGGCGAGATTACTGGACAGGACTGTTGACTTAGCGCAAGCCCTGTCATAAAATACATTATTAACGAACCCAGTCTCCCCTTTTAGAATTCCTTTGTTCCCCTCTTTCCCCTCTGTGTGTAACCCCTCCCGACGTATAGTTTTTGCCTATATATACTTGTGAGCTTTTTTCCTCGGGGCTGGACTCCTCTGCTCCTGCATGAGTTACGTGTTGAGCCCTAGCATGCTAGAATAAAAAGCCTCTTGCTGTTTGCATCAAGTGACGCCTCCTGCGGTTGATTGGGGTCGCCGTTTGTCCCTGGGACAGAGTGAGGGTCTCCCTCTGGGGGTCTTTCATAATCAAGGCTGGATAAAAAAGGATGAAAAAATTATAATAATTACTCTTTTTTTACTTTTGAATTGTTATATATATATATATATATATATATATATATATATATATATATATATATATCTTATTCAGGAAATGAATGAATACATTTTCAAGTAATAAAATAAAATCAGTGCAATGCAATAAGGAATACAGAGCTACTGGTAGCACTACATAACAGATTCATTGAAAACTGGGAACTAGTAGAATTGCAACTGAACAGAAATCAGTGAAGGAAAAGAGAAGCAAAAGGATTATGAAGTATCCAGTCTTCTGAATTTACACTGGTTTACCAAGAATGAGAATTACTAATAACTAAGATAATTGCAAATACAATCCAGCTAGATTAAGCACCCTCCTAGAACAGTTAGCTGGAGCTCATCAAAACATCAGAAAACTCCAAAATCAAACACATTTTATAAAATAGGTTATCAAATAGAACTTAAGCCCTGCCTGGTGTGCTAGTTGGTTGGAGCATCAATCCCATATACCAGTGTTTCCCAAACTTTTGACATATGTGTACTCCTTCTATAATTTTCGTAACACTGAGTACCCCTCGTACTCATGAGAACGTAGAATTAGGCACAGCTAAGCACGGTGCAGTGCATATCCCCACCAAACTCTGGTGCAACGCATACCCCCACCAAACTTTTCCGTTCCCCTGGGGGTACACGTACCACACTTTGGGAAACACTGCCATACACCAAAAGGTGGAAGGTTTGATTCCCAGTCAGGCTCAATCCCTGGTAGGAGCATGTATGAGAAGCAATCGATCAATCTCTCCCTCTCTCCCCTCCTTTCTCTGAAATAAATATTTTTTTAAGTTAATAAAGCTAGTAGAGAGGCCAGAGTTAATAAAGTCAGTAGAGAGGCCAAGCTTCTTAGACTTTATATTAATTTTAAAAATGCAGCCCTGCCTGTGTGGTTCAGTAATTGAGTGTTGACTCATGAACCAAAAGATCCCCAGTTTGATTCCCGGTCAAAAACACAAGCCTAAATTGCTGGCTCAAACCCCAGTATGGGGTGTGCAGGAGGCAGTTGATCCAGGTTTCTTTCTCATTGATGTTTCTCTCTGTGTATCCTTCTTCCTTTCTCTCTTTCTGAAGAAATCAATAAAAACATTTAAAATTTTTTTAAATGCAAAAAATGGAACTGGAGGATTTTCATCCAAATCACCTCATTAACTGAACCTGTTTCCTCTTCGCCATGAGCACAGCTGGTCCTCTAGAATGATGTATTGTACTCTGTGGTATATGAAAATAAAATTACAGGATTACTAAATCTGTCAAAAATCTGAATTTCTTGCCGAAACCAGTTTGGCTCAGCGGTAGAGCATCGGCCTGCGGACTGAAGGGTCCCAGGTTCGATTCCGGTCAAGGGCATGTACATTGGTTGCAGGCACATCCCCGGTAGAGGGTGTGCAAGAGGCAGCTGGTGGATGTTTCTCTCTCATCGACGTTTCTAACTCTATCTCTCTCCATTCCTCTCTGTAAAAAAATCAATAAAATATTTTTTTTTTAATCTGAATTTCTTGACCACTAGTAACATTTTAAAATTTTCTATTTAATATCTCACATTAAAAAACAATGCAAAAGAAAAAGTGTTGGAGAGGATGTAGAGAAATTAGAAGCCTTGTGCCTTGCTGATGGGAATATAAAATAGTGGAGCTGCTGTGGAAGACAGTATGTAGTTCCTCAAAACAATTAAACATGATCCAGCAATTTCACTTTTGGGTATACAACCAAAAGAATTGACAGCAGGAACTTGAGAAAAATCTGCATACCAATGATCACAGCAGCATTATTTTAATATATTTTATTGATTTTGTACAGAGAGGAAGGGAGAGAGATAGAGAGCTAGAAACATCGATGAGAGAGAGTCATCGATCAGCTGCCTCCTGCACCCCCCCCACCGGGGATGTGCCCGCAACCAAGGCACATGCCCTTGACTGGAATCGAACCCGGGACCCTTCAGTCCCCAAGCCGATGCTCTATCCATTGAGCCAAACCAGTTTTGGCTACAGCATTATTTTTGATAGCCAAAAGGTGGAAAGAGCCCAATTGCCCATCAATAAATGAGTGGATAAAGAAAATGTGATGTTATAATACATACAATGAAATATTAGTCAGCTTCTGGGTGGATTCAAGGATATCTGAAACTACTTGAAACAGCATGCAAAAGTATGTAGGTGAATCACTATTCTAGAAAGAAGTATATTTTTTTTCAAATTCTGGGGGTTACTGACCCATAAATAGTTACTGAATCCATTCTAACACTCCATAATTCTAATAGATCTTTAAAATCTCTCCTATCATCTCTAATATTCTATGATTCTGAAAGACATGAACGAAATGAACTGGGTATCTAACATTCTATGATTCCAAGTATGTATCACAAGAGTTTATTTCCTTTCCAAAGAAGACAGGATTAAATTTTTCAATGTAGAATTCTAGGCTTGATTATGATTTAACCTCTAATTGACCTTCCAACCTCAGCTCTCATCCCTCTCCCATATCCCAGCCACTCCCCTGTCCAGACTACAGTTTCCAAAAAGTTTTGCCCTCATTCACCCTGTGCCTTGGTATAAGCAATACCTTCTACCTGGAATACCCAACTCTACCCTTTTAGCCTTTCATGACCCCTCATCCTTTGAGCATGGATTGTTGTGCTCACTTAGCCCTGGGTACCGATTGCCTATGACCACACAGGAAATAGGACTGTCAGTTCACTCAGGGCAGCAAACCCAACGGCCAAGGGACAAGGAAGAGAAAATCAAAGTTTGAAGCTAGTAAGTATAACAAACTCTGGGCCTGTTTTTCTACCCCTGAAAGGGAAATAGAGAAAAACAATCTGAGAGCAATAGTAAATGCAAACCACATTCTATTTCAGAGAATCATAGGGAGTGGTGGAGATTGAGGCCAATTGGGACAGAGTATCTTGACTAAAGGAAAAAAGACAGGACTCAACTCTAGCTGATTATTGACTGGCAGGAAGGTGGGTTGGGCCAGTGTGGAGAGCTCATTCACTTTTTCAAGAAAACCTGGAAATCCAGATTGCATGTGAAATCTCCCAATTTTTACATGGCAGTAAGTAAAAAAAATAAAATAAAATAAAAAAAACATTAGCCGAAACCAGTTTGGCTCAATGGATAGAGCGTCGGCTTGGGGACTGAAGGGACCTGGGTTCGATTCCAGTCAAGGGCATGTACCTTGGTTGCAGGCATATCCCCAGTGGGGGGTGTGCAAGAGGCAGCTGATCGATGACTCTCTCTCATTGATGTTTCTAGCTCTCTATCTCTTTCCCTTCCTCTCTGTACAAAAACAATAAAATATATTTTTTTAAAAATTAAAGGTCCATTGTTATGACCTCCACAGTTTTCAGGCTCTGGAAACTGTTCTGTGAAGATCTACTTCTACCCATCCAAGAGATGGCGGGGGGGGGGGGGGGGGGGTATTGGTTTGTTGATGGTTGTTAAACAGGCCCATCCGTTCTGCACAGAGCTCAAAGAGACTGCAAGGGTCATTCATACAAAACCTATCAGTTAGGGCCCGTCTCTCTCTGGGCTTTAATTTCCCTATTCATTTTACTTGTTAAGTTTTTAATTACATAGATGGCTTATATTTTTATTGAATAGCACTGTGTTAGGGTATGCTGCCCTGGTGGAGTCCCCATTGCAGGGTTTATTTGCCTTGTTGAGAGGATTAAACCAGTAAAGCCCTTGGGAAGAAAGAACTTTAAAAATGTTTGCTGTTGTCTTCATTAGGTAAAATTTTTGCTATCTCTGAGCTACAGTTTTCTTATCTGTAAAATGTAGTGTAATAGAATTTACCTCATAGAAGTTATGAGAATTCAGATGATGCAGGTAAAAGCATGTAGCCCTTCAGTAAGTGATATATTCTGTTTGACAGTTGACTCACAAATATACTATTTTGTATCCCCATTTTTATTTGCATTTCTCAGATGGTTAGTGACTTTGAGTATTTTTTCATATGCCTCTTGGCCTTTTGTATGTACACTTTCAAGAATTGTCTATTTGCCCATTTTTAAATTGGATTTATCTTCCTTTTGTTAAATTGTATGAGTTACCTATAAATTTTGGAGATTAACCCCTTATTGGATGTATTTTTGGCAAATATGTTCTCCCATGCATTGGGCTCTCTTGTTATTTTTTGATGGCTTCTTTTGCTTTGCAAAAGCTTTTTACTTTGATATAGTCTCAGTTGTTTATTTTCTCCTTAGTTCCCATTGTCCTAGATGTATTTGTAAAGAAATTGCTTCAGAGATGTCTGAAATCTTGCTTCCTATGGTTTCTTCTAAGACTTTTATGGTTTCATATCTTACATTTAAGTCTTGTGTCTATTTTAATTTTATTTTCGTGTATGGTGTAAGTTGGTGGACTAGTTTCATTTTTTTAATGTATCTGTCCAATTTCCCCACCATTTATTGAAGAGACTGTCTTGATTCCATTGTATGCTCTTGCCTCCTTTGTCAAATATTAATTGAACATAATGGTTTGGGTTGATTTCTGGGGTCTCTATTTTGATACATTGATCTATATGCCTATTCTTGTGCTAGAATCACACTGTTTTGAGTAGTGGCTTTATAGTATAACTTGATATCTAGTATTATGATTCCTCCAACCTTGTTCTTCTTTCTCAAGATTGCTGTGGCTATTCAGGGTCCTTTTTTAAATTTTACTCCATATAAATTTTTGGATAATTTGTTCTAGGTATGTGAAATATACCATTGGTGTTTTAATAGGGATGTCACTGAATCTATAGATTGCTTTGGGTAGTATGGACATTTTAATGATGTTGATTCTATTAATCTATTAACATGGTATTTTCTTTCACTTCTTTATATCTTCCTCTATCTCTTTTTTCAATGTCCTGTAGTTTTTTGAGTACAGGTCTTTACCTCCTTGGTTAGGTTTATTCCTAAGTATCTTAATTTTTTGTTGTTGCAATGGTAAATGGGATTTCTTTTTAGTTTCTTTTTGAGAATTCATTATTGGTATATAAAAATACATCGGCCTGGCCAACATGGCTCAGTAATTGAATACGGACCTAAGAATCAGGAGGTCACACACATACCCCAGTTGTGGGCTCGATCCCCAGTGTGGGGTGTGCAGGAAGCAGCCAATTAGTGATTCTCTCTCATTATTGATGTTTCTATTTCTCCCTCTCTCTTCCTCTCTGAAATCAATAAAAATATATTTAAAAATATATAAATTCAGGCTTTACCTTAAAAAAATTTCTGGATGTTAATTTTGCATCCTACTATGTTGATTAATTCATTTAATAAATCTAGTTTTTTTTATGGCGTATTTAGGGTTTTCTATATACAGTATCGTGTTGTCTTCCAATAATGACTGTTTTCTTCCCCCTTTCTAATTTGGATGCCTCTTTTTTCTTTTTCTTGTCTGATAGCTATGGCTGGCACTTCCAGTACTAATTGAAAGTGGGCATCCCTGTCTTGTTACTGTTCTTAGGAGAAATGGTTTTAGTTTTTGCCCATTGAGTATGATGTTGGCTGTAGTTTTGTCATATAATGTTTTTATTATGTTGAGGTATGACCCCCTCTACTCCCAATTTGCTGAGAGTTTTTATTAAAAAGATATTGGGTTTTGTCAAATGCTTTTTCTGCATCAATTTATATGATCAGTTTTTCCTGTTTGTTTGTTAGTTTGTTTTCTTCAGGTAGGCCTGTAGTTATTTGAACTTCCCTCTTAGGGGATTGCTTTCACTGTGTCCCATAGATTTTGGATTGTTGTGTTTTCATTGTCATTTATTTTCCAGGATGTTTTTTATTTCTTTGATCTCTTTGATAACCTATTCATTTTTTAATAGCATGCTATTTAGCCTCCATGTATTTGATTGCTTTGAGCATTTTTATTGTAGCTGATTTCTAATTTCATGCCATTGAAGTCTGAGAAGAATGCTTGATAGTTTTCATCCCTTGTGTATTTTATTTTTTTTAATATATTTTATTGATTTTTTACAGAGAGGAAGGGAGAGAGATAGAGAGCCAGAAACGTCGATGAAAGAGAAACATCGACCAGCTGCCTCCTGCACATCCCCCACCAGGGATGTGCCCGCAGCCAACGTACATGCCCTTGACCGGTATCGAACCCAGGACCCTTCAGTCCGCAGACCGATGCTCTACCACTGAGCCAAACCGGTTTTGGCCCTTGTGTATTTTACTTATTTATTTATTTAAAGAAATTTTAATCTTTACTTTTATTGATTCCAGAGAGGAAGTGAGAGGGAGAGATAGAAAGAAACATCAATGATGAGAGAGAATGATTGGCTGCCTCCTACACACCCCACACCAGGGTTGGCTGGCAACCCAGGCACGTGCTCTTGACCAGAATTGAACCTGGGACCCATCAGTCCGCTGCAGGCCAACACTCTATCCACTGAGCCAAGCCAACTAGGGTTAAATATATTTTTATTGATTTCAGAGAGGAAGGTAGGAGAGAGAGATAGAAACATCAGGGATAAGAATCATTGATCAGCTGCCTCTTGCACGCCCCCTACTGGGGATAGAGCCTGGAACCCGAGCATGTGCCCTTGACCGGAATAGAACCGAAACCTTTCAGTCTGAAAGCCCACCCTCTATCCAGTGAACCAAACCAGCAGGGCCCTTATGTATTTTAGATTACAGTAGATCTCCATTCCTACTAGTCAACTTTCAGGAACTCAGTAAGCACATGTGGCTAGAGACCACCATATGGAGCAAAGCATTTAGTGTATTTACTAATCCTAAAGTTTAAAGCCCAACTCACAGAATCACCTGTCCCTTGGTTTCAGAGGACACGCAAGAAATAATAACGTCAGAGTTCTTGAATATTTACTTTGTGACAAAGGAAGACGGAGATGCCCTCCTCTTTTGACAGCAAGACAACTCTCCCTCAGTTGCCCTGCCGCCCGCCCTCCCGCTGTCCCGCTGCGGCCTAATCAGGGGCTAGTGAGTAGACGCGCCTGCGCACAGGAGCTGGCGCCGGTCACCTGCGAGCTGAAGAGACCAGAGCGGAAGAGAACCCCGCTGGTCCTTCTCCTCCTTTTCCTCCTCCTCCTACAGCTCCACCTGGTCCACCGACTCCTACTCCTCGAACTGGCGCCATCATTCCAAGGAAGGGCCACCTCACGCTTAAATTGGCCCGGGACCGGTCCCCTCACACGATTAGGGAACGCGAGGGGGCGCCGCTTTCTGTAGCCGGGACTCGGCTTCCGGGCGCTCTGGCGCGGAGCTCATCATAGAGACGCCAGCTGAGACTTCCGCTTCCGCCCGCCCGGGGACGTCGCCTGGCGCGCTCTCCTTCCTTCCGGATTCCATCTCCCTCGCAGACTCTCCCTTTTACCGGAAGACGTATTCCTCTCGCCGACCAGACGCAGACGCAGCGCTGGACCCGCAGCCCTAAGACAAAGAGTCACGTCCAGAACCGGAATCATGGAGGCGACCCATCCCGACGTGGCGGCCACTGGGTGCTCCGAGCCGCCGCGGGAGAGAGAGGAAGAAGCCGGCCCGAGCTCAGGCCCGGAGCGTAACTCCGCGGGCTCCTCGTCGACTCCTGAGATCCCACCGCCTGAACCCGCCAACGCCAACGCTGTCCCCGAAGCGATCCCTCCGCCCGTGGCGGCCTCCGCGGGCCCCGCGCCGCTTGCTGATGCCGCTCCGCGCACAGCCCCAGGCCCTGAGGGCTCCCGGCCCGGCCCGGAGATCTTCCGCCAGCGTTTCCGACAGTTCCGCTACCGAGACGCAGCAGGCCCGCGAGAGGCGTTTCGGCAGCTGCGGGAGCTCTCTCGCCAGTGGCTGCGACCCGACATCCGCACGAAGGAGCAGATCGTGGAGATGCTGGTGCAAGAGCAGCTGCTCGCCGTTTTGCCCGAGGCGGCGCGGGCCAGGCGGCTTCACCGCCGCTCCGATGTTCGCATCACCGGCTGAGCGGCTGGCGGCCCGGTCCAGGCGCTCTCTGGACTGCAGCCGTGATCGGGTCCTGGGGCCTGAGCCTCGCTCCCCAATCCACGTTAATGAAAACGAGCTTTGGCAGCTCTTGTAGTCTGATACTGTAGCCCTTTCGTTCGTTCTTTACTGGTTTATTTTCCCGAGCTCGGGAAAACAAGAACCTTTGTTCTTGTTAGTGGGAGCCCATGAGAATAAAGCCTTTGTTTCCTATTCACTTGGCCTTCGTTGGCTTTTGTTGGATCATTACGTGTTGGCTAGGCCTAGGCATTCACCACATCTGGGAAATTTTTCTCTTGCACGCTTCCCAGGACCCTACTGGGTGTCCTTTGTTTCGCTGGAGTCCATATTCGTTCCTACCTCTCACTACCTACAATCTAAGTTTTCCTACCTGAGAAAATAGTGACACATCTTGCCATATAGGTCGGTGCTTGTGGCATCAGCAGGCAAATAGCTGGCTCTCTTAAATGATTGCTTACCTGACTAACTTTATACCAGTACTGCCACCAAATGCCGTAGTACCCTGCCCTTTGGGCACGGATTCCCAAAAGGCTCAAACCATCTAGGTTTCAGAGCAGTTCCTATAGGCTAGTTCTTGCTAGCTCTGGTTTATGCCTCCAGGTTCACCTTTCTTGCCAAATTTTAGGCTTCTAGAAGGATTTAAGCAGAACTAATCTGAACTAATTGATTATATTGCTAGAACTAGGCATTTGAAAAAAATTGATTTTGTAGTTCGACATATTTATGGATTCATTGGTTGATTCTTCTATGTGCCCTGACCAGGGAATCAAACATGCAACCTTGGCGTATCAGGCAGATGGCTGAAACCAACTGAGCTGCCTGATCAGGAGAGCTACACATTTAAATTTCTCTCCAACCACTTCCATTTATTTTTTTAAGCAAGCATAATTGTTTAGAAAGATAGGAAGGAGCTTGGCTGGTGTGTCTAAGTAGGTAGAGCATCTTTTTGCTTGCCGAAAGCAATGTGTCTCACGTTAATGTTTCTCCCTCCCCCTCCCACTCTCTGAAAAGCCATGGGGAATGTGTGGATTAAAGAAAAAAAGGGAAGGAATGTGGAAATAGGTAAGCTCTTTTATAAAATCTAAAGCCTACTCTGTTCCTTGAGTCTACAGCCCAACCAGGAAGGAGCTAATTGGGGTCCACAGGCAGTTTGGATTTGTCTCAAAAGTATCCTAAAAGTGCAATCTCTTTATCAGGAAGGCCAAACCTGTCTTCCCTCCACTGCTTTCAATAATCAGAATCTAATAAGCCTGCAGTTCACAACACATGAGCAAGAATGGACTAGAGGCTGATGTATGAGATTTTACTTTTGAATATTAAATTCAAAAGTATTTTGCATACTTTATTGGGATTTAGGGTCTTGAGCTTATATCCATCTGCCTCCCTGCAGAATATAAATCTGTTTAGAATGTAAAAGCAAACTTCCTTTAAAAAATATTTGTAGAAAGTTAAATAATGCATATTAAGAAGAGAATTTCATAACTCAATAACATTACTTAACATAGCAACAAAAACCTGTTTTATTTTTTCCAAATACAGATACAGAAGTTTGCATGTTTTGCAAATATTGCTTCAAAGCAACATTTCTATATACAGCGCCTTCTGTTCTAATAGCGCGTAAACATAATGTATCCACAGTGCAACTGTTGGCTCATCAAGGGTCCACCTTGCATATACTCTATCACTTAAAAGAAACAAAATGATTACTCAAACCAGAACTGTTTGTCAAGGCAATATTTTAAAAGGTGGATAGTTTTATTCAAAAGAAAACTTAGGTAGTGTACGTATTTCTAAATGGTAACAGTAATATTTGCAAATAACAGTTTCCAGTGCTCCAACTTGGGGTTTATTCAGATTGACCCAGGAATGAGGATGGAGCCCCTTAACATGGCTTTAAATTAGGGAAGCACACTGAGGTTACCAGAACTTGGAGTCATCCCTGCTTCCCTACAGACCAAAGTTACAATGAGTGAAATGGGACTTTTTTTCCTTGGCAGAACTTAATAAGCCCAACTAACGGACAAAATTAGGGTAATTCAGTTAGTTTAATGCCATCTTTGAAAAAGATGAAATTATCCTAAGGTTACAGCTCCCCCAAAAGTGACACTCAAATTTATTTTGAGGGGGAAAATATCAGTAATCTAATAATAAAAGTCATCATATCTCACAGTTGTGGCTACAGAAAACCATCCTGTTTCTTCCCTTCTCAGACAAGCATCACACAGTTCTTAGAATGAGGCTGTCTGATAAATTATGCAAAACATAGATGCCATGCACACTCCTAGAGGGTTTCTTCCTATACCAGAAACACCAACCTTAGCAACGGGAAACAGCCTCTTTGTAGAGGAATTGTGTCAGCTTTACTACAGATGTCATAGCTACATGTATTCCCTCTGATGGAAAAGCTACAGCAGGTCAACTTGTCCTAAATTCATTTTATATCACATGGTGAACAAATCGCTGGACAGCATTCCCTGGAATAGATCTCGGTACAGAGGCCTTCATGACCACAATGACCTGTGCCTAAAGCCTAACCATTCCACGAATCGCTGGAGATACTGTCATTGCTATTGAGATATTGGCTACTTCACGTTTACATAGTAAATATTTGCAGCATATAACATTACAGATTCATAAACCCATAATTAACTTGTGAGTGTTAATGGACAACTGTGCTTTGCTTTTTGCTTTTAGTGATTAAGAAAACTCAACAGTGAAACAGGTCACTCCTCAAAACATGGAACATTTTCTTTAACTTTGTCTAGTAAGGAAAAAACAACAATATAGCAATTACATGTAGAACCGTAACCTGTGAGAGTAACAAATATTGTCTCAAAAGGTACAAATTGTATCTGGACATTAAGCAGCATAATCACCTTAATTTCACAAAATAATACAAACCGGAAATTTAAAGTGTTAAAGTATAATAAAACAATTTTGAAAATGCCACTATTAAACATACACCCTTCAGGGAAGGAGGAAAGCGGCATATGTAGAATCTAAAGTTTGTTTACAGCAATATAAAATAAGGTAATTCCCCAAACCACATTCTTTGTAACAAATCTTTACAGTGAAAGAGTTCAAAATTTGGGGAACACTTTTTGGACATTAAATAGAACTGGGAAGCTGTCAATATTAAGAAGTGGGTAGAAAATGCTGTCCTTTGGGTTCCAGACCCCGCCTGCTTCTTAGAACAGTGAGATTCTAGTTCCTCCACAGGCTGTATGGGCTCTGCCATAAAAGACACAACCCAGCCAACTCTGGGGTGACAGCTTACAAAACTTGTCCCCGGTACCATGAAGTCATGCACGAGATGTGAAGAGAAAAGTGAAGAGTCCGACAGAAGGCAGAGCAGCCAAGGCCTCTGCTGTTCCCAATCTCCACAGAATGGTGAAGTCACGACATTCCCATGAAGCTGGAAAAATGAAAATGATACCTGCTGCCTAAATCCATGCCAGGCAGAAACCACAGGCTTGGCATGTGCCCCAACCTGACCGAAAAGTCAATTAAATAAGCTGCAAGTAGAATCTACAACAGTTTCCGACGAAACTTTTTTGGCTCTCATTCCATTTATCATCAGTGGCACGATTTCAAGTGAAGTTTGTGCAAAAAGACTCACTCTCCATCCAATGATGTGCACAGAAGAAGGGAATCCTAAGAGTCTGTTTGCTACCTTCTTGGTAAGCTCTGAGATCAGAGTGCCCTGCCCTCCAGCAGCCAAAATGGCCTCTTTGTCCAATGTCCATCACACCCCGTCTGCCCAGATCCCTGAAGTCAGTCGGTGTCACATGCATTCGGCATGCTAGGTTTATTTATTTTAAAAATGCGAAGTTCCTTCTGCAGGCGCCCCTGTATTGTGCCCCCATTAGTTTTGGGTGCCCTGTTTCATGTTGAGCAGCAGAGCGAGATCTGCTGCACCTTGCCCAAGTCCGTCAGCAGCTGCTTAATGCAATGCTTGAGCTGTGGAAGCCTGGCCAGGGGCTGCGGGGGCTCCAGTTCCCCGGTATAGTCCAGCCAGCTCTCCAACACTGCAGGCAGAAGAGAAAGAAAATCCAGTGAGTTCCCAACACTTGATGTGCAAGACTGTCTAGAACTTCAGCACCAATTTCAACACTATATCCCATTTGACCACTCTTGGGGGGCTGGAAGGAGAGGGCAGTTTAGGCAATATTAATTCATCAACCTTTCTACAAAGTACTATCCTAGGACAAAACTAAAATGCTTTAGAGCAGTGCAGTCCAATAGAACTTTCTGCAACATGGAAATGGTCCGTATTGTCTGATACAGTAGCCACCAGAAATATGTACCTACTGAGCATTTAAAACATGTCTAGTGCAAGTGAGAAACTGAGTTTAAAATGTATTTCATTTTACTCTGGATGGGTAACTCAGTTATTAGAATATCATCCCGATATGTCAAGGTTGCCAATTCGATCCCAGGTCAGGCACAAACAAGAATCAAACACTAAATGCATAAATAAGTGGAAT
This sequence comes from Pipistrellus hanaki, assembly GCF_964339955.1. Lineage (NCBI taxonomy): Eukaryota > Metazoa > Chordata > Mammalia > Chiroptera > Vespertilionidae > Pipistrellus > Pipistrellus hanaki. Next base: position 37,238,651 of record NC_140508.1, on the reverse strand, counting down.
AACAAATTGATGTTTCTCTTCTTTCTCTCTCTCTCCCTCCCCTCTCTCACTTCCTCTCTTCCAAATCAATAAATAAAATTTTTTATTAAATTATTATCTGTGTACATATACCATTGCCCCCCCAAAATCAATAAATAAAATTTAAAAAAATATTTTTATTGCTTTCAGAGAGGGAGGGAAAGAGAGAGAGAAACATTAATGATGAGGGAGAATCATTGATCAGCTGCCTCCTACATGCCCCTTACTGGAGATCGAGCCCCCAACCCGGGCATATGCCCTGACTGGGAACCAAACCATGACCTCTTGGTTCATAGGTCAATGCTCAACCACTGAGCCATGCCGGCTGGGCAATAAATAAAATTTGTTAAAAAACAAATTATAGCCTTGGACAATGTTGCTAAGTGATTAGAATGCCGGCCCACGCACCAAAGGGTTAAGGGTTCAATTCCCATCAAGGGAACGTAACTGGATTACAGGATGAATCACAGCCTAACTAGCGTTCGGCAGGAGGCAACCAACTGATGTGTCTCACATCAATGTTTCTTTCCCCCAACCCCACCCTCATCCCTCCCTCTCTTTAAAAAAAAAAAAAAAATCAATGGAAAAAATATGCGCGGGTGAGGATTAACAAAAAAATTAAAATTATATTTAATTTTAATTAAACAGCCATACAAGTGACTTTATTAGTGCAGCTCTGGAGTCCATAAGGCTTTCTTAAGCAGCTTTGCAGTCTCACATACAATCATCTCCCCTCCTCAATCACAGCCCTCCACCTTCCTTCCCACCTTTCTAACTCTTATTTCCTGCAAGTTACTCCTCAGGAAACCTTTCCCAACTCTGTACCCTGAATCAGCTGCCTCCTACATGCCCCTTACTGGAGATAGACCCCCCAACCCGGGCATATGCCCTGACTGGGAACCACTGTTATGAGTGCTACACTATCTCATGTTCTTCTCCTTTGGAGCACCAACCGTAGTTTGTAATCACATATAATGGATGGTTTAATTAATATCTGTGTCTACCACAAGATCAAGCTCCATGAAGGCAAAGACCAAGTCTGCCTTGCTCACCATGATAATCCCTAAAAGTCAATTGTGCGTGGAACATAGCAGGCACTCAACGCAGGCAGTGAAGAAATGTGGGAATGGTCTAGCAAAATGCTCCACTGACTGCGCTAGCTCTGCAGAGCTCACCGTCCTCCCTCTATCACATTTTCTTGTTGGTACCTGGAGGTTCCACAAGGAGAGGAACCTTCCCTCCTCCTAATCCCAACAAGTACAAGACTTGAAAATAAAAAAATAAGACGGCCTTCTCAGAACTGAACTTGAAAACAAGAGTAAAGAATCAAAGTCACAGGGGAGTTGCTAGTGACCTGTGGAGCAAGAAAAACTCCATGGTGACCAGTTTCAATACACTGGTAAGTCTTAAAGGAGTAGGGAGGCTTGGCTTCTCCCCTAAGGGCAGATTCCTTTGGCAACAACAGAATGTTGTTCACCCAGTTTCCTTCGCGCTAAAGTATTCTCAGGGACCCAGACCCACTCCTACTGCCATTCTTTGAAAATCAACAATTTTCACTCTTGACATCCAATCCTCTTTCAGCAATCTAATAGCATTTGCACAAATAGTGGTATCAGTTACAATTCTAAGGAGCCCAAGCAAACTTTTTAGGAGTAAAATAGACTTAAAAATTCTTCCAGAAATGCCCTCACAATGGGCCCTGGATTAGCCTCCTAAACCCAGTTCCTACAGTTTGCCTCAGGGACAAGACATAAGCATGAGGTCCTGTGGATCTTTCTCTTTCTCTTACTATCCTCCAATGTGGCAATCCATCTTCCAGTAGAGCCAGTCCTCTTATCATCCCCTCTGAGTCACATCTCCAGCAGAAGACATTCTTCTCCTCAAGGCTCCACTTCAGTCCCAGGAGTTCCAGAAAGCCTGCCTATAATTGCTGCCCCTAAAACAGTTCTCCCCTGGCATGGCCTCAGCCATACACATGTCCTGAACACACCTTATGACCCTAGCTGTGTAGCATATGGATTTTCCTGAGTTCCTTCATACTATGTTTTATATTTCCAATTAAAGTAATAATAGCTTGACTGTACTCAGCATTCTCAAACTAACATTTATTTCTTAATCAGGCTCTATTTTAAGGATGAAAACAAATAATGAGAAAATAAAGTGAATAATCAAGAAGGAATTTTGTCTTCAAAAACCAAATTGGCAACTTCCTGGGGATCAAAAGGGAATGGACTTGATCATGTTCATCATCACAAGATATCTGTAATATCTGAGAGAAATACCCAGGGACTACACAAAGGATTCTGTCAGGTTCTATTAAATTTCTACTGATATAGAGGGAAAGGCTTCATTTCAGATTTTATCAAAGGGAGAAATAAAAGTGTTGTGTGTTTTTTATATTAATCCTCAGATATCCTAAAAACCCGATTAAGAACTCGGTCAGGCCTTAATCGGTTTGGTTCAATGGATAGTGTCGGCCTTTGGACTCAAGGGTCCCAGGTTCGATTCCAGTCAAGGGCATGTACCTTGGTTTCAGGCACATCCCCAGTAGGGGATGTGCAGGAGGCAGCTGATTGATGATTCTCTCTCATCGATGTTTCTAACTCTCTATCCCTCTCCTTTCCTCTCTAGAAAAAAATCAATAAGATATACTTTTTTAAAAGAACTGGGTCAGTAAAGATTTGCTCAACTTACACACAGTCTGCAGGCAGAGTGTACTTGCTCTTCCGCAGAAAAAAACTGGGCAAGTGAGGCAGAACACCTAGCATCACACAGACCTTACAAGTAACTGATAAATACTAAAAGTAAGGCTGGTCCATCTTGAGAAGAGAATGGAAGTGGGTAAAATTTAAAAGGAGGCAAGAAATACATTGTCCCGAAGAGCCATGTAGGGGAGTTCAGAAAGCAGCTCATCCTGGCAAGCTCACAGTGCCTGCCAATGGGCAGAGAGGTAGGAAGGAGACCTACCATCCAGCTCCTTCTCAATGGAGTCCATCCTATGCGTGACTTCATCTTGAAGAGATTCCACGTGGGTCAGCAGGTTAAACTGCCACTGGTGCTGGGAGTTCAGGAGCCCCTCTCCACCTCTGTCCAGCAGCTTTTGAGCAGGAGTTTCCTCTGGTAGGACCTTTTTGGAAGCATATTCCCTCACCTGGGGATGCAATTGACATTTAAGTTACTGAATGAAGACAGCTCTAGCCAGCCAGTGTTTGACACCATCTAAAAAACCAATTGCAGTTTAAATATTCCAAATATCTATCTCTTTCCTCCCTCTCTTGGGGCACTGGCTAAAAACAGCCTGCTGTACCAACTGCAATCACCTCAGGGCAGCACAGACCTCTGGCTCCAAGGACCTCACGGCTGCTTCTCAGTAGCTTGTCCAATGCCCTAGGCATTACGTGTGAGCCTCACAGAATGGCTTTGGGATCCCTGAGATCAGAGTATAGCAGGACAAGTATAAATAAGATACGTGGGAATCAAACAAGAGTTTAAGTCCTAGCTCTATGTCTTGCTGAATACATAAACCTAGATAAGTTATTTCACCTCTCCAAGCTTCTGGTTCCCTTTTGGGAAAGATGGTAGTAGTAAAATAAAATCTACTTTAAATTTCATGAGGATGAAATAGTATAAAATACAGTGTTGAACAAATAAGATGGCGGCACAGATAAATACCTGAACTTGCTGCCATACACAACCACATCAAAACTACAACTAAAAGACAAAACTAATATTATCCAGAACCACAGGAAGTCTGGGTAATTAGAAATTCTACAACTAGAGGGAAGTGAGGAAGTATGGAGACCTATGCAAGAGAGTCTGGGTACGCGGTTGCCTTTTTTAGAAGGCAGCTTTGCTCACCACGATACACGAACGCTGCTGCTGTTGCCTTTTTAATTGGGAGGGAGATACAAGCTCCTGGCTGCTCTGAACTCTAATTACAGAGGAGATTCTGGGTACCCAGACTCATACTGAGAAACTGGACTGTCAGGCTGGAACTCGAGGGCAGCTTTCTCTCAGAGGTGCTTGCAGTGATTACCACGGGACACAGAGACCCCGGGCCTCTTCGGGGCAGGGCTGACAGGCAACCATTGCTATTTTCTTTGCCCTGGTGATTCCCAAGACCACACCCCACCCAATTTACAACCTCATCCAAGCTGTGCGCAGAGGCTGTTGCATATGATTGGCCTGGCCTTTTGCAATCTAACACCTAACAAACTGCAGCTGGGTCAGCGAGCCCCAGAGCTTCCAAAAGAAGGCCCAAGGCTCGACACCAGCTTGCATTGCTTCACAGCTGGGCCTCATCTGGGCACCTCCAAATCCCAAACAAAGAGGAGGAATCTGCAGATCTCTTTGAAGCTTCTGCTGAGTGGCCTCTTGGAGATCCAAGAGCCAGTGTACCCAGTGGTCAGAGTGAGAACACCCAGATTACAACTCTTCACATCCATAAGAGACATACTCAGGGGGCAGACTCAGTGAGTGCCAAAACCCCGCTTCAGCAAGTCCTGCCCCATAAGGGTGTCTCCGCCCAGGAGTTCTCCCACTGTAGACACAACTGGTCCTCACAGCCAGGTGGCCTGGAGGTCAATTCCTCCCAGTGATACCAACAAGACTGTGCACATAGCCCACAAAGGGGTGCACCAAGAGTGTCCACCTCAGGTACCTGGGGAGGCTGAGCCACTGGGCCCTATAGGACCCCTAGCACACAAAGCCACTCTATCAACACAGGGAAGCAGCCAAATGTGGATACAAAGAAACAGGTCACAAATGACAGAAATGGAGGAAAGCAAATGATTGATATAGAATTCAAAACCACCGTTATAAGGTTTTTCAAGAATTTTCTAGAAACCTCCGATAAATTTAGTGAGACCCTCGAGGATATGAAAAGGACCAATTAGAAATTAAGCATGCACTGCTGAAATAAAGAATAATATACAGAGATCCAACAGCAGACTATAAGATCCGAAGAATCAAGTCAAAGATTTGAAATACAAAGAAGCGAACAACACCCAACCAGAAAAGCAAAAAGAAAAAAGAATCCAAAAAATATGAAGATAGTGTAAGGAGCCTCTGGGACAACTTCAAGCGTACCAACATCAGAATTGTGGGGGTGCCAGAAAAAGAGAGAGAGTAAGATATTGAAAACCTATTTGAAGAAATAATGACAGAAAACTTCCCCCACCTGGTGAAAGAATTAGACTTACAAGTCCAGGAAGCACACAGAACCACAAACAAGAGGAATCCAAAGAGGACCACAACAAGATACATCATAATTAAAATGCCAAGGGCAAAAGACAAAGAGAGAATCTTGAAAGCAGCAAGAGAAAATCAGTTAGTTACCTACAAGGGAGTACCCATATGATTGTCAGCTGATTTCTCAACAGAAACTATGCAGGCCAGAAGGGAATGGCAAAAAATATTCAAAGTGATGAATAGCAAGAACCTACAATCAAGACTCTACCCAGCAAAGCTATCATTCAGAATTGAAGGTCAGATAAAGAGCTTCACAGATAAGAAAAAGCTAAAGGAGTTCATCACCGCCAAACCAGTATTATATTAAATGCTGAAAGGTATTCTTTAAGAAGAGGAAGAAGAAAAAGGTAAATATAAAAATTATGAACAACAAATACATATCTATCAACAAATGAATCTAAAATCAAGTGAATAAAAAATCTGCTGAACAGAATAAACTGGTGAATATAGTAGAATCAGGGGCATAGAAAGGGAGTGTACTGACAATTCTCTGGGGCGGGGGGGTGGGGGGGGAGGGTGTGTGGGGGGTGCAGGGAGAGACTGGACAAAAATCATACACCTATGGATGAGGACAGTGGTGAGGGGTAAGGATAGGGGGTGGGGTGGGAACTGGGAAGAGGGGAGTTATGGGGGGGGAGGAAAGAGAAACAACTGTAATAATCTGAACAATGAAGATTTATTTTAAAAAAACAAAACAAACAGTGCTGACCTAAAGTCAGACTGCCATCAATGAAAGATTTTTAACCCTGCCTGCCCTGTTTAAACCCAGTATTTTCTGATTTTTTATTATGTGCCAGTCACCTCTATGAAATCTGCCTCATCTTCAGGAGATTAAACCTCTTCTGGAGTTTTGATCTCAACTTTTTATCCATTTATTTGAAATGAAATAGATTTTAGCAAAGATTTATTTAGAGCTTACTATGTGCAAAGCCATGATGCCAGGGGAGGTAAAGTGACCTCTTTAGAACCACAGAACAAGTGGATCCTAGTCCAGACTTGATACTGGGTCTGTTCAAAAAACCTGTCGCTGAAACCGGTCTGGCTCAGTGGATAGAGCATCAGTCTGTGGACTGGAAGCTCCCAGGTTCGATTCCGATCAAGGGCATGTACCTTGGTTGGGGGCACATCCCGGGTAGGGGGTGTGCAAGAGGCAGCTCTCTCATCGATGTTTCTAACTCTCTATCCCTCTCTCTTCTTCTCTGTAAAAAATCAATAAAACATATTAAAAAAAGAAAAAAAAGAATATAGAACACAAAATCTTTAAAAAAACTAAAAAAACTAAAACTGTGTCCTTACCAGCCTTGCTCAGCACTGTTTTGACACTGGCAAGGGCACAGACTGAATGATATACAATGCCCACCTTTGTTTGGTTTATAATTTAGAATGCTCAGCAATAAACAACAACGTATTTAACACTGGCGATACCAACCAGCAATTCTGTGAAAGCAAGGATGACAGGGTGTAGAAGCTCTCAAATCATACACAGCCTCGCACAGCTGGTATGGCTCAGTGGTTGATTGTTCACCCATAAACCAAGAGATCACAGTTCACCTCAAAGTCAGGGCACATGCCCAGTTTTTGGGCTCAACCCCCAATAGAGGATGTGCAGGAAGCAGCCAATTGATGATACTCATCATTGATGTTTCTAGCTCTCTCTCTAAAGTCAATAAAAAACTTTTTCTTTTTCTTTTTTAAATCACACACACCCTCACTGACAGAATAGAACTGAGGACAGAATAGAACAAGACCAATGAACAGTTAAAGATGACAACTTTAGCAAGAAGATGACATGGGGTTTCAGAAAAGAATGATTTGAAAAACAAAAAAATAGAGCGGTTCAGAAAACTGATGAAACTTGCAAATATTTTGACAAAACAGACTGTTCTTATGTCAGGGCTATGTTCTTAAGCAAAATTAAATATTAAAGTAAATTTATCACAGAACTGTATTGGAAAAACTTATGCCTAACACAACAACTTTTTTTTTTATATATATATTTTATTGATTTTGTACAGAGAGGAAGGGAGAGAGATAGAGAGCTAGAAACATCGATGAGAGAGAGTCATCGATCAGCTGCCTCTTGCACACCCCCTACTGGGGATATGCCCACAACCAAGGTACATGCCCTTGACCGGAATCGAACCTGGGTCCCTTCAGTCCCCAAGCCGACACTCTATCCATTGAGCCAAACCAGTTTCGGCATAACACAACAACTCTTGATTCATCATCTTGGCTCATGCCAAGATACAATTATAACATAAATAGCATTAAAAAAAAAAACAGCAAAAACAAAACTCATTTTCCTAACTTAGTTCCATTTATCAAGTCCCAATCAACCCTTTTCTCCTTGCTACTTCCTACCTCTCCACCCCCCCTTCCACAGACTATGCCATTTTGTGGGCATTTCCCATAACCAATGATCTCTGATTTAAGTGGGCACACTCCTGACTTTGCACACATTTTAAAAGGGGGGAAAAAAACCCAAAACATCTTCGTTAAGAAATTTTAAATATGATTTTATAATAAATATCTATATATCCTATATAATAAAGAGATAGTATACTAATTAGACTGGACAGTGGAACAACCTTCCTGAATGTCCTTCCAGAACAACCAGTGGGTGGGGCCATGGGATGGCAGAGCCATGAGGCAGCAGGGGCTAGCAGAGCAGAGCACCTTGCATGAATTTCATACAGCAGGCCTCTAGTCTGTATATATAAAAGCCTAAGCAAGCAAATGACTGGTCATTATGACACGCACTGCCCACCAGGGGGGCAGATGCTCAACACAGGAGCTGCCCCCTGGTGGTCAGTACACTCCCACAGTGGGAATGCCACTCAGCTGACTGACAGGCGATAGATGCAGGGCTCACAGCTGGCAAGCACCCTGATTGGGCACAAGCCTGCGACAGACACAGCAGGACCAGGATAAACAGGAGCAGCAGGCAGCATTGGACTGCCGGTTTCAACCCAATCCCCACAGGCCATGCAAAGGGACCCCACTGGTGCAAGAATTCATGCACTGGGCCTCTGGTAATCTTATAATAAACATCTTCCCTAGAAGGAGAACTTACAAGCACTCAAACACATAAAAATATAAGCAAATCACATACCTTTGGAGAGCTGGGTTTGAGGTCACTGTCCGCCCTGCTCCTGTCTTGGTCTAGAGGCCAGCCCAGGCGTGGGGAGAGGGAATCATCACCATTCTCATGGAGGGGGCTGACTGCATCAAGGGCAGAGCCCCGCGTCTCCACCACCAGCTTCTGCTCCACAGCAGGGTAGTAGGCGCGGGGCTTCTGGTAACAGTGCTCACTGGTGATATAGGACTCCTCCACAGACCGAGGCAGGGGCAGGGGTTTCTCCACTGCCCCATTCAAAGTTCTATAGCTTGGGGCTTCCTCCTTGCTCTTGGCTTCAGCGACTTCGATGTGTCTGGAATGAGATCTCCCATCCCCCGAATGCTGTTTCCAAGGCTGACACCACAGCTGCAGATCAGGATGCTCCCTGCTTCTGTGGGGAGGGCAAACATGGAAAGAGGTTTAGAGTAAGTGGAACCACTGCAGGGGCTTCTCAGTTCCTAAACACTCTCCCAGCAAAGAAAACAGCTCCCACCTGGGCTGTCTGTTCACAGAGGGAATGGAAATCACCTCAGGCAAGCTCTGAGGAAACCATTTCGGCAAGCTCCCTCTGGGTACACTTGCAGTGAGTGGGAGGACAGACCAGACAGATGCTACTCACATTGGTTCACAGAGGTGTAGAAATGTGTGCAGGCCTCTGACTATCATACTAACTATCATACTGGCATTTAATTCATAGAATCCAAGGATGCTAAACATCCTGTAATGCTTGGAACAATCCCACATAAAGAATTATTCCATGGTACAATTGTCAACAGTACCTTCCCAGCCCCAGCTGAGAAACACTGATCACCTGGAAAGCACAACCCTAATACACCAGCAACTCCCACAGATGAGTATCCCCCTCCCAATGCACACACTTTACTGAAGCCTTCCTGCAAAACTGGAATAAGTCATAAGTATGAAGGCATTGAGTGATCTTACAAAACCTAGAATTCTGTTCCCAGGGGTTTTCAACTATCTTTTCTCAGTTCTCGCACTCCAGCAATCCCCAATACCAATACCACTCTTATTCACTGGGGAAAGAGAGGGAACAACCAGCATCAAGGCAGCATGGGTCCCTGGGCCACCTCCAACAGGGAATCACAGCCTATACCAGGAACCCCAGACCTGATACACCCCTAAAATTTTAATTGCATTAGGAAATGGGAGTCATTGTTAACTTTCAGATCCACCATAGTCTGAAATATGTTAACATGGAACATAGAAGCCACAGTATCGACCTCTTATTGCATGAAAGTCTTGTTTCTTCCCTCTTATAATACTCACCTTCCCAGCTAAGATTTGAAGCCCCAATCTCTACTCCACACAAAGATTTCCTTGTAAGCCCTGACAATCATGAAGAAGGTATGTACACCATACCATGCATGCTACTTTTTAAATTACAACAGATGCTCCAAAGTTATAGGTTTAATAGTTTGCCTTTGAAAATAAATTGACCAGACCCCTTAAGGAACAATATTTCTGAGAATGAAGATCCAGAGCTTATGTTAAGAAAGACCATCCATGTTACACAGACATACTGGGACCACTTCCCCCTCTCCCAAGATCTTTTCTCTACATACAATGACAAAAAGGTCTCCCTATCCCCTCTTCTGAATTGCTAGAAGAAGTCAGATTTAATTCCAATACAAAGCCACTGCTATAAAGATGAAAAATCTAAGTGGGATTTGGAAGGAACAAGGTTCCTGAATATGGAACAAGGACAGGAACACAGGCATCTCAGTGAGAAGAGAACACCCTCTGACTGATTCTGCAAATAAAAAGAAACATAACAAAATTCACAATTAGGAGCATCACCTGAGGATTTTTAGGCTCTCACATGGACCACTTTCCACTCATCTCAGTCAATTTCTGGTATCTCATGAAGAAAAAATTCATTTGGTTTAAATGTAGTAAAGTTTTCCAAGCTTATAAAATGTGAAAGAATAGCAAGTCTCTGACATCCTAGTCAGGGCTGTCACTTGATTCAGCTTGCTTCAACAGATATTGTCACAAAATAGCTAATATTACCCAGCAACTATCCTCCCTTTTTTATACCCACTCCATCCTCATTCCTGAGTTTCAGCAGGGCTCTGAGCCACCTGGCTAGCTTCCCCTGCAGTTAAGTGTTATCCATGAAAATTTTTGCTCTCCCTTTTGCTACTTTTGCCCCCCCTGGGTTTGTAGCAGAGGTAAGGTACAAATGAGACTACAGCAACCATACACAGATGAGACTACATAAACCATGCAGATGAGGATAATTCCAAATGGAATGCCAGAGGAATAAGACGGAAGGAACCCAAGTCCTTAAGTCCCTAGACAGAACCCTGGAGAAAGAACCCATACCTGGCCTGGACCTCCACCTACCTCTGACCCAAATATTATGTGAGAGAGAAAATTCCATTTTGTTTTAGTCTCTATTTTGGGGGTCTTTGTTATAACAGCTTAGCTTTCACCCATGCCATTACATATAATGTGCCCTGCTCAACCACTCCCAGGCCTCTGTGCACCAGAATGCAAGAGAAAGAAGACCCTCAGCCTGCCATCTTTGGATCCTGACACTCTATTATGCCTGGCACCAAGAGACTAGTCAGCAAAAGAAAACCTTGTCGGAGAGTGGCCTGTCATGTCTAACTCACTCGTGGCCCTAGTTTGTCATTGTTGATAACTTAACTAAAATGGAACTCTATGGGCAGGCTCATGGGAGAACTTAGGAGAGATTCTTACAAAAGAGAACCTGTCCCTGCCATAGACTGTGCTAATGACAAAAGAAAATTCATGGAGAGGCAGTTAAGAAGATTAGAACATGTACTTGACAGGAGCCAAGACCTGAATGCTAATCCTGGCTCTACTCCCAGAAACCACAGGAAAGTGGCTGCTCCACTCAAGGCCCCGTTGCCCTATTTGGTAAAGAGGGGGTAGGTTATAAAAGCCAACAGACCCAAATAAGAGACACATGTCTTTCTCAGAGTTTACATAAACTTGAGTCACCTAACATGTAGAATGCGACCACAAAAGGGAATTCACACTCTATGTAATTCCCAACTCTGGTCATTAAAAGCCACAAGTCCAGCTCCAAAAGGCCTAAAACTTTTCTGTATAAGCAAACCATCAATAGGCATATTTAACGAGCAAACTCTATGCTAGAGAACAGGCTTGCCAACAATATCTCTTCCAATAGCTTTCAATTTTACTTTTTTTACCAATCAAGGATGCTTAGGATGAAAGGATAAACAAAATGAAATATTATTCAGCCTTAAAAAGAAAGGATATTCAATACATGGTACAAAATAGATGAACCTTAAAGACATTATGCTAAGTGAAATTAACCAGTTATAAAAAGAAAGACAATTAATGTAGGATCTCATTTGAATGAGATACCTAGAGAAGTCAAATTCATAAAGACAGAAAGTCAAGTGGTGGCTGCCAGGGGCTGGGGAAAGGGAAAATGGAGAGGAATTATTTAATGGGTATGGAGTTTATGTTTTACAATATGAAAAGTGTTCTGGAGGTTGGTTACACTTATCACTGCTGAACGTTACACTTATCACTTCTGGAGGTTGGTTACACTTATCACTAAAAAACTATTGAGATGATGCCGAAACCGGTTTGGCTCAATGGATAGAGCGTCAGCTTGTGGACTGAAGGATCCTGGGTTCGATTCCGGTCAAGGGCATGTACCTTGGTTGCGGGCACATCCCCAGTAGGGGGTGTGCAAGAGGCAGCTGATCAATGACTCTCTCATCGATGTTTCTAGCTCTCTATTTAAAAAAAAACAAAAACCTATTGAGATAATTTTTATGTTACACATATCAAGTATGTCAAACTCAAAGGATAACGTGGGTCAAATAAACAAAGTTTAAGTTTATGTGGGCTGCAAAAAAAAAAGCAGCTTCAATTTTCAATTTTCATAGAAACATACATTTATTTCAATAGACATGCTGAATACAAAAGGCTGAAATAAATGAGTAGTCATTTAATAAAAATTAATATTTTTTCTTGAACATTAACTTACCAGACACTGAATAACTGCACAAATTAATAAGTGTAATGCAAATAAATCTATTTTTCTTATTCTCAGAAAGTGAAATATTTCCTGTTGCGCACACCAAATAAGTCAGTACAAGACTAATAACGAGGCAATCGGCTGCTAAAATATTCGCTGCTAGTATTAGTGGAGAGAAATGATACATGTGCACATAAAGTGCGTAAGGGAAATGAATGCAACACGATTATAGTGATCAGTCATTAGCAAACGTTGTAATTCGCTATTAATAATTATGTATAATAGGATATTGTAAAAATTAAATTAAGGTTTTTTTTAATTATATTTTGATTTTTTTACAGAGAGGAATGGATAGAGAGTTAGAAACATCGATCAGCTGCCTCCTGCACACCTCCTACTGGGGATGTGCCCGCAACCAGAACTGAATGTTGGACCTTTCAGTCCACAGGCCAATGCTCTATCCACTGAGTCAAACCAGTTAGGGCCAAAGTTTTTTTTTTTAAACGTTTTTACATACTGTTATATTGGCTGGGATACAAAAATATTCCTTGTGGGCTGCATGCGGCGCATGGGCTGTAAGTTTGATTTGCCAAATGTATATGTCACCACAATTTAAAAAACAAAAAAAGCAGACTGTACACAAAAACAATCTCAACTATTAATACATACACTGTATCATCAGTATAGTGGTGGTTGCAAGAGTACATACATTTGTCAAAACTCAATGGACACTTAAAATATGTAAATAGCCGAAACCAGTCTGGCTCAGTGGATAGAGCATCGGCCTGCAGACTGAAAGGTCCCAGGTTCGATTCCAGTCAAGGGCTTGTACCTTGGTTGCGGGCACATCCCCAATAGGGGTGTGCAAGAGGCAGCTGATCGATGTTTCTAGCTTTCTATTCCTCTCTCTTCCTCTCTATAAAAACTCAATAAAATATATATATATATATTTTTAATATATTTTATTGATTTTTTACAGAGAGGAAGGGAGAGGGATAGAAAGTCAGAAACATCGATGAGAGAGAAACATCGGTCAGCTGCCTCCTACACACCCTTCACTGGGGATGTGCCCGCAACCAAGGTACATGCCCTTGACCGGAATCGAACCCGGGACCCTTCAGTCTGCAGGCGACGCTCTATCTACTGAGCCAAACCGGTTTCGGCTTAAAATTTTTAAAAATAAAATATGTAAATATACCTCAATAAAATTGATTTTTTTAAAAATGTTTTATAACTGAGAATTTTTAGTAAGGTCATCTATCTTGATTTTGTAGCTTTTCAGTTTCTCCAATTTATCCTCCCAGACATGCGAAATAAGACATGTCCCCAAAGCTGCAGGTGCCACACTTACTGCAAGATGCTCATCTTGAGCTGCAGGCCATGCAGAACTTCGATCACTCTCTGCACATCCCCAAGAAGCTGGTGGGTGGCCACAATCTTCTTAGCATTCTGGTGAGAATAGTTATCTTCTAAAAATGCCAGGCCATGCATATGTCCCCTAGTCAACCACTCCTTGTCATACCAGTACTTTAAGCCAGGCCTCTGACCTAAAATAGTGATGATAAGAGAATTAATACTTGGCCTGAAGGAAATCCAGATTATTTCATCATTGTACAATTATTACACAAACTTTTTAAGGATAGATTGGTGTGTTTACTTTGTTCATTTATTCACCCAATATACATTTACTTGGCACCTACTAAATTCTAGGCTCCCTATTAGGTGTTGGGAATAAGGTAGTGAGTAAGAAAAGTAAGTTTCCTGATCTCCTGGAAGTGACCAGAGGTATAGCGAGAACATGGATATATCTTTAAATTTAAATCATATCATCCCCTCTTCCACTTAAACCTGCAAAGACTTCCTATTGCACACAGTAGAAACACAAAGCCCTAACTAACTGTGGCCTACTGAGACTTGCAGGACAGGCTCCTCCTGCCCTCCCGGCCCCATGTTTACAGTTCTGTCTGTGAAATTCATCAAGTTCTTTCTGGTCTCAGGCTTTCTGCTTCAGGACCCACTCTGTCTAGAGCACTATTCCCCTTTGCAGGACCGGCTCCCTACCACCTCTCCTCAGAGTAAGCTCCCTGACCTCCCAAAGTAAGACAGGCTCTTTAATGTCTCCTAGCTATTGCCTACCTGATCACTTTTGCTCCCTCACAGCATTCATCCCTATCTAACAAATTCTAGTTTATCTGACTTATTTTGACATCTATTTTTGGCCCCAACTCCACTAAAAGCCAAAAAAGTAGGAACCATATTGTTCATCATTGTCTTCTCAGTGCCTGGCAAAAAGCATCTTGAATGGATTTATCAAATGGAAAGAAGCCCTAAGTGACCCTCCAACTGTCAACTACCCATAATTAAATACTGTTCAGGCCCCCTCCCTTCTCTGAATGGCTTCAGTAGTCTTGTTCATTGCAGGGACCCCTAGGAAGGATTGAAAACACAACCCATGTGACTTCACAAGGTTTCCTGCTCCAAAAGCCCAGGGAACAACTTTCAGTCCAGCTGTTGTTCACCTCCCAATATATAAAAACCCTGAAATAATCTGGGTAATCCTATCAAGGTCTCTGGGCTCTTTCTGGATTTACAAGACACATGGTAGGGATACACCTTGATTCTGTTAAAAACATTTTAAGGAACCTTTAAATCTGTTAAGTTAAACTTCTGGCCTAAGACACTGCAAAGTTCAACCTAGTCTATAAATGTGTCAGACATTGAGTGGTCAATTTAATGAGAAATCTATTCACAGTCTTGGCAATTAGAGTTATTGAAGTTCAGAAAGTGTGTACTAATTGAGGAAGATGGTGTGTATGATTTCTAAAAAGAGAAAAATTGAGGAAAAAGAATAAGAAACAATAAAGTAGACAAAAGAGATTTTTCAACAGAAATGTGGAGGGGGAGAATGATAGACAATGAAGTAGACAAAAAGAGATTTTTCCGTATGGAGCCCTCGGGATTATATGTAGAATCTCAGAGGTAGCTGTTATAGGAGCTGCCTGAACAGGATTCAGAGCAATACGACCTGTTATTCAAGACAAAGGTCAGAGCCACTGGTTCTTATCTTCTGCCATGTCCTCTCTGGGTCTGTATTTGCTCACCTGTCAAATGCTGGGAGTTGACAGGTGGTCGCTGAGATCCTGCCTATCAATAATATCCTATGACTCATAGACTAATCTTCTGCCCATATTTTTCCTTTGAGATAAAGGAAAAAATTAGAGGCAGATTCCTTTCTGTCCATGGCCTAATGTAGCACAAGGAGACATAGCGTCACAACAGAGGTTATCAGGCCCCGAGGGGACCTACTTGCTGGAAAATGAACTATGATGGTCAGCCCCGCACTACACAACTAGCAAAATCAAGAGATTTGGCCTTACAAGCCAATTCTAAATCTCACTTGCTTTATGAGATTAGAAAAGTCATTCATATCCTTACATCAATTTCTGTCTCATAAGCAAAAATGGGAGTAGGAGTTCCTTAGGCCATTCACAGAACTAAGAGGAATAACAGAAGCAGCGGTTCTCACGTATTGTCTAGCTGTAAGGGATCATAGGACTGAAGCTGAAGAACTTACAAGTAGTGAACAGGGAGAAGATGTCAACATCCTACTGATAGCAAGACAAGAGCAACAGATTTATAATCCACCCCTGAAACTTCTGGAAAGGGGCACCCAAGAGCCACAGGCAATCCCTGTGCCATGGAACAATGAAACTAACTGATCCTGCTAAGAAATTAATTTATTCTTTTGGGTGGCAGATAGGCTCTTCGAAAGCACACCTTTTCCCTTCCCCTTAGGGGCACATTTCCCTTCTTGGTGGCAATGAAGCAATGGAGGCCAGGTACCACTAGAGGGAGCAGAGGCAGGTTTCTAACTCACCAACAGCCCTTAAAAGTCAATGACATCCTACATCCTCATGAATTCTCAAGAATTCTAAAACTCAAACAACACAGAGCAGAATAGCATGGTCTTTATGCAAGGATGACACGCAAATCTGTAGAGCATTCCATAGTTTTTATAGTTTCAGTCATGAAAGATGAATAAGTTCTAGTGCTGTAAACACTGTGCTTCGATTATAAATAATACAGTATTATAACCTTAAAATGTTATGAGGGTAGATCTCATGTTACATAACTTTTATAATAAACAATAAGGCCCTAGCCAGTTTGGCTCAGTGGATACAGTGCTGGTCTGAGGAATGAAGGGTCTTGGGTTCGATTCTAGTCAAAGGCATGTATCTAGGTTGTAGACTCAATCCCTGGCCCTGGTCAGGGCATGTGCAGGAGGCCACCAATCAATGTATCTTTCTCACATCAATGTTTCTCTCTGTCCCTTCCACTCTCTCTCTCTCTCTCTCTGAAAATCAATGGGAAAAATATCCTTAGATGAGGATTAACAAACAAACAAATAAAAAGTAAATTCTAGCTCAAGGCCAGCTCTTCTATTTGATGAAACTCTTCACACATAGTCTCTTACTGCTAAACTCAGGAAAACTGGCCATCAGGTGAGTTAGCAAAAAAGGCAAAAGAAGTCACGAGTCTAGCGGATGCTGAAGAAATGAGTCTCAAGACCACAGACAGGATATTTCACACCCAGCTATGCCAAGGAAGACTACATACTGTTAATATCCCTGACTCCAAAAATCTCTACCTGGAGGGTCTTGGCAAACATAGCAGGTGTATTTCTCAGGCACATTTTCTTCTAGTAATCCCATGCAGACTCCATGCTGCCAGCACTGGCACTCTTCACACTGTTAGAATTAAAGAAGCAATAAAAATTAAACTCAGAGTGTATCCTATGCCAAGCAACCGGAATGACGGAACGACTGGAATGACTGGTAGCTATGACGTGCACTGCAGGGGCCAACTGGCCTGACTGCCCCCCTCCCACCCGCAACCACCGGCAGCCCCTCCTCCTAGGCGGCCTGGCCCCATCACCGCCCCCAGATAGTTAGCAGGGCCACAGGCATCCCCTTCCCCCACCAGGCTGGATTACTCCGATCGGCCCCCATCAGGGCAGGCTGGCCAGACCCCACCTGTGCACAAACTCGTGCACCGGACCTCTAGTTCAAAAGTAAGCCCACCTGTGGGAGAAGGGGGGAGAGGGAAATTGGAGAGAACACCCACAACTGACTTACCCAGGTGCTGGGCTGCAACCATTTATCTAGAATTGTGATAGGCAATACAGCAGCCACTAGCCATCTGTGGCTCTTTACATTTACATTAACAAATTAAGTTCCCTAAGCCCTTAAAATTCTGTTCCCTAGACCCACTAACCACATTTAAGTGCTTAATAGCCATATGAGGCTAGAGGCTACTACGCTGGACAGCACATATGAAGACCATTTAGATCTAATAAACAGTGTTGGTCTCAAAAAAATGGCTTTCACTCTCATTTCTAAAGGACTGAACTCTTCTGATCTTTTGACACAGGAAAAATTGTCCACATACACAGAGGAAGGTTAACTTGTAATTAAAAAAACCTGAGTTTGATTCTGGCTCAGACATTCATTAGCTGTGTGACTTTGCAGAGGTCACTTCTCCACCCTAAGCTTCCGTTTCCCCATCTGCAAATTGGGATACTCTTCCTACCAACCATGTGGGGCTGTTTATGAGGAATCAGTGGGTCATGTGTAAAAGCTCCTATCTCACAACTTTAATGTATTAAGAGCCTATTACTACTACTAAGTGGCAATCTAACTCATTCTGATACCTCCTGGAGTAACCATGTGCTAGCATTTGCATTTATTTTCACTAAACCTTACCAAAGGTCACACAGCCGAAGAGAGCCAATGGGGGATCAGAACACAAGCCAGGCAAATTGCAAAGCTAGTGCTTTTAACCCCTAAACCCCACTGTATTCCCTGGATTAAAGGGGGAGGTGGGGAAAAGAAGGTGGAGAGGCAGGAGCAACAGAGGGGAAAAGGTATAGACAACGAGGACAGCATTACCTGGGGATAGTAAGCCTAAGGACTAAGGGCCCAAAAGAAATGGAGAGAAAAAGCAAATGTCAAAAAAGATACTAAGATACTTCAAGCAATTACAAAACAGGGCCCAAAACCTTGAAGTACCCAACTAAATGAATAGCTCTGGAAGGTGGACAGTGAGTTTCCTGACATGGCCTTGAGGCTGGGCCACCAGCCTGGCTGGCCACAGGGACTAAAAGTCTGAAGTTCATACAGCCCTAGTCGGTTTGTCTCAGTGGATAAGAGCATCAGCCTGCAGACTAAAGGGTCCCAGATTCAATTCCAAGGGTATATGCCGGGCTATGGGCTCGATCCCCAGTAGGGGGTGTGCAGGAAGCAGCTGATCAATGATTCTCTTTCATCATTGATGTTTCTATCTCTCTCTCTCTCCCCCTATGCCTTCCTATCTGAAATCAATAAAAAGAGGGCTTTCATGGGCATATATAAACCATCTAGGAAGCTGATCACTCAGAATCAACACAGGCAGAGCTGAAAGAGCGACTTCAGATAAGATCTGATCCAAATTCTTCCATTTCCAATGAAGAAACTAAAGCTCAGAGAGAAATAAAGGTTAAATGACAGCAAAGGTAGTTAGTAGCAGAAAAGAGACTAGTAATAAGAATGAAAGTCTCTCAATGAGTCTTGAGTACTAGGATTCACCACAATTGAATCAAATATAGCCAAGTTGAAAATTTCAAAATAACTTTTCTTTGTGTGAGTCTGTCTAATACATTATTCATTTTTTTTAAAGTTTAAATTTAGAAATGAACAAGAATAACAGAAAAGATAAAATATCTAAGAATAAATCGAAGACTGTTTAAGAATAAATATACCTAAAACTATCTAAGAATAAAACATGCAAGATCTCTATGAATCAAGATTTTTTTTAAATATGTTTTTATTGATTTCAGAGAGGAAGGGAGAGGAAAGGAATAGAAACACCGATGAGAAAAAATCATTGATAGCTGCCTCTTGCATGCCCCTACTGGAAATTGAGACTGAAACCCAGGCATGTGCCCTTGACCGGAATCGAACCTGGGACCCTTCAGTCCGCAGGCCGATGCTCTGAGCCAAACCAACCACGGCTGAAGAAAGATTTTTAAACACTATTTGAGGGACACAGAAACTAAGTCAAGGGTAAGGTGCACCTTATTCCTGGATAGCAATAGTGAGGTATAGTGTTGGAACAACTGGGTAGCAATAGCCCTCACCTTACACCAGGATAAATTCCAGGCAGATCAAATTTTTAAATGTTTTTTTTTTATTTTTATTAAATTATATATTTTATTGATTTTTTACAGAGAGGAAGAGACAGCGATAGAGAGTTAGAAACATCGATGAGAGAGAATCATCGATCAGCTGCCTCCTGCACACCCCCCACTGGGGACGTGCCCACAACCAAGGTACATGCCCCTGACCGGAATCGAACCCGGGACTCTTCAGTCTGCAGGCTGACGCTCTATCCACTGAGCCAAACCGGTTTCAGCAAATTTTTAAATGGTTTTTAAAAAAATAAATGAAATTTCAAAAGTACCAGAAGAAACCATGAGAATTCTTTTATCAACATTTCTATAAATTTTTATAAACTTCCAATGAGAAAGCAACTGTTATTCAAATCCCAGAAATTATTAAAGTTTAATATGCCTGACCTCATAAAATCTGTAAAATAAGCCAAAAAACAGATGACAAACATTTGTAACTTTTTGGTAACAGCGAATACAAAAACATATCTACAAAAAGCCTATACACATGAATAGTAAAATGACCCACTATTTAACAGAAAAAGATAAATAACATGAACAGACAAGTCAAAGGGAAAAAAATTATTCTTAAATAAAAAGATGTTCAAATTAACCATTAAAGAATAAAATTAATGTAAAGTAACTTGAATTAATATAAATTAATGTGAAATAAAACCAGACTAATAATATGCATATACAGTATTTCTAGGTATGGGGATTACATGTAAATATCAACCTATAATAATAAAAGCATAATATGCTAAGTAGATCAGATGTCCTTCCAGACATCAATTGGACTGGGGCCAGGGATTAAATGAATTTACAATCCAGATACATGCCCTTGACCGGGAATTGAACCCTCGACCCCTTGGTCCACAGACCCAGGTTCCAACCATTGAACCACAAGGGCCAGGGCACACATTTCTAAATTTAAAAGTAAAGATCATCCAGTTAGAACTTTCCCTAAACTGCTGCTTTTATCTTTAAACATTTTGATTTTATGTGAAAGAGTCCATTAGGAAAAAAAGTTCTGATACTTAAAAAGTTTGAAAACCACTAACCTAAGGCATACTTAAGGTCGTAAATATCAGGCAGTAATTGAGACTATTCATGCACCCTGAATTCCCAGAGATTACCAAAAAGTCTAATCAAAAGGAAGGAAACTCAAATAATATTAAACAACATAACCCATGATTTACTTAAAGAACTCAGGTACCCTGGACAGCCAGGAAGTTGCCAAGACACGTAAGGTATTTATGACAGCTCTTAGAGTCAGCTAGACAGGAACCACCTCTACCAGAACTGTGATTAAGAGCAAGAGAGGGACCAGAAAAGAGAGAGAGAGAGAGAGAGAGAGAAAGAGAGAGAGAGAGAGAGAGAGAGAGAGAGAGAGGGAGAGAGGGAGAGAGAGAGAGAGCTATCAAAGGAAAGTAGGTGTAGGCCAGTGATTGTCTCCCCAAGCAGGCAGGGAGTCCACAAGCACATTCCAGAGATGGAAATGACAAATACAAATATCTGGAAAATAAAGAACAAGAAACAGACAAGTAATATGCTGAGAGAGAAGTCCATTTTTTTAGGCCATAAAGAAAATTTACCTCAGACAGAAGGTACGGATCCACAGGAAGATTATTCCAGAAATTTGGAGGGCCCTGCTGTTCAAATCCTCACACTGTGACCACAGGCAAGGCCCTTCCTATTTGTGGATCCCAGATGCCCCAGGCAGAGCATGAGAGGTTCAGAGTCAATGGAATCCTCAAGTTCTCTCTTCTACTATTCATAAGCTTTTTACACCAAGCCAAGATTCAGAGGAAGCTAAACCAAAAAGCAAAGCTCAATCTGCTACTGATAAAACTGCCTATCTGGGGCTTCTAACGTGACTACTTTTGCTGGCCTTTAACTGTAGTCCCTCAAAATTCCCTCCAAGGACCAGCTTGTGCTTCTCTATACCTGTCTCCTGGAAGCTCTACCTACCTGAATCATAAAGTCATTTTCCTCCTGAACCTCACAGATGCAGCGGACCACTTCAAAATCATAGCGATCATCCCCATCGAGTTCCTCATCTGGGTTGGTCGTCACATCAATGTCTTGCCCATACTCCTCATCGCTCCAAAGAAAGCTCTCAGAAGAAGACTCACTCAGATTATCCTCCTCTGAGAGGAAAGGGAAAGTAACAGGCACTATTTTAAATTATGTTACAAAAATTTTAAAACTTAGATTGTCAAGAGTAACAGTTTGCCATCTAGTAACAGCCCAAATCATGCATGCTGAGAAAGAAGCCCAACGTAAATGGCTAATCAAAATTACAGAGTTCATTGGTGAGAAACTGTAACTTCTCCATGAACCACAGATCATCCTCCTTAATGACTCATATGTGTTCCTCAACCTCACTCCATCCAGCCAGGACCCGGCTTAGTCAAGTCTGTATCCAGAGCCACCTTTAAAACTGTGGATGTACAGCGCCAGAGCAGTTGCTTGCACATAACTGGGGCCTACGACCCTTTTAAACTCGAGCGACACGGCAGCACGCTCAGTCTGGGTCAAGTTTTCAACGGGTTTAAAAAAAAAAAAAAAGAAATAACAAAACTGTGGATGGTGGTGAAAGGGGCAGATTCCAGGTATAACCAGAACTAAAATCACTAGGTCTTGGGGCCTGACTAGTTATAATTATAGGTAACCTTTACCTATTATTTATTTTGTAGACACTGTTGTAAATGCTTTGCACATAGTTGGCAACTCCTTTTAACACGTTAAGCAACCAGCCTGTTTTGTCTTCCAGACAGAAAGTACAATGTCAGTCACTGGTGACTGACAGGGCACTTGATGTGTTAAACTCACAATCATCTACAATTTGCTGGAGAAGGGGAACCTCCAAGGTTGACTCAGATTTCCTTGAGCAACCAGGTTGGATGCAGAGGCCATCGAATAAGAAATGACGGATGGGAAGCAGGTGTGCAAGGGGATGGGGATAATGAATTTGGTTATAGACTCGCTGGCTTAGAGGTACCTGAGAGACCAAAGTTGGAAAGAATGAAACTTCAAGGAAGGCACAGCCTTTATTTAATTTCATGTTAGTTATTTTAAAAATATAGAAGATTATACTTGCAGAGGGCAGATTATACTTGAGCAGATTACAATATCAACATAATTCCAGTCTTGTCAGACTATACAAATGATCAAGCCAGCAGAGAGCCTCCTTACCAGGTACTTTCATCACTTTCCCTTTGTTGTTTCCAGATTCTGAGCCATGGAGCTGTGGGCTCATATGGGCCCCAGGCTTGTGTGAGGACCCACACCTGGTGACAGCAAATGCCTTGGGTGGAGAAGGTTCCTGGCAGGTGTCACTGATCTCCTCACTGCAGGGGCATTCTGAAAAAACAAGATCAGAAAGGAATAAGCACCCACCCCCGGACATCATCAGGGCATTCTAGAATCAACCCCATCCAACCAACAGCTCTGCTGCTTAAACAGCTATAAAGCTCAGGAGCAAAATGGTATGGAGGAGATATTTGGGGATTAATTCTTCTGGCCACTTCTGAGAACCTCAAAACCAAACACTTCCTCTTCATCATCACCCTTCTTCCCTGATCTTTTCTGATAAAACTGTTTTTCTAAGCCAGAAGATTATTTTTCTAAGCCTAGCTCCCAAGATTGGAAAACTGATTTTCTTTGAAAATAAACTTTTGGTGAGATCTAGACACACTTTTTAAGAAGTGAATCCTGTCCAATTGGTAAGGCTCAGTGGATGAATATCAACCTATGAACCAGGAAGTCATGGTTTGATTCCAGGTCAGGGCACTTGCCCAGGTGGCAGGCTCCATCTCTGGAAGGGAACATACAGGAAGCAGCCGATCAAAGATTCTCTGTCATCATTAATGTTTCTATCTTTCTCTCCCTCTCCCTTCCTCTCTCAAATTAAAAAAATAATAATACATGAATCCTTTCTTGAAATATTTCAGAGATGTGTGTTTGAATCGTGTGTGCAAACAAATACAGTCCTTTATCTGCATATCCTCTGTTACCAGGATGCTTTCCTATGCACTGCCCTATGGCAGAGCACACTGGCCAATGAAGTAAGAGGGAGGGCTTTCCTAAATTCCAATGTGGTGTTATAACTCCCAGGGTGAGTGGGCTTCTCCCCTGCCAGGGCTGAGCCTACCAGGTCAGTAAAGGCCTGCTGCCCTTCCTCTCCTCCGTGCAAGCTCAGAGGCCAGGACTGGGGAGAAAGGAACCCCTCAGCCCCCACGTTAAGAAAACCCAAGTGAAACACCCTACAGGGAAAAATTACCAGGTTTGGTTTTCTTCTTCTTTTTCTTTTTCTTCTTTGGCTTCATTCTCACAAACTCTTTGAATTTCTTCTCTTTATTCTTTTCCTTGTCTTTTGCAGCTAGAATTAAATACAAGTGTAAGTATTGGCATTCTAACATTTTGTTTACAACTCTTGGAGTGTTTATGCTTAAGCATGGCCAATGTGAAGAACTAAAACAAATGGTAGAACAGAATTCTGGGTCTGGTTCTGACCTCAGGGCTCTGGAGCCCTTTCTCCATCACCTTAGCCTTTAGACCTGGGGTCAGCAAACTCTGGCCCACTGCCTGTTATTGTAAATAAGTTTTATTAAAACACACCATGCTCATTCGTTATATCCTGACTATAACTGCTTTCATATGTCAACCACAGAGCTAACAGAGACCTTGTGGCTCTCAAAACTGAAGACATTTATTGTCACGACCCACAGGTTGAGAATTGCTAGCAGGGTCACCTAAGACCATCGGAAAACACAGATATTTACATTACGATTTATAACAGTAGCAAAATTACAGCTATGAAGTAGTAACGAAAATAATTTTATGATTGGGGGTCACCACAACATGAGAACTGTATTAAAAGGGTCGCAGCATTAGAAAGGTTGAGAACCACTGATATAGGACCTTATAAGGAAGTTGGCCTTTACCATGAGTGACTTAGGAGGCTACTGAAAGGAAGGAGTACTAGGGCTACTATGATGTATCTTCACCTACCCACATATAGAAACTGTTGCCCAATCCAATTTTTAATTTGTAAATTCTGGTTAAATAACCTCCAAACTAAACTGTACCCATTAGTTTTATGAAATGCTAACAGCAATAACCCCAATTAGTAGCAGAACTGGCTGAAGGAGAGGTATCACCTACGACCTGGATCCTTGAGATAGAGAGATGGAGATGCAGGTTATAAATACCCAAAATCTAGGGCATCCCCAATTAAGTATGGAAGTTCCTTTGGGCTTCTCAACAACAATCTCCTTTGCATTTCCCATTTTATAAAACAGCATCAGCCCTAACTGGTTTGGCTCAGTGGATAGAGCACTGGCCTGCAGACTGAAGGGTCCCGGGTTCAATCTGGTCAAGGGCAAACGCCCGGGTTGCAGGCCCGATCCCCAGTAGGGGGCATGCAGGAGGCAGCTGATCAATGATTTGCTCTCATCACTAATGTTTCTGTCTCTCTCTCCCTCTCCTTTCCTCTCTGAAATCAATAAAAATATAAAACAAAAACAAACAAACAAAACAGCATCACATCCTTTAGGGAAACCAGCAGTAGGCAGTAAAAGAATGGGGCAACTCATTCCACACAAGGGATTCCTGGAGACCCCACATTATTCAAACTCACATAATTCCTGACTAATGTTACCATAAAATGAAGGTATAATAAACACACTCTCATTGGCCTACCAGGTTTGAAATCATGTGGTTGATGAGTTTTCTCAATTTCTTGGGATTTGCATCAATTCAAATTTTGTACATTAAGGGAAGATTTTTTAGTATAACACACTTCAAACTTTTAAACTTCATTTTTGCATAAAATACAGCTATACCATATCACTACTTTGCAATGGAAAAAATTAAATTCAGAAAAGCTGCAAAATCACATAAACTGATGTACAGAAAAAGATGAACTCAGACCTATTAAAAGATCTGGGAAGCCTTGAGCCCTGTAATAGGAAATGAGCACATGGCATGGAGCTGCTCTGTAGTTCAACAGCACAACCACCCCTTCCTTGGCTGTGCAGGTTTCTTTGCTCACTTTGTGCTTGCTAATGTAGCAGACATGGTGGGTATCTCCCACAACCTCCTCTACCCTTACTTCACTGTGTAGCATTTAAGGGGTTTGGACAGAAATGACTCCACATTGAGCTAAACCAATAAAAGTAATCCCCTGCCCCTTGTCACAGTGATAGCCTTAGATAATCTGAACCCGGGCCAACTGGTTCATAAGGAACAGGATTGGACTAATCTGACCCAAACATTGGCCTATGCTCCAACACTTATTAAAAGAGTAATAAGCTCTTACCCTCTTGTTAGATTTGAATGAAGCAGCATATGTTACGGGCTACCATCCTATAACAAAGGTACTCAACCTGAAAACAGCAGTGACAGGTGAGGTAGTAAGACACTAGGTCTTCAACCAATAGTCCTGGAGCAATACCTCCCCTGGACTTCTCTAGTGCGTGAGCTAACACAGCTCCTTAATTATAGAGTCGATTCAACCTGGGTTTCCTGTTACTCATAACTAAAAGTATTCCAAGTGTCGCAGCTGGTCAGAAATATGGTCACATTAAGCTTCAGAGAATCTTCCCTGAAGTTTTAGAGGAGCAAACAATGAGGATAAAAAGAAAAGATTCTTGGAACTATTCTAGAGAAGCCATGTTCTCTGAACACAAAGGGAAGAGAGAAGCCTTCAGAGGCGCACCTTGGCTTCTACCTAAAGCTTTTGAAGTCTTATGTGGCCTTAGGTGGCAGAGTTCACAGGGAGAGCTGCCCAGCTGGGACTAAACCAACCCAGGTGAGTCCTTGAGGAACAGGGAAGAGAAGGTGACAACAGGCAGAGCTTCCTTCCCTTGAGTCCTATAGACAGCAGAACATAGAGAGTATGGGCTCTGCACTAGATTCAAATCATGGCTCCACCACCTGATAGATATACAGATAGTGGTTCAAGTTAATCCATCTCATCTGCACCTCAATTTCTAATCTATAAAGTGGAAACAATAGTACCTGCCTCATAGACTTTGTTTTGAGGATTAAATAGGACAATACAAGTGAAGAGTTTGAAACAGTGCCCAGCACATGGCAAGTACTCAAATGTTAGCTGTTATTATCTTGCTTGCGATACTGTCTGCCCAGAAAGTGGTGCCATCTGCTATCAGTTCTCTCTTCAGGCAGCTTGACCAATTGTTCCGGGATCCACAAAACCTGTAACCTGGCTATAGAGCTTCTTCCCAAATGCCCAGACTCAGCTGGACAGAACAACTTCCTGCCAGGATTCTGTATGAGAGAACAGACTGCCCCCCCGCCCGAGTAGGGCACAGCTTTTCCAAGATAGCCATTGTCCTTTCCTCAGGCTGCAGGCACCCATCAGGAGAAATACCATGGCCCTTCTTGCTCCCTGTGTACACACACCCAGGATATGTTTTTATAGATTTTAGAGAAAGACAGAAAAACATGAATGTGAGAGAAACATCCATCGGTTGCCTCCCATACACCCTGACTGGGGATCAAACCTGCAACCTAAGTATGTGCCCTGCCTGGGAATCATACCTGCAACCTTTTGGTGTAAGGATGATGCTCCCACCAACTGAGCTACCCAGACAGGGCTACTCTCTATTTCTCCATCAAATCATCACTAACTTATGACAGAAGAAGGGCAGCAAACTGCTGCATCCAGAGGGAAGAGGAAAGAATATCACCCTCACCAATGAGAGAACTGCTTGTATACCACAGAGCATGGCCATGCAGCTGACACAAGCAGTGATGAGAGCATGTTCTGATGTGCACCAGGGGATGGCAACTCAAGGACATAGAAGTGTGTATGCTCTTGGAGAGATTCTCATTGCCAGAGGAAGTGATGCTCACGACCTAACACCATCATTTCACCATGTCTACTCTCCCAGCTTCATCTCCCATCACCCCCCACCAGGCATCCCACCCAGACATCAGCCCAAAATGGCCCTCCAACAAATCTCTCTCTCAAACCCTATATTCTTCAACTGTAGCTCATATGACATAGACTGCTATGCAAAACTCTTTTCGCCACTTCTTCTACAAGAAAAGAGTACATTTTCCAGCTTCCCCTGACAGAGTTACAGCCAGTTACACATATTTAGGATATGAACAGAAGTGGCTGTGGTACTTTTGGGTTATGCCCTTAAAAGAAAGAAGCATGCCCTCCCTTTCCCTTCCCAGCAGCTAAAAGACAGGCAAGATTATAAGCAACTCTGGATCATGCAGACAAGAGCAACACCTTAACCTTAGGCCTGAAGAAACAATGAGGAAAAGGCTAGTCCTGGACAATTTCATAGAGCCACTGTGGGAGCTTGCAGTCTGACCAGAAAAGGAAATAAACCTGTCTTATTAAAGCCAACTACTTTGACATAGGTAATTTATACCCCAATTAAGCTCATAGTACTCTCTTCCATTAAAGGAGAAAGCACAAATCCCTATGAGAAGGCAGTCTAACACCACAAGAAAAAATGTGCAGATGGTGACAAAGTAGCACCCACTGCCCAAAGGCTCATTCTAGCCTAAAGGTAAGATTTATTCAAAGTGAGAACATGAACCAAACATTCCCTTTTGTCCTAGAATATTCTTTATGAGCCAAACCTCTACTCTGGACTGAACTCACATATGCAGAAACAAACCCAATACACTATCAAGGAAGCCTAAACTTGCCTCTGAAGAGAATTTATTAATTGTATTCTAGTACTGTAAGAAAGCTCATTTGGAAAAGTAAATCTACACAGACCTCCCAAATTCACTTATGAGACTAAAGGCTTAACTCAGGGAAGAGGAAACATCAGAAAGTCACTTTAGGAACAGACTATCATGACAGTTTGTTGTCCTCAATGACTCTAAACCTTTGCTCTGCTTGTTTCCAGCACAGGGATGCCTGTCCTATTCCTCTGACTTCTGGTCCAACCCTTACCTACCCATACCCTTCAAAGCTAACTGAAATGTCACCTTCTCCTCTCAACATCTCACCCTGCTCTATAGGCAAAATCTGAATCTGTGTCCCCACAGTACTTTATATGTCCCTGACACTGGACTTAGCCATTTTCACTGTATCTGTACATGTGCTTTTGTACCCATATGAAAAGTCCTTGACTTATTTATACTTAGTTCTACCTCATCACTTCAGAAACAAGGAAGTCAGATCTGTGATGAGCTCAGAGCACAAGTAGACAATAGCAGGATTGCTACTAAGATTTGGTCTTTGGCCCAGACAATGTGGTTAAGTAGTTGACATTAATCTATGAACCAGCAGGCCTAGGTTCAACTCCGGTGACCAGGGCACATGCCCAGGTTTCAGGCTCCATCCCCAGTAGCAGGTGTGCAGGAGGCAACCAATCAATGATTCTCTTTCATCACTGATGTTTCTCTCTCCCTCTCCCTGCCTCTCTGAAAACAATAAAAATATATATTAAAAAAATAAAATAAAAAAGACTCAGTCTCTGGACTCTCAGACCAGAATTGCTTCCCCCACTCAATAGAATAGCTTCTTCCACTCAACATTACTGGCAGGAAAATTGAGGGGTTACACCAAAAATCATCTTTGCAGAGTTTTCTGGTCAGGAATCTCTATCTAAGAAAACTATTAGAACACAAATTTTCATTGGTCATAATCTGAGCACTCAGCATAAGGAGGGTACTTTTTTTTTTTTTTTTCACAGTAATTATACCCAAGCAACACAAATTCTTTAATATTCTGTTTTCCACTTAAGCATAAGGTCAAGTTCACAATGCCTGTAACCAAGACACAGGCTGCATGGTATCAAAGGCTCACCCAGAAACATCTCCCCAGCTCAACTCCCCTCAAATGTCTGAAATTCTACTCCTAAAGATAAGGGTTTTCTTAGAAGTCTGAGGTGAAACCTAGATATGCCAAAAAGACAAGTGAGCCATTAAGTTGGTTTTATTCTTTCAAAATTTAAGAAATTTAGTTATCAGATTAGTCAAGTACCAGCAAACAGTGAGGAAATGGTCAGAGGCCCTGATGGGAGAAAAGGAGGAGGAGGTGCCTGGAACAGAGGATGTCCTCTGGGGAGCTGGGGCCGGTGGAATCTCCTGAACACCCTGCTATGTCTGCTCTCATTGACAGCCATGAACATGTCTACTGACCTGGGTTCAGAGATTACAACAGAAGTTCCTGCTGATTAGTGGCAGAGGCAGGACTTATTTATATCTATTAGCTTATGGTAAATAATTGGCTTCATTATACATTGTTTCACTTAAAGTCACAGAACCTACTGACGACATAAAGTGAAGACTTACTTTATATTAATACTACTGGGCAGGTGCACAAAATTCGTGGTCGGAGGTAAGGGAGGGAGTATTTGGAACTGCTGGTTCCTTACCACCCACCTGCCTGCCTGCCTGATTGCCCCTAACCCCTCTTGCCTGCCGCCTGATCGCCCCTAACTGCCCTCCCCTGCTGGCCTGATCTTGCCCCTAACTGCCCTCCCCTGCTGGCCTGATCTTGCCCCTAACTGCTCTCCCCTGCTTGCCTGACCGCCCCTAACTGTCTTTGTGCCTGATCACCCCTAACTGCTTTCCCCTGCCAGCCTGATCTCACCCCCAACTACCCTCCCATGCCAGCCTGATCGCTCCTACCTGCCTCCGCCTCGGCCCCCACCACCATGGCTTTGTACAGAAGGAAGTCAGATGTCCAGAAGATAGCCAGTCTACCTGGTCTAATTAGCATATTACCCTTTTATTAGTATATATTATAGAAGATAGGCTTGCTTAAAAGGGAGGAAAAGACTTTTCAGCAGGAGGAGATGCTCTTGGCAGTCAAAAATACATAATCCCTATATCTGGACTGATAGCCAGCCATATGCACTCTACTACCAAACTGGTCATTAAAAAATTGAACTGCCTTCTTACACTTTACACCAAACAGCTGTTGCCCTTAAAACCCCTCCTCAGCCGCCACCTTAGGTTCTACCTTTATATTTCACCAAGATTTGGTTCTGATTGGTCAGTTTCTATGCCAGTCAGTGTCAAAAGCTCCGCCTCCTAGGAAGCCATTGGCTCCTCGCAGTTCAACCAGATTTGGGTTCTCTATGCCAGTCAGCATCTCTGAGCCTATCTCTGGGCTTGATTAGAGAAGTGGGGCTGATCAGCAGCCCCTTTAGCTGCTGGTGAGACCCAGAGAGAAAGAGAGGCAAGGGCTGATCAACAGTTGCCAAGAAGGCTGTGAATCAGATCATGCTTCTCTCTCCACGTCTCTCTCTGGACCTGATCTGCAGCCCCCTCAACAGTCAGTGCTGGGTTGCCGTGGCAACCCAGCACTGACTGCAGGACTGACTTCTGGTGTTTAGTTGTACATTCTGTCAATTTGGGCGTTACAGACCCTGACTCTTTATATATATAGTTGAGATCCAAGGGCAGTAAATAAAAGTAGAACTCAGCTGAAACCCGTTTGGCTCAGTGGATAGAGCATTGGCCTTCAGACTGAAGGATCCCACGTTTGATTCCAGTCAAGGGCATGTACCTTGGTGTGGGCACATCCACAGTAGGGGGTGTGCAGGAGGTAGCTGATTGATGTTTCTCTCTCATCGATGTTTCTAACTCTCTATCCTTATCCCTTCCTCTCTATAAAATATCAATAAAATATATATTTTTTTTAAAAAGTAGGAACTCAATCATCTAGGTTTCTTAATTATATCAAATAGTAACACCATGTCTATTGATTTTGTACACAGGGTCAGGAGACCACCTTAGTCTGCATGACACTGCCCTACTGTCCTGAAACCTGATTTTATACATGGTGTCAAATGCCCAGGGGTTTCATATGCCATCAAATACCTATGTATTTTAATGGGTAAGCTATAAGCTAAATATTATAATAATAGCATAATATGCTAATTACTCCAGACAACCTTCTGGATGAAGCCGGGGCTGTGAGGGAAGCCTGGGTCCCAGGTACCTGCTGGAGGCCAGAGGGAATCCCAGGTCCCAAGTGTCAGAGGGAAGCCGGTGCAGGCAGGAGGGAAAGGAAAGTCTACTCTTGCACTAATTTTGTGCATCGGGCCTCTAGTATACAATAATGTTACAGTTTTAGGTAAAAAGTCAGGAAGCTTGTTGAACTTACTGAAAACTCACTAATTCTGTAATTCCCCAGAAAAATGTGTTTTTTCAATCTCTGTAAGTTTCAAAAGAAATCTCCAAGAAGGTGCTTTGTAATAAAACATGAACATGAGATTTTATAGTAACCCTTACTACCACAAGGTAGTGTCTAAGCAAAATAAACAATGCTATAGGAAAACATTTTCAGTTGCAATTATCATAAAATCAGACTCAAATTTTGACCACACAGGAAAATCATATATCATCTTTTAGTTCTTTTGTCCCTCTGTCCTGCAGGCAGGGATGGGGGATGGGATGACTGCAGCCATGCTGTTCTGAGCACAAGTTCTCCTGCTGGTTCTGGAAGAAGTTCCCTTTCCTTGACTGTCCCTACTTCATACTGGAAGTAACAAAAGCCTTCAAAGGCTAAGTGACTTTCTCAGGGTAACTTGAACAGCAAGAGGCTGAGGTTAAGAATGAGTTTGGTATTTCTGCTTCCCCCATAATGCAATCCCTGAAGACCACTTGTCTTTTTCAATCTTTTGGGACTCAATTGGACCACATCAACACCTGTTTTCTATGTTAGAAATGTAAACACTGAAACTTGAGCAGCAGAGTGTTCCATGATAAAGATACAACACAGAATGAAAATACTTACTTGGGGAGCTGGCAGAGACTCGCTTCCTGGTCAGGCTCTCCTGGCTGACCCTGTCTGAAGCTGAAGAACCCCTTGTTTGGACATGCCTCTTTCCTAGGCTCTCCTCTGGCTCTGGAGACTTCTCCATTCCATGGAAATACTTCATGTGATAGTGCAACAGCTTGGCTTTGCGGAAAAATTTTAAACAATCCACAACCTTGCACCTAAATTTGTGGTCTAGGTCGACAGCTGGTGCTTTAGATGTCACAGTATCAACTGTTTTCTTAAAAGTATTTGTTACTAGAAAAAAACAAAAACAAAAAACAAAGATCCCTTGTGTTTAAACTAGTTGTTATAATACACATATTAACACATGGAAATAGAAAGTGAAAGAATAGCATGCATATATAACTGGAGATATCAATCAGATTGTCATTACTCCCAATGATTACTGGTTGGAGAGAAGGAATATAGAACTTTAGGGTAAATAACAGAGAATCAATCCACTGTAATTCACATTTTGAAAAAAAGAGATCAGCATGCTGTTTTTGTTTTTTTTTCTAAAGCTGCCCTAGTTCTCAGCATTTCAGACTTTGGAAAAAGAAGGGAAAATCAGGATCCTACCCTAACACTTGTCATTCAGGAATTGGGCCAAACTCAGATTCACCAGCATTCCAGAATCAATCTGAATGGAAAGAACTAGGGATTCTTCTAGTGGAATCTCTCGATACACTTCTAGTGGAATCTCTCGATATACCATGGTCGGCAAACTGTAGCTCTCAAGCCACATGCGGCTCTCTGGCCCCTTGAGTGTGGCTCTTTCACAAAATACCACGGCTTGGGCGAGTCTCTTTTGAAGAAGTGACATTAGAAGAAGTTTAAGTTTAAAAAAATTTGGATCTCTAAAGAAATGTCAATCGTTGTACAGTAGATATTTCTTGACTAATGAGTTTGCCCATCACTGACCTAAGGGATCTTATAGCAGTTTTTACACAAGGACAGTGCAACTGTTACAAAGGATTTAGTATTGAATATTTTTGAGATTTCACTACCATGTATTTTGTTTCATCAAAAGTGCTCAGATACTATAAACAAACAATTGAATGGAGCTGGAAGACATGATGAGAACTTAGAGGGCTCAATGATCAAATTCAAGAGACAAAATTTGACCCCCACCCCCTAGAAAAAAACGAACAGAAGGCAATGGTCTATCATACATCAGTGACAAAAAATAAAGCTGTCACAAGGCCTTCATGTGATAGAAAATCTGTTTATTGAGGACTCCCTTCAGGACCCTCACTTGATGAGAGCAATCACCTTAAACTCAAGCCATGCCTCTCCAGAATAGGTTACTCAAGAATATGCTCTCTTGAGTGAAACAAGTTTTTCCTAAATGCAATGAATGATACAAGTTCCATTAGAAGCAAATAGTGTGCTAAAAATTCAAAATATGATTACTTTCTGAAGTACATTCCATAATCAAAATAAATTTTCAAATCCTTAAACTCAATCTAAATCATACTCTATGGAGCACTAAGGTATGATTGCAAAACTGGTAGGCTTGATGAGCTGATGGATGCTGTTATATAGGCAATTCAAACAAGTAAAAAATTATATACACACATCCCCAAACACAACTCCTTAAAATCATTTTCCATCTGGACAAGAGATATACGAAAGAGGCTCAAATCAGTTAGATGCAGTTAAGAAAAGAAAAAGTAACAAAGTAAAATGTAATACATACTTCTGAAACTAATACTATAGAACAAGCATATCAGTAGAGAAATTAAAAACTCTAACCTCTGCTATGTTCTAAAATTCTTTCTTTCTTTCTTTTTTAATTCTTTCTTAAAGCCAAATACAAATTTCTTCCTTTTGGACCTATTAGGTTGAACCTTATAAACTTGACATTTTTTGTAGTATTAAAAAGGTTAATATTGGCCATTTCCTATGGTTCAGCCTAATAATTCCTTTTCTATATGACAGTATTTTAAAAATCACTCCAGACAACTTCACTTACCACTATGGAAACAAAGCTAAGGTCTGAGATCAGAGAGCATTACTGACTGTCCCACCTGAGGACGAGAGCAATCAAGTTCAAGCAACCATCCTCTGACTTGCATTTGTGAAAATTTACTTATAACGCAAAAGAAGAATGCTTGAAAAAGAAAAATGTAAAAATTTTAAGAATTGAAAATGATCATTAGCAAGTGTTGCTGGGAAAACTGGACAGATGCATGAGAAGGAGAAAAAAAAAAAAACTGGATCACTCTCTTATACCATAGTAGAGGCCTGGTGCACCAATTCATGCACCAGAAGGGTCCCTCAGCCTGGCCTGCGCCTTCTCGCAATCCAGGACCCCTCGGGGGATGTGGTATTGTAGCAGTGCGCCAAGTGGCAGGTGTCCAGGGAGGAGACCGAGCCAGGGGTGAGCACCACGCCACTCCCGCTCATCTTGGCCCCACTGCGCCTGCTGCCACCACTCAGCAACACTGCAGTTGTTGCTGAGGCTCCCGCCACCGCAGCTGCACTTGCCAGCCAAGAGCCCAGCTTCTGGCTAAGTGGCATCCTGCTGTGGGATCACACTACCACCAGGAAGCAGCTCCTGCATTAAATGTCTGCCCCCTGGTGGTCAGTGCACATCACAGCAAGTGGTTGACCAGTAATGGCCACTTAGGCTTTTATAGACAGACAGACAGACAGACAGACAGACACAAAAATAAACTCAAACTGGATTAGACTTAAATGTAAGGCCTGAAACCATAAAACTCCTAGAAGAAAACATAGGTAGCAAACTATTTGACATTAGTTTTTGACTATGTCCCCCCCCCAAAAGAGAAAAACAAAGGCAAAAATAATCAAATAGAACTTCATGAAACTAAAAAGTTTCTCCACAGCAAAGGAAACCATCAACAAAACAAAAAGAGGACCTACTAAGTGGAAGAATATATTTGTAAATAAACAATACAAAAGAGAACGGAGGACATGAAGAGATATTTCTCCAAAGACATACAGATGGCCAACAGACATATGAAAAGATGCTCAACATCACTGAACATCAGGGAAATGCAAATAATATCATCTCCCTCTATAAAGAATGGCTACCATAAAAAAAAAAAAAAAAAAAAAAATCAACAAATAATGTTTTGGTGAGGATGTGGAGAAAAGGGAACCCTTGTGTACTGTTAATAGGACTGCAGATTAGTGCAGCCACTACAAAAAACAGTATAAAGTTCCTCAAAAAAACTAAAAATAGACCTACCATACGACCCAGCAATTCCACCTTTGGGTATTTATCTGAATAAAATGAAAACACTAATTTCAAAAGATATATGCACCCCTATTTTCATTGCAGCGATAGCCAAGATATGGAAGCAACCTAGGTGTCCATCAATATAATGAATGAATAAAGTAGATGCGGTATATTACACAATAAAGAATGAAATCTTATTATTTGCGACAATATAAATGGATGGACCTAGAGGGTATTATGCCAAGTGAAATATGACTGTATGAAGATAAATACTATAGTTTCACTTAATACAAATCTAAAACACACACACACACACACACACACACACACAAAAAAAAATAGACACACAGAAACAGAGAGCAAAGGGATAGTTGCCAGAGAGAAGATGGGGATGATTGAAAAAGGAAAAGGAAAATATAGCCTACAATATAAGTCATAGGTTTGCAGTGACAGATGATTACTAGAATTAGTGAAATGATCACACTGAAAGGTATTCTTTAAGAAGAGAAAGAAGAAGAAAAAGGTAAAGATAAAAATTATGAACAACAAATACATATCTATCAACAAGTGAATCTAAAAATCAAGTGAAGAGGAGAATCCAAGATAGCGGCATAGGTAACACCTAACTGCAGCCTCACACAACAATTTCAATAAAATACTACTAAAATACAAAATGGATATTATCCAGAACTACAGGAAAGTCGACTGACTGGAAATTCTACAACGAGAAGGAAAGAGAAAACCAGAAGGAAAATCAGAGGAGCTGTAAAAGCCTAAGGTACGAAGACACATTGCGCGCACAGAGAGGACGGAACCGGAGAGGAGGGGGAGGCTGAGTGCCTGGCTGGCATTCCCTAGCGGGAAGGAGATAAAAGCTCCGGACTGTGCTGAGCCCCAGATCCGACTGCACTAACCCCAGTTCTAGGCCAGACCCTGGGGACCCAGGTTCATACAGAGGGAGCCTGGGCTGTTAGGTGGAATCTCAGGGGAGCAGCGAAAGGCAGAGCCCCCGGAGGCAAGCACATTACGCGCAGAGGATGGACCGTTGACTCTGCTGCTAGATTTTCCTAGTGGGAAGGAGACAAAAGCTCTGGACTGTGCTGAGCCCCAGTTCCGACTGCACTGAACCCAGTTCTAGGCCAGACCCTGGGGACCCAGGCTCATACAGAGGGAGCCTGGGGTGTAAGGCAGAAACCCAGGGGAGCTGTGAAAGGAAGTCCCAGAGGCGCGCACATTGCACACAGAGAACGGGCGATTGACTGTGCCGCTGGATTGCCCTAATGGGAAGGAGACAAAAGCTCCAGACTACTCTGAACCCCACTTCCAACCCCACTTCCAACTGAACTGAACCCCAGTTCCGGGCTCATTGGGGGAGAGCCTAGACTGTTTGGTAGCAGGCGAAACTCGAGGGTACCTTTCTCTCAGAGGTGCTGGCAACGAGTACTGAAGGACCCTGAGGAATACTGAGACTCAGGAGCCTCATAGGGCGTGGCTGACGTAAGCCAACGCTGTAGGCTCCACCCTGAAACTCCGCCCCATCCAAGCTGATCACAGAGACTTTTAAGGCTACCAACTCAGGGAAGCTGCAAAAATGCAGAGACAAGGAAACAGATCACAAAGGAAAGAAATGGAGGACAAAAAACGACTGGATATAGAGTTCAAAACCATGCTTATAAGGTTTTTCAAGAACTTCCTAGAAAAGGTCGATAAGACCTATGAGGATATGAAAAGGGATCAACTAGAAATAATAAGGAATCAACAAGAAATAATAAGGGATCAACTAGAAATAAAGAATACATTGTCTGAAATAAAAAATATTATACAGAGTCCTAAAAACAGAATGGAAGATAGCAAGAATCAAGTCAAAGATTTGGAACATAAAGAGCCAGAAGATACTCCTTCGCAGAAGCAAGAAGACAAGAGAATCCAGAAAGTTGAAGATAATGTAAGAAACCTCTGGGACAACTTCAAGCGAACCAACATCGGAATTATAGGGGTCCCAGAAGATGAGAGAGAGCAAGATACCAAAAACATACTGAAAGAAATAGTGACAGAAAACTTCCATCTTTAGCACCTGGGATATGCTCTTGGATCTATCATTTGTCACTTCTCCAGCCAGAGTTAGATAAGGGCCACTTCTCATTGTTTTGTGTTCGCTCAGCACCAACCTCTAATACAGCTGGTATTCTAGTCAGCAATGATACCATGTCAACCCAGTAGTTAAAACTTTTTTGACATGTACTTCAAATACTATAATGAATAAAACATTTTTCAGGTCTGTGAAGGAATAACTTTCTCACCTTTGAAATAACAAAAAGCAATAAATGAAAAATATGAACAGATTTAAATATTCATAGCAAGTCCAGTCAATTGCTTAAAGAAAATAATCCAGCCCTAGCTGGTTTGGCTCAATGGATAGAGCATCAACCAGTGGACTGAGGATCCTGGGTTGGATTCCAGTCAAGGGCACATGCCTGGGTTGGATCCCAGGCAGTAGAAGGTGTGATTCTCTCTCATTGATCTCTCTCCTTCTCCCTCTCCCTTCTCCTCTCTGAAATCAATAAAAATTTATTTTTAAAAAAGGAAAATAATCCAAAAATGTTCACAGAGAAGCAGTTAAAAAAAAAAATCTATGAGAAGTAGGAATTATATATTTCTAATCAGCCACTTAAAAGAATGAAGTAGCTCTGTACTTACTGATATGAGTAATCTCAAGTTATATTAAGTGAAAACAGGAAGTTGCCCAGTACACAACTCCATGGGTGGTCAGGGGGAATGAGAGGAGAGGAAGATATAAAAAATGCACAGAAAGGAAACCAGAGGATAGAAATCTAACTGTTGATACTGGTCACCTCTGGAGAAGGGGTTGGGTTAGGAAGGCAGGTGATAAAGAGGAACTTGCACATTTTCTCATTGTTTACCCTAGGAACAATGAGCACATACAGAGCCCAGATCTTGGTTTCAAAATTTCCCATTTAAAAGAAATAGAACTTCTTGGAGAAATATCTGAATCCAGGGTTGGATAAGTTACAAGATGAGCTTTAAACAATTTGTTATGACAGAAAATAAATAAATGCTCAAAGAAGAGAAGAAACAGGAACAAGTTTGAAGGGCTCCCATTGGCCAAATATAAGTCAATATGGGTTATTAAAATAAGTAATGAGCCGAAGCCGGTTTGGCTCAGTGGTAGAGCTTCGGTCTGCGGACTGAAAGGTCCCAAGTTCGATTCCGGGCAAGGGCATGTACATTGGTTGCGGGCACATGCCCGGTAGGGGGTGTGCAAGAGGCAACTGGTTGATGTTTCTCTCTCATCGATGTTTCTAGCTCTCAATCTCTCTCCCTTCCTCTCTGTAAAAAATCAATAAAATATATTTAAAAAAATAAAATAAAATAAGTAATGATAGAAACAGATTACAGCCCATGGAACAAAGTAAGAATCTATCAGTCCATGTGGATATAAATAAATACAACAAATAAAAAAGGGAAAGCTCTTCTTATGATAGAATCAAACTAATAAATGTAGAAGTAATGATGAGAGTTGGAAATCACCATGTGGCAGCCATCATAATTAAAGGTGTTTCAAGCAAGAAATATCAATAAATGCTAAAATAGTAGGTGAACATTTAATAAAGGAGATATTTACATAGTCTCAAAGTAACCTCTCACCAGGAAAATTTTAATTATAAAGGAAAAAAATAATATATTTACAGTAGAGAAACCTGGTAACTACTACTTTACACGTGATCACGATTAACATCACCAATAAATAGGACAAACAGATACTATGTGCCTCCTGATACAACATACTTGAAAAGAACATGTTACTTACATGGTATTCTGCTAAAAGTGAATAACCTTAACTAGCAGTCGACAACCTTTCAGACCTCATGGACCACCAGTGGTCCACAGAGCGCTGGCTGGCAACCACTGTCCCAAAGATTTGCTTAAACCAGCGGTCGCCAACTTTTCAGACCTTGCGGACCACCCGTTGGCAACTGCTGACCTAAACTAATCATGAAGATAAATCAGAAAATCCCAAATTGAGGAATATCATATTCTTCAGAAATGTCAAGATCATGAAAGACTGAAAAATTGTTTCAGATGAAGGAAGACTTTTTAAAATGACAATTAAATACAATGTGTCATCCAGTATTAGATCCTGACCAGAAGGAAAAAATGTTTTCCCACTTCTGCTATAAGGGGCATTATTGTGACAACTGATAAAGTTGAAACAAGATTCTGATTTTTAAAAATGCATATTTCTTTCTTCATTTCAGAGAGGAAGGGAGAAGCAGAGATAGATAGAAACATCAATGATGAGAGGGAATTATTGATTGGCTGCCTCCTGCATGCCCCCCACTGGGGATCAAGCTTGCAACCCAGGCATGTGCCCTTAGCCAGAATCGAACTTGGGGCCTTTCAGTCCTCAGGCTGACGCTCTATCCACTGAGCCAAGCCAGCTAGGGCAAGGTCCTGATTTTGATAATTATATGGTGGTAATGTAAGAGAACATCTTTATTTTTTAGGAAATATGTACTAAGGTATTCAGGGGTAAAGGTCTGCATCTTGTTTGCAAACAATTCAGAAAAAATACTTTTTTTAAAAAAAACAGAAAATTAGGGTGGTGAAGGCCTGGGGCAGGGGTAGGCTAGAAGTCAATGGGGGGAAAGGGAACATATGTAATACTTTCAATAATAAAGACTTTTTTTTAAAAGTGGGGAGAAAAACACAAAAATTATAATAAAGCAAACATGGTAAACTGCTAACAAGTAGGGAATCTGATTAAAGATTACACACACACACACACACACATAACTCGTTTTACTGAGCTTTGCTTTATTCAATTTCGAGGATATTGTGTTTCTTACAAACTGAAGGCAAGATTCTCCATAAGAAGAAAAATTACAGCTCCCTGTATTATTGCTTTACTTGCTTTATTAGATTGTCTTAGAATCAAACCTCAATATCTCCAAGGTATGCAGGAAATCTTTGTACTATGCTTGCAACTTTGTTATAAGTCTGAAATTATTTCTAAATAAAAACTTCTTAAAAGTATATGCAGGAAAAACATATATACAGGAAAAAATTTGAGGCCACAGAATATGTAAATAGGAGAAAAGCAATCTTGCCAAGCCTATCCCCTAGACTGCAAATCTCTGCACTAAGCCCTCACAAAAATCACTGAGCATTTATTCCACAAGATGGCAAAGCTGCCCCAAATGCAGAGCTGCTTTTGGAGCAGTTTATCTTCTACTCTGGACTAGACTTGCCTTCCCCAGCTCCTCCTTCTGCTGCCCAAGAACTTCCTTCATACTGATTTCTCAGATGATGACTCCACCCCAGGTTAGAAATTTCAAGACTGTCACCAGATCGGGACAGAAATTACTAAACAATGACTAATCCATCAGTATCCTGACCTCCAGGGGCCATGCTAGATGTTCTTGAAGATGATACTGCCCTCCTTCCTGCTTACTTACATAAACACATTCCTGGTGAATGTGTTTTCAACAACCTCCTCCCCCACAGAATAGCTACATAGGACTAAAGCAACCATACCAACACAAGAGAGCTAAGTGAACATTTCAGGGCTATTCCCCTATCCTGCATTTTCAGTAGCTCCATAAACTCCTCAAAGCAACTGACCTCAGTTTGGCAGTAACTTACCTGCTCAGTCTTAACTCACTTCAGGAAGCCTACAATTAAGTCAGAAAGCACACCTGACAGTCTCAGAAAAGAACCTATGTTGATGCTGCTCAATGTCCACCTTCAAATGCCTAACTGCTAGTCATCCTTCAAGGCCCTGAACAAGTATTACCTTCTTCCACCCCTGCCTCCAAAGCATCAACCTAAATATCATCTCTCTCCCAAAGTTATATCCAAACAGCATTTAATAAATACTAAGACCAAGAACACCCATTCATCTTTGTATACTCAACAGTTAGCAGAGCTCCTGGGCATATAGTAAAGGGCTCAACAAGCGAGTCCTGAGTTCAACTTTCAGACAGATATTATCATTGTCAGTCTTCTAAGTATTGCTCATGACACCATCTTATTTTTTCTCTTGTGTTACTGATTCCTACAGTTTTATTCATTCCTCTGGACTGAGAAACCTAGAAGGGGACTGTCCAGATATCTCATTCATCTTTCTAATCCCTGGAAAAATGAATTCTGAACCAATTTTTCACCAGAGCATATGTCTGATGTAGATCATAGACACCACAACTTTTCAAACTACAATGACTGTAACCTTATGACCTTCCTACTCAAGTGTGTGAAAGCTAAACCACTATAGCATTACACTAAATCTGACCTGGTTAACTTAAAAATAAACCATTTGAAAAAACTATTATATACATTACTGGTTAATTTAAAGGTAAATACCTTGTAAACTTTTGATATTTTAATGACAAATAACTTTCTATTCAGTTTATAACTGACAACATATCAAGACTCCAGAGGTTAGAATCATTGATCTATTTCAACTCGTGTGTAACAGAACACTGGTGTGCCACAAGAATTTTTAAAACTAATTAGTCGGGAGCACTGACTCTTTTCCCCTTAGATTCTAAAATAAGAGAATGACAACAGCTAACGCAACAATAGCCATCTGGTGTGAAGGAATCAAAATTATACAAATTATACAAATTTTGTCAGATTGGCAAAAGACATATTTTTTGGTGTTTGGCAGAATCTTAGAAATTAGTTTATGCGTGCCATGAAATGAAAAAGGTTGAAAATCGCTGATTTAGACCACATGGCAAAATGTCTCATTTCTAACATGTACTTAGGTGTGTTTTTTTTAATTTGTTGACTGAACCTATATTTCTGCTAGATCTTCTCTCGTTTATTTTGTGTTTCATGTAGGACTTAGTAGGCACTTGCTAAATATTTGCTGACTAAAATAAATGAATGGACCTGAGCGATTGCTCAATGGTTAGAGCATTGGCCCACAGACCAAAAGGTCTCTGGTTCAATTCCCAGTCAAGGACTCATACTCAGATGCATGTTCAATCCCTGGCCCTGGTTGGGGCATGAGTGGAAAACGACCAATCAATGTGTCTCTCTCACATTAATGTTTCTCTCCCTCTCTCCTCTCCTCTCTTCCCGTCTCCCTTCCCTCCACTCTGTCCAAAGATCAATGGAGAAAATATCATTGGGTGAAGATTTTTTTAAAAATAGAATGAATGTACTGTGGCCCATTTTCAAATACTCCTGGCTATCTGTGAATGTCCATTAGGCTGGGGCCCACATTTAGAGAATAATCTGAGATGAATGAACTTCTTAGGGCATCTATTCTAATTTCTGTTTTACATCATAAACAAATGCCTA
The DNA here is from genome assembly GCF_964339955.1 of Pipistrellus hanaki. Lineage (NCBI taxonomy): Eukaryota > Metazoa > Chordata > Mammalia > Chiroptera > Vespertilionidae > Pipistrellus > Pipistrellus hanaki. The sequence continues at coordinate 37,195,740 of NC_140508.1, read as the reverse complement.
CCCAAATGGAACAATTTCAACTCCATTCTCCTCTGGCTTTTAAGTCATGAAAGTAAAAAGCTTAGAGCCTACTTTAGTAATAGGTTCCTTGCAGCATTTATTCCTCCCAGTACAAGCTCACAGTAATCTGACCTCTATCATTACTAAAAATTCTCTTGGAAAACAGACAGTTGGGCCTGGCCAGCGTGACTCAGTGGTTGAATGTCAACCTATGAACCAATGAACCAGGAGGTCATAGTTCAATTCCCGGTCAGGCCATATGCCCCAACTGCTAGCAATACACTACAGTGTGGAGCATGTAGGAGGCAGCTGATCAATAATTCTCTCTCATCATTGATGTTTCTATCTCTCTCTCCTTCTCCTCTCTTCTCTGAAATTAATAAAACACATTTTTAAAAAACAGGCAGCGGGGTTTGGCTCAGTGGATAGAGCGTCAGCCTGAGGACTGAAAGGTCCCGGGTTTGATTCCAGTCAAGGGCATGTACTTTGGTTACGGGCACATCCCCAGAGGGGGGTGTGCAGGAAGCAGCTGATTGATATTTCTCTCTCATTGATGTTTCTAACTCTCTCCTACTCCCTTCCTCACTGTAAAAAATCAATAAAATATATTTTTAAAATAAAAAAAAAAACAGGCAGTAGTTTCAATATCATTCCCTAGAAAATCCCCTGTGCAATCTAAAAGAGCAAAAGATAATATAAAATCTTTCCATTTTCCTTTCCCAAGACTCACCTGTCCCACCCTCACTTTACCTTATTCATAGTCTCTACACAAACCAGAGACACTGCTAAATTAACAAAGACAAATATTGTCTGTCTGTCTGTCTGTCTGTCTGTCTCTGTCTCTCTCTCTCTCTTTTGGAAAGAGGTAGCTCAAGACCCCACAAAATACATAAGCTTCAAAACAGGCGAGTGTCGGACCAAGCACAAAAGTATCTCAGGTTCGATTCCAGGCCCAGGGCCCATACCTGGGTTCTAGGTTTAAACCCTGACCCCAGAAGTATGCAGGAAGCAACCAATCAATGGGTCTCTCTCACATCAATGTTTCTCTCTCTCCCCATCCCTCCGCCCCTCCACTTTCTTTTTTTTTTTTTTAAAGGGGGAGGGGGGGGATGGGAAAATATCCTCGGTTGATATTACAAAAATATCCTCTTGTAATACAGTGTCACCAGGAAACCTGTATTACAAGAAAAACTAAAGGAAAAAATCAGGCACTGGATTTAGCCTGTAACCTAATGTCCTCACTCCTCTCATCTCTACACAGCCTATTTTCTAGTGGTGTGGAAATAATTCATTGCCAGTTTCCAGTGATAGCTAACATAGCTCCACCTTTAAGACAACATAATTAAGAGCTCAGTCTGCTGAGTTATAAGGAATATAGCTGTCATCAAGAGCAGTGGTCCGGTAGTCCATGAGTTAAAAAAGGTTGGTGACCGCTCATCTAGAGCTCTAAACTCTGAGATTAAATTTCCACTTCATTTGAACATTAATTCTAGTAATTTCCCCCACATGACAGAAAAGCAGGCTGGGAGGAGAGGATCTCTGCCACAGAGAGGTGACTCAACCAGAAAAGGGAGATTACTTGCATCCATGAGACTAAGGCACAACACTCTGACCCAGTGGGACAAAAGACCAACATAATAGAAACATGGATGATCCAGGAATAAATATCTGAATACACTATTTTCAAAGAACTATTCTGCTACGTTAACCAGAAGGTCTAGCATAACATATTTACAAAAGTCTAATGTAAACCCACAAGGTAGAAGAGAAAATAACAGAAAAAAATATTCACAGAAATAATGGCTCAAATTTGATGATCAGGCTCAACTGAAAGTCAAGCAGGTTAAGTACAAAAATAAAACAAACCTAAACATGTGAAACTGCTGAAAAACAAAGATAAAGAGAAAAATCTTGAAGGTAGCCAAAAAGGAAAGAACACATTACAAACAAGGAAGCATTGATATAAATGATCACTAACTGCCCGTCAGAAATAAAAGAGGCCAGAGGACAATGAGTACATCTTTATAGTACTTAAAAAAAAAAACAACCTGTAAACCCACAATCCTATATCCAATGAAAATATCCTTCAAAAATGAAAGTTAAATCAACTCATATTCAGATAAACAAAAACTAACACAATCTGTCACCAGGAAACCTGTATTACAAGAAAAACTAAAGAAAATTTTTTATGCTGAAAGAAATCTTTAGGAAGAAAGGAAGACACTGAAAATAGCAACCATGTACATAAGACTACATCTTTTGTCTTCTTTAAAATATATAATTGCTTACAGCAAAAATTATAATATTATACTGTGAATTTTAGTATGTGTAGATAAAATTCATATAACTAAAGCATAACGGGGGGTGGGTAAATGGAACTATACAACGTTTTACATAAAGTGACTCAATTAAATTGTGAAAAGTTAAGAATATAAGTCAGAATCTACACTTCTTAAACAAATGCTAAGACATATAGCTAAAAGCTAATAGATGAATTACAATGAAATTCTGAAAAAATATTCAACTAACCTAAAAACAAAAACAAAAACAGAAAAGAACAAAACAGAGGATAAACAGAAAACAAAAAGCAAATAGTAGACCTAAAAACAACCATATCAATAATTATACTTAAGTAGACTTAAAGATTGCAATTAAAAGCAAAACCTGACTATATTCTAAATATAAAAGACACACTTTGAATTTAAAAACACACTTATGTTTACAGAAAGTGTTCAAAATGCCAGGCATATAGTAAGTAAGAGAAAGCTGGTACCTGCACTAATATCAACTTCAAGTAAAATGCTATTATCAAAATCAAAGTGATATTTCATATTACAAAGGGGGCAATTAATCAGGAGGACATAAAAATTATAAATATGTAAGTGCCTAGTAACAGAACTCCAAAATACATAAAGCAAAATTGACAGAGTACATTATCTGACCACAATGGAATTACATTAGAAATCAATAACAGCAAGTTTCTTTAAAAAAAAAAAAAAAACAATACTTAGAAACACATGTCCGAAGTAACCCATGCAAAACAAATAAGTCACAAGATATTTGAATTGAATGAAAATAGAACATAACAAAATGTGTAGGATGTAGCTAAAGCAGTGCTTAGTGGAAAATTTATAACTCTAAATTTTCCAGAAATCAATGACATCTAAAAAAGACAAATAGAGAAAGATAGGTTGGTTCTTTGAAACTATCAAACAAAATTGATAAACCCCTACCCTACTAATCAAGAAAAGAGAAAACACAAATTAGCAATATGAGAAATGAAAAAATATAACATTAAAATAAGGAAGTATTATTAATAAAAGGTTAAAAAAACATCAATTATACTTCACAATCGAAAGTATATATTAGGAGAGAATTATGTTAACTCTGAATATGAACCTGCCACAGCAGAAATCTCTTGAAACTCAGCAAGAGGAGAAGCCGGTTCTGTTTTCATAGCGTTTTCTCCCATTGACTTGCAGTTCAACTCCAAGTCTGTAACCCCCAATCCATCTCCCAGGGAGTGGCAAGTTAGTGCAGATGAGATCTGGCCAGCTTCCAAAGGAGATTTCAACTGACCTGGATGGGGGGAAAAAAGTATGTGGGAAGCATATACATGTATATAGTCTGGGTACCAAAAGTACCTCAACAGACTAAGAAAGCCAAGGACTTTTAGAGGAAGCCATTCATCTCATAGCATAAAAGTATATATTCACAGGCTCTAGCACATATAGCCAGGGCTGGAGCATCTCAAAAAGGCTAATAAGAGTTTAAAGTGGCTCTAACCGGTTTGGTTCAAGGGTCCCAGGTTCGATTCCGGTCAAGGGCATGTACCTTGGTTGTGGGCACATCCCCAATAGGAGGTGTACAGGAGGCTGCTTATCGATGTTTCTCACTCTCTATCCCTCTCCCTTCCTCTCTGTAAAAAATTAATAAAAAGTATATATTTTTTAAAAAGAGGTTAAAATAAAGGGAGGACTTGTCAGAAGCATTAACTCACAAAGCATAGGCACTGGAATGAAGTGGTATCAGAAAGACAGAAAGAGGTGGGCAGGGCTCTTCAAGCCCAATATTCAGATGTATATAAGCAAAACCAATCTCAAAAAGTTATCAGTGAAGCTCTAAATGGTTTGGCTCAGTGGATAGAGTGTCAGCCTGCGGACTCAAAGGTCCTAGGTTTGATTCCAGTCAAGGGCATATACCTTGGTTGCGGGCACATCCCCAGTAGGGAGTGTGCAGGAGGCAGCTGATTGATGTTTCTCATCGATGTTTCTAACTATCACTCTCCCTTCCTCTCTGTAAGAAAATCAATAAAATATATTCCAAAAAAAATAAAAAATAGCCGAAACCGGTTTGGCTCAGTGGTAGAGCATCGGTCTGCGGACTGAAAGGTCCCGGGTTCGATTCCGGTCAAGGGCATGTACGTTGGCTGCGGGGATATCCCCAGTAGGGGATGTGCAGGAGGCGGCTGGTCGATGTTTCTCTCTCATCGACGTTTCTGGCTCTCTGTCTCTCTCCCTTCCTCTCTGTAAAAAATCAATAAAATATATTTATAAATAAATAAATAAATAAATAGATAAAAGGACTTCTTTAAAAAAAAAAAAAGTTATCAGTGAAGACAATATAAAACACTGCAGCCCACTCAATAACTTAATTTCAAAACCATCTAAAACTTGTGGTAGGTAGTACACATTCTTAGATTGGTTCACACCAGACAAGCATCAAGTAGGCAATACAATTCCTTAGCAGACTTTGACTTACCTTCTTCAGACTCTTTGGAACTGGGTGATGTGTTTTGCAAAGAATCAGTATTAACTGTATCAACCATATCCGATACAACCAAGTCAGGATCTAAGATCTCATGGGTTCCATTTGTAGACAGCCTAGAGGACCGTCTCCTTGATAAGTCTTTGTCAGTGTTTGCTGGGTAGGTTTTTGACTTTTCCTGGGCTATAAATCATTAAAGAGAGTTATTGTCAAGAGACCAGAAGAAATAACTCTGCTACTACAGATTTCTGAGCTAGCTGTCCTCTATAAGGGCTTTATAGAAAATTCTGGAATATTAGGCCAGTCACTAAAGGATATATCCTTCCTTGTTTTATGGCTATAAGTAAAGGCACAGTCACTCTGTCACACACCTTAGTGTATCAGGAAGACGCTCTAACCAAGATAGAATTCCATTTAAGGATTCATAGTCTACAAATATGTGCCAATGTTTTGTCCCAATCTTAACGTCATGTCCCAATCTTAACAACTAAGTTCTATGTTGGAGCTTCCTACCATAAAAGTCTGTGTACTGACTTTCAAAGTCAATAAGGTTTATAGAGCCTTAGAGCCATCACAAATCCTTTTTGGAGCCAATAGGATTTTTTTTTTAAATCAATAAATAGTATTCTTAAAGTTTCACTCAGCATATGAAATTCATCCCTTCCTAAGTCATTAAGTTTCTAGTGGAATTCAAATCAAATGTAGTTTATGGGTATGGAAATGACACCACTGAACTCAACATTAATGGGAGTTTATGCTGAGATTTATTTTTCTTCTAGCAAAACTTTTGATCTAATCACATCCCACTCACATTAGAGCCTACAATCAAGGACATGTCTTTGAGTCTATAGGGCATAGGGGGAACATGGATACAGAGGAGGCCAACCCAACTGAAGGCAAGTTCTAGGCACACATACACAGAACAAAGACTCACATGAATTTTTGTCAAGCCGAGGACGCTTTAATGGAACTTCACTTCCTTTTGATATTTTTCGTCTTCTCAATTCCAATGTTATTGGTTGCAAAGTTTGAGAGTTTGAATCCACAGCTACAATGTAAATAACACCACACAAACAAGGAATGTAATTACAATGAGGATTGAGTGCTGCTCCAATCCTCATTGTTAGATATAATCACACACACACATACACACACACACACATCCTTGCATGATAAACAGACCAAGAGGCATTCTTACTTAAGCTAAGGGTGGAGGGAGGGTTTAAAATGGGTGAGAAATTACTTCTTTGGAAGGTGCTGACATTCATGACCCATCTCTAATCATATACTTCTTTCCTGAAACCCTCTCTTTAAAATACTATATCCCAATATGACTGTTTTAAAATATGAAGGTGCAAGAGCAATATTAAAGTCATTTTTATTACCTCAAATCTTTATTTTTTTATTTATTGATTCTTAGAGAGAGAGAGTAAGAAAGAGAAAGAAACACCAATTGTTGTTCAACTTATTCATGCATTCATTAGTTGATCTCGTATGTGCCCTGACCGGGGATCGAACCCACAACCTTGGTGTATCAGGAAGATGCTCTAACCAAAAGAGCTACTCAGCCAGGGCACAGCATCAAATCTTTTCATCAAAACTTGACTTATCCAATACTCTGAAAATCTACCATGTAGGCTGATTCATAAAATATGAACCCTGGAAGTATGGTTTGATTTGTTTTCAATCTCTACTTGCTAAATTAGCTTGGCATTGGTCCTAGTTTTGAGAGACTAAAAAGAATGTCAAAATTTATAACCTCTAAAAACAATTCCAGAAAAATCTCAGGAGGCTATTCTATTTGACAGTCAAAGTTCCAGGCCAGACTGCTGATCACTAGCAAATTCAGCTCTGACATAATTTAGCAGTGCAACCACTAAACCCCCAGACAGTAGTACTTTTTATTTTTAAATCTAATACTTAAGAGGCTCTTCCCCAATCAAGAAAGATAAGATTACAAAAGGCAAGTAGAAGTAAAAACAAAAGATAAGAAATCAGGAAGTGTTGGAGGGAAGGCAGGGCTAAGGGGACTGATGATGATTAAAAGGAGAGAGAAGAAAAAGGAAGAGAGGGGGAAGGAAAGACTAATCTAACACCAGTAGCTTCATATCTGCCATCTCAAATGGCCAAACAAGAGCTCTGAGACTGAGCTCTGAGGAAGCAAAGAAGATGAGAGTGCTGAACTCCTTGGCTCTTCCTGTGTTCAACTTTCCCAATGTACCAACATGATTTTGTTCCAAGTGGTGGGAACTTGGAGGTCACACACATTCCAGATTAAACACAAACAACTCTCCTTAAATAGCTCAGATCCTGTTCCAATCAAGTCTATAATCTAGAGAGCTCAAGGCTCCACTGAGTCAATAAACTTATTCCAACATATTTAAAAGGGGACATGAACTATATTATAAGCTATTTGGCAAGCATTCTTCACTTTGGTACCATATACAAACTGGGGCTGACTACATTGAATTTCAGTGTTTCCCAAACTTTTCTTACAAAAGAATCATCTGGGAAGGTTGTTTTTAACAATTTACATTCCCAAACCCTGCTCCAGAAATTCTGACTAGGAAGGAAGGCCAAGTGTTAACAGTAAGCTTGGAAAATACCATTTCTTTCTTAAATTGATTCTATCTGGTATGAAATCCTACACTTACAAAATAAAAGCAATAAACTGGATGGCATTTATTTTATGAGTGAAGTCTGCAAGCTGAAGAGCAATTACCCCAATATACACTTAACAGGGGGTACAAGCCAGAGCATAAATAGCTAAAGAAGAATCAGTTTCACAAACACTCAGTTCCCATGTTTACATACTCTTTCCTAAACTGAAAAGGGAGACTTGATTTCTGCCAGTTCACCTTTTCCACTTCTCCCATTTACATAAAAAGGCCTGCCTCTCACTCATTCTACATGATACACTGTCCAGAGGTATAAAACCTCTAGACTTTCTCAACTAGATTCCTCATTTGAACACCAAATACACAGGTTATTTTTTCAATTCTCTCAAGGGTAATTTATAACTATTATCATTTGAAATGCACAGGAGATGAGTCAATTCATTACAGATCATGGATACCTTGGTATTAGTTTAATTCTCTCCTGGAACACTGTTGAGAAAGCTAGTGAATTTAGGCCGGTGCTGTCCAACAGAAATATAATGAGAGCCACAAAATGCAAGCCATGTACATAAATTTAAAATTTTTAGTCATTACATTAATAAGTTAAAGAAAAAAGTGAAAATGATTTCAAGAATACATTTTATTTAACCCAATACATCCAAAACTATTTCAACATGTAATCAATATAAAAAATTGAAATATTTTACATTCTTGTAGGATTTCTTGTACTAAGTTTTTGAAATCCAATTACAGCACATTTCAATTCAGACTAGCCACATTTCAAGTGCTCACTAGCCACCTTGGCTAGCATCTACCATACTGGACAGCGCAGGTCTAGGCCCTAGATTTGTCTATGGACAATTCCAGCATGCTCAGCTTTTGAAGACAATACCCAGTTACAACCACTAAAGGGAAATGTGCCTTATTTCATTGGGGAAGAAATCAATCTACTTAATTTTCAATCTTAAAATTAGAACTCAGATGTGAGAAGGTCTACTGGAAATGATGACTAATGCATTTATTTTAATTAAATTAAGGTAGACTTTTTGCCACAGAAATTAAGTCTGATGTAACTGTCTGGATTGACAGAACTAGCTTTGGAAACAATGAAAGAGCTAATTCTGTAATTCCACATTTTTGATGAAAATAAAATTTACATATCTTTTGCATCTTCCAAACGTGAGAGAAAAAGTAGGTATCACTTTCAAATGTCCTAGGGGATTCAGTTTTTCAGTATTCATGTAGAGAATATGCAAGCCAGAATGTCTGAAGACCACTGCCAGATAATCATAGGCATTCAGTTTAGAGATCTTTTGGGAACTCTTCATGCCATTAACTCGATCTAGAGAAGTATTTGACTTAGGAAGAAATTCAGGGTGTGTTTCATTCTAGGTTATTCTAGAAAAATTCCAAATTTCAACTTTATTTAACAACTGCACATTCTTTTCTAAGTCTGTAACCTTTAACCCTGACTCTTATTTATTTTTTAGCCATCTCAGCTTTTTATTTAGACTGTGAAATTTTTCAATCAATAATCAGTCTGCAGAGAACTGAATTTCAAATGCACCCATGCTTTTCTAGGTCTTTGGCACCATTTCCTTCAGTAAACCTCCTTCAGATGCCCACACCTTATTTCTCCTTTCCTCTTTCATGTCTCTCATAAAAACTCTATTTCCTGATCCCAGGTTCTATTAAACTCACTTAAATTGAGATCATTTAAACAGGCACTAGTAAAGGCCTTATCTTACTAGGTTTTATCATATAAGCTGAAGTATCTAGTGGACAATTATCTACCCCTCAAAAGCTCAATCTCTGACATGTTTCCCAACTTATGTTCATCTGGACACATTTCTCCCTTAAAATTCAGCTTCAGGAACATGACTTGTTTTCAGATCATAGGACAATTCAAAGTCAGCCACAAAAAAATGAAGGATTGATGTATAGAAGTGAAAAAGAACCACATAGGGCCACAGAAAAACACTGGCATTGTCCTTGCAGAGCCCACTTGGGAAACTCACCAGTAGGAGCTATGGAAGGGGGTCTGCCTCGTTTTCTTTTTGGCTCCCTCAAGTTTTCTTGTGGACTCTTCACAATGTCATTTTCAGGTTTCTTATCCACTTGAGCATCTCCAGAGTACTCTCTGTCATTTTCTGAAATGTTCTCCTTATCTTCCTTCTCGTTCTTGGGAAGGCTTTTCTCTGACACCTTTCCCTTTTCAGAACAGATTAATTTTCCTTCTTTATCAGGATGCTTGGTTCGCTTTTCTGTCTTTAAGGCTTTGTCTTCTTTGTCTTTCTTCAGGTTGACTGTGACTTTTCTCTTCTCTTTAAACTTCTGTCGTTTATCAGATGATGAAAGACTTTTGTGATCTGTTTCTTTAGGCCTAGCGTTACCCACAATATTCTAAAATGAGCAAAATAGCGATGAAACACACTTTGTGATTACAAGCAAATATAAAACCAGACAGATCTTTGCAAACTTATGAAGACAAACACAGACATTAAAAGGACATAATGCCAACTCACATAACGGTCACCACTAAAAATATCTACCCATAATTGGAGGCTTAAGAACCAATCCTAAGTTTAAAGAAAACAATGATCATTAGATCCCTTAAGATTATTAAGTCACTAGAAAACAGTTAAAGGGATAGATAATTACCACAAGGTCCTCTGGTGGAAAGTAACCTTTCTAAGAAAATGCCGCAACCCAAGCATGTCTAAACTGACCCAGGGCCCCTCAGAGATCCGCCTTAGTGTGCCAATGGATGCTGATTCCCTGTGTAGAGTAGAACCCAAACTGATAACTAGAGGCAGAAAGGAAAGTTGTAAAGATTTTCGAACCCAGAAAGTCTTTGCTTCCTCTACTGGGTAAAGGCTGTGTGCAGTCCAACAAGTCACCATCTGTATTCCTTAGTTACTTACTGAATTTTTATCTATCAGGAGGAAGTACTGGTTCTTGGCTACTTTCCTCCTAAATTACTTTCTTTAAAATTCATCTTTAATTTATTATGAATGTCTCATAATAAAGCCAGCTCTGAAGTTTCCAAAACTATAATTGTGTATTTGTATATGTATCTCTCTTCTAAGACCTAAATCTCTATCATATCATATTCATAAGATCCCCAGCAACTAACATCTACTAAGTACAGATCTTTGTCAGAAACAGAAAGGAGTGCCTAAAATATTCACTGAATAAAAGTTTAATTTGTCCCATAGGAAACAATAATAAACAAGAAGAATCCCTATGGTTCGAACTTAAAAGAAAATATTTTTTTCAAGTCCACAAAAATTTTCTGAAAGCAGCCAGGTTTGAGAACAAGCATCCCTCAGTAACTGCTGGCAGAAACATAAATTGGTACACCCAGCTAGGGGGATGCAGGGGGAAGGGCTCGGGCAGGCAGCAGGCAATTCAGGTCAAAAGACTTAAGTTTATACTTTGAACTAGAATGAATTCCTAGAAATAAAATTTGCTAACAGGATAATCAGACTTGTGCATCCAGATTTACAAATACCCTAACATGACCATTAGGGAATTGGTTACACAGGAAGGAGATATATACATCTTATAAAATACTATATATAGCCATTAAAAGCCATATTCACATAAAGAATTAAGAAACTTGGGAAGTCCGCCCAGTGTGGCTCAGTGGTTGAGCATCGACCCATGAACCAGGAGGATACATGCCCAGGTTGCAGGCTCGATCCCCCATATGGGGTATACAGGAGGCAGACAATCAATGATTCTCTCTCATCATTGATATTTCTATCTCTCCCTCTCCCTTCCTCTCTGAAATTGATTTAAAAAAATATATTAAGTTTTTTTTTTTTTTAAGAAACTAGGGAAATGTTATTTCATTAAAAGAAAAGACCAAGTTATAGTACAGTAATATACTATATGACTCCAATTTTGAAAAGAAATATGTACATACATAAATATTTAACAAAAAACACAGGATATACATCAAAATGTTAATAGTTAACAGTAATTATATCTAGATAATAGACTTACAGTTTTTACTTTCTTTGTGCTTTTCTGTACTTTCTTAACTTTCAATAACAAACTTTTTTTAACCTCAAAAAATATATAAATGTTCCTTAAATACAGCTTATCAAAACTTTGAGATAGTGTGGTCCTACAAAAGAAATCTCTATCTATTCTAATACTATATAAAAAAAACTTTAAAAATTGTCACTTTTTTTAAAGAACTTTTGCTTTATAAATGGCCATTATAGAACCTTAGCTTAATAGGGTCAAAAAGACCTAACTAGTCATTTATCCAAATTATATGTACTCTTGGGGGAAAAACACAAGCAAATAGGCGCCACAGGCATGTGCTTGACCACCCGCTAAGTCTGAGATAAGGTGAGACACTCAGAGGCATCTGGAAATTGAAAACTGAAGCACCCATAAATTCACACAGGGTAAGGTGCACAACTCCAAACCAAAGCACCAAGAGCCTATCAATTAGTTTATTGAGTAGAGCAGAATAAATAGTTGAACGTTTGTTTTCTGGAGCACTGGATTTCCATTTGGGGAGGTTCTGGATACAATTTGACAATTCTGGGCAAGTTCTTAATATGGTCCTCTATCTATGTTAACTCCATGAACTGCACACAAAAACTGTCAAAGAACACCAGGATAATGTTTTAGAGTACTATGTAGCCGAAACCGGTTTGGCTCAGGGATAGAGCATCAGGCCTGCGGACTGAAAGGTCCCGGTTTCGATTCCGGTCAAGGGCATGTACCTTGGTTGCGGGCACATTCCCAGTGGGGAGTGTGCAAGAGGCAGCTGTTTGATGATTCTCTCACATCGATGTTTCTAACTCTCTATCCCTCTCTCTTCCTCTCTGTAAATAACCAACAAAACATATTTTTTTTAAAAATAAGAGTACTGTGTAGCTCCAAGGGCCAAGTTATCAAAGAAAAAACATCTTCAGGGGTAAAGCCTTATAATTTTATCTATTTTCTGAAGCAGAAAATCATCACAAGGCAAAAATGTTGTTAGATTACCTTTAAACACATCATATATCAAGATCCTTTGAAATTGCTAAATATAGCCGAAACCGGTTTGGCTCGATGGATAGAGCGTCTGCTTGGGGACTGAAAGGTCCTGGGTTTGATTCCGGTCAAGGGCATGTACCTTGGTTGTGGGCATATCCCCAGTAGGGGTTGTGCAAGAGGCAGCTGATCGATGACTCTCTCTCGTCGATGTTTCTGACTCTCTATCTCTCTCCCTTCCTCTCTGTACAAAATCAATAAAATATATTAAATTAAAAAAAAAAGAAATTGCTAAATATATGTACAAAAGAATTTACAAAAGTTTGTGATAAGGAGAAGCATTTGATCATCATAAGATACAAGTTCCAGCATCACAAAATATTGTCAAAACAACCACCACCAAACAGGTAACAGTAATAATCAGAGTTTTTGTAGAATCAATATCCAACTTTTGATCTCTTTCCCCTCAACTGCTTCATGAAAACAAAAAAAAGACAAAAGGGGAAAAAATTACAAAGAAATTAGGCAACACGTCTAGATGGCCCATATCTGTGTACACCATATTTCCAACATCAAAAGCAGGTCCTGTGCTCAAATAGATGCCTGGGACAGGAAATAACATTTTCAACGCAGGCACATCTAGCATAGATGACTGCCAAATCCATGCCAAACCACCATGTCATGGTCCTGAGCTTAAAAACAAAGTTAGACAAGGAGAAAACAAACTCTAGATCTCCTCAAGCAGTTCAGCAAGTTTCCTGTGACGGGGGCAGGCCACAAAGAGAGAAAATACAGAATGACACTTTAATGAAAAGATAAGGAAAACAGATAATAGGTAATGGTATCCAAGTATTTGGCACTTTTGAAAAAAAGAATCTATGTTAAAAGAAAATGGCAGAAAGAGACAAATATTTACAATTTCTGAAAATTTGCACATTGCTTCCTGGTGAAATTATGTCAGATGGAGGAAATAAAGACTTTGCCATCATAAACAAATGTAATGTCTTTATTTGAGAAACAAAACTACAATGTTAGTATTATTCATACCACAAAGCACAAAACCACATATCTCACCTGATCTTTGGAAAAAGCTTTGACATGAATATGTTTGACAGTCTGAACTACTCCATCATAAAATTTCACAGTGTAAGTACCTAGAATTCAAGAAGATATCATGATTTTAACTTGCAGTTTCATGAAAGTGACACAACTTTTCAAAGCATAAATACAAGGGAGTTCCAACCACAATACTATAATAAACTTATGGAAATTAAAAATTTATTTAAGAATCATATGCCTTACCATGTCTAAGATAATAGTATGCCTGCCTTTCTTTTTATCTATACAGATAAAAATTCATCAAAAACAACTCACTTTTATGATGCTTCATTAAAATGTTAAAAAGTTGTTCTAAATATAGACCAAGAACAAAGAGCAGTAAAACAATTAAGAATCTGAGGGAGGCCCAGCTTGTGTTTATTGGGATAGGGGCCCTAGCTGCTTTGGCTTAGTGGATAGAGAGTCAGCACAGGGACTGAAGAGTCCCGGGTCCGATTCCGGTCAAGGGCATGTACCTTGGTTGCAGGTTCAGCCCTAGCTCTTGTTCGGGCATGTATGGGAGGCAACCAATCGATGTGTCTCTCTCACATCAATGTTTCTCTCTCACTCCACCCCCCCATCCCAATCTCTCCTCTCCACTCTCTCTCTCAAAGCAGTGAAAAATATATCCTTGGATGAGAATTAATAAAAATAAAAGCACCAACCCCTTCCCATCCTAGAAGATAAAAGCCAAGCTAGCACTTGCATATGTGAGTCTAATCTTCCTTTCATCTCTGTGCAAAGCTGTTCATATAGTCCCAACATCTCTGCATTTCAAATGTACCATGAGTAACAGCATAAAGAAAACAAAAAATAGTAACAGCTTCAACAAAAGATTCTAGAAATAAGACTGTTTCTACAGGATCTCCTGTTACAAATACAGACCTCAGACAAAGGACCAAAGAGACTGGAGAGGAGGGAGGGTAAGGCAGGAACGTAACCTAAGGATATGCATTTAACTTTAAGGAAGAGGAACCTGATTAGCCTGCTCACTCAAGTTAGAGAACCACAGATCAACAGGAAGAAACAATTCCTCATTTTGTTGTAAATGTGAACCTACTTTCAGTTTCCCCCAAGACTGGGAGCATAAAGCCCAGACAGACAAGTGGTTCTGCCATCCCCAGCATGAAAAAGGGGAGCTGGGCAGCAACAGCAAAGAGCTGAGATCAACTCACCAGAGATGGCTTCTGAACAAAGAATCCCTAGAACCAGAATCCTATCTTTTACCACAACACAAACCCAGGATCTACAAGGCTACTAGGTGTGGCTGGCTGCCTTCACACTAAATGAGGTTTAATTACCATTGCCAAAGAACAACTCCAGATGAAATAACTAAATAATATGGCATTGCCCTCCCCCGTTTCCAATGGTTAAATAACTCCCTCAAGAAACTCTAAAGTTGCTAGTTATTGGTAATTTAATCATGTCAGATTCCCATGCCAGAAGCTGCTGCTCTCCACTTTGACTAGAGCCCGCCCACCAGCCTGCTCAGTCAATAAATAGCCTCAGCAAAACCACCAGAGAGGGTAACAGTGGCAAGAAAAGTAGACCAAGCCTACCAAAGATGAATCTAGAGAGTTTAACTTCGCTATATCCTTGGCTTCCGCCTGGCAACACCAACAATTCAGAATGACCTTTATAGGAAATAAAAGGGCACCCTGCCAGCAGAGCTTCTACTCACAGTGCCATTAAGCTGTGGTGGCCCCTGCTACAGATGAAACTGAGGCAGGGCAGAAAATACCAGGGAAAGAGGGAAAAAGCCCAGCAATGTCTTCCAATCCGCAATTGCTGGAATGACTCCTGATTAACTAGAAACTGTATACCAGCTCCCACAGATAAAATCTAATACAAAGGCAGCACCTAAGGGTCATTATCTCATCTTAAAAAATCTGAGCTCCCACAAAGGCAAGTTTTCCCTCACAATCTACAGCGTGGCAATAATACCACCCAACTGTTTCCACTAACCAGGATTTCCCTTCTCCCATGTTCCTTTCCTCCCCCTTCAAATTATTTTCAAGAACCAGTAAGGGAGCCCTAACCAGTTTGGCTCAGTGAATAGAGCGTTGGCCTGTGGACTGAAGGGTCCCAGGTTCAATTCCGGTCAAGGGCATGTACCGTACCTTGGTTGTGGGCACATCCCCAGTACAAGGTGTGCAGGAGGCAGCTGATTGACGTTTCTCTCTCATCGATCTTTCTAACTCTCTATCCCTCTCCCTTCCTCTCAGTAATAAAGAAATCAATAATATATATATATATATATATATTTAAAAGAACCAGTAAGGGAAAGAGGAAAAAACAAAAGAACCAGTAAGATAGCAGCATAATAGAGGACTTCATACTCAAGAACTAGGGAAAACAGGTTCTGGCAGAAGTCAGCACTCATTTTCAATGTCCTTCAACTAAAATTTACTGGACAGTATTCAGAGCTTATAAAAACTATATATTAGGGCAACAAATGACTGGTTTAGGAATAACTGCCTCAAGACTCTTCTCTCCTATCATTTTAGTTCATGGAGGAAATAAACTAAAAAGATTTTTAAAAACAACTTTTAAAACCCCAGTTTAAAAGACATTTAAAAACCTTAATTAACCATGGCTCACAATGTGGCCAATGACTTCTAGCTCTTAAGTGATAATTTCAAAAGACCTCAGCCCTGGCCAGGTAGCTACAGTTGGTTAGACGTCATCTGATATGCCACGGTTGAGAGTTGAATCTCCAGTCAGGGCACCAAGCCAAAATCCAGAATTGTGCATGATAGCATATTCTGAGATGTGTTTTCTCAGCCCTGTCTCTCACCAGACAACCTGAAGTTGGCATATCCACTAACCACCAATATGTTACATCTCGGATTGGTTATGAGGTATCAGTATCCTGCTCTAGCTCCTTTAAAAAGCAGTACTATTATAGAAAAAGCAATAGGAAGAGTTGCTTTCCTTTTGAGGAACAGCCGATTAGATGGGCTGCAGGGCTGGGTGACAGGTTACCAGAAACCCTCCAGTCTGTGCCTGTTAAGCTGTTCATTGTTATAACAAAAGCCAGCCTGGACCTGCTGAATGTTGTATTAATTCTGCTGTTTGCTTATAGTTGAATAAAAATAAAAACACTTAAAAGAACATTAACTGTAGACAGGGGTCCCTCCTCACTCCCATTAAGATTTATCTGCATTATCTGCTACTGCCCTGCCTCCTCCTGGTGACTATCTCAACACCCCATTCTGCCTCAATCTAGGTCTTTGTGTTTTTTTTGTGTGGTTTTTTTTTGTTTGTTTTAATCTCTGGTGCCAAGCTCTGAGCCCTCCAAATATTAGATGCAAGTAGGTTCCTAATGCCTTTATTGACTACACCAAGATACCCCCAACCCCTCTGTGAGACACTTCCTAGAGTTCCCCAATGCCTCTTCCTCAATTTGCTCCTCGTTCGCTGCTCCCTCATCCAATCTTTTTCACCCCATTTCTGTCCTCCATGTTCGCTGAGATATCACTGAAACAAAAGAGATATGTTGCTTCCTTTCTGCTACTAATCTCCGACCTATAGTTACCCATGTTACTACCCACAACTTTCATTTAACCGAAGGGGCAGCCATTTACCCAAGGGGCAAACACTTTAATGGATATTATTCTGGGGAGAAATGACTTTAACAGCATAAATCAACATAATAGATTTTCAAGAACACTTCTATGTACATGAAGAATACCTGTATTTCATATCATGATTTAAATACAGTAAAAGCAGAAATAATTATTAATCTTGAAAATGAGACTAAAAACATAAACTATGTCTTTTACTAAAAGGATCTGAGACAGTTTAATAACATATGAGCTTCCTTCTAAAATAAGTTTTTAGGCCCTGGCCTGTGATGTTCAATGGTTACACCAAAGGGTCTTGGGTTTGATTCCCGGTCATGTACCTGGGTTGAAGGTTCGATCCTAGGGCCCAATCAGTGTGGGAGGCAACCAACCGATGTTTCTCTCTCACAGTGATGTTTTTCTCTCTCTCTAGCTTTCTCTCTCCTTCCCTCCCTTTCACACTCTCTACAGATCAATGGAGGCTTAACAACAAAAAATAAATGAATAATAAGTCCTTAGGTTAATGGGATACATATGAAAAATAGTAATGGGATTTTATTTTGAACACAAGCTTATAAATGTAATTTAAGGAAACAAGGAACTACCCAAAAATTCTTAATCAATCAAAAACTAGAGGATTAGTAATTGCTTGTGCAACTTAGAAAATATAACCCTGCTTTGGAAGCCTGAGGCCTGTGCTTTAAGGATAATGTATATCTGGCACATAAATAAACCTACATCTATTAACCCACAGTGTTCTAATAACTGGCAGGGGGGAGAGGGGGTGAGGAGAGCGTGAATGTAGCAATAGAGAAACTAAAAATTCTGCTTCATGGAAATAAATATTCATTTTTTACCATTTCACCCTATTCTCATGTTAAAAACTTCTTGATTAGCCAGCCCAAGGTTCAGCATTTATATAATAATAACAACGTTAAAGAATAACTTTATGAAATGAAAAGTCAAGTTGGCCTTACAGTCACCCATAACAGTAGTACTAAGAGACCTGACTACCCTAAATATTCATTACAGAGATCATGGACAAATCATAAATATCCTGGTAGAAAAAGCTAAAAAAAAATATGTCACTGAACCCAGAGTCTGTTGACTGAAGTCAGGATGCTGACTATACATACTATCTCCCTCCTCTTGCCTATGTACTAGCAAAATGAACCTCTATGGGCATAGCCCTTGTCCTGTCTCCTCAGATGTTCTAAACTCTGACAAAGACATCCCAACTCAGTGCTCTAAATCCGACCATCCCAATTTCAACTAGCAACTCTAACATTACAGACCATCCTTAATTACCTTACATCCACAAAGCACATTTTTAAGAAATGTTTGTAACACTTTCAACAAAGAATGTTTTTTAAAAAAATAAAAAGATTGAAGAGCTTTAAAAAAAAAATTTTTTTTTAAAGAAATGTTTGTTGGCATTCACTTCACTTCTAGGCTATTCACAAATAAGCAAACGGAATATTAGGGACTTATTTTATCAATTATATTAGGAACTCCTAGACAGCAAGAATCTATACACTTCCCAGCAGAGTAACGAATGAACCATGACTATTTTAGAAAATAACAACTAAAATTTAGAAAGCAGCCCTAACCGGTTTGGCTCAGTGTATACTATAGAGCATCGGTCTGCAGACTGAAGGGTCCCAGGTTCGATTCCAGGTTGCAGGCACATCCCCAGGAGGAGGTGTGCACGAGGCAGCTGATCTATGTTTCTCTCTCATTGATGTTTCTAACTCTCTATCCTTCTCCCTTCCTCTCTGTAAAAAATCAATTATATATATATATATATATATATATATATATATATATATATATATATTTTTTTTTTCCTTTAATTTAGAAAGCAATGAATCAAACTACCCTATTTAACCCAGCTTTCTCTACATTTGCAATTTCTTCCTAACTCTTGACACAATGGTTAACTTGAAGAGATAGGATTCCTAAGCAATAAATACATACTGAAAACATACTATCAAACCCTAATATATAAAACTCCCCTTTAAGTCATTAATATTACAACTCAAATGCCTTACCATCCTTGTTAACAGCGGTGACTTTGGCTGGATAAAAACGACAATCAGACCAGCAAGCAAGAACTTGCTCATTTATTTGAAATTCCTAGAAAACATTAAAAAAAAACAAAAGATCCTGTTACTAATTCAGTTTCACAGGACACACTGGTACCAGAATTCATAAAAGGCTGGAATTCACAAGAGTGGGAAAGGGAGATGGCTACTGGGATGAAGGAAGATATTTTCACTGTTCAGCATTAGGAGTCAAAACAAAAGGGCTGGACACAAGACTTTTCCCATCCTAGGAGGTGAGGCAATGCAGCATAGCACTAATGATATCCCTACCCTACCCCTGACAGTGACTCTAAGAGTTCAGGATCAGCAGGGAATATACCCAGTATACAATCTAGAAGAAAGGAGGCTACTTCATTTTGAAGGAAGAAACATTCATGCCATCTAAACCCACATGTTGAAAGGGACATTAGCTAAAGGAATACCCATTCACCTTTAATATTTCATATTCTTTTCCCACTAGACAGTTTGCACTGATGCATTTTGTAGAATATTGAACAATTAAATTGGACAATAGTGAACAATTCTAAATGGGGAGGGGAAGGGAGAGAAAAGCGCCTTAGCAAGGGTTCAAGTTCCTGGTCAGAGTTAAAATGGAAAACAATCCAGGGCTGAGTCAGATCCAAAGGCAGCAGGATCTCTACAGATGCCTCAATATCATTTTCAAAAATCTCAAAACTAATACCTCATTCCTTCATTTTGAAATCGGTGAAAGCGCCAAGCATAGTGATGAAATTTATCAAAAACAGAGTCTAATCAAGTCCAAGTTTTTCAAGGGCTTATAAAAGATCTTAATATGGCCCAACCAGTACATGGCTCAGTTGGTTGAGTATTGGCCCATGCACCTAGAGATCACTGGTTCAATTCCAGTCAGGACACATACCTGGGTTGTGGGCTTAATCCCCAGTAGGGGATGGGTGTGCAGAAGGTAGCTGATTGGTGTTTCTTTCTCACAGATGTTTCTATGCCTCTCTCCCTCTCCCTTCCAATTTCTCTAAAAAATCTAAAAACGTGTGTTTTGTTTTTTTAAAGACCTTAATATGAAGCTAACATAGTACTTCACATGGAATGACTGCTTAAGACATGCTCAAACAGATCAGCTTAATAAATGAACCAAAGGTATACAGTGGTGTAAAAGAGATTTAGGGTCCCATTCATCATCAGTGAGGTTTCAACAAAGTTAGTCTATGTGCTGTCACATTCAAGCAGATGACAACTGGGATTCTTCAAGAGCCCCTGATGCCCTGGGGATCTCAGGGTTGCAACTACAGGCCCAAATAAAAATTTATTCCCAGATGCTACTGATCCAGCACATTGGTTCTAATCCAGCTCATTACAGAACTTCCCAGATCTATTACTCACAGAACATCCTTCCTCTTCATGTAAGCCTTCTTTTCTCAGCTGTATTTTCTCTAAAGGACGTAAATAAGGACTGTCCCAGCAGAACCACTCATCATAACGATGGTTCCAACGCTTGAAATGGATAAGTACTTTTCCTTCTTCGTAGTCAATATCTTCTATGTGAGCTGGATACCTAAGTCAGAAAAGAAAATTGAAATGCCTATAAATACCCACCCAAAATATCTAAAACAGTACCCTTCCAAATCTCTTTCCTAAGAAACAGGTTACCAAAGTACTAAATAAAGCCATCATTTAGAAGGTCTAAAAATGGTGTCCAATCACAAATTATGGAGGCTAACAGGCATGGGGTTCAAATCCCAACTTTGACATGCCTTAGTTATGAACTATTAAATTAACTTTACAAAGTTCTCTCATGTGAAGTGGAGGAAGGATACACAGCACACTGGGTTGTAATGTAAATTAAACAAGATGCCAGTTCCACAAGACCTGGGCACAAAAAAAAAAAAACTAGGAAGTAAACATTTAACAACTAAATTACATTTCACATGTACCAATAAATTAGGATGACCATGCAACCCAGATTATATTAGATAGTCTTAATTTTTTTTTAAATATATTTGTATTGATTTCAGAGAGGAAGGGAGAGGGAGAGAGAGGAAAAAAAAATCAATGATGAGAGTCATTGATTGGCTGCCTCCTGCATGCCCCCTATTGGGGATCAAGCCTGCAGCCCAAGCATGTGCCCTTGACCAGAATCGAACCCAGGACTCCAATCTAGAGGCTGAAGCTCTATCCACTAAGCCAAACTGGCTAGGATGAGACAGTCTCAATTTTAAGAATTTTGCAATTCATAGAGTGAAATACCATGCAATTGTTAAAAAGAACAAGATGGCCCTAACTGGTTTGGCTCAGTGGATAAAGTATAGGTCTGCAGACTGAAAGGTCCCAGGTTTGATTCCAGACAAGGGCATATACCGTGGTTGCAGGTACATCCCCAGGAGGGGTGTGCAGGAGGCAGCTGATCGATGTTTCTCTCCCATTGATGTTCTAACTATCCCTCTCCCTTCCTCTCTGTAAAAAAAATCAATACATTAAAAAAAAAGAACAAGATGGTTCTTTTATATGAAATATTAAATGAAATGAGCAAGGTACAGAATACTGTGTATAAGTTATTACTATTTTTAAATGAAAAATAAATATATTCCTATATGCTTAAATATACATAAAATAGTTAAGAAGATATACAAGAGCCAAAACCGGTTTGGCTCAGTGAATAGAGTGTCGGCCTGCGGACCGAAAGGTCCCAGGTTTGATTCCGGTCAAGGGCATGTACATTGGTTGCAGACACATCCCCGGCAGGGGGAGTACAGGAGACAGCTAGTCGATATTTCTCTCTCATGGATGTTTCCAGCTCTCTATCCCTCTTCCTTCCTCTCTGTGGAAAATCAATAAAATATATATATTAAAAAAAAAAAAAGATATACAAGAAACTAACAATGGTTACTTGTATAAGTATGATCAGTTCAGTAGATGAACTCTTTCAATCTCTTTTGCATTCTTCTTCTAGACTGAGAGTTGGGAAAACCAATAACTATATTTCCCTGACTCCCTTACAATTGGCAATCAAGCCCAGCCAGTGTGGCTCAGTTGGTTATTTGTCATCCCACACACCAAATGCACCAAGAGGTTGCCGGTTCAACTCCTGGTCAGGACATATGACTGGGTTGCAGGCTCCACTGGCATACAGAAGGCAGCCAATTAATGTTTCTTTCTCTCCCCTTCTCTCTTCCTCTCTCTAAAATCAATAAAACATTAAAAACAAAAAGACAATTGGCAATCAAGGTCATGGAGACTGTGGGTTTAGAGGCAACATATAGTGGCCAGGACTAAAGCTCCAGTGCAAGACCTCTCAGACTTTCTTTTAATACATATCATCAGGCCCAGCCAGCATGGTTCAGTGGTTGTGTGTGAACCTATGAACCAGGAAGTCATGGTTCAATTCCCAGTCGATCAGGGTAAATGGCCAGGTTGTGGGCTTGATCCCCAGTGTAGGGGTGCAGGAGGCAGCCAACCGAAGATTTTCTCTCTCACCCTCTCCCATCCTCTTTGAAATCAATAAAAATATATTTATTTAAAAAATCATAAAATGCAGATTCTAATTCTGTAGGTGAAGCTAGGGCCTAAGATATTTAAACCAAGCTCCCAGGTGATGCTGATGTGCTAGTCTGTAGTAGCAAGGGGCTAATGTCTAGTCACTAGCTTCCTTGGTCGGTCAAGCAGCAGTGTGGAAGGTTGGCAGTAGCATTAGTAACTTCCTGACGACCAGATCACAGTGGTGGGTCCCTCAGACTGATAATTTAAGGGAGCCTCCTTAGATCCTTAGACCCTGCTCCTCCAACCCAACAATTTATAAGTACCCAATTTCTTGTGTTAATCCCTTTTGTAGCTAAAGTACCCAGAGTGGTTTCTGTTTCCAGCATTTAAACCTGATGGATACAGGGGAGGAATTGGGTATGTGAGGGGCAAAAGTGAGAGGGAGCCTTTTTGTAGTATGTCTTTTAATACTTTTTCATTTTTCAACCATATAAATGTATTACTCATTCCAAAAATAAATAAATGGTTAAAAATAAAAATAGAAAATACTGCATGCAATTGTTCTCTTATATAATCAGACTAGGGACCCAGTGCATGAAAATTCCTGCAGAGAGCAGGGGGGGGATCCCCTTAGCCCGACCTGTACCCTCTCCAATCTGGGAACCCTCAGGGAAGCCCTCTCCAATCCTGTCTGTCTTTGCAATCATATGAGTGAATTGTCTGAGACCCCAACCCAGTTTGGTTTAGTGCTCACAGAATAAGAGAGGTCTTTTTTTTCCCTCTTTGCCCCATTGGTGGAGATTTCCTAGAAGTTGAAGGATATCTTCACTTTAGTTTTTCCTCGACACTGTGACTTTACTTATATCTCTCCCCTTTGCTTTTCCTCCATCCCCCACCCGCAACAGTAACTCGCTCCAGGCTCACTTTGCTCTAGTGTCTAGGAGATTCAGCAATGCATCTGCCACCAAAACTATGATTCCCAGCATTCCTGGTGCTCCCCGTGTCCTTGGTTTCCACTTCAGGTCCAGGGGCTGCAAAAACCAAGTGGACTGAGAGCTCCAGCAGCCCCCAGGCTGGGCTAACAGGACCAGAAACTCCAGTGGTATCCCCAGGACCCCAGCCGCTCAGCACCAGTGCATGGCTGGCCACAGGCTCAAAGCAGGCAGAGTTCGGGGATACCTGCCACATCACCCTGGCAACACAGAGAGTGAGTGGACATTTCCCTCCCCCCGCCCCCACACTCAGCTCCTGTGCACATAGGCCCTGAGCAGCCAGGAGGCAGGAACGCCCATGTCACCACTACAGTGATGCTGTGCCCCTGGCTGCTCTACAAGTGCACACGTGCACCCTGCCCACAGGCCCACCATCTTTGTTGGGTTAATTTGCATACTTACTCCTGATTGGCTGTGTGCATCACAGTGGTACGGTCAATTTACATATTTGTCCATTATTACAAATGCTATTCTAGGTTGAGAAAATTTAAATTCTACCAATATTTTCTCCCTGCAACTTGGATTTGCATCATTTCCTTTCCTGTATCTAGCATCGCTGAACTAATAAGTGCTACCTAAGTGAATAGGCCTGCTGCTTGTATCTATATGCTATGTCCTCTTCAATATTACACTAGTATCTTTTAAAGCAGTTTGCTTGATGTTAATCTATTACAGCAGGCTGCAGGTACTGGGCATTCAATGTGTTCAGCATAAGAATGCTACTCTTCCTATTCTTCCCCAAGGTCACATGTCCTGTCAATTCTCCAATCCCAAGACTCTCAAACTCCAGTTACCATTTCAATTTCAGTCACTACCCAAGTTTAGGCCCCCATCACTTCATGTGGGTATTTCTCACACAGGACTAAAAGGACATACTTTTCAAAATTCCTAATGGTACTATACATATAATTAGTTGCTCAAGAAATATTAACAAAAGGAGTTAAACAGCTCTGAAACTAGTCTCCCTACTCCAATCCAACTGACATAAAGTTGCTGTCTTGACAGCAGAAAGGCTAATTGTAAGATCTGATGAACTGAGTAGTACAATTGTGGGAGACAAAAGAGGTTTCCTCTCTAGTAAAATAGGGAGAAGAATATGGATATCTCAATTATATTTCTCCTTCTCTATTTAGTCTACCAAAGACGAGTAAGCCTCCATAAAACAACACAACCTGCCTATTCAAATCCCCTTTCTTTAATGGTTTACTATTACAGGTCTTTGGACCAATGCATAAAATTAATTGGTGGGTCTAGTTTCTTTCTTTCTTCCTTTTTTTTTTTTTTTTTGCATGTATCTGTCCAATTTTTCCCAATATCGTGGACTACTGGATCTTTGCCATAATCCTATGAGGACTTAAGAAGTCATTGTCTGCCGAAACCGGTTTGGCTCAATGGATAGAGCATCGGTCTGCGGATTGAAAGGTCCCAGGTTCAATTCCGGTCAAGGGCATGTACATTGGTTGCGGGCACATCCCCAGTAGGGAGTGTGCAAGAGGCAGCTAATCGATGATTCTCTCTCATCGATGTTTCTAACTCTCTATCCCTCTCGCCTCTTCTCTGTAAAAAATCAATAAAATATATATTTAAAAAAAAAAAAAAAAGAAGTCATTGTCACTGAAGCCATTTTACATTTGTGGAAATGGAGACTCAAATAGAGTAATACCCAAGATCAGTATCCAAACCTGATTCTAAACCCAGGGAAGAGCTTTCTACTCTTAATTTGACTTCACAGGTAAATATCCTTATAAGTGATGCACATCCACCCAGGTGTATTTTATCTTAACCACCTTATAGTGTACTTAGTGGCCAGCCCAGAATTTGCATAAACTTCCCCCTATGGGTTGGACACTCAGGCTGCTTCCAGATTTTTTTCCTATATAAATAGTTTTTCTGCAAACATATGACAGAAATTACAGTGTGCCTCCATTCCTGGTTTCAGAGCACACAGCAAAAGCAAAAAGGCTTCTATGCACAAAAATAACATTCTAAGCCATCCCTAGCCTTTATTGGAGAGGGGATAGGGATGAAAGTTGTTTTAATGACAAACAAAGGGCTAACTATTAAGCTGCAGAAAAACTGTGCTGTTCTGGATGTCTTAACTCTTTCCTTATTCCTTCACCACTTCCATTAATCCACATCTGACACTTCTAACTCAGGAAATGTCTTGAATTCATTTCTCCTCTTTACCACAATCATTTCTCACCAATAACTGACAGTCCCATCAGGCAACCTCTGTATCCCTCTGTTAGTACCGGCAATGGGTGTGAGATAGAGACACACAATAAATACTTGGTGTCGAAGAAACAAAGTTGGCGGCATAGGTAAACACCTGAAATTTTTGCCTCGCACAACCACTTCAAAACTACAACTAAAAGACAAAATGGAGATCATCCAGAATCACAGGAAGGCTGGCTGAGTGGAAATTCTACAACTAGAAGAGAAAAGCACACTGAGACACAGAAGAGTTGTGGAAGTAAAGTGCAGAAGTATGAAGGCGTGCCAGAAAGAACTGGCAACTGAGTACGCAGTTGTCTTTCTCAATCATGAGGGAGACACAAGCTCCCAACTGCTCTGAACTCCAGTTCCAGGTGAGACTATGGGAACTCAGACTAATATGGAGAGAAACTGGATGGTCTGGTATCTTTCAGAACTCAAGGGTGGCTTTCTCTCAGAGGTGCTTACAGGGATTACCACGGGACACTGAGACCCAGGGGCCTTTTAGGGCAGGACTGAGGATCAACCATTGCTGTTTGCTCCACCCTATGGATTCCCTGAGACCCTGCCCCACCCAATTTACAACCCCACCCAAGCTGTGCACAGAAGCTTTTGCATATGAATGGCTTGGCCCTTTGAATTCTAAAATTACCAACAAACTGCAGCTGGGTCAGAGAGACCCAGAATATCCAAAAGAAGGCCCAAGGCCCCACAGCAGCTTGCACTGCTTCACAGCTGGTCCTCATCTAGGCACCTCCAAAACCCAAACAAAGAAGAGGAATCTGCAGATCTCTCCATATCTCCTGCTGGGTGGCCTCAGGCAGAGGCTAAATTAGCACCTCCTTAGAGATCCAAGAGCCAATGGTCAAAGTGAGACCATCCAGATTACATTACAACTCCTCAGATCCATAAGGGACACACTCAGGGGGCAGACTTAATGAGTGCCAAAACCCCACTGAAGCAAGTCTTGCCCCATAAAGGTGTCTCCAGCACAGAAGTTCTCCCATCATAGACACAGCTGATTTTCCCAGCCAACTAGCCTGGAGGACAATTCCTCCCAGTGATACTAACAATCAAGGCTTAACTACAACAAGACTGTGCACACAGCCCACAAAGGGGTGCACCAAGAGTGTCCACCTCAGGTACCCTATAGGACCCCTAGCACACAAAGCCACTCTATCAACACAGGGAAGCAGCCAAAGAACAGTTCACAAATGACAGAAATGGAGGAAAGCAAATTACTGGATATAGAATTCAAAACCACCGTTATAAGGTTTTACAAGAATTTTCTAGCCGGGACCGGTTTGGCTCAATGGATAGAGCGTCGGCTTGGGGACTGAAGGGTCCCGGGTTCAATTCTGGTCAAGGGCATGTACCTTGGTTGCGGGCATATCCCCGGTAGGGGGTGTGCAAGAGGCAGCTGATCGATGACTCTCTCTCATCGATGTTTCTAACTCTCTATCTCTCTCCCTTCCTCTCTGTATAAAATCAATAAAATATATTTAAAAAAAAAAAAAGAATTTTCTAGAAACCCCCGATAAATTTAGTGAGACCCTGGAGCACATGTGTCAAACACAAGGCCCGCGGGCCAAATCCAGCCCGCCAGGCCTTGCAATGTGGCCCGCACCGCGCTGTCATCACTGCACTCCGCTGTCAGTTTATGACATTGTCAGTTTATGACTGTTCAGTAAACCATTCGGCCCGCGATTTAGGCTGGATTTTAGATTTTGGCCCCTTCTCTGATTGAGTTCGACACCCCTACCCTGGAGGATATGAAAAAGGACCAATTAGCCGAATCCGGTTTGGCTCAATAGATGGAGTGTCGGCTTGGGGACCGAAGGGTCCCGGGTTCAATTCCGGTCAAGGGCATGTACCTTGGTTGTGGGCATATCCCCAGTAGGGGGTGGGCAAGAGGCAGCTGATCCATGACTCTCTCATCGATGTTTCTAACTCTCTATCTCTCTCCCTTCCTTTCTATACAAAATCAATAAAATATATTTAAAAAAAAATAAAGAAAAGAAAAGAAAAAGGACCAATTAGAAATAAGCATACACTGCTGAAATAAAGAATAATATACAGAGATCCAACAGCAGACTATAAGATCCGAAGAATCAAGTCAAAGATTTGAAATACAAAGACGCGAACAACACCCAACCAGAAAAGCAAAAAGAAAAAAGAATCCAAAAATATGAAGATAGTGTAAGGAGCCTCTGGGACAACTTCAAGCGTACCAACATCAGAATTGTGGGGGTGCCAGAAAAATAGAGAGAGTAAGATATTGAAAACCTATTTGAAGAAATAATGACAGAAAACTTCCCCCACCTGGTGAAAGAAATACTTACAAGTCCAGGAAGCACACAGAGCCACAAACAAAAGGAATCCAAAGAGGATCACACCAAGATACACATAAAATGCCAAGGGCAAAAGACAAAGAGAGAATCTTGAAAGCAGCAAGAGAAAAACAGTTAGTTACCTACAAGGGAGTACCCATATGATTGTCAGGTGATTTCTCAACAGAAACTATGCAGGCCAGAAGGGAGTGGCAAAAAATATTCAAAGTGATGAATAGCAAGAACCTACAATCAAGATTACTCTACCCAGAAAAGCTATCATTCAGAATTGAAGGTGAGATAAAGAGCTTCACAGATAAGAAAAAGCTAAAGGAGTTTCATCACCAAACCAGTATTATATGAAATTCTGAAGGGTATTCTTTAAGAAGAGGAAGAAGAAAAAGTTAAATATAAAAATTATGAACAACAAATACATATCTATCAACAAAGGAATCTAAAAATCAAGTGAATAAAAAATCTGATGAACAGAATAAACTGGTGAATATAATAGAATCAGGGGCATAGAAAGAGAGTGCTCAGCCACCGATAGGCCTCTGGGCCCCGGGCGAGGAGCGGACAGGCCCCACAGAGAGCTACTGGCACATGGATTCGTGCACAGGGCTATTAGTCTATTATAATGGCCAAAATTCAAAATACTGATAATACCAAATACTGGTGAGAAGGTGCAGCAACTGGAAATCACATTCATAGATGGTGTGAATGCAAAATGGTAGACCACTTTGAAAGACAGTTTAGCAATTTCTTATAGAACTAAACATACTTTTACCATAGGATTCAGCAATCACATTGCTTAGTACCGTATTTTTCGGACCATAAGACGCACTTTTTTCCCCCCAGAAGTGGGGGGAAAAAGTCCCTGCGTCTTATGGTCCAAATATAGCCTACACATATACTGTAAAAAAAAAAGTTTTTTTACTTGCCCGGCTCTGTGTGGTCTCTGTGTGCTTGCCCGGCTCTAAAATGGTTCTAAATGCTGCTGTTTACTTTACAGGGTTGATTACATGTGTTTATGACTGTGATGTTGGGTTTTAATGCACATAAAATATTTTAGGACACTATCTGTTTCAGAATCTTTTTTTCTTCATTTCCCTTCTCTAAAAACTGGTGCGTCTTATGGTCCGAAAAATATGGCATTTACCCAACTGAGTTGAAAACTTATGTCCACATAAAAACCTGCACACAGATGTTTGTAGCAGCTTTATTCCTAGTTACCAAAACTTGGAAGCAACCAAATGTCTTTCAGTAGGTGAACAGATAAACAGTGATGTATGAGACAATAAAAAATTATTTAGGACTAAAAAGAAATGAGCTATCAAGCCATGAAAAGACATGAAGAAATCTTAAATGAATAGTACTATATGAAAGAAGCAAACCAAAAAGGCTACCTACTGTATGTATGTCCAATTAGATGACATTATGGAAAAGGCAAAAATATAAAGATAGTAAAAACATCAGTGATAGCCAGAGGTTAGGGAAAGAAGAGGCAAATCACAGAGAAACTTTAGGGCAGTGAAACTATTCTGTACATATAGTGAATACATGTCTTTATACATTTATCAAAACCCATAGAATATACACCAAAAGTGAACCCTAATGTAAACTATGGATTTTGGATGATGATGACATCTCAATGTAGGTTCATTGATTATAACAAAGGAACCGCTTTGGTGAAGGATGTTGATAGTGGGGAAGGCTATATATGTGTGAGGGCAAGGGATGGGAATTCTATTTTCTGCTCAGTTTTACTGTGAACCTAAAGCTGCTCTTCAACATAAGATTTTTTTCTTTTAATCCCATATACTCACTGCCAACTCCCAAATTTCTATCTCTAATGCAGAGCTCATGAATGCTTGACTCAGTCATTCAACCATCTGCTGCTCAACATCTCTACTTAATTATCTAAACGAAATCCCATACTGCCCAGCCGCGTGGCTCAATGATTAAGCATCAATTTATGAACCAGGAAGTCATGGTTCGACTCCCTGTTAGGGCATGTGCCCAGGTTGCTGGCTCGAAACAGCCTATCAGTGATTCTCTCTCATCAATGATGTTTCTTCCTCTCTCTCCCTCTCCCTTTCTCTCTGAAATCAATAAAAATAACCTTAAAAAAATAAAAGGAATTCTATATTTAATATATGCAAAATTAGGCTGCTAATTTTCCCATTACTAGTAGGAAATAGTAATTCTTCTAGTACTTAGATCAAAAGCCCCTGGAATCATCCTTGACTCTTCTCTGTCTCTCACAACATCAGTAAGTCTGTCAACTGCATCTTCAAATAAATACCCATACTCTGATCACTCTTCATCATCTCTACCACTGATTTTTAGTTTAATCCACCTTTAATTTGGACTACAAAGATTCCTTATTATACTCCCTATTTCCGCCCATACCTGCCTACAGCATATTCCATACACAATAACCACAACCATTTTAGTAACTGAAATCAGATCATGTCATTTCCCTGTTTAAAATCTTTCATGACTTACTATTACATTTAAAATGAAGTCCAAACCTTTTATTACAGCCAATTTGGCTTCTCCTAACATTTATGGACTCCTCTCCTATCTCTAACCCCAAACTCCTTACTCTCCTATTTCTTAAACATACCTAGCATTCTGTGCCTTGCTGTCTCTGCTTGAAATTTTCTTTCCCTAACCTGGATCACTCCCTCACTTCTCCTTGTCAGACACACCATCCTTAAATACCCTCTATATTTAAAAAAAGAAAAGAAAAAAACCACTCCTCATACACACAGTGTCACTATCTACTTACCAGTACTTATTCCTCTCACAACCTAACCTTACAGGTATTAATCTGTTTGTTTATAATCTACCTACCTCCACTGAAATATCAGCTCCTAAAGAACAGAGTCTATGTCTATATTAACCACTACTCTATCTCTAGCATCTAGCACTGAATGAATGACTTGGCATCAAGTCATCTTTGTAAAGCCTGCTGAAATTCCCACATGTGAAATTAATTGTTCTTCCCTTGGATATTTACATGTGTAAATATCACCTCATGATATAATTACTTTCTGGGACTTTATTCTCCATCCTGGGTATAGAACACAGCATGGGCTCAAAAGCCAGATTACCTGAATTTAAATCTCAAACCCACTAATAATTAGTTGGGCAACTTACTTAACTATTCTGTGCCTCTGTTTCCTAATATATAAATTGGTAATAATAAAAGTACCACCTCATAGTGTTGTGAGAATTAAATGGGGTTTAATACGTAAAGCCTTTAGATGCCTGGCACAGAGTAAATCACTAACTGTGAGCTATTATTACTACAAACATAAGCATGGGACTATATGATTAACAGTCCTTGCCTGGCAATGCTAAAAGCCAAAGCCAAATACCCCACTGGCCTCTAGATTTTTCTTCATTTCCATAGTGCCTAGCACTATGCCTGACGCACAGCAGATACTCATGTATGTGGAGAGCTCAGAAATAAAAGACTGGAGGAAAAAGATGATATAAGAAATGAAAAAATATGAGCCAGGAACTCAAACTTGATCAGTGCAAATAATCCTAATGAAAAAGAAATAGAAAAGAAAGCTAAGGACATTATGAAACAGATTTAAAAATCCCTTTGAAATAGAAAGCGATTATGATCAACTTAAAAGGAAACAAAGTAGTGGAAATGTACCAAAGTGTCAGGAAAGCAAAAGACAAAAGGAGCTTTTTTCATTACTATGTTCAGATCAACAGGGAAGCCCAGGCTTACTGTTCAGGGCAGACAGTGTGCTCCTGACAGATGGCAGGAAGGAGGCAAAGAAGGCCCCAGAACAAGCAGCTTCCATTCTATTCATCAAGCATCATTAATAGGAAACTGTAGCTTCTCACATGCTAGACAGTGCACCTACAGAACCCTGGAGATAAAGAGTGCAGTCAGGGCCGAAACCGGTTTGGCTCAGTGGTAGAGCATCCGTCTGCGGACTGAAAGGTCCCAGGTTCAATTCCGGTCAAGGGCATGTACATTGGTTGTGGGCATATCCCCAGTAGGGGGTATGCAAGACGTTTCTAGCTCTCTATCCTTCTCCCTTCTTCTCTGTAAAAAAATCAATAAAATATATTTTTAAAAAAAAAAAAAAAAAAAAAAAAAGAGTGCAGGCAGGATTACTCTGCCTATAGAATAAGAAGAGGACATATAGAAAGTTCCCCCCAAAGTGGTAGGTCCAAAATTAGAGGACAGATTCTTATCACTATCCACAGTCTGTTTGGTGAGATAAACTATTTTGAGAACTAATGATCTCCATGGAAAATCCAAATTTATATATTACAAACTCCCAAATTTATATATTACAATCTCCCTATATATTACAAACTCCCTTTCATTTACATGAAATGCTAAAGAGTATTCTTTAAGAAGAGAAGAAAAAAGTAAACATAAAAATTATGAACAACAAAAAGACATCAAATACATACCTACCAACAAGTGAATCTAAAAATCAAGTGAATAAAAAGTCTGAAGAACAGAATGGACTTGTGAATATAATAGAATCAGAGACATAGAAAGGGAGTGGACTGACAATTCTCAGGGGGAAGGGGGTCTGAGGGGTGTGGGATGAGGTTAGACAAAGATCTTACACCTATGGATGAAGACAGTGGCAGGAGGTAAAGGCATTGGGTGGGGTGGGGAATCAGGTAGAGCAGAGCTATGGGGAATTCTTTAAGAACAGAAATTATTGTATACACTTTCTATACAATTCCTTAGATGTATAACAGTGATTTATAAATAGCAGAATTTAAATAAAACTTAGAGGAGAAAAAAATACACCTATCACATCCTTATCAAGTGGCTAGTACCTTGATTGCAGTTGTAACACCTCTAAACCAATCACCATCTCTGTGCCTTCTCCACACTTCTCCTAGCCAATGGTTAAGTAGAAATAATAAGACAAGACTTTCTGGGAGACAATACTCTTGACAACTTTGGGTTTGAAAAGAGTGTTTAAGGGTAAAATAGGCAGGTTTTAGGAAATTTAAGGAATTAAGGAGTCCATAAAAAAAAAAAAAACAGAGGGCTACAGAACTTCAGAAGATATATTTCCATAGAATAAGGGAGCTGAGAGCCGCAGAAGGTATATATTTACAAAATAAAGGGAAGGAAGCCCCTCATTCAGAGAGGGTAGAGGAAAGCCCAAAGGGAATAGAAAAATAATAAAAGAGAAAAGGAGAACCTCACATACCTCACATGAGGTGTGAGCTCTGAAGTTGCTATAGTGACCAAATCAGAGGGATTGACCAATCAGAGGTGGGATGTCAGGGCAAAAAGAACTGCCTTTATAAACCGTGCAAAAAAGGGACTCTCTCCCCCTCCCGACGTGGGAGTCTGTGCCTGTTTCTGAATAAATTTCCATATTTCATTATAACACCTTTTGTCCGTGGTTTCATTCTTGACTCCACTGGACAAGGATCTGAGAATCATCCTGCCCAGAGGAACATCACGCCTTCCAGTTCAATTATTGCATTTCAGCTTGAGGACTCTCCTAATCTCCTTTGACAAAATTTTCTGAGAATTGCACTGCTATCTAAAACTTCCTACCTTCCTTCTCTCTTCTCCACAGGGGTCAGGCTAAGCAAGGCAGTCTGATAGCTCTCCCAGCCTCTTCACTTCACTCCCATTTCCTCCTATAGATGGTTCCCAAATAAATCAATTGCATAGTTTCTTGGGAGAATCCAATCTAACAGATTAGCCCTCACTAAGCATGCATTCTTGTGGGGAAGACAGATAAACAAGTACAAAAAAAAATCAAATAAACTAATTTATAAACTGGAAAAGGTATATAGCATGAGATAATTCTTTGAAGTGTTCTATCTCCTATTAGTATTGATGCTTATACCAATCTACATATGCTTATATGAATCTACATATGATGTACACACTTAAAACTCGTGTGTACAACAAAAAAAGGGGGAATGTTACTATATGTATATTAAAAATGATGTTAAATGTAGCCCTGGCCAGTGTGGCTCAGTTAGTTGAGCATCATCCCATGTACTCAGAGGTCCTCAGTTAGATTCCCAATCAGGGCACATACCAGGATTTGGACCTCCATGCCAGTGGAGGGTCGCAGAAGGCAGCCCATCAATGCTTCTCTCTCACTCTCTCTCTCTCTCTCTCTCCTTCTCTCTCTCCCTCTCCACTCCTCTCTCTTTCTAAAACATATAAAAACATATTTTAAAAATAAATAAATAAAAATATGTAGCTTCTGTGCCCCATATTGAACCCAGAAATCTGTTTTTATTTTATTTTTATTTTTTTATATATATATTTTATTGATTTTTTACAGAGAGGAAGGGAGAGAGATAGAGAGCTAGAAACATCAATGAGAGAGAAACATCGACCAGCTGCCTTTTGCACACCCCCTACCGGAGATGTGCCCGCAACCAATGTACATGCCCTTGACCGGAATCGAACCCGGGACCTTTTAGTCCGCAGACCGACGCTCTACCGCTGAGCCAAACCGGTTTCGGACAGAAATCTGTTTTTAAAAAAGTAGAGCTTAGAGGACATGGATAGTGATTGAGCATTGACCTATGAACCAGGAGGTCATGGGTTAGATTTCCCGCTGGGGCACATGCCCGGGCTGCAGCTCAGTCCGCAGTGTGGGGTGTGCAGGAGGCAGCGGATGGATGATTCTCTCTCATCATTGATGCTTCTGTCTCTCTCCCTCTCCCTTCTCTCTGAAATCAATAAAAATATATGTTTTTTAAAAAGTAGAAATAAAATTATACTGCAAAAGTATTAAAAAGAAACTCACATTATTTACCTTGAAATACTATTTAACATAAATTAAATATAAAAATTTGTTACAAATTAAATGTAATTTACCCTTAGATGCATCTTTATTTTTTTAATGCCAAGAAAATCATCAACCTCATGCAGTAGATTTGTTAGTAGTAATATTGGTATTTAACTTTGAAATTATTTTTGTGTACAACACAGAGTAAGTCAAACAGGTCAATATATTAGTGTGATTAGGAACAAAGATTTTCAATATAAAAGAAAGGCAAAAATATAAATTATAGCCTGGCATCAGTATCTCAGTGGTTGATCGTCAATCTATTAACCAGGAGGTCATGGTTCAATTCCTGGACAGGGTACATGCCCAGGTTGCCGGCTCAAATCCCCAGTGGGTAAGGGGGTGAGGGGTTGGGGAGGGGGGTGGCGCATGCTGGAGGCAGCTGATCAATGATTCTCTCTCATCATTAATGTTTCTCTCTCTCTCCCCCTTTCCCTTCCTCTCTGAAATCACTAAGAATATATATATATATGTGTGTGTGTGTGTGTGTGTGTGTGTGTGTGTGTGTGTGTATATATATATATATATATATATATATATATTTTTTTTTTTTTTTTTTTTTTTTTTTTTAAAGAGGGAGGCCCACAGAGGGAAAGCCTACACTCTTCCTTATAAAAACTCAGAAAGGATCCAGCCAGTGTGACTCAGTGGTAGGGTGCTGACCCATGCACCAAGAGGTTACAGGTTCGATTCTGCAATCAGGGGCATGTAGGAGACAGCCGATCGATGTTTCTCTCTCATCAACGTTTCCATCTTCCTCTACCTCTCCTTCCTCTCTCTCTAAAATCAATAAAAATATTATTTTTTTAATCAGCAGAGGGGGAAAAAGAGCAAATTTTCCTTTTAAAAAAATTTTTTTTTTTAACTCAGAAAGGTTTGAGTTCTGAAATCCCTACCTTCACATTCTAGGAAATTCTAGAATGTCCTCAACAACCATTGTCATTTTATACTTTATAAGGACTTTCCCTACATATCCCATAATTTGATCCTCAGATAAAACTCTGTGAGGTCAATACAACTATTACCCACAATTATAGATGAAGCTGATGCTCAAAGCAGCTAATTACCAGCCAGAGGTCAGACATCAATGACAAAGAACACAACCCCTCAGCTTCTGAATCTAATCACCCCTAAATTATGACAATTAAGTTTCAATCATACAACACACCCAGAAAACAGCAGGGGTTGTTCACAACACAAGACCTTTTCTGATCTAACCCTTTTCTTCCCTCTTCCATTCCTGGCCTTTCTCTCTTCTTCTCTTAAAGACAGGCAGCCACGAGCAAAAGAGCTACCACTATTAACTCTTCCCTTCCCGATAGCCATTCATTCCTCTTTTTCTCATAACTCTTTTCAGATGAAGAGGCAGAAAGGGTAAACAAGTATGAACAAGAGGTCACGACCCTGGCTGGGGAGCTCAGTTGGTTAGAGTGCTGTCTCATATCCCAAGGTTGCAGGTTCGACCCCTGGTCAGGGAACATACAAGAGTCAATCAATGAATGTATAAATAAGTGGAACAACAAATCAATGTTTTTCTCTCTCTCTCAAATCAATAAATTAATAGAAGAAATTAAATTTTTAAAAAACAAGAGGTAACAGAATGGTCTCCCTAACACAGGGGACCCTGCACCAAAGAGAAAGGACATTCCCATGGCTCTAGACTTATCTCCTTCCACCTTCCAAGAGTCAGGGAGCAGGAAAACACTACAGAAAAGCCCAGGCTACCCCTCGTTATCAGTGCTAGCAAAAGTCCTTTACTGAAAGGATTTAATTAACAGAAAAATGTAAAAATACCAGTTTTTTAATCGGTCCCGGGCTTCCAACTGGGCTCCCACTTCAAAGCTGATTCCTCGTCTGTTAGGTGGATGCTTTGTCATTTTCAGTCATCAACGGGGCTGCCTTTGTTCTCCTGAAAAAGCCAATTAAATATTTATGAAACTTAGGCAAAGTGTGCCAGAGTGTAGTATCACTCACTACACATAAAGGACAAACAGGCATTATTCAGAACACAAAGCTCCAGGAAACCCTGTCTGCCCCCGTTTCACTCCTTCCCTCATCCTAACACAGGTGTGCCCTCCACTGGTTCCTCCTCTTTTATGCAGCACTTTGTAATCTCTGGAACTGTGAAGAGAAAGGACTTACATATAAAAGGGCATCTCTCAGAACTCCAAGAAAGCAATTAGTTGCTCTCAGGCAACTTATTTAATTATTTAAATTTAACCACTTGCTGATACAGTCACCAAATATCTGCACAGACTATTGTATTTAGGAAAACAGTCAAGACTAAGAGACAGCCCTAGCCGGCTTGGCTCAGTGGATAGAGCGTGGGCCTGCAGACTGAAGGGTCACAGGTTTCATTCAGGTCAAGGGCATATGCCTGGGTTGCTGGCTCAATCCCCACTAGGGGGCGTGCAGGAGGCAGCCAATCAATGATTTTCTCTCATTGATGTTTCTAACTCTCCCTCTCCCTTCCTTTCTGAAATCAGTAAAAATATTAAAAAAAAAAAAAAAAGACAGAGACAAGAGTGCCTGCCCTCATGAGGCCTCAACCCATTGGAGGAGGACAAAAATGTAGCCAGAAAACAGATAAACGAACCCAGCCAGTGAGGCCCAGTGGTTGAGTCTCGACCTATGAACCAGGAAATTCCAGGTCAGAGTACATGCTCTGATTTCGGGCTCAATCCCAGGTAAGGGGCATGCAGGAGGCAGCCAATTGCTGTTTCTCTCTCTCTCTCCTTCATTGCTGTTTCTCTCTCTCTCTCCTCCTCCTTTCCTCTCTGAAATAAAATGTATTTTATAATGATTCTTATCATTGATGTCTCTCTCTCTCTTCCTCCCCTTCCTCTCTGAATTCAATAACAAAAATTATGTTTTTAAAACACAGATAAATGAAAACTGCAAGCTGTAACTGCTATGAATGTTAAGAGCTACAAATGAAGCAAACAGCCCTAACCATTTTGCCTCAGTGGATAAAGCGTCAGCCTGCGGACTAAAGGGTCCCAGGTTCTATTCTGGTCAAGGGCATGTACCTTAGTTGCGGGCACATACCCAGCAGGGAGTGTACAGGAGGCAGCTGATTGATGTTTCTCTCTCATCGATGTTTCTAACTCTCTTTCCCTTGCCCTTCCTCTCTATAAAAAAAATCAATAAAATATATATATTTTTAAAAATAAATGAAGCAAACAAAAACTGATACACTGATTTCTGGCCTTACTTTTGGAAGGCTGGACAAGAAAGACCTATTTATACTTTCTTTGATCTATTTATATTTTCTACTTCTTATTTGCCATTCTGAGAATTTATATTTTCCTAAGTAATTCTTTTTGGTACTGGGATTGATGATCATTTTCTAGGAGTAAAACCTATCTTTAGGGACTAGTGGTGGTTTTGTTAGAGATGGAGCCACTCTTGAGCTCTCAGGGAATTTGAGCAGGCACCTCCATAAAGCAAGCTACCCCTAACGAAATTCTCTTCCAATGAACTTTTTTTTTTTTTAATCTTCACCTGAGGATATTTTTCCCATTGATTTCTAGAGAGAGTGGAAAAGGGAAAGATAGAAAAAAATATCAATGTGAGAGAAACATCAATTGGTTGCCTCCTGCACAGGCTCCGACCAGAACCCGGGCCTGGGAGGAGCCCTTGACTGGAATGAAACCTGGGACCCTTTGGTCCACAAGTCAATGCTCTATCCACTACTAAGCCAAACCAGCTAGGGCTCTCCCACTAAACTTTAGATCTCTACAGCCTATAATGCCCATCTGCCTCACAGGAGCACAATCTTTGCAATGGATGAATGTGGAAAAATCACAGACTGGATCCTTATATCTGATGTGTAATACCATTACATCTTAGAAAGAATCTGCTTGCAATATATTACATGAAAAGGCAGGATGCAAAATTATACCACTTTGAGCTCACATTAAATCTCATGTGCATAAGGGAGGAAAAACTGGAAGAAAAAAACAGGCTGTAGGTGATTGTTCTTGTCCTCATAAACACTTACCTAAATTTATAGATTATCACAACAGAAATTATCCATAAGAAAAAAAAAAGTGTTATGTGAGGATGAGCTATCCATCAAGCCCATTCCAAAGGCCAAATATTTACACAAACTAAGTCAGGAATGCCCTGACAGGTATGCTCAATAGTCAGAGCATCAGCCTAAGGGTCTTGGGTTTGATTCCCGGTCAAAGGCACCTACTGGATTGCAGGTTTGATCTCCAGCCTCAGTCAAGGCACATGTGGGAGGCAACCAATTAATGTGAGGCACAACAATGTTTCTCTCCCCTCTTCCTTCCTTCTCTTTCTCTCTAAAAATCAATAGAAAAATATCCTCAGGTGAGGATTAACAACAACAAAACTAAGTCAGAAATAGTAGATAGTTATAATTAAAGAAGCTAGGAAAGGGAGTCAGAGGTTTGACTGGCTTTACCAAATACTCTCCAGGAAAATAAGATATCAAATCAGATAAAAATAAACCCAATCAGTAGAAGTCCTCATTTTGGCTTGCCTCAACAAATTATCACAACAAATTATCTTTTTATCTCTGACCTCATGCATACCAAGTAATACTCAGATTAGTAAATAGTTTAGCTTCCCAGACTATGTAAAAATGTGATGCCAAACAAGAAAGGTAGAGTGGCACTGAACACTCTCACTGAGCTGCTAGAAATGGGGATGGTTGTGGTAATATACCTACTTGCAGACAGTTGCATGAGGAGGTTAATGAGTACAGGGCTAGTATAAAAAATAAGGACTATACAGTTAGAAGCTATTAATAACTGTATTATTACAAATTTAGGCTTACAGGCCCTGAGCAGCAGCTGCCAGGCTGGGAGCGGCCAGGCCCGGAGCAGCCGGGGCTGGTGCGGCCAGGCCTGGAGCAGCAGCTGCCAGGCTGGAAGCGGCCAGGCCCGGAGCAGCGGCTGCCAGGCTGGGAGCGGCCAGGCCCGGAGCAGCCGGGTCAGGTGAGGCCAGGCCCGAGCAGCAGCTACCAGGCTGGGAGCGGCCGGGCCCGGAGCAGCCGGGCCCAGAGCAGCCAGGCCCGGAGCAGCAGCAGCCAAGTCCAGAGCAACTAGGTCGGGAGCAGCAGTGACCAGACCCGGAGCAGCTGGTTGTGGAACGAACCAGAGCAACAGAGGCCAGGCCCGGAGCAGCCAGGCCCGAAACAGCTCGCTCCTCGCCTGCCCCTGCCCCACGGCTGCCTCTCAGACATGGCTGGAAACTTTTGTGGGAACTTGAGGGTCTGCTGAATCAAGTGATGAAGGCTTAGATCTGGATGTGTTGAGCTAGTATAGGGCTGGGGTGTTGATCTGTGAGTGCCTTGGGTGGGGCCTGGATGAGGCTGGTTGACCTATTTGGAAATGTCTTTTGTGTGAAACGTATCATTGGGCATGTGGTGGTATTATTGATATGAGAAAATGCTAAGTAACTGATTTACTATCTGAAAAGGGATTTACTATCGGGGAAAGGGAGAGAGGAAAAGACTGAACATAAACCGCACCTATGGATGAGGACAATGGGGGATGGGGAGGGGGCGGAGGGTGGGGTGGGAACCTGGTGGAGGGGGGAAGAAATGAGGAACCTTTGCAATCATATGAACAATAAAGATTGATTTAAAAAAAAAAAAAAAAAATTTAGGCTTAAAGCAATTTGACTAAGGTACAAGTATCAGGCCCCAGAATAAAAGCCCAGATCTGCTTGATTTCTGAATACTTTAAAAAAAAAATCCTCATCTGAGGATATTTTTTCCATTAAGTTTTAGAGAGAGTGGTAGGTACGGAGGAGGGGAAGAAAGAGAGAGCGAGCAAGAGAAAGAGAGAGCAACATCGCCATGAGAGAGACACACATCAACTGGTCACCTCCCGTACATGTCCTTGACCAGGAATTGAACCCATAACCCTCTGTGCAGTCGCTCTAACGATTGAGAAAAACCGGCCACAGTTGTATTAATACTTTTATCTCACCACTCCCTTGCCCCGGGTACTCCAGAGACCTTCCTTTAAAATACAGGAGTGTGGAAGCAAGGCAGTGAATAAATAAAGATGATCAAATTATTCCCAACAATTCAAAAAAACAAATTCCTCTTGAAGCTGAATTGTCAGAAGGTTTTCCTTATCATGAAATAAAACCTGTTCATTTTAATTCTGACCCACGAGTTTGAAGTTTCACTCTCTGGTATTACACCGAACAAGACTAAGGACCAATCTGTCTTTCACTTCCCATCCCCAATCTTCCCTTTACTCCTCTGAGAGTGGCAGAGTCTGTTTTTAAATTTCGCATTCATTCATTCAACAAACCATTAGTACTCTCATTAAGGCATTGTGCTGGAAATTAGAAATAAGAAATCTAACTCATTCCTTGCTTCAGTCCATCCAGGAAGACAAACACAAATACTGAGATGAGATGAACAAGTTCTAACAAAGGGCAAGGGGAGAGATACCCTGGAAATCATTTGAAAGTCTCAATTAATCTGAAAACACCTACAAATGAAAAAGAGTTCAAGACAGAA
This sequence comes from Pipistrellus hanaki, assembly GCF_964339955.1. NCBI lineage: Eukaryota > Metazoa > Chordata > Mammalia > Chiroptera > Vespertilionidae > Pipistrellus > Pipistrellus hanaki. Next base: position 37,154,249 of record NC_140508.1, on the reverse strand, counting down.
GCAGGAATTTTTTTTTTAATTACATAAGATGCTTCTCACATTTAGGTGTATTTTTTTAATCCTCCCCCAAGGATACTTTTTTATTGATTTTTCAAAATATTTTGTATTGATTTTTAGAAAGTGAGGGATAGAAAACATAGATGTGAGTGAAACATCTGATCAGTTGCCTCCTGCAACCCTCTACTGGAGATAGAGCCCACAACCTGGGCATGTGCACTGACTGGAAATTGAAGGAGATATGACTATACACAGCCAACTGAACCACACTGGCCAGAGTTTTAATGATCTTCAGAGAGAGAAAAAGGGAGAAAGAGAAAAACATAAATGTGAGAAAACATCAATTGGTAGCCTCCCTTATAAGCCCTAACCAGGGATTGAACTTGCAACCTGGGTGGTGTGCCCTGACCTGGAATTGAATCCACAACCTTTTTGGTGTACCAGATGACGCTCCAACCAACTGAGCCACCCAGCCAGGGCTCACAATTCAGTTTTAAATACAAGTTTTTTTCCAGATATAAGAGGGCTAAGATCCCATAGCTTTTAATTTATCTATTCTTTTTAGCTTTTCTTCCAAAAATCTCCAGCTTCCAGAAAAAGAGGAAACGAAATATGTTTAAAAGGACGAGGAAAACTAAGAGAAAAAAATCTGAAGCAATCAGTATTTATATAAGAGTCAATTTTAAAGATCTTGGCAGGACTTCAAATTACACCTTTACATTTAAATTTCCCAACAATGGGAACCCACTGCTCCCATACAGGAGACAGATAGCTTAGTTCAGTGGTCGGCAAACTCATTAATCAACACAGCCAAATATCAACAGTACAACGATCGAATTTCTTTTGTGAGCCAAATTTTTTAAACTTAAACTTCTTGTAATAGACTTCAAAATAGACTCCCCAGGCCATGGTATTTTGTGGAAGAGCCACACTCAAGGGACCAAAGAGCTGCATGTGGCTCTTGAGCTGCAGTTTGCCGACCACAGGCCTAGTTTATTCCCTTAAATACAATATTCACAGTCAATGCACCTATATCAATGAAAATAATGAAAACTTGAAATGTACACTGTGTAATACAGGTGTGTGTTTTCTTAATATATTTTATTGAATTTTTACAGAGAGGAAGGGAAAGGGAGAGCCAGAAACATCGATGAGAGAGAAACATCGACCAGCTGCCTCCTTCACACCCCCCCCTGGGGATATACCCGCCACCAGGGTACATGCCCTTGACTGAAATTGAACCCAGGACCCTTCAGTCCGCAGGCCAACGCCCTATCCACTGAGCCAAACCGGTTAGGGCTGTAATACAGTTTAAAGGGCACTTTCACAAATGACAAACTAGGAAAAAACTGCAACACATATGACAAAGGGCTAACTTCCTTTATTAACAAAGAGTGCATACAAACCAAGAACAAAAAAGTCAAAGTGTAAGAACTCCTCCTTACAGGGAGGAGGGGGAAGGGAATAATACAAAGGTCTAATAAGCATGTGATAGTATAGCCACATAACCTCACCTTAAGTTAAGAAAATGCAAATCAGCCCTCGCTGGTTTGGCTCAGTAGATACAGCGTTGTAGAAGGACAGGTCCTGGGTTCGGTTCCACTCAAGAGCACGTACCTCAGTTGCAGGCTCCTCCCTGAACCGAGCCCTGGTCAGGGATCATGCAGGAAGCAACCAATCAATATGTTTCTCTCACTTCGATATTTCTGTCTTCCCTTTCTCATCCACTCTCTCTAAAAATCAATGGAAAAATATCCTCAGGTGAGGATTAAAAATAATAATAAAGTATCCCAATTTAAAAAAGAAAATGCACATCAAAATAACAATTTCTTACATCTCATTAGGTAAAACTCAGATGGGGAAGATACCCAGAATTTACAGGGATGAGGAGAAAAGAAATTACATATATACTATTAGTAGAAGCATAAATTGGAAAAGCTTTTATAAAGACAACTTAGCACTATCTATAAAAATGCACATACCTGCAAACCAGCAGTCCCACTGCTAATAACTTATCCTAAAGATATACCCCCCCAAACTCTGCCAAATTACCTATAAGGATGATCAAAAAAGCTTTGCAATTTCTGCAGCTAAAATATCCATCAAGAGGCCTAGTTAAATGAATTATGGTTCATCAATAAATATAATGTTGTACAACTATCACAAAGAATAATGGTGGGGAGGGGGTAGAGAATGCAAGTCCTGGCCAGTGTTGCTCAGTTGGTTGGAGCGCTGTCCCATATACCAAAAGGTCACAGGTTCAGGTCTTGGTCAGGCCATATAACCAGGTAAATGAAAATTCTATTTTTTCTTTTTTTTTATTAAGGTATAAAATGTGTTTATATCTTACCATTGCCCCCCCCCACACTACACTCCCATACATACCCTTACCCCCCGAGTTTTGGATCCATTGGTTATACTTATATGCATGCATACAAGTCCTTCGTTTGATCTCTTATCTCCCCCCACCTCTCCCTAACCTTCCCACTGTCATTTGACAGTCTGCTTGTTGCTTAACTGTCTCTATATCTATCTTTTTGTTCATCAGTTTATAATGTTTTTTATTATCCATAAATGAGTGAGATTATGTGGTATTTTTCTTTCACTGACTAGCTTATTTCACTTAGCATAATGTTCTCCAATTCCATCAAGGTTGCTGCAAATGGCAAGAATTCCTTCTTTTTTATGGCAGCAGAGTATTCCATTGTGTAGATGTACCATCGTTTTCTGATCCAGTCTTTGGCTGACGGGTACCTAGGCTGTTTCCAAATCTTAGCTATTATAAAGTGTGCTGCTATGAACATAGGGGTGCATATATCCTTTCTGGTTGGTGTTTCTAGTTTCTTAGGATAAAAAGTAATGCTTTCTTTAAAAAAAAAAAAAAAAAAAAAAAAAATTGGCCGAAACCGGTTTGGCTCAGTGGATAGAGCAAGGGTCCTGGGTTCGATTCCAGTCAAGGACATGTACCTTGGTTGTGGGCACATCCCCGGTGGGGGGTTTACAGGAGGCAGCTGATCGATGTCTTTCTCTCATCAATGTTTCTAACTCCCTATCTCTCTCTCTTCCTCTCTGTAAAAAATCAATAAAAATTTTAAAAAAAAACAAAAAAAAAAAACCATCTGCAAGCTATATTGTCTCTCTGACCAGTTTGGCTCATTGGATAGAGCATCAGACTGTGGATTGAAGGGTCCTGGGTTCGAGTCCGGTTGAGGACATGTACTTTGGTTGCAGGCTTGATTTCTGAATTAATACTTAAAAAAAAAAAAAAATCCTCACCTGAGGATATTTTTCCATTGAGTTTTAGAGAGAGTGGTGGGTACGGAGGAGGGGAAGAAAGAGAAAGAGAGAGAGAGAAACATCAACATGAGAAAGACACACATTAATTGGTCACCTCCGGTACATGCCCTTGACCAGGAATTAAACCCATAATCCTCTGTCAATGAGCTGTCACTCTAACCATTGAGAAAAAACAGCCAAAGTTGAATTAATACTTTTATCTCACAACTCCCTTGCCCCAGGTACCCCAGAGACCTTCTGTTAAAATACAGGTGTGGGGATCTGTAGATGCTGATATAAAAAGCCATCTGCAAGATATATTTGAAAGTCAACATTTTAACCCAGCATATATACTGTTGGTAAAAGCATAAATTGGAAAAGCTTTGTTTAAGGCAAGGGGGAAAAAACTGGAAGAAAAAAACAGGCTGTAGGTGACTGTTCTTGTCCTCTTAAACACTTACCTAAAGGGGGAAAAAAGGTGTTATGTGAGGATGAGCTATCTATCAAGCCCATTCCAAAGGCCAAATATTGGGAAACACACAAAGTAAATCAAACTAACTCAGGGTCTATCCCCAGTAGGACGTATACAGGAAGCAGCTGATCAATGTTTCTCTCTCATCTATGTTTCTAACTCTATCCCTCTTCCTTCCTCTCTGTAAAGAATCAAAATAAAATAATAAAATAAAATAAAATAATAAAATAAATAAAATAAAATAAAATAAAATAAAATAAAATAAAATAAAAAGCGTAGGTCTGTGCAAAGATCTAAATGTCAAGGAGATACCCATGTGAAGATCTAGAGCAGGGGAGGGGAATCATTTGGTTTGGCCCTGCCAAGTGGGACTCAAAATTCAATAAATCTAGGAGGGCTTTTTTTTTTTTTAATAGAAACAAATTTATATTAAGTGAGTTATATTAAGCAAATGATGTTTCAAACAATGATATTATATCCAAATGGGCCTTAGCAGAAAAAAAAACGATTCCCCACTCCTATCTAAAGGAAGAGGCAAAGTCCTAAAGGCAAGGCCCCTAGGGTGGGAACCAGCCTCCCCCATCCCCATAGCTCTGAGCCTACCAGGTAGAGACTCCCTGAAGCCCTTGCTGTTGTTCCAGAAAAGCATAAACAATATACCAGCAAGCAAGTGACAGATCTACAAGAGGAAGCTTCCAAGGGTGCTCTGCCAAAGTTCTGGCTTGGAGGAAGGCCAGGGAGTGCTTAGGGAAGGCAGCACAGACAGCTTTTAGACTCAGATTCTGGCCAATCCTAGCTCCACTCCTTGTAGGCTAAGTGAAAATGAGAAAAATCACTTTGCCTCCCCTCGGTTTGCCCATATAGAAAATAGAATTGATAACCTCTACCTCCTGAGGTTATTGTGATTAAATAAGTGAGCTAATGGATATCAAGTGCTTAGCACAATAAACACTGAATAGTATCAATGATAAAACGATATATGATAGTAATAGAACTAGCAAAAAGGACATTAGACACAAAAGATTACCGCCAATATTATTATGAAATGCTAACAAATGGTATCTAATATACAGAACTAAAAAACAAAAACTGCACAATTTAATCCTAGGGAAGTGACAATTTGATTCATTAGGTGCAAGGGCCTCTGAACCATCATCCTCAAGTTTCAAGGACATAGAAGGAACACTGGGTCTAAGCAAAGATCATTTCCATTCCTCAGGCCCTTTCCCAGCTCACACTAACAGCTAAATTCACTTCTTTTACTTGAGGGGAGAAAGAAGGAAGTAGCCAAAACCAGTCTTGCTCAGTGGTTAGAGCGTCGGCCTGGGGACTGACGGGTCCCAGGTTCGATTCCGGTCAAGGGCACATCCCCAGTAGGGGGTGTGCAGAAGGCGGCTGATCAATATTTCTCTCTCATCGATGTTTCTAACTCTCTTGTCTCTCTCCCTTCCTTTCTGTAAAAAATCAATAAAATATATTTTAAAAAAAGAAAGAAAGAAAGAAAGAAAGAGAGAGAGAGAGAGAGAGAGAGAGAGAGAGAGAGAGAAAAAGAAAGAAAGAAAGAAAGAAAGAAAGAAAGAAAGAAAGAAAGAAAGAAAGAAAGAAAGAAAGAAAGAAGCAAGCAATGGGGAGAGGAGAGTCAGGGAAGAAGGAAGAGAGGAAAGAAATAGGCCCAAAAACTCCCACACTTCCCAGATACTTGAAATGCTTTCTCCAAGAACCTAGCTTTTCCTTCCACAATTAAAATTCAGACAGACAACAAACACAGGTTGAGTTTATCCATTTTGAAATACTGACAATGAACCCAACCAGCATGGCTCAGTGGTTGAGCATCAACCTATGAACCAGGAAGTCACGATTCAATTCCTGGTCAGGGCATATGCTCCAGTTGAGGGTTTGATCCCCAGTGTGAAGCATGCAGAAGGCAGCCGATCAATGATTCTCCCATCATTATGGATGTTTCTATCTCTCCCTCTCCCTTCCTCTCTGAAATCAATAAAAATATATATATTTTTTTAAAATACTGAGAATGACTTGGTTAAATCAATGAATCCTCCCAGAAGCAATGCAAAGGGCCTAGTACTCAGGCTTGGCTCCAGAATATATTTGCTGCATGACCTTTGGCACATAACTCAACCTCACAAATTCCTTCTGCTCTTCTCCCCATCACAGTTTTAGGCCCCGAGACTGGCCAATGTGCCAATCTAGAAACATGGGCATCTCATTGCTTCCCATTCTATCACCATTTTGTAATACCTCCTTCTAGTCTCTCCCATTTCTGGGTGGTTGCCCAGTTCACACACACACACACACCTTGTACTAACCCAATTACTGCAACAGCTCATGATGTCTCAAAGCCTTCAGACACACCCTTCCAGATTTAAACCAATACTGCCTTACAAGCTGATATCTTCAGTCTTATTTTATGACAGATATGATTCTAAATACATATATATCATTTAATGTCTACCTCACAGGTTCATAATGAGGATTATCATCATTCCTATTTTATAGATGAAAAAATCTAAGGTTCAGAAAGTAAGCTGCTCAAATTACAAAGCTAGCAAGTATTGGGGCAAGGAATTAAACCTAGGTAATCTGACTCTAGTCAAACTACTACACTGTTACTAATGTTCCTCAGTGTTACTACAAGTGATGCTTCTAAAACACAAATCTGATCATAAGATGCTTCTGTTTAAAACAGCTCTGGTTACTTCTTTGGTTAATTTTAAGTTAATTTAATTGTGTTTGTTTTATTAAAATACTATGTATATATTTAAAAAATAAAAACAAAATAAATAAAACAATTCAGGTTATATGTCATTACATCTCAATTTAAATAAAGGCAGTATAGTAGCTTAAGCTCCTCAGTGTGGCTGTCAGTGAGTTAACCCCTTATGACCAAACCAAACTCAATGGGAGCTTACAAGGAGTGAAGCAGGCAAGCTTTGCAGAGGGGGCAGTAGCATATGGAGGTTAGGAGCCAGAACTCTGGAGAGAGACTGATTTAGATCCCAGCTCCACCATTTTCCAGTTAACTTTGCATAAGTCATTTCCTCTCTGAGCCTCAGCCTCCCCATCTGTAAAAGGATAGTACCAGTACCTTCATACAGGTGTGGTAAAGATAAAAATTACTTAGCACAGAGCCTGGCACTCAATAAGCTCTCATTACTGCTCTTAGAGCCCACATGCCCAGACTCCTTGCAGATCCAACCTCCAGACCTTTGCTCAATCAAGCTGCTTACTATGCCTGACCTTTCAAATATGGCTCAACCATTAGCACTTCTCTGAAGAGCTTACTGGATCAGGGGCTCAGTCCAATATTCTCCCATGACAGCCTGGCTAGCCTGTCCTCTGAGACAGCAATCAGCACTTTACCAGGTGTACCGGTTAATAATGCAGATTTTGTAATCAAAGAAAACAGGATAATTTCAAGAGAAACATCAGAAGTGCTTTATTCAAAGTAATGTCCATCGCTAGCTACACATTTCCCCATCTTTCAGGTAATTTGTGGCTACCGTCCCAAAAGAACTTTTCTTATTTTGAGGAAAACCATTCAGAGACCTAATTTTCCACTTCTTCATATGTTTTTAAAGTGCTGTTCAGAAAGTGTGTGTGCCATCGATCAAAACAAGAGGTAATCTGAAGGAGCAAGGTCTGGTGAATACAGCAGGTGGGTTAATACTTCCCAAGCAAGATCTTTTAATGTTTCTTTAACTGGTTTTGAAGTGTGTGATGGTGAGTCATCATATAGCAAAATTATTTTGCTGTGTCTTCTGGCACATTCTGGTCGTTTCATGATCAAAGCATGGCTCAAATTGATTATTTATTATAGGTAGCGATCAGTATCAACCATTTTATCTTGTTTTAGAAGCTCATAATACACCATACCTTCCTGATCCCACCAAACACAGAGATTTGTCTTCTTTCTGAAGCTATTTGGTCTTGCAGTCAATGTTGATGGTTGACTTGGATCAACCCATTATATTGTGCATTTGAGATTCTCAAAATAAATCCACTTTTCATCACCAGTCACAATTTGATGCAAAAAAAGACTTTTATGCCATTGAAGCGATATTTTACTGATGACTTCTGTTTTCGACTTGTCTTTTCAGTCAGGTGATGTGGCACCCATTTTCCTTCCTTTAAAATCTTTCCCATTGCTTGTAAACGATCGGAAATTGTTTGCTGAGCAACATTTAATCTTTCTGCAAGTTGTTTTTGAGTTTGACACGCATCTTCATCCCATAATGATTGTAATTTGTTGATCTTCAAACTTTTTCAGTTGGCCTGGACATTGTCTTTCACATCGAAATCATCACTTTTAAAGCATTTAAACCACTGTTCACAAGTATCTTGAGAAGGAGCATGTTCTCCATAAGCTTCCTGAAGTATTCACAGAACTTTTCTTCAAAATAATAAATTATAACTTCCCACAAGTGCTTTTTGGCACGAAATTCAACATTTTTAAGTGTAAAAATATCTATGATGTTAACACCTTCAACAAATTTGACATATGAAGTTTTGAAGCTTGTTGTCAATACAACAAAATAGCATACATATCAAAGCGCTTATATATCAACATATGTGTAATTCCATCTATTGAAAGAAATCCGCATTAACCAGTATACCTAGTATACTGAAATTGCCTCTTTCCGAGTCAATTTCTCCCTAAGCATTGAACTCTTCCTCATAGGGACCCCTGGATCTAACAAGCAGTGCCCTTCCATGGTAGTCAATACCACCCCCCTAGAGGGAAGTAGGGATTCAAAGTGATAATCACTTGGAAGCTCTTTGAAAAGTGCTAACCTAGGGGTGTCGAACTCAATCAGAGAAGGGGCCAAAATCTAAAATCCAGCCTAAATCGCGGGCCGAATGGTTTACTGAACAGTCATAAACTGACAATGTCATAAACTGACAGCGGAGTGCAGTGATGACAGCGCGGTGCGGGCCACATTGCAAGGCCTGGCGGGCTGGATTTGGCCCGCGGGCCTTGTGTTTGACACATGTGTGCTAACCAGTTGGTCCAAGGTTGTGGGTTATTGTTAAGCTGATTAACATTGTTAAGCTGAAAAGTGCTATCCACCAGCAGGGAGAGAAAAGCAAGCACAGGGAATGAGGCACCTGAACACAGACCATAATTTCACCCATCGAGTCTAAGAAAAGCTGTATTCTTTCACAGGGAGGTTCCAGTCTATAAATATAGTCAGTAGCTCTGGAATGGGTTTGTGTGGGTTCCTTTTAGGCAAGGGAGTCTTTTTTGAAACATGCCTGACTAAGCTGTTCTTCCAGGATTCTTTGGAGGTATCACTATATTACAAAGGAAAACAAATTTGGAGATGGAGTCATTACTCTATGGGGCCTTCAAATATATTTTTCTGAATTATAACCCTTTCACTATGTATGAAGTTTTAAATATAAGTAAATTATTTAATAGTCAAATGAATGCAATACCTTATTCTTAAACTAGTGGCCTGATGCACAAAATTCAGCACTGGCTTCCCTTGGGTATCCAGGACCCAAGCTTGCCACACAGCTCCAGCTTCATCCAGAAGGTCATCCAAAAGGATACACAGAGGACATCCATTAAGTAGCAAACTATGCTTTTATTATTATAGAAGATAGATATTAACTTTATTGTCAATACCAGGAAATGGCTAACATTTACTGAATCTTCACCAAAGCTAAACCCTTGACAAATATCTCATGCCCAACAATGCAGAGAAGTTGGCAGTATGATTCCGTTTTACAGAGAAAGAAAAGAGGCTCAGAGCAAATAACTTGCCCAAAATCACCAGCTCAGTGGAAGAGCTTGGATTTGAGAAACAGGACCTCCTCCAAAATACTCTAAAAATAAGACCTTTGCCCTGGTTGGTGTGGCTCAGTTGATTAGAGTATCATTCCGTTCCTTACACCAAAGGAATGAGGGTTCAACTCCTAGTCAGGGCACATATGTAGGTTGGAGATTTAATCCTCAGTTGGGGTATGTGCAGGAGACAATCAATGTTTCTCTCTCTCTCTCTCTCTCTCTTTCTTTCTCTCTCTCTCTCTCTCCCTCCCTCCCTCTTACCCTCCCTCCCTCACTCCCTCTTTCTTTAAAATAAATAAAAGCACATCCTCAGGTGAGGATTTAAAAAATGAAAAAATAGCCAAAACTGGTTTAGCTCAGTAGACAGAGCGTCAGCCTGCGGACTGAAAGGTCCCAGGTTCAATTCCGGTCAAGGGCATGTATCTTGGTTGCGGACATATCCCCAGGGGAGGGGGGGAGGGTGCCAGAGGCAGCTGATCAGTGTTTCTCTCTCATTGATGTTTCTAACTTTATCTCTCTCCCTTCCTCTCTGTAAAAAATCAATAAAATATATTTAAAAAAAATAAAATAAAAATAAGGCCTCTGGGATATCTAAATACTAATGATATTAAAAGTATACTATATTAGCCGAGACCGGTTTGGCTCAATGGATAGAGCGTCAGCTTGGGTACTGAAGCGTCCCGGGTTCGATTCCGGTCAAGGGCATGTACCTTGGTTGCGGGCATATCCCCATTAGGAGGTGTGCAAGAGGCAGCTGACCGATGACTCTCATCGATGTTTCTAACTCTCTCTCTCTCCCTTCCTCTATGTGAAAAATCAATAAAATATATTTTTTTTAAAAAAGTATAGTACTATATTACCTTAGCCGGTTTGCCTCAGTGGATAGAGCATAGGCCTAAGGACTAAAGGGTCAGGTTTGATTCTGGGCAAGGGCACATGCCCATGTTGCAGGCTTGATCCCCAGTAGATGTGCAGGAAGCAGCAAATCAGTGATTCTCTCTCATCATTGATGTTTCTATCTCTCCCTTTCCCTTCCTCTCTGGAATTAATAAAAACATATACTAAAAAAAAAAAAAAAAAAAAAGAATATACTGTACTGTTGTGTTCTTTTTAAAAAATACATGTTTTCATTGATTTCAAAGAGGAAAAGAGAGGGAGACACAGAGATAGAAACATCAATGATGAGAATCATTCATCAGCTGCCTCCTGCATTACCCCCACCCCATTGGAGAGCAAGCCCACAACCTGGGTACCAGGGCACATGCCCTGACCAGAAATCGAACCGTGACCTCCTTGTTCATAGGCTGACGCTCAACCATTGAGCCACACCAGTCGGACAGGTACTGTTATGTTCTTAAGTGTGAAAATGAGGGGGGAAATTTAAGTATTTTCTCTTACAGACACTAATGATGTAGTTAAGGATAAAATACAAATTAACAAACAAGGTCCAAAAAGGGATTTTACAAACATTTTGTGAAAGGAATAAAACAAAAATAATAGTAACATATACTCAACTCTTCACAGTTCACTAAGTTTTGATAACTTTATGAATTAGGTTTCCTTATTCCTATTTCAGATTAGGAAATGTAGGAAAAGGGTAGTATTTACTGATTCTTCCAATGATCAATGAATGGGAGACAGTTATGATGATACTTGAGTGTGGACACAGAGATCCAGACCGGTTAAGTAACTTGCCATGCTAGAAGTGTCTCTAATGCCTACATCACAGTGAGAGGCCCAAGATGTTTAAACCACATGCCCAAGTTACAAGTTACAGACGCTGGATCTCAAACTCAGGCATTCTGTCTCCAAATCCTGGTTCTTACCACCATATACCATGCAGCCTGGACATGAAAGATGGCCTTTTCAACTATCTTGCTTTTCTAAATTGGAGATGTATAATTCTCATATAGGTCAAAGCATGACCAATTTTCTACTCATCAAAGCACACTGGACAGCATTCACCACTCCATGGGATAAACCACCCAAACCATCCATGCCCAGAAGCCTCAAGAAAGAGATAAAGGTAGTGAGCTGGGCTTCTACAATTAAGGGATATTTGCATGGTCAGGAATGGAATCAGGGGTGGGGAGGCAAGCCCATCCCTTCTCTCAGCAATCACTTAGTTCGGTTTTCCAGAATGTTGCCTGTTTGATACTATGATTAAAATGACCTATTCAAACTGGGATGAGGGGAGGGGTAAGGCAGCCATAGAGAGGAAGATGTAAATGAAACATAGACTCTTAATTAGCAAATGACCTTGGACATACTTAATCTCAGTTTCCTCATCTATCAGATAAAGATAATAAATTGTTAAGACTCAATAATATCCAATAGAGTACTCCAAAAACTGCCTGCTATAATAATAATAATAAGTATTATTATTGCAAAATGTCGCCTGGCCAGTGTGGCTCAGTGATTGAGTGTCAACCTATGAATTAGGATGCCCAAGCTGTGGGCTCAATCCCCAGTGGGGGAGCATGCAGGAGGTAGCCAATCAGTGATTCTCTCTCATTACTGATGTTGCTATGTCTCTCTCTGAAATCAATAAAAATATTTTTAAAAAAGAAAAATATATTTTAAAAAATTAAAATAAATTAAAATAAAAATTCCACATTTCCTGGCCAAATTTCCAAAACCTAGAAATCCCAACACCTATGCATCTGTAAAAGCAAGGAAGGCATGTCAATCCACCTAGCCATGCACGTTTTTTATGCGGGAAAGAGACCTCTTGAAAACCAGGTCTCTTACTAGGACAAAGAGAACCCAATAGTCATCTAAGATGCCTGGGAGTCAGCCTTTTAAATCCTAGGATTATGCTCCTGACATCGAATAAGCTCTCATCAAACAAAACCATGGTTTTAAATCCTACTGAAGGCCCCTCCTGTCCTCCTTCCCCAAAGTCCACTGATTCAAGTACCACCTCCCTTTCATACAAATACAGTTTATGCTTGGTGACTCATATCAGGCTCCTAAAATGTTATGGGATATCTGCAAGCACACTGATTCCATTATTTGGCCAAAGAAATCAAAAGATAACTGGATACCTAGCCCAAGATCTAGCAAAGTTATTACAGCATCATTATAAATCAGGGTTTCAATTTTTTAAAAATATGTATTTATTGATTTCCGAGAGGAGAGAGAAAGAGATAGAAACATCAATAATGACAGAGAATCATTGATCTGTTGCCTCCTGCACACCTACTGAGGATTGAGCCTGCAACCCCAGCATGTGCCCTTAACCGGAATCGAACCCAGGACCCTTCACTCCACAGACCGATGTTCTATCCTCTAAACTAGGGGTGTCGAACTCAATCAGAGGAGGGGCCAAAATCTAAAATCCAGCCTAAATCGCGGGCCGAATGGTTTACTGAACAGTCATAAACTGACAATGTCATAAACTGACAGCGGAGTGCAGTGATGACAGCGCGGTGCGGGCCACATTGCAAGGCCTGGCGGGCTGGATTTGGCCCGCGGGCCTTGTGTTTGACATATGTGCTCTAAACCAAACTGGCTAGAGCTTGGGTTTCAATTTTTAATAGATTACCCAAGGTTAGTCAGTCAACAATCTGAAAGGGGCAGTCACTGAGCGAAATGAACAGGGACAGCATCCTCCCTTTTTCTTTCCAAGTTTATCATCTAACCAAACCAAGGAGACTCTAAGACATATTTTGTTTTTAAAAACGCTTATCAAGAAAAATGTATCCCTGGCCAGTGTGGCTCAATTGGTTAAACATTGTACCATGCACTGAGAGCCTGGAAATCAGAGCTCAAACCTCCCTTTATCTCCCTAGGAAGTAAAGGGGGGGGGGGGGGGGGGGGGCACAGATTACTTTTTAAAAAATTACTCTTTATCCAACCAGAGTTTTGTTTGTTTGTTAAATTTAGTGATTTTTTTTAGAGAAACAGGAAGACAGAGAAAGAAACATCGATTTGTTGTTCCACTTATTTATGCATTCATTTGTTGATTCTTGGATGTGCCCTGACCAGGGATCGAACTGAAACCTTAGCGTATTGAGATGATGCTTAACCAATTGAGTTATTTGCCTAGAGCTACATTTTACTTTCTTTTCTTTTTTTTTCTTTTTTTTCTTTAACGTTTTTATTGATTTCAGAGAGGAAGAGAGAGGGAGAGATAGAAACATTAATGGTGAGCCTTAACTGGTTTGGCTCAATGGAAGAGCGTCGGCCTGCGGACTCAGGGGTCCCAGGTTTGATTCCGGTCAAGGGCATGCACCTTGGCTTCAGGCACATCCCCAGTGGGAGATGTACAGGAGGCAGGTGATTGATGTTTCTCTCTCACCGATGTTTCTAACACTCTATCCTTCTCCCTTCCTCTCTATAAAAAATCAATAAAATATATTTTTAAAAGAAAAAGAAACATTAATGGTGAGAATCATTAATCTGCTGGCTTTTTTTAAATATATTTTATTGATTTTGTACAGAGAGTAAGGGAGATAGAGAGTTAGAAACATCGAAGAGAAAGAGTCATTGATCAGCTGCCTCTTGCACACCCCCTACTGGGGATATGCCCGCAACCAAGGTACATGCCCTTGACCGGAATTGAGCCGACGCTCTATCCATTGAGCCAAACCGGTTTCGGCATAATCTGCTGGCTCTTGCATGCCCCCTTCTGGAGATCAAGCCCCCAACCTGACTGTGACCTCCTGGTTCATGGGTCAACACCCAACCATTAAGCCACCTGGCCTACCCTTCTTCCCTTTTAAATTTCATTCTACCTACACTGATAATTCAAAGCAAAAAAGAAAGCTGGAGTGGAAAGGAGAGGAAAACTTTTTTTAAAAATATATTTTATTGATTTTCTTACAGAGAGAAAGAGAGAGGAATAGAGAGTAAGAAACATCGATGATAGAGAAACATCGATCAGCTGCTTCTTGCACACCCCCTACTGGGGATGTGCCCGCAACCAAGGTACATGCCCTTAACTGGAATCGAACCTGGGACCTTTCAGTCCGCAGGCCAATGCTCTATCCACTGAACCAAACCGGTTTCGGCAGGAAAACATTTTTAAAATATACATCAGACAAGAGAATTTACAAATAAACATATTTTATGTAAACTACAGCCTCCCTCTTAGTGATTCAGAGAAGTAGTAAACATCAAACAGAGAATTCAAGGAAGATTTCTTTGAGAAGTTTAGCAGTTTTTAATAAAATAAAGCATGGAACTGACAGAGGACACGGAAGTAGAAGAATGATGAAGTTGGGTGTGAAGACAAGCTGGCTGCCTTGGCTAGAAAAGAGGCAGTGGCAGAAGTGACTCGGACAAGAGAATGACTGGCAGCCTGCCCAACAGAGCACGTGAAGAAATCAGATCTGCTACAACAAGCTCCCAGACACTGGGCTTCTAAGCGAGGTACTGTCGAAGACTCAGAACAGGGCAGACCTTGGAGAAAATCAGCCCCTCACTTAACAAAAGGGGAGAATGAGGCCCAGTAGCATTAAGTGACTTGCCTGAGGTCTCACAGTTAGTGGAGCAGCTGGGACTATAGCCAAATCCAGATCAAATCCCTGACTGAAGAGGATCTGACATTCATGTGAGGGATGGGGGAAGGGGAGGACCAGGCCACAAAATAGTCTAGTCATTCAAGTTTGTCCTGATTAGAGCCCAGAATAGGATTATGTTGGAAAAAGGCCATGACAGGTAACAGCCAGGAATATAGGTACAGATGACCTAAGACATTTAGAAAGGAAAAAAACACTAAGACTTAGAAACAGATTAGAGATATGGCTTCGAAAGAAGAGAGACCATCATAAGACGTGATCCCCATCAAAGAAGGTCATCTTCCCACCAGCATTCACCTTTGTGAAGCTCCCACACAGAGAGAAACTAGCAGCTTCCATTCAAGTTCCAAGCGCTGCCTTTCCCATATCCATTTTCAGAACCTAGAAAGGACTGGAACGTTAAAACACCTGTGACCCTGCTGACTTGGGATAGCTCAGACTCCCTATAATGCATGATAGGATAATAGGTGAGGAATCACAAGAGACAAGCTGGATGATTATATCAACTATGATATGAAGTGTGATATGATTCTTTATCAAGAATTATGTTTGAGCCCAGGTGGGTGTAGCTCAGCGTCAACCCAGGGACCAGGTGGTCGCTGGTTGGATTCCGGTCAGGGCATATGCCCAGGTTGTGGGCTCGATCCCCAGTAGGAGGCCTACAGCAGGCAGCCAATCAATGATTCGCTCTCATCATTAATGTTTCTATCTCTCCCTCCCTCTCCCTTCCTCTCTAAAATCAATAAAAATAAATTTGACAAAGTACATAGAACTCAAAGTCCTAGAGAAGTTTTAGTCATGGTTTTAAAAGCTAAATACTGGAATAACTGTAATTAAATATAACTAGTAGTACTCAGAAGGGGACTATGCCTTGTACAAACTTTAAAAGGTGTGTGTCTGGATAAGAGAAAATGGAATATAATACCAATAAGCATAACATTAGCATAAGGCCAACTATAAATACCACCTTCCTATTTTCATACAGAAATCTTTGACCTTGTACAGAACCTCACTACTCAAAATGTTGTTCAGTAACATTAGCATCAGCTGGGAATTAGAAATGCAGGTACGGAGGGCCCACCCTAAAGCTACTGGATCAGAATCAGCATTTTAGCAAGACCCCACCCCCAAGTGATTTATAAGCACATTCAAGTTTGAGAAGCAGTGGTATAGAACACCTGGGAGCACTGTTCATAGCAGTACACAGATAAAGTACCAACCAGGCAAATAAAGAGACAAATTACCTGTTCACTTTTATTTTATTAGGTACTGCTCAGTCACACCTCCAGTGTTTTCTTATGAATTTGGTACTTACTAATGACAAAATGATCTAAATGTGGATTTATTTCACTTCCTGAAATAACACAACTTAGCTCTAGGGCTTTCATAAACATGAGATATAATATAAAACAGCTTAGTTGCTCTGAAAATACAATTCAAGTTCCAACACTGAGTTCAAACACTTCTCCACATGCCCCATTAATTCCTACAGGTTCCTGGGAGTATCATTAAATCCCCCAGCATCCCTAAGAAGCAGGTGCTTGGCTAACATCCAATCTCCAAATGAAATTCAGAAGGATGTGGTCCTAAAAATGCAGTATTTTCCTCTGGCCTTGTCCTGCCAATGTAGTTTCTCAGGCCCAAACTCTCTCCCCCCACTGAGGCCTCATACAGCTGCACACTCAAGTACTTCTCAAAAGAAAGAAAGGTGAGAGGTGTCATTATCCCATAAGCACTTGGGATTCCAGCTGTGGAGAAATTAATCTGATTAAGGAGTTCAGGCTGAGAAACCCTGAGTAAGATCTAGAAAGGCAGAGGGAAATACAAAAGAAACAATCTACTAAAGGCTCTTAAAAGACAAGAGGTCCCAGGTATTTATAGATTTGAAGGTGAGGGTTGGGAGCAAGGCTTGGCATATAGGTGATGGGAGAGACAAGGATCCATCCCCCACCTGCACCCCAAGGACAATAACAAAAATAATAACTAAGACATTCCTCCAAATGATCTCTTTTCTTGATAAAAGGAAAGAAGTAAGCCAGTGTAAGGAGGAAGTTTTTGAGCTGACAGCAAGACTAGAAGAATCTCTTGAGAGCTTTTCTTTTCCAATACAGGAAAATAAAGCAAAGGAGAAAACAGTATTCATCTAACCAGAACGTTATAGGAAGCAAACCACCAGGCTGATTAAGAGTCCTGTGAATAACCAAAGAAATGAGAGGGACTTCCTTCCCAGTTTAAATCCAGCACTTGGGGCATCAGATAGTCCTGGATTTGAAGCCACCTTCAGTGTTAGGGGAAGAAAAGGAAAATCTGTACAGCAACCCGAAAGCAGAGCAGTGTCCAGAGTTAGAAACCAGGAAAACGCCTGGGTATAAGGCAAGCTGACTGAGAAGAGTTCCAGTTAGCAGAAAGATAAAAGGTAAAGTAGACAGAGGAAAGAAAATATGCAGATACCCCTTTAGAAGGGAGAGAGATACCCCTTTAGAAGGGAGAGCCTCCCTTTGGGCAAAGCGAATTCAGGTATGATTATAGGAAGTATGCTCAGGAAAAAAAAAAAGGTAACAGAAGCTGAGAAATTGCTGTGCTAAAGATACCATTCATCAAAGAAAGAGCTCTAGCTGGTCTGATTCAGTGGATAGAGCAGTCTGCCTTAGAACTCAAGAATCCCAGGTACGATCCTGGTCAAGGGCACATTCTTGGGTTGCAGGCTCAATCCCCAGTAGGGGGCGTGCAGGAGGCAGCCAATCAATGATTCTTATCATTTATGCTTCTAACTCTCCCTCTCCGAAATCAATAAAAATACATTTTACAGATCTTTATTTAAAAAAAGAAAATATAAGTACTAAGACTGATATCGATCTTAAAATTTAAAGCGGAAAAAAAAAAAAAGGAACCGAGAGAGCATTACAGGGAATTGAGGTTCCAAAAATGGAAGGAAACTTAGGTGGAGGGAATGTTTTAGATGGCAGAAGAGCTATTAAAAAACAACAACAACAACAAACAAACATGGACTATCACCTGGGAATGAGAGGAGCCAGAAAAAAAAGATGTACCCTCCCAGATTTAAGAAGCATCAGGAAAGTGAATAAACCCTGAAAATTGCGTATTCAAAAGGGGTGTATCCCATACATTTGGGGAACACAAGAAACAAATACACCCTCAGATATGAAAATGAGTCTTCCTCAGGGAAACAGGATGTTCGATTTGGGTAACTAATAAAAAAGGATGCAAACCCAAAAAACGGTGACTGGAAGAGTAGCGAATTCCCTTCTTTGTGTAATTGCATGTATGTACCCTTAAACATCAGGACTTGGATCTCATTTCTAGTAGTATCAAGAAATGAAGGGCTGAAGAAAGGAAGAAGCCCTTAAATTTAAGAAACTCTGGAAAGCACATTGCCAGATTAGGAGCCTGGAAAGGGGGGCTTAGATTTGCGGAAATATAAGTACCCCAAAACTTTGGTTATTGGACCCCAGATTTGAGAGACTCGTTAACAGGGCGAAGTTCCAAATTTGAAAGTGAGTGCTTACTCAGATTGAAGGCTCGAAAAAAGGAAGTGTCTTCCCAGTCTGGGGATCCTAGGAAAGGGGGTACATCCTCAGTTTGAGGGGGCTTTGGAAATTGAGATAAAAACCCCTGGGCTGGAGCTTACGAAAAGGGGTGACCCACTCACATTTTCAAAACTAGAGAAAGGGGACACTCCCATAGTCGGAGGCTTGAGAAAGGGGTGTGCTCCCCAGAATAGGATAAAAGAGTCAATTTTCAAAAACGCATTCCCAAAAAAATGAGGCAATAGCAAAGGCTGGTGGTGAAGGTCTCGGGGCCACAAAAGCTCAGGCTCTGCCCCCGGCGCTTACCACCCACCAACACCAACACCACCACCACCGCCACCACCACCGCCACGGCCACGGCCCGCTCCGCGCCCCAGGCCCGCACCCCGCGGCCCAGCCCCCTCGGGCGTCGCTGATTGGCTCAGGCTGCCATCACTCCCGCGGGCAGCCTTGGGGATTGGGCGCCGCTCGCACGCCCGCCACGCTCTCAGCAGCGGTCCCCGGGCCTCCCTCCGGGCTGGGCGAGACGGGCCAGGCGGGGAGCAGGGCCGGGCAGGGGACCAGAGTAGCGGTGGCGTCCGTCACCGTCCCCGCCCGCACGGCACGCGCCGGCGCGGGCCCGCCCGGACCAGCTTCGACCAGCCGGCTTCGCCTCGCCGTGCCTCACCGCGAGCTCACCTCACAGCCCCGCTCCGGCTGCGCCGCTTCAGGACCAACCGACAGAAGGACTCTGCGTGCTGCGCACCACGTGATCCTAGGGACGCGCCCAGCGTATACCCCGCCCCCACACATACGCACCATCGCCACCACCGAGTGACGCAGCCCCAGCGGCCCCGCCCTCGGCCCCGCCCAGTCTGATCACCATGACGACGGCTCGGCTGGCCACGCCCACTACAGTAACGCGCGGGAACCCGGCCAGCGCCCTGATCCCAAGCTCGAAGTCCCCACTCACCCGTAACCACTGAGATCACACGAAGCCCGGAGCTGGAGACTACCCATCACCTGTTAATTTTGCTTCCTGAGTGCATCTTAAAGGCTCCACTTTTTCTCCATTCCAATACAAACACCCAGTCTAGGACACCATCACACCTCTCCTGGATGATGGAGGTTCCTTCAGCCCCATTACTCTTCCCCCTCCTAATCCAATCTTAACACACAGTGGAAGCTTTCAAAACGCAAATATAATCACAGGCATCCTCTGCTCGAAGCCTTGTTTCCCACTGTTCTTCAGATACAGATCAGTGGGTTTTCACTGGAAGCCTTTCTACCAGGCTCTTGAAAGTCTGAGCCTAACCTGCCACTCATTCTTACACATCCAGCTTCCCTCATTCTCAGCCACTTTCAAGTGCTCAGACAATCCAGGTTTCTTTTCACCTCAAGGCCTTTATACTATTCCTCCTTCTCTTTGCCTCATTAACTCCTAGGAAAGGATTCCCATAGCTGGTACTGAGATGTGTTTTGTCTCCAGAGACCAAGATCAGAGTTGCAGCTACCCCAGAATGTTCCAGAATGTTTTCCCAATGGGACTTGGGAAGTCCCAAGGGAAAATGCTACTCATTTGTCATTTATAAGAGCAATAACAACTTTATTGTACATTGGAGAGAGGACAGAATAGCCAAATCGCACTTCCTAAAATGTAAATCTAATCATGGCACTGCCCTGACTAAAACTACCAATCTCTTCATCAGCATTCTCCACCCTTGTTCATCCTCTAGCCGCACTACACTGATTTTCTGTCAGTTTCTTTGTTAAAAATATGATTTTATTAATTTGAGAGAGAGAAACATTGATGAGCGAGAAACATGGATGGGCTGCCTCCTGAATTCCTGCTACTAGGGATGGAGCCCTCAACCTGGGGAATGTGCCCTCACCTGGAATTCAATCAGCGGCCTCCTGGTGCATGGGTGGACTGCTCAACCACTGAACCATACCCGCAGGGCCTCTGTCAATTTCTATGGCTCTTTCCAAGCTTCTCTCTAGCTGCTGGGCCATTAAACAGGCTGCTGCTTTTTGCAAAGCTGACTCCATCATGTAGGTCTCAGTTCATCTCAGTGAGATCCTCTTTGGCTGCATTATCTAAAAGTGCTTCTCTCTACCACATGCCTCCCCAGGCAATTACTGTCTACCTTATCACTTGAGTTTTCAACAGAGCACAACACAATGTGTTATTATTTCACTTGTCTATTCTCTTGGTTATATATGTCTATTTCCTGAATTCAAATTAGGGACTACCTTGTACCTTCCGAACTTTCAGAACCTGACAAATAATAGATACTCTGTGTGTGTATCTGAGGAAGGGATGAAAGAAAAGAGAATAATGTTGAAAAAAAATGGCAGGTTCTTCTTTATGACCTGAGTTCATAGGAAAGGTACTCTTCATATCAGGACTGGAGACTGAAGAGGATATTGCCACAGCTGAAGTAGGACAAAGGGCAGTGCTTGGGAAGAGGTCCTGGGAAACCAGGGACAGAAGTTTAATTGTGCTTATTTCCACAGCACATATACAAAAATTGTAACATGCAGAGATCTAAGTAATCAAATACAGGGGAAAAGGGACCTTCCCAGGATTTTCTGGTTTCCATTTATTAACATGAAGTTGTCAACTGTTAATGACTGTGATAATATATACAGAACTTTTTGCCCCACAACCACAGTAATGCCAAGAATCCCAAACTCCATAGCCCCATATAAATATAGCATGTTTATTCACTTATTCAACCTGCATGTATTGAGAAGGGCTGAACTTGGCACCAAAGCTAAAGAGCAGAATGACATTTAGTTTCCATTTTCAAGGAGCTTACAGCCTGGTAAAGAAATTGTCACAATTTGTAAGTTAAAATTCTTTTTGTCTGTTGCAAGCACAAGAAAAACAGAAATATTATAAAGAAGTATGTTGTTGGGCCCCAGAGCATCAACAAGAGAGCAGGGAAACAATTGGGCAGGGAGCCACTATTGATTGGTCAATCTCAGGTCACATGTATTATAGTCTTGGCCAACCATGTGAGTATGACATGCTTAGTCTAGGCTCCCAGGGAAAGAAGAGAAGAGTGATCTGCTCCTTAGGATATCCCCACCAAAGGGCGACCGAGGGGAAAACTGATGCTGGCTGGGCAAAAATAAATACAGATATGAATAAAGTATCTATAAGCTCTTTCTGATTTAAAACCCTACAGAAACCTGGCTTGCTAACTTCTTTTTATTAAATTTGTTGTGCTGACATTGGTTAATATGATCTTGTAGGTTTCAGGTGTGGGTTTCTATGTTACAAGGTCTGTATATTGCACTGTGTGCCTACCACCCAAAGTCAAATCTTCTCCCATCACCATATATTAGAACCCCCTTCAATCCTCCACCCCTTCCCTCACTAACTTCTTCTTAACTGGACATTCACCCTCTTCTAGCTAGCCACAGAACTCCAGTTTGCAACGTTCTAGTGTTAACCCTCCTGAGCCAGTTTGGCTCTGTGGATAGAATGTCAGGCTACAGAAGTGTCCCAGGTTCCTTTCTGGTCAAGGGTACATAATGGGGTTGCTTGCAGGTTCCTCCCTGGCCTGGGTCCTGCTTAGGGACATGCAAGAGGCAATCCATTAATGTGTTTCTCTCACATCAATATTTCTCTCAGTCTCCCACTCTCTCTAAAAATCAATGGAAAAATATCCTTGAGTGAGGATTTTTTTAAAAAATAACAAAATTAAAAACAAAACAAAACAGGTCTTACCACTGCCTACTAAGCAGCATTCACCTTTCTGCCTTAAGATCCTTCCCAGTATCTCACTAGTAGTTGGTCTTTAAATTCCCAATTCTTTACTAGGTAGAGCCTTTCTTTGTACAGGATGGGTATTCAACTAATAGTTGTGATTGAATGAATGAGTGAAATATTGGCTGTATAGCAGCCTCAACTCCAGAGAGTAGAATCTCTTGCTATCTAACAATTTCAGAAGTATGGTCCCAACCAGTAAAAAGATAGCTCCACAATGTTGCCCTGCATATACCAAGGTATAAACAGTAGTAAAGCAGGCATTCAATACCTGCAAGGAAAAGTTCTTTCTCTCCTTAAGCATCACAGTTCTTCATCTCTACAATGGGCTATCTATCCTCACTTATAGAATTGTCACATTTACATTAAATAACATCTGAGAAAATGTATTGTAAACTGTAAAGTTCCATATAAATAATTCTTGGTTGCTTTCTTACTAGATTTGTTGTCTAGGGTGTTCAAAAGGTCCCTAGATTAAGAGAAACAAAACTAAAGACCTAACATGAGATAGGATATTCAATTAGAAAAGTGATCTTTCTCAGCCTCTACCCAGAAAATCTTTATACTCTGTCCTTACGTAACCCCAAGGCACTTACAATGAGTTAAGGAAGAGGAGGAAGACTAAAACAGAAAAGCAAGTCTCTTAGCTATAAGCTGAAGACTCCATGTACTCAGAGTATCATCATTTTTGAGCATGTCAGTCTTCAAAGCAGGAACTGGGGTATGATATCTGAAGAACCAAGCTGAGTATGAGAGAGAACTCAGGAAGCCGGAAACCACAGTCACAGCAGCATCTTAAGAGGTCCAAGAATTTCCACAAGGTGCCGGGGACCCAAGGGAAGCAGGATGAGTCTTGGCCTGGCCTGAGGTCTTCCAGTCTGGGCCTGATGGAAAGTCCTGAGCTCTCAAAGACCTGTTACTCTTTAAGTGAGGGGGCGGAGAATTAAGCAGGAGTTCCAATATAGTTCCAGCATTTTGAAAGATTATAAGGAAAGAGGGAAAAGAGGAGAGAAGGACATTTTTTATTCTTGTCTTACCCACTAAAAAGAGTGATACACCCACCTGGATTACTTCAAGAGCAGGGATTATGTCCTGTGAAGTCCCAATACCTAGAAGTGTTCCCTGTAAATTAAGCATACTTAATACCTGTTTCCTGTGGGTTAAAACTCCTGCCAGACGGGAGATAAAGGGAAAGGGAAAGGAGTTTAGTCCCAGGGACTAAGGAAATGGAGGTTATAAAGAAGTTGATTAGCCGGGACCGGTTTGGCTCAGTGGATAGAGCATCGGCCTGCGGACTGAAAGGTCCCGGGTTCGATTCCGGGCAAGGGCATGTACCTTGGTTGCAGGCACATCCTGAGTAGGGGGTGTGCAAGAGGCAACTGATCGATGATTCTCTCTCATCGATGTTTCTAACTCTCTATCCCTCTCTCTTCCTCTCTGTGAAAAATCAATAAAATATATTTTAAAAAAAAAAGAAGTTGATTAAACCATCTCTAGCCCTGGAGCCAGTGGCTCAGAAGGTAGGGCATCTCCCCATGCGTGAGAGGGGAGGGGTTGCTGGTTTGATTCTGGTCTGGGCACATGCCCGGGTTGCTGGCTGAGCCATGCAGGAGGCAGCTGATTGATGTTTCTCTCTCACATCAATGTTTCACTCTCCGTCTCCCTTTCTCTTTCTCTAAAAATAAATAATTTTAAAAATAATGAACAGTCTCTAAACCTGCTGGTACTCCACTTTACTCCCCAAACAGCTTATAATTTAATTTTTTAAAAATATATTTTATTGATTTTTTACAGAGAGGAAGAGAGAGGGATAGAGAGTTAGAAACATCGATGAGAGAGAATCATCGACCAGCTGCCTCCTGCACACCTCCTACTGGGGATGTGCCCGCAACCCAGGTACATGCCCTTGACTGGAATCGAACTTGGGACCTTTCAGTCTGCAGGCTGATGATCTATCCACTGAGCCAAACCGGTATCAGCAAGCAATATTTTTGAAGTGCTTCCATTATGCCAGGCACTTTAAGTACTTTACATATTTATTTTCTCAATTAATCTTTATAACAAACTTGTGAGATTTAACAACCTTTTAATGAGATGTCCAAAACTTTTTAGTGGCCTATGAACACATTGCTCTCTAAGAAAAAAGAAAAGGTTGATTTGTAGCATTTGCAGATTAACTGTGTTGTGAATACACTGTGGCTGATTTCAAACTATCAATGTGAGATCAATGGCCTCACAAATTCCTGGACAATTAAAATCAGTTTATGAGCTGGCTTGAGCCCACTCCAGTACACACCACAGCTATGGTTCTTAGCAGAGTGTAGAAAACCTTTAATAAGTTAGTCCTATCTTTCCAATGGATTCCCTCTAACTCTCAACTCGCCCACGCAGAATTCCTGTCCGTATGAGAACATGCTCTGCTTGTTTATACTCAATTATCACTGGGCAATGTGCTCTATTTCTGAGAAGTTCTTTCTCATCTTTAGACCTATTGATCCATCTCCAAAGCAACCCCAACCAATTCAACAAATGGTTCTTAAACAATCAGCACATTCCAGGCAGCATACTAGGAACTGGGGAATAGAGATAAAGGAGAAGCAGTAGGTTTTCTCAGAGTAGCTCACAGCCTGGTGGTAGAGAAGGCAAATGTCTAAGAAATGAAGTTGAATTACAATCTAACAAGAGCAATAGTGAGGAATTGGTTGTGTCAAATAAGTGTGGGCAGGACAAAGGCCTGGTTCCTGTAGTTAGTAAAACATAAATATTTTTAAGGACAGACATTTTCTAAGCAGGAACATAACAGACAATTTGAGACTTCTGAGACAGATTAAGAAAGTGGGGTAAAACAAATGATCAGGCTTCTTGAACTCCCCAAACCCTCAGTAGGAAGCTCTATTACACTCCATTATAGCAGAATTTCTAGTGAGCAAGTTGTGAAAATCAATGAGTATATCACAAACGCAGATAGAAATACAACAACCAGTTCCATGTTTTGATAAATGTTTGCCAACATTTTATAACTGTTGGTTATCAGTAAATTATGGCCAACAAAGTGAGCATTTTGTTGATAGATTAAAGAATGTCATAGAACTTTATAGATCTATTTCACTCAGTATAAAATTGGAAAATGAAGCAAAAACACCATTGGATATGACAAAACAATGTTGGTGAGATGTGGAGAAAAGTAAATATCCTACCTAATAAAAGAGAAACTTGCAAATTGACTGTACCTACGCTCACAAGCCACACCCACAAGCCAATCAGGGTGAGTATGCAAATTAACCCAACCAAGAAGGTGGTTAATTTGCATATTCAGGCCAGAGCAAAGACTGAAGTCAATGTAGAAAGAAGCCAAGCACTGCAGAAGGGTGCTAAGCTGAGGAGAATCAAGCAAGTGGGGCGAGGGAGAAGGAAGGGAAGCAAGTGGGGTAGTGACCACAGCAGGAAGCCCTATTGCAGGAATCTTCCTGCAATGGGCCTCTAGTATAAATATAATAAAATAAAAATAACACTGTCAGCCGAAACCAGTTTGGCTCAGTGTTAGAGCGTCGGTCTGCAGACTGAAAGGTCCCAGGTTCGATTCCGGTCAAGGGCATGTACGTTGGTTGCGGGCACATCCCTGGTAGGGGGTGTGCAAGAGGTGGCTGGTCGATGTTTCTCTCTCATTGATGTTTATAACTCTCTATCTCTCACCCTTCCTCTCTGTAAAAAATCAATAAAATATATATATATATATAAAACTAACACTGTCAGCCACCCATTTATGTGCTTTATTTGTATTAATTCATTAAACTTTTGCCACAATTTTATACATTATATCAACTTACAATAGGACTATCATTATCCCACACAGATATTTCACAGATGGGAAAACGGAGGCTTAAGAGATTAAATAACTCACTCAGTGTCACAAACATACAGTTGAATACTGGAGTCCGCTTTTACTGGCTTGCAAGAGCTGGTTATTAAATATTCAGCATTTATTTTTTATTATTAATATTTTTAATATATTTTTATTGATTTTGTACAGAGAGGAAGGGAGAGAGATAGAGAGTTAGAAACATCAATGAGAGAGAGTCATCAATCAACTGCCTCTTGCACACCCTCCCTGGGGATATGTGCGCAACCAAGGTACATGCCCTTCACCAGAATCGAACCAGGGACCTTGCAGTCCCCAAGCCGACGCTCTATCCATTGAGCCAAACTGGTTTCGGCTAAATATTCAGCATTTAGTTGGTAGCTTAAAATAGGCCATAATGGGAGTGTGGAACTATTTACACTATGGATATTGGCAAACACTATACCTCAGACCTTTTTTATTTTATTTTATTTATTTATTTATTTATTTTTGAGAGAGCAAGTTTATCAGCACACCATGGTAATCAGATTGGGGTTCTGTAGATATTCCAGACCCTGGGACTATAAAAATGGTGGGAGATAGACAATGAAATAAATAAATAACATAAAATATATAATATTTTAAATGATGACAAGTGTTATTGAGAAAAATAAAGTATCAAAGGAGAGCGAAGGAGTTTCAGTGTAAATGTAGGCATGTGGGTCTGATTTCACATATGATTACGAAAACAAAAATCTATAGGACTTAAGAAAGATATTAAGAATTAGCTAGAAAAAAAAAAAAAAGAATTAACTAGAGCCGAAACCAGTTTGGCTCAGTGGACAGAGCGTCAGCCTGCAGACTGAAGGTCCCAGGTTCGATTCTGGTCAAGGGCATTTACCTTGGTTGTGGGCACATCCCCAGTGGGGAGCCTGCAGGAGGCAGCTGGTCAATGTTTCTCTCTCTTTGATATTTCTAACTCTCTATCCCTCTCCTTTCCTTTCTGAAAAAAAAAAAAAAAAAAAAAAAAAAAAATCAATACAATATATTATATTTAAAAAAAGAATTGACTAGAGAAGCCAAAACCAGTTTGGCTCAGTGGATAGAGTGTTGGTTTGCAGACTGAGGGGTCCCAGGTTTGATTCAGGTCAAGGGCATGTACCCTGGTTGCGGGAACATCTCCAGTGGGGGCGGGGGGCAGGAGGCAGCTGGTAGATGTTTCTCTCTCATCGACATTTCTGGCTCACTATCCCTCTCCCTTCCTTTCTGTAGAAAATCAATAAAATATATTTTATTAAAAAAAAGAATTAGCCGAAACCGGTTTGGCTCAATGGATAGAGCGTTGGCTTGGGGACTGAAGGGACCCGGGTTCGATTCCGGTCAAGGGCATGTACCTTGGTTGGGGGCATGTCCCCAGTAGGGGGTGTGCAAGAGGCAGCTGATCGATGACTCTCTCTCATCGATGTTTCTAACTCTCTATCTCTTTCCCTTCCTCTCTGTACAAAATCAATAAAATATATTTTTTTTTAAAAAGAATTAACTAGAGGAATAATCTTGTCTGAGAGTAGTGGAAAAACACTACATAGAAAGTAGCATTTGAACTGGACCTTGTAGAGTAAATATTAGATTCTTATCTATCAGTCAAGGTCATGTAAGGAGGGAGAAATCACATGTTATTTGAAGAGGGAGAATTTAATGTAATGGATTATTAACTGCACAAGAAATTGAAGAGTAGAAATTGAAGGCATGGAAGTAGTAATTGTAGGAATAGCTACCACCCCCAGAGTGAAGAAACAAAGGAAAGAAGTTGAAATTATTAAAACACAGAAACTTAAAGGAGGGGTCAAACAGAGCTGAAACTCAGACCTCTGAAAAGGAGGTGCTGCTTGGAGGGTGCTATGTCTCAGGATTCAGAGGGGCCTGTTTGGGGCCTGGACCTGTGAGTAGGGGACACTGGACAGTTTGATGCTGGTGTCTGTGAAGAAGGAGAAATGAGATGGGTTCTCTAAGTGTTGGGAAACCATAAACTGAGTCAGCTGCTGTAATGGGAAGAAACTGCCTCTGCCAGAATTAAGAAGTTTTGCTGATAGAAACAGGAAGCTAAGAGGAAGGAAACATCCATCCTCCTCCTCCTGTCCATTGGGATAGCTTAGAGAGAGCCAGTTTGCAAGGAGAAACATTGTTTGCAGAGTCCCAACCCAAACTGTAAAGCAGAAGAGTGGATTTGGAACTGAGACAATACGCAATAAGAGAGTCACCTTACCCAGTATTAGAAGGCTCTGCATGGTCTGCCTCTTTATAAGTTTCTTTGCTACAGCCACACGGCCTTCTGCCAGGCCTTATATGACACCATGCTTCCTCCTGCTACAAAGCCTTTAGCATATTCTATTCTTTGACTGTGATGTTCTTTACTTTTTGTTTATTTAATTTTACAGAATTGGTTTGGTGTTTTTTTGTTTAATATATATTTTTATTGATTTCAGAGAGGAAGGGAGAAGGAAAGAGAGAAACATCAATGATGAGAAAGAATTATTGATTGACTGCCTCCTGCACACCTCCCACTGGGATCAAAC
The DNA here is from genome assembly GCF_964339955.1 of Pipistrellus hanaki. Taxonomy (NCBI): domain Eukaryota; kingdom Metazoa; phylum Chordata; class Mammalia; order Chiroptera; family Vespertilionidae; genus Pipistrellus; species Pipistrellus hanaki. Next base: position 37,125,454 of record NC_140508.1, on the reverse strand, counting down.
CCAAAATCCGGGCATGTGTCCTTGACCTGAATCGCTCTATCCACTGAGACAAACCAGCTGGGGCTGTTCGTCACTTCTTTTTATATATATTTTATATAATTTTATATATATTTTATGATATTTTACAGAGAGGAAGAGAGAGGGATAGAGATTTAGAAACATCGATGAGAGACAATCGTTGATTAACTGCTTCTTTCACACCTCCTACTGGGGGTGTGCCCCCCAACCAAGGTACATGCCCTTGACCGGAATCGAACCCGGGACCGTTCAGTCCGCAGGCTGACGCTCTATCCACTGAACCAAACCGGTTTCGGCATTGTCACTTCTTTTTTAATTTTTTTTCTTTCTGTTCTTCACTTTTTAAATGCTATACCTCATGCTAAATCTCCCTATTATATGCTTTCATAACACAATTAACCTCTCTTATACCACTTGTCACAGTTGTACAACTTCATTTATTGATATGACCTTTTTCCCCCTAAAATATATATATATTTTTTTTATTTTTAAAACATATATTTTTATTGATTTCAGAGAGGAAAGAAGAGGGAGAGAGAAAGAAACATCAATGCTGAGAGAGAATAATTGATCGGCTGCCCTCTGCACGTTCCCACTGGGAACGGAGTCTGCAACTTGGGTGTGTGCCCTGACCGAGAATCAAACCATGACTTTTTGGTTCATAGGTCCACACTCAACCCCAGAGCCACGCCAGCGGGGCTGTATTTTATCATTTTTGAAGCTATTATGAGTTGGATTGTTTTTCTAGTTTGTATGGTCTTTTGATTAATACTTGCCTAAACTCCAGGAGGCCTGTTTTTGTTTTTTGTTTTTTGTTTTTAAATATATTTTTATTCATTTCAGAGAGTAAGGGAAAATTGAACCTGGGACCCTTCAGTCCGCAGCCTAATGCTCTATCCACTGAGCAAGGCTGGCTAGGTCCAGAAAGGCTGCTTTTATATACTATTGTTTGCTTTCCCAGTGCCTAGTTTAATGGCTGCATATAGTATAAATTTAATTTGTATTTGTTTAAAGAATTATTTCAGCCTTAGCTGGTTTGGCTCAGTGGATAGTGTCGGCCTGCCGAATGAAGGGTACTGGGTTCGATTCTGGGCAAGGGTATGTGCCTTAGTTGCAAGCACATCCCCAGTAGTGGGTGTGCAGGAGGCAGCTGATCAATGTTTCTCTCTCATTGATGTTTCTAACTCTCTATCCGTCTCCCTTCCTCTCTGTAAAAAATCAATAAAATATTGTACAACCATCACCACTCTCTTATTCCAGTACATTTTCATCTTCCCAAAAGAAAACCTCATACTCATTAAGTAGCTAACTCCCCCTAACCCCTTGGCAACTGCTAGTCTGCTTTCTGTCTCTTTGAGAGTACTTAATTTGAATGTTTCATATAAATAGAATTATATGGTATGTAACCTTTTGTGTCTGGTTTGTTTCACTTAGCATGTTTTCCAAGTTCATCTACTTTGTAGCATATATCAGTACTTCATTCCTTTTTATGGGCGAGTAATATTCCATTGCATGGATATACCACATCAGTTTACTCATTCAGAAATTAATGGATATTTAGGTGTGTTCTAAATATTTTGGGGTCTCTTGAATAGTGCTGCTATGAACATTCATGTATAAGTATTGGTTTGATCCATGTTTTCAATTCTTTTGTCTACACCTAGAAATGCAATTGCTAGGTCATACAGTAATTCTATATTTAACTTTATTTTTATTTATTTATTTTTAAATTTAACTTTATATGTATTTTTAAAATATATTTTATTGATTTTTTACAGAGAGGAGGAGAGAGGGATAGAGAGCTAGAAACGTTGATGAGAGAAAAACATCAACTGCCTCTTGCACACCCCCTACCGGGGATGTGCCCGCAACTAATGTACATGCCCTTGACCGGAATCGAACCTGGGACCTTTCAGTCCACAGACCAATGCTCTACCACTGAGCCAAACCGGTTTCGGCTATATTTAACTTTAAAAAATATTTTTATTGATTTCAGAGAGGAAGGGTGGGAAGAGAGAGATAGAAACAGCAATGATGAGAGAGAATTATTGATTGGCTGCCTCCTGCATGCCCACATTGGGGATTGAGCCTGCAACTCCAAGCATGTGCCCTGACCAGGAATTGAATGGTAACCTCTTGGTTCATAGGTCAAGATGCGTGCAGGACTCACGTTGATGTTTCTCTCTCTCTCTCTGTCTCTCCCATTCCCTTCCACTCTCTAGAAATCAATGGGAAGATATTCTCAGGGTGAGGATTAACAAAAAGCAAAAAAAAGAAAGGGCTATCTTTATGCTGTGATATTTGTACAATTAACAAGTCACGATACTGGAATTAAAGGGAGAAAAGATTAGCTGGCCTTAACATATTATGCTTCTGTAATGATTTTCAACACTTAAAAATGAGAAGATTTGAATTTTCAGGAAAAGGAATAGGGGAAGATTACTAACTATGCAAAATTTATTAACCCTCTAAGAGAAACACTATATGCAAAGTTAACTCAAAACAGAAAACCTCTTTGTACCTACATTTCCTCCAAATAATTTGTTTAGCAATAAAGTAATTCTATATTTAATTTTTAAAAAATATTTTTATTGATTTCAGAGAAGAAGGGAGGGGAGAGATAGAAATAGTAATGATGAGAGAGAATCATTGATTGGCTCTCTTTAGGCAAGCTAACTTTTTTGTTTGTTTGTTTGTTTCAGGTGTTTTATTAAGTGGGCCAAACTGTAGCTGGTTTCTAAGTTGCAAAACAACATAAATTAGGCAAGCTAACTTTTTTTAAAAATATATTTTATTGATATTTTTTACAGAGTGAAGGAAGGGAGATAGAGAGCTAGAAATGTCGATGAGAGAGAAACATCAACCAGCTGCCTCTTGCACATCCCCTACTGGGGATGTGCCCGCAACCAAGGTACATGCCCTTGACCGGAATCGAACCTGGGACCTTTCAGTCTGCAGACTGACCCTCTACCACTGAGCCAAACCGGTTTTGGCAAGCTAACTTTTTTGAGAATTAAATATTTGCCAGACATGTTACAGACATTATCTCATTTAATCCTCACTACACTACCAGGCATTCATTCATTCATCCATTCCTTTATTGAGTGTTCACCTGGCTGGGCACAAGGTTGAACGCTGAGAGTTCAGCATTATTGGCCGACTCTTAGCCTCCTAATTGTGTGACCCTCTACCTCATAGAGAAAATGGGATAGGTTCTCAGGTAAATTTATTTGTCCAAGGTCACACAGTATTGGAGCAGCTACAAAACCAACGTATCTCATTTCAAATCTTTGTCCTCAATTATTAAGCAGCTAGTAGACTTTTATAAGATTTTTTATTTTATGTCATCTTCCTAATTTTTTTTCAAACATTTTCCTCTCTCCGTTCCCTTGTTTTTCCCAGTATTGACCAAAAAACAAATGGTGAGTTATAATCCTAACTGCCAGGCATCTGGGAGACTTCAGGGGTGAGGAGCCAAGACCCAGGAGCATGGGGGAGACATTTTGGAAGAAACAATAACACATACACAAGGCAGATCCTCTGCCAGGGAAACAGATTGTTGTTGGGTTTTTTTGTTTTGTTTTGTTTTTTTCATCTCTGCCTTTTTCTACTGCTTCCAAGACGGTTTTGAAGCTGGACAGCTGAAACAGAGAGCCTAGTCTGCCGGCTGCAAAAGTCCGGAACATCTCATTTTATTCTACAGCCTTTCACTCTGTACCCCGGTGCGGTCTCTTCCTGCATTCTGTTACGTGGTTTTCACTTCTTCACCCTTGGTGGATAACCTACATGATTATTTCAGTTTTACACTACCGCCATCTGGACCAAGCTGCCAGATGGCGGGCGACCTTGACAGACATCTGGGTGGGAGGTCCGGGGGAGGGTGGGGCGGTTGGCTCTGGGGATAAAAACCTTCAGATGCTGTGAGGAGGCGCCACGAGGAAGTGGCGACAATGGAGTTCCACTCAGCGTTGAGTTTTCTAAAAGATTGACAGTAATCGTACCAACTGCCTTTGCTCTAGCAACTTGCGCGGTCCCGCGAGATACAGACGCTAAGCCAGAGGGCGGAGTCAGAGGCGCCGCTCCGAAAGGAGGATGGGACTATCTATGGCGCAATCATTGCGCGAGATTGAGCCCTGGTCGCCAGGGCCGCTCTTAGGTCTCGCGATATTTCGGTCTATTCAGTCTGGAAGTAGTGCGGATTCTCGCGAGAGCCCGTGCCGAGGGCTCTTGGAGGCCCCGTGTGTTTGTGTGTATATGCGTGTTAGTGAATGTGAGTACGGGGAAGCAGCGGCCGCCATTTCAGAGAGTCTGCGGACGCCGTCGCAGGGTTGAATCCTGAGCTGCCGAAGTCTCCGTCCTGCACTCCCGCGCGGGCTTCTCTAATCCCATTGTTTCTTTTAGATTCGCTCGGGCCTATCCGCCCTCGGAGCCCGAAATTCGGGCTGGGCGTACCGCGGCCCGGGCCTAGAGACTTAACTGTAGCCACAGCGGCGGCGGCAGCTGCAGCAGCCTTTTTTCCGAATACGAGCACCACAGGGGCCCAGAAGCCCGCGCAGGTAAGGCAGTGTGGTTGAGCAGAGTATTGTCAGACTTTTTTTGAGGTATGGTGTTTTTTTTTCTGGGTTGAGGACACTCCTTTTAGGCGATCTTTAGCGACCGGGGCGGGGGGGAGGGCGGCGCAGGTTTTCGAGAAATGGGTCCCATTTTGACGACCGCGCCCTTCTTTTTCGGGCGGGCATGTCTCAGGGTGTTGGGGTGGCACGAACCCCAGAGAGGTCTCGGGCAGGTGGTGGTTACCAGTCCCTTGGAGGCCCGGGCCGGCCCCGACCTCCCAACATGGCGCCAGCCGAACGCAGCCATGGCTCCCAACCCCTCCCAGCCGAGGCAGTTCCCCCTGCTTCTAAAATGGCAGCGCGGGCTTTGCGTGGAAAGAGGCCCTCTCGCTTGAGATTCCCGGGGGTTCTGCTTTTGGAGCTCATCGCAGACTCTTTAAAGTCGAACATTTACTCGGTTTTCATGTGTTGTGTGTTAGAGGCATTTCAGATTTAATTGCCAAGCCTGGCAAAGTACTTTAATCATGCCTGGGCTTTTAAAAAGGTTGTTCTGAAGCTTTTGTAATATTGGAGTAAGAAATTGAGCAGAATCGAAGGATATTTATTCATAGAATTACCTTATTGTTTTCATAGGCGTTTAGAGAAAATGGCAGACGATATTGATATTGAAGCAATGCTTGAGGCTCCTTACAAGAAGGTGAGAAAAAACATGTTGGTGAGGTTTATATATTTCTTAATTTAGCATTATTCACGAAACTACTGCTGAAATGTAAACTAACCTCCCCGGAGCCCTCTTGATTTATCTTATCAGAGATGCATTACTTATAACTTACAAAAGTAAATATATGCTATTGATGTAATAATATTGTGCAGTAGTTTCACTTCAGCGTGATGAATAAATGCCCATCTATCTCTCTTTGTAGACTTGCCTAACGATATCTCACCTCTACTCCCATGAATTCACCTTTGATTCCAGTGTGAACTGTCAATCATAAGGTAGTAATTGAGTGACTTATCGCTGTACCGTGGTCCCCTAGGTAAAATGACTCAACTAAGAATTACCAGCTCCAGTTTGGTATAGCAAAAAGGTGAATGTAGTGGTTTGGGAAAATAGCAGGGGTCCAAGAATCACAAAGTATAACCAGTCTGTGGCAAGCAAATCTTGATAAGTCTTACAAGAAGAAATGGGTGAGATTTAAATTTTTTTCTCTATATACATATAAAAAGACTGGTGATATTAAAATTAAGACAGGCAACTGATGATCTGCTGCTCAATTAAATTTACTAAAATTCTTGGATCCCTGAATAGAAGAAAAAAAAATTAAAGCAAAAGAGGCAGTATCACAACCTAGAGTCACTTGATGACTTTTTTACTGTTCTCCATATTGTTTTTTTTTATTTTTAATTAGTCCCTGACATATTTCACACTAAAAACTACAAAGGAAGTATTTTGGCTAATAATAATAGTCTTTGACCCATTTCAGTATCACAGTAAAAATAAAGTGTCTTTTCATTCTTTCACCAGTTGGTGGTGAAAATAGCAGTGTGCATGCATTATCACTGGTGTCACAAACTGTAAGCTTTGTAAGTTAGCAGTTATACTCCATTAACTCGTGTAATCAAACTTTAAAATAAACATTGCGCTAAACCTTTTAAAATACATTTGTTTTGGAGTGTGTAGCACGACCATGTGGTACCAATTTGGATGAATTCTTTATAGCTTTAAATAGTGTACATAGTTTGTAATGCTTAAGACTCTTGAAGAGTTTTATATTTTAATGTTAAGATTCTTGTGTCTTAGTTTAACATGGATGAAATTCCATGTAAACAGGTATGGAAGTAGGAAATGTTTAGGTTGGACTGGTGGATTATTAATTGACTTTCTTGGGTTCTTGAGAGTCAACATTACTAAAGCAGTGTGAATCCCTGTTTGCTTCAGGGCGAGATGTGTGACAGAGGTGGCATCAAGCTCTTACAGTCCCAACCCTCCAACGGAAATGGGCGAAGATCTCAGGAATGGCATCGGTCACAGGAAATCGATAGTGGCTGGCTGCTAGCATGGCCACTTGGGGCTTAGGCAGAAATAGAGCCATGGTACTGACGAAAGGGACCATAGAACATGGAATAAAACTCAAACAGGACTTCATTCGTGTCTTAAAGAAATTCTAACTACTTCAACTCTGTAAATCTGGATAACTTAATATCTATCTAAGAAAGTAAAATGTAATATGTTAATATGTATTTTTTTATTTATGTGTCTTGATGATTTAATTGTAAGCAACAAAGTGGTTAAACACGTACCCATCTAAATTTTTTTATAGCCTTCCATGTTAAAATATGAATAAGTAATTAGTTTTAAAATTGTTTTGTATTTTCTTATTCCTATTCCCTTTACCCTTTGACAACTTGAAATGTTACCACTTCGTCCTCATGATGTTCTTCTATCAACCCTGCTTAGGATGAGAACAAGTTGAGCAGTGCTAATGGCCATGAAGAACGTAGCAAAAAGTAAGTTTTAAGAAGGGACCTGGGGTGGGGGAACTTGATGTATTTGGGATCTTATTAAAGTTTTGTTCCTCTGGATGAAGCATCAAACTAAGATTCTCTTCAGAAGCTTTTCTTTCCTCTTTTAGAAAAGTGGTTCTTTATCTTTTGGGATGAGAAACTATTTGAGGATATAAAAGTGTCTTTCCTTAGGTTTTAGGATATGGTTTCAGGGACATTTTGGACACCTTCCCTTCCAAGTACATCCATGACTGTTTGGATGAGAGTTTTATCTTTTGTCTTAATGTTTATTGATGTTACAAATTATACTAAAATATCCACTGAAGATGGATTAAGAAGAAGAAGAAAAAGGAATAAATAATCAGGCCAGGGAAAGGATTATTCGGTATAAATTATTGAAGGATTCAGAGCTATGAATTATTTAAGATCCTTGCTGATCAAAGGCCCTTTTTGTCCTAATGCTGTAGCATACTTAAGTACTTACGTTCTTCTTACATAGCTTTTGTTGTCTTAAACTTTCTAAACTCAATTGGAATTTATTAGTAAGAATGGGGAGTTCTTAAAAATCGAGGGATACAATTTATTTGAATTACTAATGAGTAACCCAAAGTAGTAACTCAGTGCTACATAATAAACAGTAGACAAAATTCTAAGTAACAGCATAAATTAAATCTACTTTATAAGGTTGGATACTATTCTTGGAGTTTCCTTTTAGTTCTAAGATTAGTGATGTTACAACAATTAAGTTGTTTTGTTAACCTATACTTGTAATGTATTAAACTATTTTATCATGTTCCTGAGCTCTTAATACATAATGAAAAATGATGGTAAATACTCACTCCTAGGTTATTTTTTTGCTCTTTTCCCCTAAAAATTGAAAATGCTTTTTATAATACACTACTTCAACATTTTCACAACAACTTCGTTAGGTGTAGGTTGATATAATTTCATAAAAAGATTTTTAAAAATTGTCAGATGGGATTATTCAGGCTTTCTTACCCACATTTTTAAAAAAGTATAATCATCTCAAGATAATGTAGTGGTAATGGTTTAAAAGTAATGTAAAATGTAGCGAATGTCCTACATTTTTTTCTTGTGGGAGTCTGTTAGTTCTTTACTAGCCTATAGATATTAGGTTGGGTTTAGTCTTGACTTGTTATATGTGAGGCAATCAACCAATCATGCCGGGTTTAATGTCATCTGGTTTTAGATTTTTAAACAGAGTAACTATTTACTAATTAATGGTTCTAATATGTAATTCTATAATCCAAGAAAATTTAGGAAAGGTGTGATATTCATATATAATGACTGAAATGATCCATTCTAGGTATCAGGCCTGGTGGGTGAGTAAAACTCACAGTTAAGTATGGAAAGAATGAGGACATACACTGTGGGGCACAGACCTTTGTTTGTACCATTCTCAGATATCACTCCTTGCTGCTTGTACCATCTCCAGTTTTACTTGTTTTCATCCTGCATTTAAGCTCATTAAGGCCACCAAGCTTTTACAAGGATTCAGTGACTGATGCTTAGTGGCCTTTTATCTAACGTAAAAAGTCTTATGAGACTAAATAGAATGGACAGTTTTCTGTAATTGACTATAGGGATTTCCCTTTATAAGGGCAAAACTTTCCAAACTACTATCTGATACCTTTTGAAGTGTACAAATTATTTCTCTATCAGTCTTCTCAGCCTCAATTATGTATAGCTGATTAAATAAATGGAGCTCTTATTCAGTCAGGAACTTTCACCACTTTTTAAATGGAATTATTTTTTCAAATTAATTTCAAAGTTACCTAGAAGAAACTGTTGTTTAGCGATGGATATAATATAAAATAAGTAAATGTTTTGTGATTAATTTTTAGTGTAAGTCAACAAAAGGAAGGTGCTACCTTGCATTTTTCATCCTAAAACTTCATTGTCTTAAAAGTAATTGAGTGTTGGAATAGTTTTTAAAAATATATATTTTATTGATTTCAGAGAGGACTGGAGAGGGAGAGACAGACAGAAACATCAATGGTGAGAGAGAATCATGAGCTGCCTCCAGCACACCCCCTACTGGGGATTGAGCCCCCAACCCAGACTTGTGCCCTGGACTGGAATCAACCCTGAACACTTTAGTCCACAGTTAGACACTCTATCCACTGAGCCAAACCAGCTAGGGCAGGGTAGTTTTAAGGTAGCAGGAAAATAGACAGCTGAGAATTGAAAGACTAGTAAATGTTTTCTTTTAAAAAAATAATAATTCTAAAAAAAGCCATGAAAAAAATTGATTCTGAATGCATATACTCATTTGTATTCTAATAGTAAAAGGAACTAAGTTTAATATAACACAAATTGGTTCTAAATTGACCTACTTTGAAAAGAGCTATATACCCCTGACTTTGGCAAGACATCAGGTACTGGAGCTTGCCTTCATGGGAATGTTAATTCTTAGTGTAATCAGTTTTGCAGTCTAGATCAGCATTCATTCAGTTAAGCTCTTTAGGAATTAGTGAAAAGAAAAAAAAAAGGGGGGGATAACAATAAAATGACACAGTTGAAATATATTGGCTACTGTGGTGTGGATTATCTAAATTTTGGAATAAATGACTTTTCTATTTTTTTCTTATTTTCCAGAGTACTTTGCATTTAAAATTTAGATCTTCTTACATGGAAGAGGTCAAATCCAGTTATAGCAAAACACCTTTACAGCAGAGGCCATATAACCAAAAAGTCCAAAGGCCCAGCCCAGTGGACCATTTACTTCAATGATGTTCAGTACAAAATTCCACTGCCACTAAAGACTTTGGAAAGTCCCATTAAGTTGTAACAGGATTTGACTATTAGTATGGATTTTTATAACCCTTCTTTAGTTAACTTAATACTTTGCAATTTGTTATAGAGAAGTATATTGCTTTCTTACATCCTTAAATATTTGTCTGGGCTTTTATGCAGAGAAATGTATATCTTGAATGTTTTAATCAGGTTCCTGTCTTTTTACCTGTCTGGGGTTGCCTTCAGATGTGGGTGGGGACTCATTAAAAGTCCTAGGAAGACCTTAAGTTGAAATTAGCTCTCCAATATTTGAGTGTTTCCTTTGATAAAATAAGTTTTGAGTCTAAAAAGAGGTAAATATGTTTGCTGCCTCTACTATGGGCTATATATGAGCAGAGCAAAACTTTGTCTTATTTGTGGAAGATTGAGTTACTTTTTACTTTGTCCTCTAATTGATTATATTTAGGTCTTATATAGCTATTACACAGACTTACTAAAAGATAGTGTCAGGTTTTTCAGGCAACAAAGTTGGAATGTTATCTGTTGCCCTTCTGGGCATTGCTTTGATGACTTCTATATAAATAATGAGTGTAGCCTAATTTTCTGTCATGTGCTACCTAGCATATACATTTCTGACAGTCAGGTGGATTATCTTGAAATTTTAGACAAAAGTTTCTGCCTCCTTGGAAAGCTCTACATCTCCTTGTGATTGGAGTGTGGGTTTCAAGATTCAAGAAGGTGGGTGTCTTCATTTTCTATTTTCAATGCACTCTAAGATGACCTGCTTACAGGTTCTCTCTGAGGCAGACTTCAATGCTCTTGTGCTAATTTTGCTTTGATAAGGACTAAATTTCCAAATGATGTAGACTTGTCAAAATGTTCCATATTTTAGCCACTAGAAATTGACCTTTTAGTGGAATAAGTTTATTTTGAAATGTCTTTCAATTTATACTGAAATATCTGAAGGCACCTCTAAAATTTGGGTGATGGCACACTGAAGAATACAGAAATCAACAGGAAGATATGACTGCTGGCTTTTTACCTTTCAGAGTTTATAATTTTTTAAGGAGATATATATGGAGAGATGTTGATTGTTGTTTGTTGCACCCCTCAGGCTCGTATGAACTGGCATAAAAATGGCATATTCCATATTTCGGTATACTCACAACTTTCAAAAGAAAGTATCTGAAATGGTTACAATAAAGTCTAGGAGTGTCAGAATACATTTTACTGCAATAGTTTGACTGTCCTTTGTCATTCCTATAATTTTGCTCATAAAAAACAAAATACTGATGTTTGCATGGCTGTTGAAAGAACTTAAATTATAAATTGGGTCAAAAATGGCTTAAGGAAAATGAATATACTTAATGAAAAATTATATATGTGGTCCAGTATTAATACTTAACTATTAATGTATTCTATTATAACTGTATCCTGTGGATTACAGTAATACATGCTGGCCAGTTAGAAGATGAAGTTTTTACTTAAAAGTTCAAGTTTTGATCTCTATCTGTTGATAAGACCTTTTTCTTGTTAGAGCTGTAGCTGACTCTCAGGAATAGTCCCTGCTCTCTCAAATGATTCTTTGTCAACTGATTGCTGAATTTCAGTAGTAGAAAGAAAAGGGTGGGTGTTTATCTTACCTAGGAATTATTTTTCCATAAGTATGATTATGTATCATTGTATGATAGTAAAAAAGCAAAATTTACAAAAATATTTTAAATTCTGACCATAAAAGGCAGTATATTTTGGCACATTTTAAACCAACAATATAATGATGACTTTTTTCTTCTCAGGAGGAAAAAAAGCAAGAGCAGAAGTCGCAGTCATGAACGAAAAAGAAGCAAAAGTAAGGAACGGAAGCGAAGCAGAGATAGAGAAAGGAAAAAGAGCAAAAGCCGTGAAAGGAAGCGAAGTAGAAGCAAAGAAAGGAGACGGAGCCGCTCAAGAAGTCGAGATCGCAGATTCAGAGGCCGCTACCGAAGTCCTTAGTATGTAACTATAATTATGATAGTTTGAGAGTCATTTGCTGGGTATCCAGATAGCAATTTAATCTGAGTGATTTGAACTGTGAAATTTTACTTTTCAATGTATTTCATTAAATAAGGATATTGGCAGAAGGACTAGTAAAATGGAAAACTGGACAAATACATCTGTTTTACTCTAGGCTAGGGGTGTCGAACTCAATCAGAGAAGGGGCCAAAATCTAAAATCCAGCCTAAATCGCGGGCCGAATGGTTTACTGAACAGTCATAAACTGACAATGTCATAAACTGACAGAGGAGTGCAGTGATGACAGCGCGGTGCGGGCCACATTGCAAGGCCTGGCGGGCTGGATTTGGCCCGCGGGCCTTGTGTTTGACACATGTGCTCTAGGCATACAGATTATTATTTTGATATTCTATATTAAAATATTTTAAAACTGTATGCCCAGTCCAAAGTAAAGCATTAGAATGCTTTAAATTTTTTTTTTGATATGTAATGCCAAATACTTGGTATGTAAACATTAACTGAACATAAATTTATTTAAAAGTTTAAAGCTCAGATGGATGTAAGTTAAAATAGTCAAGTATGTAATTCGTTAACAGTAATCTTATCTGTGTGGCTGTTTACAGCTGAAATGATAGACCCTTTGTGAATTTGGTATATGCTCCTGGATAATGATGATTTTGGGGGCTCGTCACATTGTATTTAAGGTTGGGTTTTTTTGGGTTTTTTTTATTTTTTTTTTTAAATAAAGCACTAAATGTGCTTTGAAGATTAAATAGCTAAGAAAAGTTGGATGTGGCTATTTAAGGAGCAAAGTTTCAATATAGTCATTAAAAACACCTCAACTAAATACCTGGTAAGAGTCTGTCTACACATAACTTTTAAGCAAGGATTGAATCTAACAGTCATTAGTGCCTTTCCCTTAATAAACATACCATTATAAACTGGGGTATGTTAAAATGAAAAACTATTAATGAACATTGAAGAGAATGTAAATAAAACACCCATCATACTGCTATTCATGAAATGTTTTGGTGTTTGAAGCCATTAAAGTTAGTATCACTTTGAGTTCTGATTCTGGTTCTTAAATCTTAAAATAAAAATAATTGAATTCTTTGTTTTTTAAGTTCCTCCTAGCTGCTTATTTCATAAACTTTATAAAGTGCTTAAAGGTTCTGCCATGTTTTTAATTCTAAATGCTCTATTAGAAAATATTTTGCTTTTTGTCCAACTTCGCAGTCTACTGCATTCTTTTTTAATTTTTAACCAAAATGAACTAAATAGGAGGAAAAAGGATTACGTTAAATTGAGTACTATATTTTCTCTGTTCAGTAATAAATGCTCAAAGTCAGCCTATGATCGTGGTCTGACTTAAAAATTAGTTCTTAACATTTGGCTTCAGGTGATTTTTAACTGGAGGCAAAAATTGGGACTTTTATAATTAAGGGAAAAGAAAGTATACATTCTTTGAACTTTTAATTTATTCAGAAAATGTATATTATCAGTATTAGCATGAATTGCAAAGGATTAATACAAAATTTATTTGTAATTGTTTGTTGTGTACATATGTAACTCATGAAAACAAATTCAAATGGTGGGTCACAGACCACTAGATAATTCATTTTGCTACCTTTCTGGAAAAGAATAACAGGATGAGCACTAAGGGACATCTGATTGTCTCTTAAATTTAGTTTATTTTGGTCTCTCAAAATAAAAGACTCCTAAATTGCTGGACCTTTTTAAGAGTTATTTTAGAATAGTTGCCTTTTTTATTTATTTTTTTAACCTTTAATATGTCAACTCCTCAAAATAGTTTTTTTTTGTTTGTTTGTTTTAAAGAATCAAACTTCCTTCACATCTTTACTATGGAATATTTTGCCACAGGGAAGTGAAGTGTGATGTGCTAGATGTATTTTTATGCAATCCTTGAGACTTGAATAAAATGGAATTTTGGAGTTTCATGATTATGTATAGTCTCCTTATTTTTTAAAATAAGTCTCTTAACAATACATGAATTATATGTATGTTCCTGAGGAAGGAAGTGCCGAAATGCACGCCAAATTGTTAACTCTAGTATTATCTGGTGTGAGAGAAGTAAGGACTTCTATGTTTTTCTTAAACCTCAGGAATGTATTCATAAATGTGTAATCTTTTAAAAACTAGACTAAAAATAAGTGAGCATTTTCAGAATTTAAAAATTTTGAGGCTGTAACCTTTGTTCTTGGCACCTTTCAGTGGTCCAGGATGGATAGCTGTAAGAGCAGTTTGCTTGGGATAGAATTAAAAAGTCTATTTCCTCTTCATAATTGAGGTGGAAAAGAAGCAGCCTAAACAATGTTAAGCTTGCTGGAGAGCACATGAACGTGATCTTAGCAAGACCCTAAACCTGTAACTAGTGTAATTTTGTGTTTCCTTTTTAGCTCCGGACCAAAATTTAACAGTGCCATCCGAGGAAAGATTGGGTTGCCTCATAGCGTCAAATTAAGGTTTTTAAACATACTTCTGAATTGTTTAAATTGTTTTTTCAAGGAACTAATGTGGTGTATTTGTTTGGGTAACTTCTGGAACTTTTTAACTTTGCAGCAGACGACGTTCCCGAAGCAAAAGTCCATTCAGAAAAGACAAGAGCCCCGTGAGGTAGCTGTTGTCACTATTTATTTCTTTAGAACTTTTAGTTTTTATACAGCTTTTGTAATTTATACTATTGCTAAAGTTAGTGACATTAAGTAAATTGGACCATATTAAATGTCCTTTTGTAGCATTAGTACTGTTAAATGTATTTGTAAATTTTCAACAGCTTTCCTTCTAATTTCATATAAATCTTAACCAAGTTGACTGGTTTTTAAATAGTCTTTGGTTCTTGCATGTTTCTATAGGTTATTTTCCTTTTAAATATAAGACTTACCTGTCCAATTTACCATTCTGTTCAAGCAATGTTTTATTATATCGGCAGCATTATAATGATAGTATTGTTCTTTACTGGTGTTCTGCCTTCCCTTAAAGGGAGCCTTTATTTATTTATTTATTTATTTTTTAATTGATTTCAGAAAGGAAGGAAGAGAGAGAGATAAACATCAGTGAAGAGAGAATCATTAATTGCCTTCTGCATACCCCACGCTGGGGATCATGTCTGCAACCTGTGCATGTTCTCTGACTGGAACTGAACCATGACTTCCTGGTTCACAGGTCAATGTTCCACCACTGAGCCACGCTGACTAAGCTTAGAGGAAACTTTTTAACCTTGTGTTTATCCTATTTCTTGGTATATTCTAATTATTCCAGGATTTGGTAAAAACCTCAATTTTCAAAGCTCTTGCAGTTATTGACCAGTTTAACTCTAATATTTTATTTTCTTTCTAAAAATTCCCTTTCAGTTATCTTATCTGGATCTAGTCGAGCTTTGTATCTCTGTTTTTAAGAAATTATATTTTCTTGATTTTTTTTTTTTTAAAATACAGGAAGGGAGAGAGATAGTTAAAAACATCAATGAGAGAGAGATATTGATCAGACACCTCCTGCACTCCCCCTACTGGGTATGTGCCTGCAACCAAAGTACACCCCCTATTGGGGTCCTTCAGTTTGTAGGCCAAAGCTATCCACTGAGCCAAACTAGTTTCGGCAGAATTAAATAGTTTTTGCCATTTCAGGTTCTACTTTCAAGTTTATCTTTTGTGATTATCAAATTTAATTTCGCTTAATGACTTAATGGTTTTGTTGTGAGAAATCATCCTTTCTACTAACTTAAGACCAGTCTGATATGTGGCTGATTGGGGTTATATACTATTACTGTTCGTTTATAAATGTTCAGTAGTCTGTTGATCTTGTATTATCCTGGAGAAATTACCATTTTTAAGATTGAGAAGCCAGTGGATTTTTGACCTAATAAATCAGGCTTGGGAATAGTGGCAACCTAGTTCCATAAAGTTTATTTTGTTTACTGAAAATGCACTTTAACAAGAATAAGTTATAAATTGCTATCTTTCTTACTCCTTTTAGGGAACCTATTGATAATCTAACTCCTGAGGAAAGAGATGCAAGGACGGTTTTCTGCATGCAGCTGGCAGCAAGAATTCGGCCAAGGGATCTGGAAGAGTTTTTTTCTACAGTAGGAAAGGTAATCTTAGCCTATTTAGGATGATCATATAAGTGGAAATTGCAAAAATTTCAATAGTTGTCAGTATGACAAATAAAATAGAAGACATCTTGCCGAAGTCGTTTTGGCTCAGTGGTAGAGTGTCAGTCTGCGGACTGAAAGGTCCCAGGTTCGATTCCGGTCAAGGGCATGTACCTTGGTTGCGCGCACATCCCCGGTAAGGGGATATGCAAAAGGCAGCTGGTCAATGTTTCTCTCTCATTGACGTTTCTACTCTCTAGCTGTCTCCCTTCCTCTCTGTAAAAAATTAATAAAATGTATTTTTAAAATGAAAATAAATAAACACCAAACCTTTTCATTTAGTAGAATTTAATTAAAGAATCCATTTTTTGTAACATTTCTATTTTGACCTCACTTGCAAGTTAATAAATATTGGAGATGATAAAGGTTACCACATTTATCCAAAAAAAGGAGAAGTGAGCCCACAAATGTACATATCTCTAAAATTTTTTAATAGTTTACAACTTTGCTTTATCATTAACATGCTTTTTTAAAAATTATTTATAATGGCTTATACTGGATTATTCCACAAACAACCTTGTGTTTTCTTTTTAGGTTCGAGATGTGAGGATGATTTCTGATAGAAATTCAAGACGGTCCAAGGGAATTGCTTATGTGGAGTTTGTCGATGTTAGCTCAGTGCCTCTAGCAATAGGATTAACTGGCCAACGTGTTTTAGGAGTGCCAATCATAGTACAGGCATCACAGGTAATTTTTTTTTCTTGCTTTAGATTTTGATCATTGAGAGTAATGGAAACCTGCTTTTGGCTTAGTGTTGTGCTGTAATGTTTTGTGCCTTAAGGTGTGAATACCTATTTCATAAAAAAGACTTGAGAACTTGACCTAGAATTTTATTGATTTGTAATAGTCTCTGTTGTTTATTAAGCAACCATGAACTTGTTTTTCCCTTGCAATTTGTCAAATTGAACAATTTTGACTTTTTATTTAGAGTACATTTATTAAAATTGGGGTTAGAATACAAGAAGCAACAGGAAAGAGCCTAGGCAGACCTGCTTTGACTCACTAAATAGTTAGAGAAAAGGGGGCCTTGGAGACAGATTTATGGCTTTAGACCAGGAGAACTGGCTGCTCATTGCTGCCCTGGTTGCAAGAATTTAGGAGATGCATGCCTATAAGGTATGAAAAGGTGAGGAGAGAAAGACATCGTAAGCTCCCAGGAGAGCACGCTAATTTTGACATTTAAAAAACAAAACATTTTCTGTCCTGGCTGGTAAGCTCACTGGATAGTGTTAGCCAGTGAACCACAGAGAATTAAAAACAATTCTTGGTGAGAATAACACAAAAAAAATTTAACATTTTCAGAAGATTTTACTTCATGTCAAGAGTAGTTTGGCCCTGGCCGGCTAGCTCATTTGGTTAAAAGCATCATCCTGATAATGCCAAGGTTGCAGGTTTGATCAGGACACATAATAACAATCAACCAATGCCCTAGCGGTTTTCTCATTGGATAGAACTTTGGCCCATGGACTGAAGGATCTTGGGTGTGATTCCGGTCTCATACCTTGTACCTTGATTGCAGGTGCCACATGCAGGAGGCAACCAATTGATGTTTCTCACATCAGTGGTCCTCTTTCTGTCCCCATCCCTTCCACTCAAGGCAAAAACATTAACCAAACGAATGCATAAATAAATGGAACAATAAATTGTTTCTCTTTTACCCTTCTTTTATTCCCTCTCTCTACCTTACTTTCTCTAAAATCAATAACTTTTTAAAAAGTAGTTTTTGAATAGCCATCATTTCTAGTATTTCTTTAAAATAAGGTATTTCAACCCTTACCAGTTTAGCTCAGTGGATAGAGTGTTGGCTTGTGGACTCAAGGGCCCCAGGTTTATTTCTGGTCAGGGGCATGTACGTTGGTTGCTGGCACATAGTAGGGACTGTGCTGGAGGCAGCTGATTGATGTTTCTCTCCCATCGATGTTTATCCCTCTCCCTCCCTATAAAATCAATAGAATATATTTTAAAATAAAATAAAATAAGGTATTTCAAGCTAATTTAAAATATCTTGTAGCCCTAGCTGATTTGGCTGAATGGATAGAGACCTGTGGACTGAAGGGTTTTTGGTTCTATTGCTGTCAAGGGTACATGCCCAGGGTTTAGACTTGATCCCCAGGGTGGGATATGGAGGCAGCCAATCATTGATTCTCATCATTGATGTTTCTATCTTCTTCCTCTCCCTCTCTGAAATCAGTAAAAATATTTATTAAAAAAGAGCATCTTCTAAAATAGTCCAAATTAATTTAAGAATATCTTTGCTGAAGCCGGTTTGGCTTAGTGGATAGAGCGTCAGTCTGTGGGCTGAAGGGTCCCAGGTTCGATTCCGGTTGGGGGCATGTACCCTGGTTGCCAGCATATCCCTGGTGGTGGGTGTGCAGGAGGCAGCTGGTCGATGTTTCTTATGGATGCTTCTGGCTCTCTGTCCCTCTCCCTTCCTCTCTGTAAAAAAAATTAATGAAATATATATATTTTTTTTAAAGAAAAAAGAGCCGAAACCGTTTGGCTCAGTGGATAGAGCGTTGGCCTGTGGACTGAAGGGTCCCAGGTTCGACTCCGATCAAGGGCATGTACCTTGTGCAAGAAGCAGGTGATCGGTGATTCTCTCTCATCAGTGTTTCTAACTCTATTCCTCTCTCTTTCTCTCTGTAAAAAAATCAATAAAATATATTTAAAAAGAAAGAAATAAGTTTTAAGATACTGTAATATAATTCCTCTATGCTGATTCTTTACAAAATTGGAAATAAATATTTTAGTGCATTTAGACAAGGAGAAATTGGGATGTATCAATATCTACACTAATAAAAGAGAAAAGATGCAAATCTATGTACCTTTGTGACTACCACCAGCCAATCGAGTGAGTGAATATGCAAATTAGCCCAACAAAGATAGCAGGTTAATTTGCATACACTGAGTGGCAGTGGATGCTGGTGTTTCAGCCTACTCAGCTGCTCCCAGTCTCTGGGCAGCCTGGGAAAGTGGAAAGGCAGCTCTGAGAGCCAATCACATCAAACCATTCTTGCAGGAATGTTTGTGCATCGGGCCTCTATAACTTATATAATTTGAAAGTATGCATTAGGATTCAACATCTAAATAGACATGTTGGTAGGTTTTCAAATCACTGATTTAATATTGCCATAACTCCTAAATTATTTGGTTCTTTCATCAGACTCATATAAGGTATAAATAAGCTTTGTAACCAAATCAAATTTGAAATTCCAGTTTCATTGCTAACAAGTCTTAAGCAACCATAATCAAATTACTTGCTTTATGACCTGTAAAAGGTGATAATGTCCTAGTTAATATTTTGGGAGTTCTTAATGTTGGCTATTTATCACTTGATTGTATGTTAATAGAAAAGTAATTGGTCTGTTCTTTTCCTCTGATGGAGGAGTTCAAATATAATAGTTTATAGATTCACCTGACAATCAGGGCTCAGAAGCATCAAATGAGGTTTGAATTTACTTAACTTTAACCTTTTTTTTCTCCTATACTACTCAAAGTACGCCATTTTTTTATGATAGGCACTTGGGAAAAAATGTTATGATTGAATGGTTTGATTTGATTTATAATGTACATTTTTACTTAATCTAACTTGTAGGCAGAAAAAAACAGAGCCGCAGCAATGGCAAACAATCTACAAAAGGGAAGTGCTGGCCCTATGAGGCTGTATGTGGGCTCGTTACACTTTAACATAACTGAAGATATGCTGCGGGGGATCTTTGAGCCTTTTGGAAGGGTAAGTTCCATTTCTTGAACCAATAAATTTCAATAGGCTCTTGATCCAAGTGTAACTATAATAATTTTTGTATATCTACTTTGTTGTTCTATAAAAATTAAGATGGGGAGGGTGATTCTGCAAGGTTTTTGTGATAATTTCAATTAATCTTCAGGATTGTGACAACCCTCGATATCTTCCTTTTCCCTGTAAGAAGATACCGTGTGAAGTTAGATATTTTATTAATATGTTGTTATTCAAAACCCTTGGTTCTTTTGAATGCTTTTCTTTCTCGATATATAGAGAGGTTTCTCTACTAAATTAAAGTATAATTATATTTTCTGTTTATGTCCAGTGGGTCCTCATTTTGGAAAAGACATTTTATTGCAGAATAAATATTAACAGTAGGTTGTTCTTTGGTTTACAAGATTCATTTTGTGCCCGTGAATAAAAATCTTGGTTCCTGCTGAACCTTACCCACTAGCAATGTTCATTGCTCTTGAATGTATATTTTTTTGCTTTCTTTCATTACCCCATTTTAACCCTTTGTAAAACTGTTTTAATTCAATAGTGGTAAACATAGGGGTGTTGAAATTGTGAATGCTTTGTGTATTGGAAATATACACAAGTCATAAATGAATGGGTTGATCAATCATAAAATGAATTTCCTGAGACCACTAGAACATGAGTAAATTGATAGGCATGCTGTATCTTATTTTTTCATGCTTTGTTTTTGACAGCTTTATTTTGGGGTATGATAAAATTCACAAACCACACAATGCACCCATTTAAAGTAAACAATTGCTTTTTATTATATTTACAGAGTTGCACAATCATCACTAAGTCCAATGTTCCTTTTAAATAATTCCAACACTTTGGGCAATTTATTTTTTTATGGTTTCGGCATAATGGAAAGGAAATAAAAATGTTTTCATTTCTAACATCTGACTGTATTTTACAAAGAACTTTTTATTTTTTGTTACTTGTTTTTGAGGCAAAAAATTAATATTCTTGAAATATTTTTTAGCTCCCTGGTACATGACTTCTTGCTTGGGAAGTTGCTATCCTTACAGAAGATTTTAGGGGTGGGGTATTTTGGGTTGTGGTATGTTTTCATTTGTTATTTAGGGAAGAGAGGGAGATTATTCAGTCATGTTTCAAGGAAAAACATTCCCCCCCCCCCCTACTTTTTACTTAGTAATAATTATGTTTTTTATTTCTAGATTGAAAGTATCCAGCTCATGATGGATAGTGAAACAGGTCGATCCAAGGGATACGGATTTATTACGGTAAACAAATAACATTACAACTTAAATGTTTTTGGTTTAAGCAGTATAGTAAAACTTCATTAGTTATTGTTAGTGGAGAATTGGACCATGGTTTAAATTAGCACAATGTCATATAGCCATATTTTAGTAGCAGTATGTATCTACCAAATATAAAATTTTAAACAGTTTACTATTATCCTGCATTTGGTCATTTTTCTTAGCCAGCTGTTCTTATAATTAAAGTCATCAACTCCTTTAATTTTTGACTCTTGTTTGACACATTAAAAAAAAAAGAAAAAAATTATATATATATAATAATATTATATATATATAAAATTATATATATATAATTATATATATATAAATCAATTTTATATATTTATATATATATATATATAAAATTGATTTTTCACAGAGAGGGATACTGAGCTAGTAACATCGATGAGAGAGAAACATTGATCAGTTGCCTCTTGCACACCCCCTGCTGGGGATATGCCTTGATCGGAATTGAACCTGGGACCCTTCAGTCCGCAGGCCGAAGCTCTATCCACTGAGCCAAACTGGTTTCGGCTATTTGACACATTTTTGTCTGTTGAATGAGGTCTGTTGGGATTTCATTTTACTTAAAATCCTTTTTATATCTATGTATCTTATCACAATGATGAGGAATGAGTTGTGTTTCTGACTAACCGTTACAGCCCAGTCCATGATTTTTAAAAAAATATATATTTTATTGATTTTTTACAGAGAGGAAGGGAGAGAGATAGAGAGCTAGAAATGTCGATAGGAAACATCGACCAGCTGCCTCTTGCACACCCCCTACTGGGGATGTGCCCGCAACCAGCGTACATGCCCCTGACTGGAATCGAACCTGGGACCCCTCAGTCCACAGACTGACGCTCTACCACTGAGCCAAACCAGTTTCGGCCCAGTCCATGATTTTAAAAGAACCACAAATCCTTGCCAAGGATTAAAAAATAAAAAACCAACCAATGAATGCATAAATAGGTGAAACAACAAATAATGTATCGCTGTGCCTCTCATACCCCCAAGTATTTAAAATACAGATAGGTCCCAGTTTTAATTAAGAAATTACAATTTGTTATATTCAAATTTTCATAAACTTTAACCTGTTTTAGGAGAGAATATTTTGTATGGTCACAAGGATTTTATTTCATTCCTGTGGTGCTGGTGAAAGGAGAAAACTTGTTTATAAAACTCTTAAACCACAAACATTTTTGTTTCTATAACATCAAGGTAGTTATTTTCCTGCCCCAAATATTAATATTGGTAGTTTTTTTTTTAAATGGGGAATTTTAAACGTAACATAATGATCTGTAAGTTAAAATATTGTATTTTAAGAGGAAAGGGGGGTTAGTGAGGGACATCAATATGTTGTTTCATTCACTTATGCTTTTTTTTTTTTTTTTTTTTTTTTTTGTACAGAGAGGAAGGGAGAGAGATAGTTAGAAACATTGATGAGAGAGAGTCATCGATCAGCTGCCTCTTGCTCACCCCCTACTGGGGATATGCCCGCAACCAAGGTACATGCCCTTGACCGGAATCAGTCCCCAAGCCGACGCTCTATCCACTGAGCGAAACCGGTCTCGGCACTTATGCTTTTTTATGATTCATTGACTGCTTTTATATGTTCCCTGACTAGAAATTGAACCCAAAACCTTGACATATGAGAATGATGCTCTAACCAACCAAGTTACTTGGCCAGGGCCAGAAATTATTTTAAATAATCTGATAAAAGATTGAACTACGGAATTCATGGGAATATGTTCCTTTCTTTCATTAAAGTAAAACCAGAGGGTATGAATTAGAATTTTTCTGCATTTGCAACCTGGAATTAAGAATATTCATGATTTAATTGGCAAGAAAATTTGACTCAGCACTTTGTATTAAAAATAATATCTGGCCCTACCAGACTCGATGGTTGGAGTGTCCACCCATGGACTAAAGGGTCCCAGATTGATTCTGGGGTGGGGGTGTCAGAGGCTCCAATTGATGTGTCATGGGAGAAATGGGCTCAGGGAACAAGTTACAGAGATAAAAGAAAGGCCCTTGGAGCTTAGGGAATAGGGGGGTAAGGAGGAGGAGGGGATGGGAAAGGTGCTGGCATGTTTTCAAGAGGAAGTCCCTATCTTGTTATTTTTTTTTTTTAATTTTTTAAAATATATATTTTATTGATTTTGTACAGAGAGGAAGGGAGAGAGGTAGAGAGTTAGAAACATCGATGAGAGAGAGTCATCGATCAGCTGCTTCTTGCACACCCCCTACTGGGGATATGCCCGCAACCAAGGTACATGCCCTTGACCGGAATCAAACCCGGGACCTTTCAGTCCCCAAGTCGATGCTCTATCCATTGAGCCAAACCGGTTTCGGTTGTTATTTTATTTTTAAGCTTCCTTTCAGGAGCCTATCATTCTCTACTTTTTAAAATATTTTTATTGATTTCAGAGAGAAATGGAGAGGGGTAGATAAAACATTAATGATGGAAAAAGAATCATTGATTGGCTGCCTCCAATCACACCCCCCACTGGGGGATCAAGCTTGCAACCCTGGCATGTGCCCTGACCAGTAATCAAATCATGACCTCCTGGGTCAAAGGCTGTTGCTCAACCATTTTGTCACACCAGCTGGACCCTATCTAGTCATTTTATGTGTTGTTTTTTTTTAAAAAAATATATTTTTATTGATTTACAGAGAGGAAGGGAAAGAGAGAGCTAGAAACGTCAATGAGAAAGAAACATCAACCAGCTGCCTCTTGCACACCCCCTACCGGGAATGTGTCTGCAACCAATGTACATGCCCTTGACCAGAATCGAACCTGGGACCTTTCAATCTGCAGACCTACGTTCTACCACTGAGCCAAACCGGTTTTGGCTATCTAAGTCATTTTAAATCATGTCAGTAATACGGTCTGATTATGTTCATTACATTATAGGTTAAAATTTCTTCATCATCTGCCCAGTTGTAATTATTGAATATGGTCGTATGTAATTTTCAATAAAAATAAAAGACTAATCTGCAAATTGGCTGAATTGCAGAATGACAATTCGCTATGACGCATACTGACCACCAGGGGGCAGATGCTTAATGCAGGAGCTGCCTCCTGTTGGTCACTGCACTCCCACAGTGGGAGTGCTTCACAGCCAGAAGCCCAGAGCCAAGGCTGGCAAGAACAGTGGCAGTGGAGGGAACCTCTTCTGCCTCCAGGCAGTCAGACATCCCCCTAGGGCTCCCAGACTGCAAAAGTGCGGGTTGGGCTAAGGGACCCCTCTACCCCCGAGTGCAACAATTTCATGTACCAGGACTCTAGTAAACTAATAAATAAGCATTTTCTTATCTATGTAAATTAATCTACTGGACTATTTATTTATCTGTCTCTTTATTAGTTTTCTGATTCAGAATGTGCCAAGAAGGCTTTGGAACAACTTAATGGATTTGAGCTAGCAGGAAGGCCAATGAAAGTTGGTCACGTTACTGAACGAACTGATGCTTCCAGTGCTAGCTCCTTTTTGGACAGTGATGAACTGGAAAGGACTGGAATTGATTTGGGAACAACTGGTCGTCTTCAATTAATGGCAAGACTTGCAGAGGGTAAATTTTTTTTCCTTTCCCCCCACCCCCAATTTTTATTTTTTTATTTTATTTTTTTTTAGTGTTAATGATTTAGTATGATTATGATAATGAGAAAGGTATCTAGACCAGTGGTCTGCAAACTGCAGCTTGCGAGCCACATGCGGCTCTTTTTCCCGTGGAGATTTTAGCAAAGGCCAGCTTAGGTAGGAGGACCCTAATTAAGTTAACAATCTATATAGTTTAATTATAAAAATTTGGCTCTCAAAAGAAATTTCAATCAGTTGTTGATATTTGGCTCTGTTGACTAATGAGTTTGCCGACCACTGATTGAGACTAATAAATGGAAAGTGATTTATTTTGGAATTGATGTTCTCCTTGTGCAGCAGATGTATTTAATTTCATAGATTAAGCTCCTCACCTTAAAGTTCTAATGGAATCTACTTTTTTGAGTACCACAGTGCATGCTACAGGATTCCTTATGCTTTCTATAAAAATAACATTCTCAAACTTAATAAAGTTAGTTGTAGCTCTTACACTAATACGCTGCTTGTCATGTTTATTATTGGAGTGACTTTGGTAGTAAAGACTCAGAAGACTGGATTTTTCTGCTCTTAACATATTAATGACTTTAAGACCTATTCTTTTCCAGGTACAGGTTTGCAGATCCCACCAGCAGCACAGCAAGCTCTGCAAATGAGTGGCTCCTTGGCATTTGGTGCTGTGGCAGGTAGGAATTGAATCTTTTCTAATTTGAAATCATTGTTTTTTCACCTAATTCGAAAATTTGCCAAATTTTTGTATTTAAAAGGACTTACTGAGAATTCAATTCATCAAGTACTTATAGCCAATAAATTCCCATAAGAAAATGGAGATAGAGGATAGAATTATTTACTAATCATAATAAACTATTAGGATATTATATTGAATCCTTCACACCAATTTTAGTTTAGATTGCTGTAAGCCATAGAGACCAAAACGTTTATATTGCTTTACAGAACAAAATGTTTCTTTATAATATTTAAGTTCAGAAAACTACCAGAGGGCTTTACTGAAGTGATTACAGTATCAAGAGTACTCAGTAAATTGCCCAATAAAGTTCTTTCCTAAATAGTACACATTATTTTGAGATCTTAAGTTAGGGAATTAAGTTCTTGTAGAGGACAGAAAGGGAGGAGAGCATTGGCAGTTTATTATAATCCTCCTATATAATAAAAGGCTAATATGCAAAATGGCGCAGAAGGACCAGTCACTATGATGCGCACTGACCACCCACAGGGGGAGTCCTGCTCAGCCAGAACTGGGCTCATAGCTGGTGAGCTTAGCAGCGGTGGCAGACAATCTGCCTCTGTCAGCGCTAAGGATGTCTGACTGCTGGCTTAGGCCTAAGCCGTCAGTCAAGACATCCCCTGAGGGTTCCCCGACTGCGAGAGGTGCAGGCCTGGCTGTGGGACACCTCCTTCTTCGCCCCTTACCCCGCCACTCCCCCCCTTCCCCCCATGAAACACAGGGTCTTCCTCTCTTATATGGCTTAACTTAATAACGTGGATTTGTCTTTATATACCTTGGTATTAGTGCATATCTACAAGTTAGGATAACATTTAATTTTGAAATGTTGACGACTTGTGTTTTTTTTTTTTTTGTACGTATCAAAACTATTTGTATTGTGAAGCCTGCATGACAGGAAATACTTTATCCCAAGAAAGTACGCAGTTTATATTATGAATTGGTCCTTTTACCACATCTACAAATTGAGGCTGCAATATATAAAAAATGATATATGTACACCTGAAACTAATATAACATTGGATGTCAATTGTTATTGAAAAATAAAAAATTATTTTAAAAAGTAAAGGAAATAATGATGATGGTACTGAATCTATATAAAAAGTTCATGTGGTTCCTTGTAAATGCAAGTTCAATAGCTGATTAATAGAGTATAATTTTCTACTTTTATATTGCTCTTCATTAGTTAGAAGGGGCTTTTCTTTTATTTTCTTCTTTGTTGTTAATTCTCCCCCAAGGGTATTTTTTTCGCATTGATATTTAGAGAGAGTGGAAAGGAGGGAGGGAGCCAGAGAGAGAGAGAGCGCAAAGTGAGAAACATTGATGATTGATGTGAGAGAGAGACATCACTTGGTTGTCCCCACCTCAGCTGGGACGAGGTAGGGTTGGAACCTGCAACTCAGTTACTTTCCCTTGACCTGGAAAATGACAAGGGACACTCTAACCATTGAGCTCACTTGCCAGGCCATTGTTTTGTGGTTTTTTTTTTTTTTTATTAATATCTAAAAGTACCTTTAGAAAACTGTCTTTAGTTTTCTGTGCTTCCTGTCATATTGAGCAATTTATTTTGAAATCTGATAGTTATTCTGTAAAATTTCTGACAAAACCATGCCAACTGTAACCTTATAAGATTAAAAAAAGATTAAAAATCAGCCAAAACCGGTTTGGCTCAGTGGATAGAGCGTCGGTCTGCAGACCGAAAGGTCTCGGGTTCGATTCCAGTCAAGGGCATGTACCTGGGTTGCAGGCACATCCCCAGTGGGGGGTGTGCAAGAGGCAGCTGGTCGATGTTTCTCATTGACATTTCTAACTCTATCCCTCTCAATTCCTCTCTGTGTAAAATCAATAAAATATATATTTTTAAAAAGATTAAAAATCAGAACAATTACTCCAATAATTTATTTTTAATTTTAAATTAGATTTTTATTGATTTCAGAGAAGGGAGAGATAGAAATATCATTGATGAGAGAGAATCATTGATTTGCTTCCTCCTGCACACTCTTATTGGGGGATCAAGCCCGCAACCCAGGCATGTGACCTTCACCGGAATCAAACCTAGGACACTTCATTCCACAGGCTGACACTCTGTCCACTGACTCAAACCAGCTAGAGCTATTTTGACATTTTAAAAAAGCATTAGTAATATAATTTTCAGTGAACAAGTAGTTATAGGAAATCATTTGCTATAAATAGTCCCTAATTTGTGATGTGAAAATTATTTAGTCTGAAGTCCATTCTGGTATTGCTTGCCATTCATTGTTCAGGTCATACAGTAATTTAGGAAATGTTTGATTGTTCAACATATTTTAGATATTCTCACTAAAGGATAGTGACTTAAATTGTTTCCTGTCTTTGGGAATTTGATGCAGTGACATGATTGATATCTTAACAATCTTAGGTTTATTCTGGATGGTAAATCAAATACATTGATTTAATCTTTTTCAAAACAGTATCTTTACCTAATTGAAGATTTTACAGTCAGCTGCATTCTTTAATCCCTTACTGGGGGTTGAGCCCACAACTTAGGCCTGGGAATCAATGGGCCACTTTTTTTTCTTTATTAAATTATATTATTGATATTTTATAGAGAGAAAAGGAGAGGGTGAGTTAAGAAACATCAATGAGAGAGAAACATCGATCCAGCTGCCTTCTGCACACTCCTACTGGGGATGTGCCCACAACCAAGGTACATGCCCTTGACCAGAATCGAACCTGGGACCCTTCATTCAGTCTATAGGCCGACGCCCTATCCACTGAGCCTCACCTGCCAGGGCAATGGTCCACCTTTTGGTGCATGGGATCATACTCAACCAACTGAGCCACTCTGGCCAGACTCCACATGCTTATATTCTGGAAATTTAATAGATTCTAAAATAGAGTTTTTACCTTTATGAAACCAATGCTTTATTTTCTAACTTATAACCAATGACATAAAAAAATAATTTGAAGGTTTTTTATGAAAAGAAAACATGATTTTAAAAATTCATATCTTATTGTCAGAGTACTTGGTCAGACTTAAAAATAAGTTCTTGGCAACCTCCAAATTAGTTTTGGTGGCTTCATATTCCTCTGGCCATAAACTTGGGATCAGAAAGTCATGTAAAGTATTTATTTTTGAAATTTTTATAGGGATTTATTAACACTTAAAATAGTATGGATTTCTGATATCTATACATTTTTTCCCATTTTAGGAAAAATAAAAAGACAAATTGTGTTTTAATTTAAAGTTTATTGACAATGTTCCGTTCCTATGGTCATATCTTCAAGTTCCTTCAGTATACACCAGTTATATTTCTTCAACTCCTTGAGATGCCAGTTTTGAGCACCTAGGACCCAGGTATATTTATATCCCAATATAACTTGGGCTGCGGATCCTGTTAGTTTTTGCCCATTTTTTTGATCATTTTCATGTACTCAGCAAGGAACCCAAATGGCAAAGTGTTGCAGTTGAATCTCACGTTAATGAAAATTGGGTATTAAAGATAAACAATTTCTATACTGTATATTTCTGAAACTTTTGAACTTTTTTAAAGATAGCTTTTCAACACTGGCATTTTCTTGACTATTCAGATCTGCTGCTGTTTTCACTTCTAGCAGCTTTCTCTTTGCTTTTAGTGTAGAAGTATTAACAATTATATATGGGAAATATATTGATAAAAATTCCTGTTTATTTTTAATGCTGACTAGATGCTTAGATTTTTCTGTATTACATAAATTATGATAAACCCAATTAGATTTCATTCCTGCCTCAATTTCCAGATGAGGTTATAAAACCAGATTTTTAAAAAAAATTCATCTTCTCTGCTGGACTAGACTTTTTAATACTAACAGCACTTCTAAAAAGTATAAAGTTAGAATAGTGTATTTTCCACTGGTGTTGCTCTTACTACTTCAGTTGGTACATTAGTGAAAGTGTTTACAGCTGTTAGATACTATTGCAGGGATCACTATTTTTATAAAAGTTTAAAAGCTTATTCCCACTGTTAGAACAATAAATAGTTGACTATCCCAAGTACTTGGAATTGAATTCTCAAGATCAGGGTTTTCATGTATTTTCTGACCGGTGTGCTTCCCTTTCCCCATTTCCCATTATTCCCATTTGCAGACTAGTGTAGTGGAATGTATTTTAGATGTAGAAGAGTACTTAAATAGGAATAAGAAAAGAGAGGCATAAGTTTCCTAGGACAGGAGGAAAGAAGGCCCCCAAAGCCTTGCCAATGAGGAATGGGGAAGGGGGTTTGGCTGCCAGGTTTTACTCTTAAGTTCATTTTCACAAACCCTGCTACAGTAGTCCTCTTTTATTAATGCTCTCCTGACATTTACCCTGTTAGTTGAGGCTCTTCATTGTTCCTGCACTGAGCTGTAGAATTCTCTTTTGTTATAGATTTGCAAACAAGACTTTCTCAACAGACTGAAGGTGAGTTGAGCTTTTCATTTGTTTTTAAAATAAATGTAAATATAGCAAGACATAATTCTTTATTACATTCATCATTGTCTTTTATTTTTGGTCCAGTTTTTATCAGAATGACAGCCATATATTTATATTACATTACACACACAGTAAGCTATTTTGCTAATACATGAATGTTTTGGAAGGCCCAAATCCAAACTATTAAAATTGCATGGATAAAAAAATGAAAATGTTTGTGCTTTTTTAGCTTTAGCTTTCTTAGAAGTATTTTAATAAGCCTTTTATGCTTATTTTTGTGTAGTGATTGTTAGTTTTACATAGAAGTCAGAAAGTTATTTAGATAGACAAATCTTTCAGAACATAGTTTGTCAACTTAATATAAGATTAGGAAAAACTGGCTCTAACTCCAATGATTTGTATATGCAGTACCAAACAATGAGAATATTATCCAGGACAAAATTGCATGCAGATTTCAGAGATTGAAATAACTTATAAAGTGGGCTATTTTTTCTTGTTTTTAATGTCCATGTTAATATCTGCCATTTAATAGAGCCATTTGATATTGAGCAAATTCAGTATCCATCTTTTTTAGGCTATACTTAAAGTTGTTAAGGGAAATTATTCTATATGAGAAATACCTACCATGTTCCTTGATGGGAATTAAATGTATAGTTTTTCCAGTAAATGAGGCAGCTATATTCAATCCTTTTATTTCTAGCAGATTTTTAAAAGGTGAACTACCATGTTTCCCCGAAAATAAGACATCCTCCAAAAATAAAACAGTGCATGGAAAGATAAGACATCCCCTGAAAATAAGACCTAGCGCAACTTTGGGAGAAAAAATTAATATAAGACACTGTTTTATTTTCGGGAAAACAGGGTAGTAGATTTTCCTATTAACTATATTTTTCTGCTGAATTTATTGTGTTCTGCATTCTTCTAGGTTGAGCCGGAATATTTCTATCATACATTTTCTAAATATTTTTCAGTATTCCTAGTATATTGTCATAATTAATTAGAAGAAGTGGAAAAATTAAGTTGTCAATTATTTTGTAATGACCTAATTTTTCTTCCACAGGCGTACTTTTATTTATTTATGATGAGGTTACGTAGGCTTTTTGTTTTTAAGATACATGTTCACCTATCTTTTTTTGTTTGCTTTTCAAATATTTTTATTGATTTCAGAGAGAAAGGGGGAGAGAGTTATAAACATCAATGACGAGAGAAAGGATATTGGTTGGCCAACTCCTGCACGACCCTTAGTGGGATCAGTCCTACAGCCCAGCCATGTTCCCTGACTGGGAGTCACCGGTGACCTCCTAGTTCATGGGTTGATACTTAACCTGTTAACCGGGAAGTTTTCTTTTTAATTACGCAACCTGTAACAGGCGCGTACTTTTTCACTAGGACATGTCAGTACGCCACGCCCGGAGGACGTAAATTTCATATTTTTTTATTTATACTTAAATGAAATATATATATTTTCGTTTATTTATATATAAAGCCCAAAGGAAAATACAAAATTACAATAAAATAGAAAAGAATACCAACAAAAAAATGGAAACATCGAATTAAAAAATTCTAACTTTTACAAACAATTATAAAGATTACAAAAAATATATACCGTCCCTCTCAGGGCGCAACATATATTTCAAGGATGTATTCATACGTCCTACCCGTTCCCGATATTGTTTATGTTTGATGTATTTATAGGTCCCGCTTGCTTAACAGGTTAATAATTGAGTGACACCAGTCGGGCTGGCTTTATTTTTTTAACCGTAATATAAACATGGTTGCATCTTTAACTATCCCCAATAAAGTTTGACATCTGTTAAGTCACTTTAATATGTAGCTTAATTATATCAGGAAAAAAAATTATTTTATGATGTATTTCATGTGCAACCATAATTTTTATTCAATGGAACATTTCTGATACTTCTTCAGGTGAATGTTTAATTATAATTTCTAATGCACTGCTTTATCCTTAGCTTTATTGTTATGTATTGGAATGAAATTTGGTCAAATGTTTTGATTACGGTGAGTTGTATAACAGCTACTGTTAATGTTGTATAAATCATATGTGGACAATGAAGCGGCTGTCTTGTCCAGTGCTCTCACTTCAAACTTAAAACCAAAAGTTTTAAATGCTGAGCTTAAATATCAGTGTTCAATATTTTTTTACTTTTAATATAGTGAATATTTTAGTCTTATTTTTAGTGCTAGTCTATTATTTCTTATGCTAAAGCAGATAATCATTTTTAAAAGATTAATCTGGTTTTGTAATATAATTTATAATTCTAGGATATTAAATCTTAGATGCTTGGGTAATTTTATGCATCTTATTTTTAAGACATTCCTTTTATAATG
Organism: Pipistrellus hanaki; assembly: GCF_964339955.1. Lineage (NCBI taxonomy): Eukaryota > Metazoa > Chordata > Mammalia > Chiroptera > Vespertilionidae > Pipistrellus > Pipistrellus hanaki. The sequence goes on along the minus strand of NC_140508.1, from coordinate 37,093,326 downwards.
TTTGTGTTTATGTATTCACGGGTAGACTCCTAAGAAATACAATAGGGTCATACGTTTATTTGGCATTTTACTTATTTATTCATGTTAGAAATTCAGGGGGTGGAGAGAAACATCCATTTGTTGTTCCACTTATTTATGCATTCCTTGGCTGCTGCTTTGCCCAGAACGGTGATCAAACCCACAACCTTGGCATATTGGGACTAAGCTACCATCCAAGGCCTTATTTTGAAATTTTAAAATCCTATTTCTTAGTGTTTTTTTTGGGGGGGGGGTTCAGAGAGAGGAAGGGAGAAGGATAGAGGTAGAAACATTGATGAGGGAAATGTCTTCAATCAGCTGCCCGCTAATGGGAATTGAGCCCCCAACCCAGGCATGTGCCCCTGTTGGTAATCAAAACAGTGACCCTCTTGGTCCTAGGTTGATGCTAAATTTCTGATTGACCCTGGCTGGGCCAAAATACACAGGTATAAACTCAAAACAATTTTACAAAGTCAATGTTCTGTTTAATCCTTTGTCTTTCTGGATTGATTTGTTTTTTGTATAATTCTAAGTTTGATTACACATAAAGTTGAATTTCCCTTGTGAAAAATAAAACTACCAACTTTCTCAAGATTGGCCACTTCAAATGTTGATGCAGTTTTCTGGCAACTAAAATGAGTTCTGTTACACACTTTGATAGTCTTATTAAATAAGTTAAATTAGTTAAGTGGCTGGCTTGACATTATACCCTAGTTCCATACTTTGGGTTTATGGGTTTAATGGGCTTTTTCTTTTGTTTTATTTCAATGCATTTTCCATGAAACTAATTCCCCCCCCCCCCTTTTTTTTTTAGCTTCAGCTTTAGCTGCAGCTGCCTCTGTTCAACCTCTTGCAACACAGTGTTTTCAACTATCTAACATGTTTAACCCTCAAACGTAAGTAATGTTCAAGTTCAACACTTAGGATGTTTCCATATATTTCATAGTTCAAATAGTGCAATACTTTTTATCCTTGTAGCACAATTATTATGCACATTGTTGGTTATTTTCTTTGGATCTGTTTGTAAGATTGGAATTGAAAGCTATCCAGATTTTATATTGCTAAAGTTTGTGTCAGTGTTTATTTTGGTTATCAGCTTATAGCAATTATGGGCTTTGAGATTTTAAGTTTATTTCAGTCTAATAGAAAAGTTTTTTTTTTAATTTGCTTTTGATTAGTGCAGGCTGTTAATTAGAAATATTTTCTACTTCCTATCCAGTGATTAGAAGTCCATTTATTGAGTCCACATTTTGTTGTTTTTTGTATTTTTGGGGGCGAGGGGGGTTTCAGTAAATTTTTATTTTTTTTAAATATATTTTTATTGATTTTTTACAGAGAAGGGAAAGGGAGAGAGAGTTAAGAAACATTATCAGCTGCCTCCTGCACACCCCTTACTGGGGATGTGCCCTCAACCAAGGTACATGCCCTTGACCAGAATCAAACCCAGGACCCTTGAGTCCATAGGCCGATGCTCTATCCACTCAACCAAACCAGTTAGGTCTTGTTCTGTAAATTTTTATTTTTATTTATTTTTTATTATTTTTTTAAGAAATTCATTTTTTTAAAAATTGATTTATATAACATGGTTTATATACTTGTTTTCTAGGTCCATGATTTTATTTTATTTATTTTTTTATTATTTACTTATTTAAAAATAAATAAATTATTAGTTCTGTAAATTTTTTAATCAGTCACTATTTTTTAGGAAATAAGTTTCATACTTATAAATTTGAATAATTTATAGCATGCTGTTATATTAATATTAGTTCAGAGTTTACCATAGAAAGAGCCTAAGAATTTATGACCTTCTTTAGAAATGTTTTATATCTTTTTTATTTCTTCCAGTGCCCTATATCTGATTTTTTAAATTAAAAGAATGCATATTTTAAAATGTTTATACAGTGTCTAATAAAGCTTAATACTTCCTTACAGAGAAGAAGAAGCTGGATGGGATACAGAGATTAAGGATGATGTGATTGAAGAATGTAATAAACATGGAGGAGTTATTCATATTTATGTCGACAAAAATTCAGCCCAGGTATTTATTTGCTCTTTTTATTTTAATACTAGAGGCTTGGTGCACAAAAATTTGTGCATGAGGGGGTGTCCCTCAGCCCTCTCCATTCTGGGATCCTTTGAGGGATGTACGACTGCCCTTTTAGGCCCAATTTTATTGTACCAAGCTGGCCTAACTGCTCCCTTGCCATCCTGATTGCCACTAATTGGCTTCCCTTGCACTCCTGGTCTCTCCCTGCTGGCCATCTTGTGTCCATATGGGGGCAGCAATCTTGTGTGATGGAGTGTTGGTCAATTTGCATATTACTCTTATTAGATAGGATGTTTTTATTGATTTCAGAGAGTAAGGGAGAGGGAGATATAGAAACCTCAGTGATGAGAAAATCAGATTCCGCTGCCTCCTGCATGCCCCTACTGGGGATCGAGCTTACAACCCAGGCATGTGCCCTTTACCAGAATAAACCTGGGACTCTTCAGTCTGCAGGCTGATACTGTATCCACTGAGCCAAACCAGCTAGGGGGCTATTTGCTCTATTTCTTTTTTTTTTTTTAATATATTTTATTGATTTTTTTACAGAGAGGAAGGGAGAGAGATAGTGAGCTAGAAACATCGATGAGAGAGAAACATCGACCAGCTGCCTCCTGCACACTCCCTACCGGGGATGTGCCCGCAACCCAGGTACATGCCCTTGACTGGAATCGAACCCGGGACCTTTCAGTCCGCAGACCGACGCTCTACCGCTGAGCCAAACCGGTTTCGGCTATTAGGTCTTTCTAATAAGCAAAAATGTTGCTCTCTTTGCCTTAAACTTTACAGATGCTTGGGTCATATTATGATTAAACAATTACATAGTTATAGAACACTGTAGGCCGCTTTAATAAACCTGTTCAAACGCACACTGTTTGGGGTAATACTTTTTTTGGTTGTATTTTAGGGCAATGTGTATGTGAAGTGCCCATCAATTGCTGCAGCCATTGCTGCTGTAAATGCATTGCATGGCAGATGGTTTGCTGGTGAGTTTAATCTTTCTTTTCTGATTATTATGGCTCTAATTAATCTAAGTGAAGATATTAAACTACCAATATCTGTTTTTTTCAACAGGTAAAATGATAACAGCAGCATATGTACCTCTTCCAACTTATCACAACCTCTTTCCTGATTCTATGACAGCAACACAACTACTGGTCCCAAGTAGACGATGAAGGAAGATATATAGTCTCTTATGTACATAGCTCTTTTTCTTTTGAGAATTCATCTTGAGTTATCTTTTATTTAGATAAAAATAAAGAGGCAAGGGTCTACTGTCATTTGTATACAATTCCTGTTACCGTGAAAAAATAAAAATGTTAACAGGAATGCAGTGTGCTCGTTCTCCCTATATAGCAAATCCCACTGTATACAAAACTGTTCTCTTGTTCTGCCTTTTAAATGTACATGTAGAAAATTACATTAAGGATCTATAGAAATAGCTCTAGGGGAACAAATGTGCTTAATGTATAAAGGCAGACAACAGGGATATGATGTTTTTAATGTTTCATTTCAGAAGCCTAACTTTTTACACAACAGTTACATTTCACATTTTCACTAATGTTGATATTGGCTAATGGTTTAGCAGACAGGTTTCTGAAATACATTTGGTGTATGAAAATTCAAGACAGCTAAAGGGCTGTTTGATTAACATCTCATCTTGCACTCTGATCAATTGGCAAGAAAATATTTCAAAATTACATTTCTGAATGGTATCTTTTCAATTAATGTATCTGTAAAAGTTTCTCTGTAAATATGTGTGTTAGTGTGTCTAAGATTCCAAACAAAATGCTCCCTGCATTTCCTCAAGATGTTTAGTGAGTCTGGTAAGCAAAAGGCTGAGCAAGAAATGGGAAATGCAGAAATAGGTTTTGTCTGGTTGCATATAATCTTTGCTCTTTTAAGCTCTGTGAGCTCTGAAATATATTTTTGGGTTACTTCAGTGTGTTTGACAAGACAGCTTGATATTTCTATCAAACAAATGACTTTCATATTGCAACAATCTTTGTAAGAACCACTCAAATAAAATTCTCTTAAAAAGGCCACAAGAAATCTTGATTTTTGAAATGTTTTGAAGTCATAGAAACATGCAAATAGAATATTAGTTTCTTTGACTTTTCATACTTATTAGGTATTTGCCTCTGGAACAATTATTAGCAGTCTGGAAAAATTTTTGCCCTTGAGTTGTCTCTGTACATTCCTGTATATTATCTATATTATCTCTTTGCATTGTACTTAGGGTAATTATTAAAACTGATTTACACAAAAAGGAAACAACAAATTCAGGCTTTAAACTTGGGTATTGTTAATTTTCCTGTGTTGTCTGGACATCCTTGTAAAAATATGCTTTACTATTTAAAGTAAATACTGAACAAAAAAGTTTAAAGTGATTTCCCAAACTGAATCAAGGCATTTACTTCATTATGGAATTTTGAGCTTTAACTTGGGTAGTGAGCCATCACCATTTATACCCTGAACTCTGTTTCAAGTTGTGTATAGGTTGCACCTTTGGATAGGTATTGATCCCAATGGAATGACTATCATCTAATACTGATTTTCTTTTTTTTCTTTTTAAATATATATATATATTTTTAAAATATATTTTATTGATTTTACACAGAGAGGAATTGAGAGGGACAGAGAGTTAGAAACGTCGATGAGAGTCAGTCATCGACCAGCTACCTCTTGCACATCCCCTACTGGGGATATGCCCGCAACCAAGGTACATGCCCTTGACCGGAATTGAACCCGGGACCCTTCTCGGCATGACAATACTGATTTTCTTACCTCACTTCTGTTTCTGTTGCATTGATAGCGTTGAGGCACAGGTTTTACACTATTTACTTTGTATGGAGCCATCACAATTTTCTACCAACCCTTTTGGATGAGTTAGTCCAAAATTGCTTAAATTATTCAACCATAAGTTTTAAAATTAAAGTTAACTTGATTTTGTAAACACTGGGCAACCGTTTTTCTTGGGTCTAACTTATGTGTTCTACCCCCCCCCCCCAAAAGAAAAGTCATTTTTAAATTCTTGAATCAAGCCTTGTTCTGTCAGGTTTGCTCATTCCAACAAAGATGTCCATGGTTTAATAAAGGCAGCGAAATTTAGCTCTACCACAGGATGAAATTTGGGTTGTAAATGATGTTCAAAGCAAATGTCTTAAAAAGTCTGATACATAGAAAGGAATGCCAATTGCTATTTTGAGTGAAATCCTCTGGGTAGACATCTCACCTACTCTGGAAAATCTATTTGTATTCTGGAAGTAACCCTGATTTTGGCTGAATCTGAGTCTTATGACCACAAAATATTTTAGGTCTAGTTTCTTGTAAATATTCCCATTTACTTAGAACCTACTCATCAAGGCAATTACAGCTGAACCGCGGTCCAACATAATTCGTTCTGGAAGACTTAGAAAACCAAAGCATTTTCCCCCCATTAGAAATAATTTGTTCCAGACTCAAATGATCAGTTTTGCACTTTTTTTTTTTTAACAATCTTTTTTTTTTTTCATTAAAAAAAATATATAGATTTTTTTATAGAGAGGAGAGAGGGATAGAGAGCTAGAAACGTAGATGAGAGAGAAACATTGACCAGCTGCCTCTTGCACACCCCCACGGGACGAGCCCACAACCAATGTACATGTCCTTGATTGGAATCGAACCTGGGACCTTTCAGTTTGCAGACCGACACTCTACCACTGAGCCAAACCGGTTTTAGCCAGTTTTAACAAAATCTTTTTATTGGTTTTTAGAGGAGGGTGGGAGAGAGAAACATCCATGAGAGAGAAGGGAAACATCAATTGACTGCCTTACATTGGACTGGTGATCAAACATAACCTGGGTATATGCCCTGACAAATAGAACCTGCATAACCCATCTGAGCTACACCGGCCAGGGCATAATTTTTCTTATATATAGTACATTACTGTACTGTTTAGACACTTTAAAAACAGGCATGAAATTTACCAAAAGAAAATGTACAGTAAAAATGAAAATTTATTTTTTTAATATATTTTATTTATTTTGTACAGAGAGGAAGAGAGAGGGATAGAGAGTTAGAAACATCAATGAGAGAGTCATAGATCAGCTGCCTCCTGCACACCCCCTACTGGGGATATGCCCGCAACCAAGGTACATGCCCTTGGCCGGAATCGAACCCGGGACTCTCCAGTCCCCAAGCCGACGCTCTATCCATTGAGCCAAACCGGTTTCGGCTAAAAATGAAAATTTAATGAGAAGGAAAATACAGCACAATTCCCTGAGATGTTAACAGTAGTAAACAGACTTATACTCCTGTATTTTTTCCTTTTTCACCTCAGATACATAACTGAATCATACAGATGGGTATCAGCATGAAAGGGTTGTATCGAGAAGCAAACTGTTCAAATGAGATGGGAGATGTTTGAGAACTGAGGTTTGACCAATATAATTTTGTGGGGGGATGAGGAATAGTCTATACAATTCACATCCTCATTGATGACAGGTAAGATAATCATCTGGGATTGATTTTAGTTGAAAAGCTATAAAAGTGCCTGATAGTTTGATTTTGTGTCACCATGGATAACTGGTTCTTTTTCTCATCAAGCCAGCAGGTATATCTGGACAACTTTTGAATGAACGAAGTATTGAAAATAAAACACCCTTGCCTGGATGGTGTTGCTAAACGTACTAAAAAAGAAAACACCCTTTTGAATTGTGACCTTGAGGAAATGAATTTTAAAAAATATATATTTTATTGATTTTTTACAGAGAGGGGGAGAGAGAGCTAGAAATGTCTATGAGAAACATCGACCAGCTGCCTCTTGCACACCCCCCACCTGGGATGTGCTCACAACCAACGTACATGCCCCTGACTGGAATCGAACCTGGGACCTTTCAGTCCGCAGACCGATGCTCTACCACTGAGCCAAACCGGTTTTGGCAAGGAAATGAATTTTTTACCTTTAAAACACTAATGATGGGAGACATGCAATGCTTCCAACAATAAAGATTTATAAAAAATTAAAACTGATAAATCAACAAAAGGTTGAGTAATAAAGGTTTACTAGAATTTATGAAAGTTTCCAGCCATGGAAAAATTTTCTAGTTTGTAAACACTCAGGTCTAGTGAAAAAGAAACCTCAGCCCACCTCGGAAAATCTCTAAACAAGCTGTATAATAGTCTGCAGAAGAAAAAAATGCCTCCAAACACAGACTACTCAAAGTGTTTTTATTATAGTACATGGGCTGGGGCTGATGGGATAGAGTAGATGTGAGCAACCACTGCCCTGATTAGCATCGGATGCCCATTCCGATAGCCATGAATGTGCCAAAGGTGCCGCCACTCTGCATCATGGTTTTCCCGATGCCGCCCATCAGCTCCCGACCCCGCATTCCAATCCTGAGAGGAGGAAACCAAGATGGGGCCAATTGGGAACACAAATATTATATATGGAGAAATATGAACTGTGCTTCTAAGGATGAACCATACACTCAAGAAGTCCAATAGGACATTAGCCCCTCCCCCAGGATCAGTAATGACTAGTTGAAAAGGATCTATCAGAGACTGCCTTTAGTTTCTGAGAGGCTGCAAATACAGTGTCAAGTACATGGAAACCATTTTTTTCTGCTTGGTTTTACCTTTCAAGCATGTACATATGATTCAATAACAACAGCTGTGTTTTAGATGGTTTCCTAGTGTTAAAAGTGATTGTGGAGTCATTTTACAGACTGTGTCAAGTATAAAAGAATTGTGATAACAGCATCTAGCACAGTGATTGACACGAAGTGCAAAATAAGTAGTAATTTCAGTCTGAAAAATTGAGGAGAGTCATATGTGAAAGTGACACTGTGTAGAATTTATCTGCTGCATTTCTACATCCTGTTGCCTGTAGTAAAACTGCTCAAGTTTCATGATGTGCAGTCGGGAATAACGGCAACGACAGTAATAACCATTTCCTGAGGACTTAATACATGCTCGGTTCGGTGCTAAGTGTTCTCTGCCTTGATCCTTACAACTCTAGGAGGTAGATGTTACTAACTTGGTTCTACACCTGAGGAAACCCAGGCTCAACTTGCCTAAGGCTACAGAAGTGGAGCGCTGGGGCGGAGGGATTCCGACCGGTCCTAACTGAAGGTGGTTAGGACACTGGTCTCGCTCCGAGGTCATCGAGACTGGAACGCGCTAGGCTCCATTCGGGCAGCAGGCCAAGCGGAGAGGGCGGGGAGGTCCGCGAGTCCCACCCCAGGTCACCACCGCGCCCTCACCTGAGGCAGGAAAAGGTGCCGAAGAGTGCCCCGGCCGCCATGCCCACGGCGCAGCCCATCACAAAGCCCATCTTCACCCGGTCGAAACAGCTTGGCTGGGACTGTCCATAGGGACCCACGGTCACCGGCATCTGCGAGGTTCGAGGATCAGGGAAATGCAGGCCTGACCGCCAGCCCTAGAGTCGGGCGGAGTCAGAGGAAAAGGGGTGGGGAGCGGACCTAAGGGTTCGAGGAAGCTCGGGAAGGTAAATCAGCGTGTAACCCGAATCCATCACCCTCTGAGCGTTCCGACCCTCGAGCCCCCACCTCACCTCGCTCGCGGCCTCGGTCTTGCAGTTCCACGTCTCACGGAACGCAAGGTGGAGCGCGCTGGTGGCCCGAGGAATCGCTTCCGGGGCGCAGAGCAGTACTTCCGGGAGTCCGTAGCTAAGTGCTGCAGCCGCTCGGGACGAGGGGCTGTGCCTCCGGGACCATGTTGCTGCGGACAGGTTGGAGGCGGGTGGCTGCGGCCCTGCCGGCGGTTCCGGGGCCTCGGCCCGAGGCGCCCACCCGGGGTCTGCGCCTGCGCGGTACGCTCTGGGTCCCGCTCGCTGCCACCCTCCCGGGAGGCGCGCCTTCTTTCTCCTCCGCGCGGCGACGCAGCTCAATATTCCGTAGCCTCCCTCTTCCGCCCCTACCCGGACCCTCTGACCCTTTCCCTCGGCTTCATCCCTCCAGTTTTCTCTAGCTGGCCTTCTTAGCGACTTCGCCGCGACCCACTCAGATCTTATCCCACTGGCCTTCCCAGCCTGAGAGGCTAGGCCTTCATTCTTCTAACCAACTTCTAGAGATGCTAGCCGTCCAGCAAGGGACCTTCAAAGGCCATCTTCCCTACTATGCCTCCACATCCCTTCTAAATGGCTTTGCCATTTCAGAGCCTTCCCAACTCCCAACGAGGCAACTTTAATATTGTCCCTAACATCCCTCTCCAAGAGCCCTGCCTCTATCCCTTATCTCCGTTTACAGTTTGCTCAAATCCTGATGTTTTCTTTCGTTTTTCATTAAGATTCAACCCCAGTATTCCTTAAACTTTACCTTCTGATGTCTTGGATACCCTGTGTCCATAGTCACTTGGCCACTCTGTTCCATATTTCTGGCAGTTGCAGACCATGCTCCCCAGTCAGCTGTTCCCTCCGATACAGCCATTGCTCCAGAGATGGAGTCAGTGCTGCGACCTCTGTACATGGATGTGCAAGCTACAACTCCTCTGGTAAGAATGGAGAGGCAGCTTTTCCCACGCCGTTTATAGGGATTATATTGTGGAAGTGACAATGTACAGAAGTGGTTGGATTCTTGTAGAACTAAGAGCCACTGATGAGTGTGTGCAGGAAAAAGCAGTGAGCTAGGAGTTAGGAGGCTTAACTTGTAGTCCACTTGAAATGATTCAACTACTTACAAGCTATTGATGTTGGTCAAATCACTTCAGTGGGGCACTACAGTAGTAATTAAAATCATGGGCTCTGGAAGTAGCAGCATGGCTATTTAGTAACTATGAGTGTGGGCAAGTAGTAAATGGATTAAATTAAAAAGACATAACACAGCCCTTAACAGTGTGGCACATGATGAGCACTTGAATATTAATACAAGATTTCACCAATATGTGGACTCTGTCATAACCTGGCCCCTTGAAAGTCACATATCCTGGGAGGAATGTAAACATCTGCAGAAATGGCTGTTAGGAAATGACAGTGTTTTTTAGATTACCCAGGGAGATGGTAGATGGCCTGATTTAAGAAGGATTGGGAGTGGGAGTGTATTAAGTTGATATTTGGTTAGTACCTGAGGGACTGGAGGGATGTTTGAGGCCTAATTGGGCATTGTCTGAAGGGTTGGGAGTTTGCTGAGGCAGGTCTGAGGAGATGGAGTGGGGCCTAAGTTAGCTATGGGGCTCACGAAGACTGATCTGTTCTTTTGTGCTCAGGACCCTCGGGTACTTGATGCCATGCTCCCTTACCTAGTCAACTACTATGGGAACCCACACTCCCGGACACATGCTTATGGCTGGGAGAGTGAGGCGGCCATGGAACGTGCTCGCCAGGTTAGTACAGAGGAATGGGGGTGGGGTGGGGGGGGGCCTACTGATGGCATGGATTTAGTGGCCTGTGGGAGGCATTTCCTTGGTAGGTATGGATGGAGGTATAAATGGTTTGGGACTCTTTAAGAGATTCAGAGAGCAGGCCTTGGTATCCCCTAAAGGCATTTGATTAGTTCTCACATTCCCTAACGAAATGACCTTTGGCAAGTTATTTAATTTCTCTAAGCCTTAGTTTCCTCACATTGCAAATGAGATTGTAACCCTACTCCCTAGGGTTATTGGGTGAATTAAATAAGACAATGCTAGTGATGTGTTTATTAATCTAATGCATTGATGAGTCCAATAGTGCTTTTTCTTTCTTTTTTTCTTCTTTTTTTTTTTTTTTTAGTGCTTTTTCTTTTAATACAAATTTTAAAAATTGATATTAGAGGAAAGGAAAGAAAGAGAAAGACGATTGATTGCCTCCCACATGTGCCCCGACTGGGGATCAAACCCATCTTTTTATATACAGGACAATGCTCCTATCAACTGAGCCACACTGGCCAGGGCTGAAATAGTGTTTGTTTGTTTCTTTGTTTGTTTGTTTGTTTTTTTAATGTCTTTATTGATTTTGGAGAGAGGAAGGGAGAGGGAAAGAAAGATAGAAACATCATTGACAGAAAAACATGGATTGGCTGCCTCTTGCATGTCCTCTACTGGGGATCGAGCCCACAACCAGGGCATGTGCCCTGACCTGGAATCAAACTGTGACCTCCTGGTTTATAGGTTGACCCCTGAGCTACACCAGCCAGGCACTAGTACTTTCTTATTTTGTTAATCCTCACTTGAGTATATTTTTCCATTGGTTTTTAGGGAGAGTGGAAGAAAGAGGGAAAGACAGAGCGAAACATCAATATGAGAGAAACACATCGATCGGTTGCCTCCTGCATGTGCCCCAACCAGGGACCCAGGTCTGGGAGGAACCTGCAATCAAAGTACATGCCCTTGACCAGAATTGAACCCAGGGTCCTTTGGTCTGTAGGCCAATGCTCTGTCCACCAAGCCAAACTGGCCAGAGTGAACTAGTACTTTCTTCAAAACAGCATTATTGTCCTGGCAGGTGTGGCTGTTTGTTGAGCATCATCTCATGCACCAAAAGATCACCAGATCAATTTCTGGTCAGGGTACCTACTCAGGTTTTGGGTTTGATCCCCAGTGTCTGTCTGTCTGTCTCTGTCTCTGTCTGTCTCTGTCTCTGTCTCTGTCTCTCTCTCTCTCTCTCTCTCTCTCTCTCTCTCTCTCTCTCTCTCTTTAAAATCAATAAAATCAGCCCTGGCTGATTTGGCTCAGTGGATGGAGTGTCGACCTTCAAACTGAAGGGTCTCAGGTTTGATTCTAGTCAAGGGCACATGCCCAGATTGCAGGCTTGATCCCCATTGGGGAGCGTGCAGGAGGCAGCCAATCAATGATTATTTCTCATTATTGATGTTTCTATCTCCCTTCCTCTCTGAAATCAAAATAAAAAAATATTTTTAGATAAAAAATATTATTATTATTATTTTGTTTTGGGCTGGAAAAGAGTCTGGGATCTGGGGTGTAAGTGAATTTATCCTTGTCTGACCCTAGTAGGTACAGAGCTTGTTCTTGGGCAGTGGATAGGACACAGTGGAGGTCTAGAGCTCTGTCCTAGCTGTGTCCTGGGGTCAAGTACTTTCCTGGGGAACTGATGGTACTCATCTCTGTTTCTTGACTTGCAGCAAGTAGCATCCCTCATTGGGGCTGATCCTCGTGAAATCATTTTCACTAGCGGCGCTACTGAGTCCAATAACATAGCAATTAAGGTAAGAGGGCATATTGGGGCTTTCTTGACTTGGGATATGGTATCTTTCTATCATCTTGGCTCATACATATATTTCCCAGCCACCCACTCCCGCCCTATTGTGAAGAAAAGACACACATACTCTTTCTAATTTGTTGTTTCCTTCAATTCTTTGCCATCTAAAAATCTTTGCTCCTATTGAACTGAGCTCCATAAGGTAGTTGGATAGGAAAGGAGGTAGCTCTTGGATCACTTGATTTTTTGGATAGCAGCTACTTCACAGAGTGGATAATGGTGACTTAGCACTTCCCCTGTCCTTCTGATCGAGTCACAGTGAAGTCCAGATGCACTTATAATTGGGCATGTTTCTCAGTTTCATTCTTGTATGTATGATTTCACAGCTGCCTTCCTCTCAGCCTTCCTTTTCTTTCTGATCAGATCTTTTTGCAACAAGTACCTCCCATTTTTTTTAGATGTCCCATTTTTTAAAGTCCTGATTACTCTGGTACCCTCTGCAGGCATTCATTTGGTCACTCATTTTAGGATCAGCAATTCTATCCTTGGGACATACTACAGATATTTGGTACTTATAAAAGTAAAATTCCACACTCAGTAGTCATGTTGGTGTTTCATGGAACATACTCACCTCTGACTGAGCCTGGTTACTAGGATCACTTGTGTAAATACCCTGGTTCTGATAACTTGTGGGCTGCTATAAATTCAACCCTGGCTTTACCCCCTCTCACCATGGTCTCTCAACTGTGCGTCCAATGTTTTATTTTATTTTTATTTTATTTTATGACCTGTCCTGAGTGTAAGAGGCCAGGGACAGGCTCCAGAATCATACTGCCTGATTCTGTTAGCAGGAAAGCATCCTTTATTTGGACTATAGAGATCACAGAGCCAGATCCCTCTAAAGATGGGGATGGTTTCAAAACTTTGAAAATGTTTGCTTTGAAAGGTCCCACAGATCCCAAACCCAGAGCTTAAGGATCACTAAGAATAGTTGTGACATTGTTCCCTTCAGTCCCCTGGATGGGTAAAGTAAATACCTATGTGCTATGAGAGCCTTCTACACTGTGGTTAAGTGAGATAGGAGACGGGGCAACTTTTAAATGTTTTCCTTTTATGTCTCTTATCCTGGAGAACATACAGTTATTATATTGTTTTAAATTTTGCCTAATTAGTTTTTTGGTTTTTTTTTTTAACAAATATATTTTATTGATTTTGTACAGAGAGGAAGGGAGAGAGATACAGAGTTAGAAACATCGATGAGAGAGTCATCGATCAGCTGCCTCTTGCACAACCCCTACTGGGGATATGCCCGCAACTAAGGTACATGGCCTTGACCAGAATTGAACCCAGGACCTTTCAGTCCCCAAGCTGACGCTCTATCCATTGAGCCAAACCGGTTTCGGCTAGTTTTGTTTTTTTTCAATATATTTTATTGATATTTTACAGAAAGGAGGAAGGGAGAGAGATAGAGAGCAAGAAACGTCGATGAGAGAGAAACATCGACCAACTGCCTCTTGCACACCCCCTATTGGGGATGTGCCTGCAACCAATGTACATGCCCTTGACCGGAATCGAACCTGGAATCTTTCAGTCCCCAGACTGACGACGCTCTACCACTGAGCCAAACCGATTTCGGCAAATTTTGCCTAATTAGTTTATATTATTTTATAGTAGTGCTCTATGATAAGCTCTGGAGGAATGGAGTTGTACATTTTATTTCTTTAATTTTTAGAAAGTAATCATATATTTGTAGTATGATTTTTAATTCTGTAGAAAAGTTTAAAATATAATATGGCTTCCTCCCCTATTCTGCTCCGAATTCTGTTACTAAACTAATTCTGTTTATTGTTGTTTCAAAAAAAAACACACATATATATGAATATGCTTTTAATATTTTCACAAGTTGTAGCATGTAATACTTATTCTTCTATAGCCATTAATAACATATCTTATGTTCTTCCATTTCAAACTCCATTATTTTTTTTTTCAAACTCCATTATTTTTACTATAAGTACATTCTTGTTTATGGAGTTGTATTATTACAACTTAGTATTCATTTTATTATACTATTCATTCTCTTGGATGTGTTTAACCTTCCCATTTTTCTTGAGGATTGTAAATATAACTAAAGCATATTTTGTCTCTATAGCTTCTCTATTTTTTGAAATATTTTCTTAAGGTAAACACCCAAAAGAGGAATCACAGTTAAAGAATGTGAATACAGCCGAAACCGGTTTGGCTCAGTGGTAGAGCGTCGATATGCGGACTGAAAGGTCCCAGGTTCGATTCCGGTCAAGGGCATGTACATTGGTTGCGTGCACATCCCCGGTAGGGGGTGTGCAAAAGGCAACTGGTCGATGTTTCTTTCTCATCGACGTTTCTAGCTCTCTATCTCTCTCCCTTCCTCTCTATAAAAAATCAATAAAATATATTAAAAAAAAAAAAAAGAATGTGAATACAGCTTTTAAGACATCTTTCTACACAATTATCTGAAGATTTAGAGCTTAAATATGCCATTAGCAAGGAATAAGTATATGAGTTTCATTTCTATACTGCCAGCTTTGGGTATCAGTATCTCTCTATTTGTATGCTTTGCTATTTAAGTAGAAATAAAAGAGAGGCTTTTGCTTGTGGCGTAGGGTTAGGCATGCTCTGGATTTTCCACCTGTGAATATATTTGGTCTTTGTTCTCTGTTCCTGTACAGAGCTTCAAAAACCCTTGGAGTTTTCTGAATGACAGGATTGTCATTCCTTATTCAAAGCAAGCTTCTTTGTACCATTCTGTGTTTATGGTTCTGGAGTAATTCATGTGGGCCCTTAGTTTCAAGGGACAGGCTGCCTACTCCAGAAAGATCAAGCATGTGATTAAAGGGTGGGAACTTCCAGCTATCCTGTCCTCTGGGGAGGAGAATGGGTCTGGAGATTGGATTCAGTTCAATGGCCAAACATTTAATCAGTCATGCCTATGTAATGAAGCCCCCATAAAAACTCTGGACAACGAGGCTTGCAGCAGCTTCCAGGTTAGTGGACTCATGGGTGTGTGGAGAAGGGGTGGCATGCCTAGATTCCAGGAGGAAAGAGCATGGAAGCTCTGGGCCCCTCCCCACATAGTCCTTACCCTATGCATCTCTTCCATTTGGCTGTTCCTGAGATGTATTCTTTATAATAAAACCAGAGTCATAAGTACACCACTTTTAATGAGTCCCGTGAGTTATTCTAGTGAATTATTGAACTTTAGAGGGCTATGGAAGCCCTAAATTTGTAACCAGCTGGGCAGAAGTATGGGGGTGCGGGGGAGGGTTGTAACATCCAGGACTTGCAGTTGGTGTTGGAAATGGAAGCAGTCTTCTGGGCCTGGGCCCCTTAACCTGGGCTAACTCTGGGTAGTTAGTATCCTTTGTGGGACAACCAGTGGGTGTTAGAGAATTGACCTTGAAGTATACCACCCTTGCCCACTTTTCCTTTACAAATGGAATGGAAGTCATTGCTGTCTCTCTGAGTATATTCTCCTTTTTCCCACCATCGCCAATTTACAGGGGGTGGCTAGGTTTTATAGGTCACGGAAAAAGCACTTGATCACCTCCCAGACAGAACACAAATGTGTCTTGGACTCTTGCCGTTCACTGGAAGCTGAGGGCTTTAAGGTCACCTACCTCCCAGTGAAGAAGAGTGGGATCATTGACCTGAAGGTAGGAGTGGCTCTTGGCATGAGGGGGGAAATTGGAGGAGCATGGCTCCTGCCTTTGTATCTATATCTATCTTCAGTCTCAGCTTAAGCTTGAAGGACTAGATCTAATGGTGAGGGTGGGGCTTAGAGAAGTAGGCCTAGCAGAGAAACCAAGAGCATGTTCCCTTTGAGTGTGTACCATCGTCCTTTTCTCTGGAGCATGTATTTCTCAGCTTTGTTGCTGCTTCCTGGTTTGTGTGGGATGTGTGCGTAGGATGCCAGGGGCTGATATCATGGTGAAGCTCTGGCCTCTTCCTCCCCTACTCTAAAGAGGAGCTATAGTTTTTTAGAAAAATATTTCCCTTTTGGTCCTATGTCCTTATGTGTCCATTTTGGGTAGTGAGTCTAAGCATCTTGTCCACCAGAGTTTGGATACTAGCATCCCTAGACAAATCCTAAGATGTAGTATGTAGACAGAACCCTGTCATGTACATTTGGAACTGATGAGGGAACTCAAGATTACATGAAGGTTGGAGAAAGTGAGGCAGAGAAATCTCCATGATTGGTTTACAGGATAGTTAACAAGATTATGTGCTCCTATGAGGTGTGGAAAAGAGGATTATTCTGGCATTTCAAAGGTGTATTAACCTAGATGTCCAAGGTAAACTTCACTAAAGAAGTTAGAGGTCAAGGGCATATGTACCCACCATACCTGCCCCAATTAGAATTTTTTTTAGGAATTTAAAAATAAAATCTTCACCTGAGGATATTTTTCCCATTGCGTTTCAGAGAGAGACACAACTGGTTGCCTCCCACATGTGTCCCCAACCAGGGCCAGAGAGCGAACCTGGAACCCGGGTATGTGCCCTTGATCCAGAACCGAAGCTGAGACCTGGATTCAAATACTGATGCTCAGGCTGATTCTCTAACCATTGATCCCACTGTTCAGGGCCAGTTAGTAATTTTTTATCAGATCACCCTGTGAGATTATTTTTGGTCATTGATTTATTACAGCACCTCTTTTTTTTTTTTTTTAAATATATTTTATTGATTTTTTTCAGAGAGGAAGAGAGAGGGACAGAGAGTTAGAAACATTGATGAGTGAGAATCATCGATCAGCTGCCTCCTGCACACCCCCCACTGGGGATGTGCCCTCAACCAAGGTACATGCTCCTGACCGGAATCGAACCCAGGACCTTTCAGTCCGCTCTATCCACTGAGCCAAACCGGTTTCGGCTACAGCACCTCTTTTTGTTCACAAGTTGTTGTTTGGTTTTTTTAAAATATATTTTTATTGATTTTTCACAGAGAGGAAGAGAGAGGGATAGAGAGTTAGAAACGTCGATGAGAGAGAATCATCGACCACCTGCCTCTTGCACACCCCCTACTGGGGATGTGCCCGCAACCAAGGTACATGCCCTTGACCGGAATCGAACCTGGGACCTTTCAGTCCGCAGACTGACGCTCTACCACTGAGCCAAACCGGTGCCGGCTGTTCACAAGTTTTATAAAGAACAAACGCTGCCAAAGTGTTTGGTTTTTATGGCAAAGTGTTTTTCAGTTTGGCTGTACCACTTTACATTCCATGAGTAATATATGAATGATACCGTTTCTTTGCATTCTCCCCAGCAATTTTGTATTATCAGTATTCTGATAGGGGTGTAGCAAAAGATCCCCTTTTCAAGACTAAGCTTGCCCACATTCTAAGTTAGGGAGTACCTGGTGGTGTTGTACAGCCTTCTTATTCCTGATATTCTTAGGAACTAGAGGCTGCTATCCAGCCCGATACCAGCCTGGTCTCAATCATGTCTGTGAACAATGAGATTGGAGTGAAGCAGCCCATTTCGGAAATAGGTGAGTATGGTGGTGAACCCTGATGCTAGTCCACCAAGCATCTTTGTAGTGGGAGGGGGCTGGGAGCTGAAACACTATAGAGCACAGTATGGCAACCCGGGGAAAGACACATTGTAAATGATGTAGCCAGTATTTGAATCCAGGTCTAGTACCTTTTATGTGCTTTTCATTTTACTGCAATTGGTATAGTAAAAAAAAAAAAAAAAAAAAAATCCCCCAAAACCTCTGCTCTTCTTTTTTTCTTCCTCTGGCTGTTTTCACTTTTGAACATCTCTTTATTATGCTAATTTAGAGCCAGACTTAACCTCCTAGTCACATTAGCAAATTCATCTGTTAATCTTTACCTCTTTTAAATAAAAAGGGTTATGAAAGTTGGTCTCTTTTACATAAAAAGGGTTATGAAAGATCAGTGTTGAAGAGAGAGAAAGAGAAATGACTTATAAGGTTTGAGGCTAATGCCAAATGCAGTTTTGCCTTAGAACTCATGGAACATTGTGGGATCACTGCAGGGTGACTTTCCAACATGGTGCTCTGATCTTTCCCTCTGTTGTTTCCTCAGGGCAGATTTGCAGTTCCAGAAAGGTCTATTTCCATACCGATGCAGCCCAGGCTGTTGGAAAAATCCCAGTTGATGTCAACGACATGAAAATTGATCTCATGAGCATCAGTGGCCACAAAATCTATGGTCCCAAAGGTACCAGCCCTTCCTAGAGTCCCTCTGCTCTGTACTTCCCAGTAAACCCTTTGATTGGTGTTTCTTGTGTTGTAGGCAACATAGCACCAAGTGTCTATTGCTGGTGGGGTCAGACCAGTCCTGGGTTCAGCAACTTCAGTATTTGAGTTTTGGCTAGGAAAGAATTTAGAGCCAAGACCCAAACTATAAGAGAACATATATTTAGTAAAGCACAGAGGTAGAAAAAGTAATTCCTAGGAGAAATGGGCTTAGGAAACAAGTCATAGAGGTAAAGGAAGAACCCTTGAAGGTAGGGAGTGAGGAAGATAATGGTAACATGCCTTGGGGGAGGGTAGAGAGGGGTAGAGAAAGGGAAAGGCATGGTCATGCTCTGGGGAGGGAGAGCACTGGGTGGAGATTTAATTTTTTTAATTAATTAATTAATTAATTTATTATTATTTAAAACACATTTGAGAGAGAACATTGATTTGTTGTTCCACTTATTTGATTCTTTAAAAAAAAATTTTTAATAAATATATATTTGTTTTATTGATTTCAGAGAGGAAGGAATAGGAAGAGAGAGATAGAAACATCAGTGATGAGAGGGAATCTTTATTGGCTGCCTCCCACACGTTGGACCGAGCCTGCAACCCAGGCATGTGCCCTTGACTAGAATTGAACCTGGGACCCTTGAGTCCGCAGGCCAACACTCTATCCACTGAGCCAAATTGGGTTGGGCTGGTTGATTCTTTTTTAAAAATATTTTTTTATTGATTTCAGAGAGGAGATTACCCCACCACCACCACCACCACCACCACCGCTAGGGACCGAGCCCTTGTGCCCAAGCATTTGCCCTTGACCAGAATCAAACCCAGGACCCTTGAGTCCACAGGCTAATGCTCTATCCACTGAGCAAAACTGGCCAGGGCTATTATTTTTTAAAAATATTTTTTTATTGATTTCAGAGAGAAAGGGAGAGGTAGAGAGAGACAGAAACATCAATGATGAGAATCATTGGAGCCCGCAACCCGGGCATATGTCCCTGACCAGAATCTAACCAAGGACCCTCAGTCCACAGGCCAACACTCTAGCTCTATCCACTTAGACAAACCAGCTAAGGCTGGATGGAGATTTTAAAGGAGGTCCCACTGGAAGATCTCATTAGAATACTCAGCCCGGCTGGCATGCTCAGTGGTTGAGCATTGACCTATGAACCAGGAGGTCATGGTTAAATCCCCAGTCAGGGCATATGCCTGTGTTGCAGGCTCAATCCCAATGTGGGATGTACAGGAGACAGCCGATCAATAATTATCTCTATCATTGATGTTTCTAGGTCTTTCTCCCTCTCCCTTCATCTCTAAATTAATAAAATCAACAAAAATATATTACAAAAAAAAATATTCAGCAGCTTTCCAGATGTGTCCTTTCAGGGTCTAAGTCTCAACTGCAGTGGGTCTTTAGTCAATGCAGCTGGTCCTGAGGTCAGCCATGGGGTCACTGGTCTGGTTTTGCTGCTTTTCTGGGCCTGGAGCTGAAATAAAACTGATGTTATCTCTAAGAAGGAAAGGTAAGGGGGTCTAAACTGCATGGCCAGCAAAATGCTAGGGGAAGAACAGTCACCTGGGGGCGAGGTCCAATCCTACAGCTGTCCTTTGCTGGGCTTTCAGGACTTTCTGCCTGGTGACCTTCTGTACTTGGCCCATTAGGTCGATGCTCAATAACTTAGTCACACAGGCTGGGTATATCTTTTTAAAAATAATTAAAGTACACTCCTTAACCAGTTTGGCTCAGTGGATAGAGCGTCCGCCTCTGGACTGAAGGGTCCTGGATTCAATTATGATCAAGGGCATGTACCTTGGTTGCAAGCTTGATCCCCAGTAGGGGGCGTGCAGGAGGCAACTGATTGATGTTTCACATTGATGTTTCTAAGTCTCTATCCCTCTCCCTTCTTCTCTGCAAAAAATCAATAAAATACATTTAAAAAAAATTAAAGTATAGATTGTTAAAATTTTAAGTGTTTTCTAATAGTGTATCTTGGAGATTTTACAGCGGCAGTATAAAAGGAGCTTTCTCATTCTTTTATACACCTGCTTTGTATTTCATGTGTCATAATTTATTTGCCCATACTCCTGATGAAAGACATCTAAGATGTTTCCTTTTTTTTTTTTTTTTTTTTTTTTGCTATTGTGAGTAATGCTGCATTGGGTGATGCCGTTTTACACATGCTTAAGGAGCTACTTTAAACTTAAAAATGAGTTTTGACTCCTTCTGGTAGTTACCCTCCTGATGTTAAATAATTTTGATATAACCCCAGCTGGCTTGGCTTGGTGGATAGAGCATTGGCCTTCAGACTGAAGGGTCCCAGGTTCGATACTGGTCAAGGGCACATGCCCGGGTTGCAGACTCGATCCCCAGTAGGAGGGGTGCAGTAGGTAGCCGATCAATGATTCTCTCTCATCATTGATGCTTCTATCTCTCTCCCTCTTCCTTCCTCTCTGAAATAAAAAAATATATATATATTTAAAAAATAATTTTGATTTGATATGTATTATGCTTTTACTGCTGTTTATTTTTGTCCTCAACCTTTTATAAAATTTCAAGCTTACAGAAAAATTTTGAAAAATTTCAAGCTTACAGAAAAGTTGAAAGACTATTTTGACCCCTTTGGAAAGTTATATTTTGTTTCATCTGCATTTTTCTTTTTCTCTTTTATGTAACAAACTTTTGTTTCCCAGGGGTTGGTGCCATCTACATTCGCCGCCGGCCCCGTGTGCGTGTGGAGGCCCTGCAGAGTGGAGGGGGGCAGGAGCGGGGTATGCGGTCTGGGACAGTGCCCACACCCTTGGTGGTGGGCCTGGGGGCAGCGTGTGAAGTGGCACAGCAAGAGATGGAGGTATGGAGAGAGCAGTTTCCTCTCACACCCTTTTCCCCTGTGTTGAGTCTCCTGTTAGAAGCTTCTCAGCATGATGAATCAGATCTCTGGCAGAAGAGGACGTTTAAGAAAACTGTCTTTGTCCCAGTGCTGCTGGCATCTTGTTTTGGAGGGAGGTGTTATGGACTCCAAAATCCAGGTTCTTTCAGTAGTTATCAGCTCATTTATTTCTGGGTATTGGAACCCATGTGTCCAATTATTTAGCACCTTTGCATACTAGGTGCTGTGCTCCATGCTGGGGATACAGTGGTCTCCAAGAGTAGCATAGGATGATAGATAGGTCTAATGCACAGTCACTTCTGGACACAGGAGTGGGGTTCCTTGTCCTGTGCTGTTGATGGTCACTATGCCTAGTTCTCTCTTGCCTGTTCCTTAGTACGACCACAAGCGAATTTCAAAGTTAGCAGAGAGACTGATACAAAAGATTATGAAGAGCCTTCCAGATGTTGTGATGAATGGGGACCCTGTTCACCATTACCCAGGTATGGACAGGCCTTTTCTATTCCCATTCTGGAAGAGCCTGAGACTAAGACTCCTCTTATAGTGGTTCTCTTTTCCAGGTTGTATCAACCTCTCCTTTGCCTATGTGGAAGGGGAGAGTCTGCTGATGGCACTCAAGGACGTGGCCTTATCTTCGGGGAGGTAAGTTGGACCGGACAAAAGGACTATGGCAGGACCAGTTAGCCTGGCTTCTAGGTGTTATAACAGATTATTGAGCTTTCCAGCATAGAAATAACAGAGACAAGAGCTCTTGGTTAAGAATAAAGGTCATTTTGTAAGCATCTATTTACTTATTTTTATGTTTTGTTAACCCTCATCCAAGCATACTTTTTCATTGATTTTTAGGGAGAGTGGGAGAGAGAAATATCAATGTAAGAGAAACACACCGATTGGTTGCCCCCTTCACTTGCCCCAACCAGGGCCCGGGAAGAGAGGAGCCTGCAACCAAGGTACATGTACTTGACCAAAATCGAACCCAGGATCCTTAGGTCCACAGAATGATGCTCTATCCACTAAGCCATCCTGGCTAGGGCGTAAGCATCTATTTTTTTAGCTAGCTGGGCACAGGCTGAAATTGCAATTCTAGGAGGGCTTCTTGGGGTAGAATTTTGTACGTGTTATAGTCCTGGGAGATGCAAGTATCTGTTCTAGTATTATATTAGCAGTTCTGTAGTAGGCCTCAGAACTGAAGTATACTTTGAAGGCCACCACGGGTACGGGTTTAGCTGCCATCTATGCTGGTACAATATGGTGTATTCAGTCACAGGAGAGTGAACACTGTTCTGCTGCCTCTTGTTGTCAGACCAGCTCTTGTTGTGGTGTCATTCTGTGGCAATATCCTTGTTCAAGGAGGTTAACCTCCATATGGCCCAGAGGAGCTTGGTTTACATCCCAGAAAGTGCCAGTAGCATCCCGCCCTTTGGCTCTGACAGATGGGAATGTCTCTTTTGTCTCCATGTTATGACTGTAGGGGCCTGGGAAATGGGAGAAGTCTGGGGGTTTGGGGCTAAAATCAGATGCTGATGAACTGAGCAAGGCTCTGCCTCTTTCTCCTCAGTGCGTGCACTTCTGCATCCCTGGAGCCCTCTTATGTCCTTCGAGCAATTGGCACTGATGAGGATTTGGCTCACTCTTCTATCAGGTCAGTCAGCTGAGCTGTAACATTTATGAAAGGCGTCTTTTTGTGTGTTTTACCTCCTGTTATCGTCTCCTCAACCTAGTTTTCCTTATTCCTCCTTAAGTCTTCATGAACGTTTCTAGACTAGTGATTCTCAGACTTCACTGACTAACACCTGGGAAGTTTGTGTCAGATGAAGATTTCTGAATCCTACACTCCGAGAAAATGATTCACTAGGCCTGGAGGAATAGGAAACTTCTCTGCAGATTCTGATGTGGCTGGTCCACAAACCACAGAAACTGAGCCCTAGAGGGGAAGGGCCGTGTCTCTCCATGTTGTGTGTGGAGTAAATCCTCACTGAGTATTTGCTAATGAATTCACCTCAGTGCTAGAGCTCTGATGCAGAGCTTTCTCCTATGCCCTTTTCAGGTTTGGCATTGGCCGTTTCACTACAGAGGAGGAAGTGGACTACACGGTAGAGAAGTGCATTTACCATGTGAAGCGTCTTCGCGAAATGAGGTACGCATCGTTGTAGCAGAGACCCCGTGGAAGGAATTGCAGTGCTCATGCTGGGTTCACGTAGCCGGAAACCAGAGTTTGCAAATAATTGGATTTTAGGATTTAGAGGTTCCACAAAGCAAAAAAGTGAATATCTTTGGCTACTTATTTTCAGAATATGGAAAAATGCTTTTAAAAACTAAAGAAGCACATAAATTCAGGTGTTTTTTTGGAGTCTTCATAGTTGTCATTGCAGCAATATCAATACACAATTTGTGATTTGTAGTTTAAGTATAGGAAAACTCCCTTTAATAAAGGATTCTTAACTGCTTCTCCTCTAAGCCCTCCCTCATCCAATATCTCTTCTCTTTGGCAGCCCTCTCTGGGAGATGGTGCAGGATGGCATTGACCTTAAGAGCATCAAGTGGTCCCAGCACTAAAAGAGTGGGCCTCGGACGTTGTGCTTCCTGTTTGCTCCTCGTCATCACTGCGCGGCCCCGCATTACACCCAGTGGGCGTTTATGTTCAAATCAGAATTGGTATAGCCCAGTTGACTTCAGCATCAGCTCACCTCCAAGACAGAAACACAGGCTTTTTCCTGGGTCTCAGCTTTTTTTTGGTGGGAAACACTCCCCATTTATCTCCAGGAGTCCTCTGTTCGTATCGTCAGTGGATGTCTCACCTTGAAACGGAAGGAACATTTGTTATGATCTTGCTCTATATCCTTGGTGGAGAGAACCAGAAGAGAAGAAGGCTCTTTGTTCAGGGACCCTGTTGCTGTACATGGACATTTGAATTGTTGCTTACTGCTACTAGCAAGACTGATTCCTTTAGGAATAACATAATAACTATGATTTAAACTTTTTTGTGGCCTCAAAGGCCACATCTTCATATTGACTGTAGATGGAACAGACTGTTCTTATCTCCTTTTCTTTTGACCTAGTGGAGTGAGAAATATCTATATAATAATACCCATAATTTTGATAATTTGTTTCTTTTTAAAAAATTGTTAATTTGCAGATTAGAGAAATAAAATTGTCTTCCTCTATTTGCTCTGTGACTTTATGAGAGGCCTAGGGAGAATTCCAAGCTGTGATTCTGAATTGTGGAGAAGACTACTACTCCACTTGATTTCCATAGATGACTCAGTGTGCTTGCATATGTCTTCTTTCAACAATTATTTGAGTGCTTGTCAGGAGCTTGATATTATTCTGGGTATTGGGGATACATTGGTTAACAGGACCAAAAGGACCTTCCCCTCATTCTTGTTGAGAGTCAGAAAATAATGAGTAAATAAATAAGCCTATGGAAGAAATAGAGTAGTAACAGAGATAATGGGGAGAACCTACTATGTTGGACATACTTTGAAATCTTTTTTGAGGAGATAAGAACAGTCTGTTCTATCTACAGTCAATATGAAGATGTGTCCTTTGAGCAGAAATGTGATTTCCAGTCATGGAAGGAGCAACAAAAGCAATAGGGACATTTATACTGGACTCTAAGCCACTTCCTACTCCAGTAGTACATTTATTCAATAAACAGTCATTGATCGGTGAAAAAAAAGCAAAAAGGCCTGAGCTATGAAAAAGCATGGTGTGTGTGAGAAACCAATAGAAGGCCAATGCAGCTAGAGTAGAGTTTTTTCCATTTGTGGGTCTGAAGACATAGGTGGATAGTTACCAGAACACAATCGAATGAGAGAAAAATAGACTACATCACACATATTTTTAAATTATTTATTTGCATGTATATACTAAATTGCAAATGTATTTCTTATGCTGGCGATGATCAAAAAAGTTTGAAAGCCACTAGTCTAAAGTATGGTGAATATAGATGGACAGGAGGAGATGAAATACATTTTTTAAATAAATTTTTTTTCAGTAATTTTAGATTTAGCAAAAGGTTGTAAAGATAGTACAGTTATATATTAATCACCCAACTTCTTCTAATTTAACTTGGTACTTTTGTCAAAACTAAGACTAACATCAGTACATTAATATGAACTAAACTTCAGATTTTATTCAGATCTCAACCGTTTTCCCACTAATGCCCATTTCCTGTTTCAGGATCCAATCCTGGACACAACATTGCATGTAGTAAGTTTTTTCTTCTTTTCTTTTGACTCGGTGCAGGAAAGTTTCCACAGAATGAGTCCAGGTGATTTTGAGATTATATTTGTTAAAGCTGAGGACAGTGAAACCATAAAGAGTTTAGGAGAAAGGAAGCATCAGGAGAGAGACTAGTGAGGCTGCTTTGGTTCTCTAGAAACCTTATAGGAAAGAAATGAGCCTAGGCAGTTACTTTGGTTCACTGGAAAGTCAGAGAAAAGGGGCCTTGGAGACAGGGACAGGTTCGGGGGGTTATCTTGGGATGAGCTGCAGCTGCCCACTGCTCTCTGGCAACCCTTCCAGTTTAGGAGGTGCATACCTGAGAGGGAAGAAAGGCATGCTCCCTGGAGAGATGCCTAGTAGGTTTTGTTTGTAATGCACTATATTATACCTACAAAGAGTATATTGAATAAAGTATAGATTTCATTTAAGCGTGGGATGGTCCTGGCCAGGTAGCTCAGTTGGTTAGAGCATCACCTCAATACACCAAGGTTATGGGTTCCATCCGACAGTCAGGGCACATTTAAGAATCAACCAATGAATGCATAAATAAGTGGAACAACAAATCGATGTTTCTCTCAAATCAATTTTTAAAATGTGATCCTTTTCTTTTCTTCCTTTGAAATTGTAAGAGAGCCGAGACCGGTTTGGCTCAATGGATAGAGCGTCGGCTTGGGGACTGAAGGGACCCGGGTTCGATTCTGGTCAAGGGCATGTACCTTGGTTGCGGGCACATCCCCAGTAGGGGGTGTGCAAGAGGCAGCTGATCGATGACTCTCTCTCATCGATGTTTCTAGGTCTCTATCTCCCTTCCTCTCTGTACAAAATCAATAAAATATATTAAAAAATAAAATAAAAAATGAAATTGTAAGAGAAAGTTTATTTAGAAAGTTACAGAGGCAGTAGAAGTAAACCAGAGGGGCTGCATTGGCTCAGGAAAAAAAAATATAGAGGCAGAAGGGCCCTTAGAACTTAGGTGAGAGAAAGGCAAAGGTGACCTGCCTGGAGGGAAGAGAAGGGAGAAGGGAAAGGCCAGTAGGTGCTCCAGAGAGGGAGAGCTAGCCAGGCCTGGTTTTGTAATTTGCTAGTTTTGGCACAATGGGCCAGCACCAGGCAAGTCTGCCACATTAATCTAACTAAAAGCATGTTGAAGTTGTGGAAATTTAGTCCCTGTTTTTATTAGTTAACTCCTCACTTTGGAAAATTAGTTCAATTATGGTGATATTCATGAACATATGTTCATGAAGATGCCAGCGGCCCGGTGCATGAAATTCATGCACAGGTGGGGTCCAGAGGCCTGGCTGGGGATCAGAGATGATCAGGTTCCCCGCCTCCCTCCTCCTCCTTTCCTCGCTCCCTCAGTGCCCTGCCACAGCTGGCCACCGCCATGTTCCGCCCTCCCCCTGAATAATTGGGAAAGCTTATGGTCGGCACACATCATAGTGGGTGGTCGAACTCCCAAGGAGACAATTTGCATATTAGCTTTTTATTATATAGTATATATAGAATAGAGCAGTGGTCAGCAAACCTTGGCTCACAAGCCACATTCGGTTCTTTGGCCCCTTGAATGTGGCTCTTCCACAAAATACCTCGTGCGGGCGGCACTCACATACAATTCGACTTAAACTTCATGGCCCATGAGCAGAAGTCAATTTTCAGCCTGGGCAAGTCTATTTTGAAGAAGTAGAGCCACACTCAAGGGGCCAAAGAGCCGCATGTGGCTCCCGAGCCACGGTTTGCCGACCACTGGAATAGGGTACAGGCAGGGGCAGTTGGAGTCTTGGAGGCCTGGACCAAAGCAGCATCAGAATAACTTTTCTATAATAATACTGAAGTGGCTGAAACCGGTTTGGCTCAGTGGTAGAGCATCGGTCTGGGGACTGAAAGGTCCCAGGTTCGATTCCGGTAAAGGGCATGTACATTGGTTGTGGGCACATCCCCAGTAGGGGGTGTGCAGAAGGCAGCTGGTTGATGTTTCTCTCTCATCAACGTTTCTAGTTCTCTCCCTTCTTCTCTATAAAAAATCAATAAAATAGCCAAAACCGGTTTGGCTCAGTGGTAGAGCGTCGGTCTGCGGACTAAGGGGTCCCAGGTTCAATTCTGGTCAGGGGCATGTACATTGGTTGTGGGCACATCCCCGGTAGGGGGTGTGCAGAAGGCCGCTGGTAGATGTTTCTCTCTCATCAACGTTTCTAGCTCTCTCTCTCCCTTCCTCACATCCCAGTAGGGGGTGTGCAGAAGGCAGCTGGTAGATGTTTCTCTCTCATTGACGTTTCTAGCTCTCTCTCCCTTCCTCTCTGTAAAAAATCAATAAAATATATATTTTTAAAAATCAATAAAATATATTTTTTAAAAATAATACTGAAGTGCAGTTGTGGATAGGTTAATGAAGACTGGTGGGTCAGGCTCCCCGATTGAAATTTTTTAATGGAAAAAGAATGAGGTTTTGGTTCTTCTGACAGGGAATCATCACTAGGCACCATTTTATGGTCCTTTTAACACTCAAAACAATCACCCCAAGCAGGTATTTATCTCCTTTCGCAAAGGCTTAAGAAAGTGAAGCAATTTGCACAAAGCCCCTCAGTCAGGGGCCGACCCAGATACCGTATCCATCCCGCCACCAGCGTTTGACTCTAAGGCGGGGCTGGTGCGCCAGAGTCGCTCGCAGGGACTCACCGCTCTTTCCACCACCAACCGGGGCAACTTCCGGGAGGTCGCCCGGAAACGTCATTGCGCTTGCGCCGTCTCGCCCGTGACGCCACGACCCAATCCCGCCCCTTCTGGAACGCGGACCTGCGGAGCGGGCCGGCGGCCATTTTGTGAAGCGGCAAAGGAGGTGGTGGCTGCTCTAGGCTCCGGGAAGCCGTTTCGCGTTGGGGCAGTCCGCCGCGGGCGGAGGCACTCTCTTGGGGAGTAACTCGGCTCTGGGTTCGGGTGCCGCGCAGTTCTCCCCGGTAAGACTCCCGCAAGCCCCGGAACTGGCGGGGCTGTGCGGGGCTCGAGCCGCCCCTTGGTGGCCCGGGGCGGGGCCTTCGGAGGCCTCGCAGCCCGCCGCAGCCCGCCGCAGCGGGCGCCCCACACAAAAGGGTCGGGTGTGACTGCTGGCCGCCTCCTTGCACCTCTGAATCCCGAGAGTATTCCAGAAGGATGCCAGAGACGTTGTGTCTGCTTCCGGAAGGGGAAACGAGGCTGTAGGGAGGGCGCCCTGTGGTCTGAGAGGGGGGCCGGCGTTGGGTGGCCCCGCGGCAGAGAACGCATACCCACATCCTGCGTGGAGCGAGGCTTTCCATGCCCCCAAAGGGGGTTAGGGATTATAACTACCTTTCTGGGCCCCGGAGTGAGGGGCTAATTATGGTAAGGACACTTCCTCCACCCGAAGTGGGAAGGAGGCCGGGTGGCTTATCAGGAAAAGGGACTAGACTCAGGGCACCCCTGGGGGGAGGAAGCTGTAATCGGTCCATTCCTAGGAGTCTAGGAAAGAAGTTTCCGAGCTGGCCGTTTTCGTGGCCTGGAGGTGGAAGGGGTTGCAGTTGAAATGCTTCCAGAGCCCACGCTGGTATCCCTTTAAGAGAGCGCTTTTGATGCAGAATGAGTTTTCGTTGGTGGAGGCTGGTCGTGCTGCTCTGCAGCCACGTGAAATGTGTGGGAGGAGCCTTCCGGACGGACCTACGGCTTAGTGACGGCGATGGACGCTAGTGCCGACGCTCAACTGCTAGATTGTAATTGTACGGGCTTTAGGTGCGCCACCAAAGGGTGCCTTATTGTGAAAAACACGAGGGTTATTCTGGGTTATTGGGCGCTAAGCCGTATGCCGGGGGTGGTTGTATACTGGGAGTTGCAGGCTCTGTAGAAGAGATTTTTGGACTCTTAAAATCCTCCTTTGGTCCAGGATTCCCAGAGATGACCCGATGTAAATTGGGGTTGTTGGCAGGAACCATTCTGTATTATTCAAGATTAGGGTGATGCTATTCAGTATAACTGGGGGGGAAATTGCAGTTGAAGTTTTGTTGGGGAGACGTGACGGAAGTATTTCTCTTAGAGTTCCTTGCTTGACTGGTTTAAAGTGGTGCTTTTTTTGGCAAATGCAGTGTTAGGAACATGAATTGCCTTGGACTTTGGTGTATAGTTCGTATTAATGCGTTTTAGAGCATTTTCAGTTGAGAAAAATTCTACAAGTCTGGACATATAGGTCGATCTTACTTTGTTTTAATTACAGAAATACAAGACTGGTTGTACTTGATTTTGAAATTTGGTGGCTTTGATAGAACGGAGAATTTCTGGACGTTGTGGAAAGTAATTATGTTAAGGTATTTTCCAAGAATATTAAAAAGTTGGGGAAGAATTGTTATAGGTGATTAAAATAATTTTATGGTAATTTTTGAAGAAAATGAAATGTTTAGTGTGTTTATATAAAAGTAGAGGATGTGCTTATATTGCTGGAATTTTATTTTGAACAAAACGGAATTCATTTTTGTATCACCTTTATATGCTCCATCAAATGTTTGATAATGCTGTTTATGGGTTGTAATGCACAATTTCAATTTTTCTTATGTTCATATCTGTTAGGTGAAACTTGAGAAACCATTGTGGTAGTTACTTGGAACATATTGTTATGTGCTAATTGCAGTATAATTCAGGCTTTCACTTTATTTGACATGCCAAATGTTTTGATTGTTGCTTATTGAGAATTTGGGGGCTCTTGGTACAATTTTTTATATGAAACTTGATTTTGTGGGCAGTGTGTTCTAGGAGTTGAAATCCAGTGACAATTTAATAATGTTTTTATTCCATTTTGTAAAGACCCACTCCATCATTCAGTTAGATTAATATTTTTTTGTGTGGATGTTAGCGAAAGAATTTATAAGTGTTAGTAGTGGCTGCACAAAAGATTATTTTTAATTTTAAAAATATATTTTATTGATTTTTTTTTTTTTTTTTTACAGAAAGGAAGGGAGAGGGATAGAGATTTAGAAACATCGATGAGAGAGAAACATCGATCAGCTTCTTCCTGCACACCCCCCACTGGGGACGTGCCCACAACCAAGGTACATGCCCTTGATGGGAATCGAATCTGGGACCCTTCAGTCCGCAGGTGGGATGCTCTATCCACTGAGCCAAACCCACTAGGGCACAAAAGATGATTTTAGATATCCCTCCCCAAAAAGTACTTAATAAATGTCCATGGGATAAATGAATATTGCTAATTGTTTTA
Organism: Pipistrellus hanaki; assembly: GCF_964339955.1. Classification (NCBI taxonomy): domain Eukaryota; kingdom Metazoa; phylum Chordata; class Mammalia; order Chiroptera; family Vespertilionidae; genus Pipistrellus; species Pipistrellus hanaki. The sequence continues at coordinate 37,062,566 of NC_140508.1, read as the reverse complement.
GGTCAACTGTGCATCTAATTTATACAATAGTTATCTGATTTTACTATCACCACCCCTATACCTTTTGGTTTGCAGAATTTAGTTAATTAAATTTAAAGGCAGCTTTTAACATCTTAATATCAATAGCGAGGGTGAATGAGGTCTGCTAGGTTAGAAATAGTATTGTTACTTTGAAGTTTAAATCTAGTAAGATAATGAATATTTTTGTTGGCATTTGGGGGGTATTGTAAAATTTAATATTATAGTCTTTTTCATGAGGAATAAATATCTTATTTAGAAATGTCTTGATTTGCTGCCTTTGAATATTGACTGAAGACTAATGGGAAAGTGGTCTATCAAAGGGATATATCTCGCTCAGTATTAGAATTGTTTCATTAAGACTGATCCCAGAATCTGAAATGTGATCCATTTGAGGATGGGAACAAAATCAAGTGGATGAAGCTGTATTTTTTTGTTTGGTTGGGTTGGTTTTCTTTTTTTGTAATGACTACCATAATTTAATCATGCTGCTTATAGTGTTATGCCCATTATAATTGGTTCTCTGTTGCTTATCTCTGAGGTGAACATTTGAGAGGTACTGGTTTTTGTTTCTTTTAAATCTGAAGAACTTAGCTCTGCTATACTCTGGTTCTTGTTATTTAAAGATTGTTGAAGAAAGTTAAAATTCACTTTTGGATATTTATTACCAGATGGAGAGTGAAAATGGTTAAGTTTGTGCTTTGGCTTCCTGATAAAAGAGGATTGTTGTCAGACATTTTATTCTGAAATTTCAAGTGATTGGGATGACTAGTAAATAAAATCTGCCCTCTCATAATAATTTCTGTAGCAGATATTTGTAACTTGCGCATTTATGTATGTGGTATTTGTAAAACTGAAGCAAGACCACTGTTAAGACTAATTCCTTAACATAAAGTGGAAAAGTTTACTAAAGCTTCTTTATTTAAAAAAATGTGTGTGTGTGTGTGTGTGTGTGTGTGTATGAGTGTGTGTGTGTGTATATATATATATATATATATATATATATATATATATATATTAAAATTGATTTCAGAGAGAAAGGGAGAGGGAGAGAGGGATAGTAACATCAATGATGAGAATCACTAATCAGCTGCCTCCTGCATGTCCCTCACTGGAGATTGAGCCTGTAACCTGGTATATGCCCTGACTGGGAATTGAACTGTGACCTCATGGTTCATAGGCCGATGCTCAACCACTGGGCCATACAGGCCTGCCTAAAATAAGCTTTAGATCTGAAATGTAGCAGTGGGCTTAATCAGGCCTATTTTCTCCTTCCCTACATTTATGCTCTAGGCATAGGTAAAAAAATGTATTTGCATAGAATTGTTTTAGTCTTATCCTGCTAAAATTAACCAAAGTTTAAGGTGATAGGAGTGGATTTTTCATTTTGATATCCTGCATTCAGTTGCTGGCTGACATTTGGAATGAGTAGGCTTCCTGGAAAACAGTGATGCTTTTATTAAATTATGGTGTTCTTTACAAAGTGAGGTGTAGAAAGCAAAAGAACTTTAGTTCTCAGTTTATATATAATACCTTGCCTCTTTGAAGGTGGAAGTGTAACAGCAAGAGTAGTGAAAATCTGGCTTCTGGCCTGAACTTCTTGTGTACTTTTCTTTGGTATGGGATGAGATGGACTTTCCCCTTTGCTGAAATTTACACATTTCTGTCTAGATTGATTTTGGTTTTTATTTATTTTTGTTTGATCCTTTAAAAAAAAAAGATTGATTTTCCACTTTATATTGAACACACAAATCTTGAACTAGGTGTTTAACCAAGTTCAACTGAGCCTTGGAATTTTTCCTTGTGGAATGAGATGTTTTCTCCTTTTTACAGTTATTCCTGGCAGTTCTGTAAATATTGTATTTCTGGGAATAAACCTGGTATGTTTCTTTCCTGGTGGACATAACGTGCTTTCTCAGGTCAGGAAAGGAAGAGACAAAGGAATGTTTCCCTTACCCATAGGGCATATGTCCTGGGCCCACACAGCTTTTTAATTATAATCTCCTGTAGTGGATCATTTGTTTATCACAAATGCTTATCTAGAAAATTACCCTGGTGCTTTGGCTCATAGTCTTCATGTAAAGCAAGCTTTTTGTTTTACATTTCCCTTTGTGGCTCGTTTAAATGAAGAGTTTGAAAACTCCTTAGTTTTCATTAGAATCAATTTATACAATATAAAAGATTAATACAATGCTCTAGCTTTTGAAGGCATTGTTTAAAAGATATTTGCATAGCTCTTGGTGGCAAAACAATCTCAGTCTCACTGTTTTTGAGTAATTTGAGTAGTTACTTAGATGATTAGTTTGTCCTTTAGAAAAGTTGGGAGTATCACTAAAATTTTTTAATGTTTTGCTTTTTGTGATATTAAGTTGACTGGTGGTATCTTGATCTTCAAAGATAGTAGTTTAAAATGAGCATCATTGTAATAGTAATCTTAATACCCAACATGACAATTTTCTTGTATTTTATTTATTTGAATTAAAAATGACCTTTTGAGTCTAGTTGTCAAATCATTTGGTCATTTATATTGCTTGTGAATTGTTCATTGCTTCACCAGTTTGGGGAAAATTCCAGTGAAAGAAGAGTGATCTGTTTTTACTTTGGGAAGTACTCTTAATATCCCAGATGTTTTTAGGGATTTCTAGAAATAAGTTTCTTGGGACTGTTTTGGTGTTAAAAGAAAAACCACTTTTCCTTAATATTTTGAACCCCAATAGTTTTAACTTGGTATTGGTTCTTACAGCCAGACTTGTCTCTCTATTTTTTATGTTTGATGCTATTTTGGTGCAAAAGAAAATACACTGAAAGAGTTATTGCAGTAATTTTCATCGGTATCCTTGAATTGATTGTTCTGGAACTGTTATGGTACAAACTTGTTATTGTGCTTTTTCTTAAAAATTTGGTGAGAATCTGAGAAAATAGTCTGTAGTTGGACTTGCGATAGGGAATTTTCTGGACTGCTTTAACATTAGGTGATAAAAGCACTTTCCTGCTGTGATGCTGAGAGTTTTATGACTTTTAGTTTTTAATTCTTGGGCTAATTTGTGACACACTCTTGATATTTATATAATATTTTGAGAAATACTCTAATTTGAAAGCAATACTGAGTAATAAGCACGTATAGAATTTTGGTATATGTCTTCTTCCTTTCCTCCTCCTTTTTATATACATTCTAATAAAGTACTCTGGTTTCAGATTTACCTTGGTAATGTACAGTTCAGTGTGGCCTGTGTGTGTTTTGTGTTTCCTGCATTGATTTTTGCCTCCATTTATTCTCTATTGCAGTCTAAAAGTTGGTTTTAATTGGTTGCCCACAGGATTGACATGGCCTCTACTTCTTGTTAAGAAAATACATCTCTTGTTTTATCAGGTAAGAGATTTTGAATAGAGGGTTTGCTTTTATACAAAATAAAATGAGATAGCTTATTAAGTAACAAGAAAATATGTGTAGTAAATTGTGCGGGATTTTTTTTTTTTTTTAACAAGTTTATCTATTGATAAAAGATAAAACAAGATAGGGGTGGGATAGGGATGGGTTGGGTACCATGATGGAGGAACAGTTATTTCTTTTCTTTGGTAGTCAGTTTCATAGGGATGCATTTCTCCTGCTGAATTCCTAATTAGGCAGTAAGTAGCTGCTTTCTTTCCTCCTCAGTAGCATGTAGACTAATTACAAATACAGGTGCTTGTTATTGGTATGGTTTTTAAAATATTTCTTAGAAGTATAGGCATAGGTAATGGATCATATGTTTCAGAATACAAATTTTTACTTCAATGGAACCTCAGTAATTGGAATCTAACCCTCTTATTAAATAACCAAGGTAGGCTCCAGATAGTTTGAAATGATATTAGTATATCTGTCAAATAGGTACTTAGTAGCAGAATAGCACATCTTATTTCATATTTTTTAGAGCTAAAAATGTTTTCTATGTGGCTTTATGAAAAAATCTTGTGCTCTACTTTGATTTAGTCCTCAGCCCTTTCTAGCTGATAATCGGGGTAGATGTTGAATACCATGTTTTCATGTGTACCTTGTACAGAGTTTAACTAAATCCCTTGACTTAGTAGCAAATGGTTTGAAGACATTCTGTGTATGTTACTTTAACCCTGTGTTTAATTCTTATGTTCTTGGGACCATATCAAGTCCCCATTTTTATTGTCCCAATGCAAACTAACACCTCTCTCTCAAATTGTTTTGTATACATAGAATACTGATGATGCTTCCTCCGTAGATAGTGATTAAATGATTAAGCATTTTTTGAAGTTGAACAGGAATGCTGTCTCAGTTTTGCTTGCATATAGCCAATATTGTAGAGCACATGTGTCAAACACAAGGCCCACGGGCCAAATCCAGCCCGCCAGGCCTTGCAATGCGGCCCACACCGCGCTGTCATCACTGCACTCCGCTGTCAGTTTATGACATTGTCAGTTTATGACTGTTCAGTAAACCATTCGGCCCGCGATTTAGGCTGGATTTTAGATTTTGGCCCCTTCTCTGATTGAGTTCGACACCCCTATTGTAGAGTCAGAAATATAATGACTTGGATGCTTCTTAATGAACTTCTTGATAGAGACCGCTAAATAGTAAATAAGGAGAAAAAGAGTCTCTTGGTGTGATTGTTTTTTAGTATATTTCTTGTCAACTCTTACAGACCAGTTATAAAAACTTCTCCATCCACCAGTTTCTGATGCTTTATAATGGTCTCACAAGAGGATTTTCTGATTGCTAGTCCACCTTTCAGGATTAAATTTGAAGGTGGTGTGTGTGTGCTTACGTATATGTGTGTAAAAACTGTCAGAGCCAAATAATGTTTCTCCTTTCTGTACAGCAGTCATAATATTGAGCTATAATTACAGATTTTTTTTGCAGTGAGTTACTATTCATATAATATTTAACATTGAAAAACTGCTTTCATAGAGTTGTGGAGTTTTTATTTATTTTATTATTATTTTTTTTAATGTATATTTTATTGATTTTTTACAGAGAGGAAGAGAGAGGGATAGAGAGCTATAAACATCGATGAGAGAGAATCATCGATCAGCTGCCTCTTGCACACCCCCTACTGGGGATGCGCCCGCAACCAAGGTACATGCCCTTGACCGGAATCGAACCCGGGACCTTTCAGTCTGCAGGCCGACGCTCTATCCACTGAGCCAAACCGGTCCCGGCGAGTTGTGGAGTTTTTAAAAAATATATATATTTTTATTGATTTCAGTGAGGAAGGGAGAGGGGAGAGAGAGAGAGAAACATCAATGATGAGAGAGAATCATTGATTGGCTGCCTCCTGCACTGCATGCCCCACCCTGGGGATGGAATCTGCAACCTGGGCATGTGCCTTTGACTGGAATCAAATTCAGGACCCTTCAGTCCACAGGCCAATGGTTTAATCCGCTGAGCCAAACCAGCTAGGGCGAGTTGTCGAGTTTTTAGAGTTTGCAACAGGAAACTTTGCTCTTCTAATGCTCTCATTTGAGAAGACAAAACTAAAGTTCAAATATTTTATGATTTCCCTGAGGTCATAGAACCTGTTTAATAGGTTCATATATATATATATATATATTTCTTGTTGTTTATCCTCACCCAAGGATATTTTTCCATTGATATTTTTAGAGAGAGGGAAAGACAGAAACATTGATGTGAGAGAAACACATCTATTGGTTGCCTCCTACACACTTCCAACCAAGATCTGGGCTGGGGAGGTTTCTATTTAAAGGTTGATTCTTAAGATGGCTTGGGCAGCATCCTATGTTGTTGAGGACATAAAGTTGAAATTAATATTTTTCCAGTGCCAATAATTTGTTGTGTGTCGCTTTACAAAGACCTGCCATTGGCATTTATTCATATAAGCCATAAAAACTGAAATTTTACTAGGAGAAAGTTTTGGTGTGTGTTTTTTTTTAAACCTTTTATTGTTTTTTTACGGAAAGGAAGAGAGGATAGAGTTAGAAACATTGATGAGAGAGAAACATCTATCAGCTGCCTCCTGTATACCCCCCACTGGGGATGTGCCCACAATCAAGGTACATACCCTTGACCGGAATCGAACCCAGGACCCTTGTTCGCAGGCTGACGCTCTATCCATTGAGCCAAACCAGACAGGGTAGGAGAAAGTTTTTTTAAAAAAATACTTTAAATTGATTTTTAGAGAAGCGATAGAGAAACATCAATGTGTGAGAGGGAAAAACATCCCTGAAACCTGGCATGTACCCTGACTGGGAATCAAACGGGCAACCTTTTGGTGTATGGGTCAATGCCCAACCAATTGAGCCATACCTGACAGGGTAAGAATTAGATCAAACTTTGTTTTATTAGACATTATCTAAGGAGATCAGTGAGAACCCAGAAATTTCACAGGAGTTATGTTGGGCCAGAGACTAAGCAGTCACTGACTAAAGTTCATACTCTAGTTCTAAAACAAAAAATTACCTCTTTTCCATTATCAGCTCTTATGAGAAAAACAAAACATTTTTAAACATTTTTTTTAACGGAAGGTTTGGGAATGAGTTATTGGACCTGAATTTTAATTAAAATAGCCATGATGAATGGTACTGTAACCAAGTTCTACTTTTTGAAGTGAATATAGGTAACTAAGATTTTGGCTATTTTATTCAGTATTTCTTAAGGATTCTTACCATTTATTAGCCTTGTTTGTAATAAATACTTTTATATGTAGTCTTCTTTAATAAATAAAGCTGCAAGGAAGATTGAAAAGTTAGTAGGGTAAAAAAATGGAGTCTGTTCTCATTTGAGATTTGAAACTAATGTTGAATATTATTTTTAATTAATTAGTTTCTCTTTTTGTTGGATTTTAGATTGAGCTACATAAAAGGACACAGATAATTCTGTAAGGTTGTCAGGTTTATAAGGAAGATTCTAAGCCAGTTTTAAATACTAACTTTGATGGATCCTTTGGATATTTTCCCCCTATAGATTATTGAATTTGTTTCCTGATTTGATGTACACATTTCTTTTAAATCTTAAGTCTTATTTAATCATGGTCTGAATGATGTAATTGGTGATTTACTGTCCTGTGGTTGTTTGTTTTTTTCCCCCCTGAAATTTTGAGTCTTGGGGCTGAACTTCTAATTGTTTCCAGAATTCCTTTTGGAAGTTGAAATTGTCTAGGTTTTACATTGTAAATGGTACATGAAGCTCAGTTTTTAGAATATTCAAATTTTCTTAAAAAACGATATTGCTTGTGATAGTTTGAGGGATTATTTGAGGGCCTAATGTGGTAGCTGGTCATTCTTGTAGCTAAAAACTTGGTGTGATAAACAGGAGTCTGACCTGGCCGTTGCCTTTTCTCATCTGCAGGTGTGTGTGGTTTCAGCGCAGCATGGCTGTGGTCATCCGTTTGCAAGGTCTCCCAATTGTGGCGGGGACCATGGACATTCGCCACTTCTTCTCTGGATTGACCATTCCTGATGGGGGCGTGCATATTGTAGGGGGTGAACTGGGTGAGGCTTTCATCGTTTTTGCCACTGATGAAGATGCAAGGCTTGGTATGATGCGCACAGGTGGTACAATTAAAGGGTCAAAAGTAACACTGTTGTTGAGTAGTAAAACGGAAATGCAGAATATGATTGAACTGAGTCGTAGGCGCTTTGAAACTGCCAACTTAGATATACCACCAGCAAATGCTAGTAGGTCAGGACCACCACCCAGCTCAGGAATGAGTGGCAGGGTTAACTTGCCTACAACAGTACCCAACTTTAATAACCCTTCACCCAGTGTAGTTACTGCCACCACTTCTGTTCATGAAAGCAACAAAAATATACAGACATTTTCCACAGCCAGCATAGGAACGGCTCCTCCAAATATGGGGACTTCATTTGGGAGCCCAACGTTTAGCTCAACCATTTCGAGCACAGCCTCGCCAATGAACACAGTCCCACCACCACCAATTCCTCCAATCCCAGCGATGCCATCTTTGCCACCAATGCCATCCATTCCCCCAATACCAGTTCCTCCTCCAGTACCTACATTGCCTCCTGTGCCTCCAGTGCCCCCAATTCCCCCAGTTCCTTCTGTGCCACCCCTGACTCCACTGCCACCCATGTCGGGCATGCCGCCCTTGAACCCACCACCTGTGGCACCTCTGCCTGCTGGAATGAATGGCTCTGGAGCACCTATGAATCTGAACAATAACCTGAACCCCGTGTTTCTGGGCCCATTGAATCCTGTTAACCCTATCCAGATGAATTCTCAAAGCAGTGTGAAACCACTTCCCATCAACCCTGATGATCTGTATGTCAGTGTGCATGGAATGCCCTTTTCGGCAATGGAAAATGATGTCAGAGATTTTTTTCATGGGCTTCGTGTTGATGCAGTGCATTTGTTGAAAGATCATGTAGGTCGAAATAATGGGAATGGATTGGTTAAGTTTCTCTCCCCTCAAGATACATTTGAAGCCTTGAAACGAAACAGGATGCTGATGATACAACGTTATGTGGAAGTTAGTCCTGCAACAGAGAGACAGTGGGTAGCTGCTGGAGGCCATATCACTTTTAAGCAAAGTATAGGACCCTCTGGACAAACCCATCCCCCTCCTCAGACACTTCCCAGGTCAAAATCGCCCAGTGGGCAGAAAAGGTCAAGGTCAAGATCACCACATGAGGCTGGTTTTTGTGTTTACTTGAAAGGGCTACCATTTGAAGCTGAAAACAAACATGTCATTGATTTTTTTAAAAAGTTGGATATTGTGGAAGATAGTATTTATATTGCTTATGGACCCAATGGGAAAGCAACTGGTGAAGGCTTTGTGGAGTTCAGGAATGAGGCTGACTATAAGGCTGCTCTCTGTCGTCATAAACAATACATGGGCAATCGCTTTATTCAGGTTCATCCAATTACTAAGAAAGGTATGCTAGAAAAGATAGATATGATTAGGAAAAGATTACAGAACTTCAATTATGACCAGAGAGAAATGATGTTAAATCCGGAGGGGGATGTCAGCTCTACCAAAGTCTGTGCTCACATTACAAATATTCCATTCAGCATTACCAAGATGGATGTTCTTCAGTTCCTAGAAGGAATCCCAGTGGATGAAAATGCTGTCCATGTTCTTGTTGATAGCAATGGGCAAGGTCTAGGACAGGCATTGGTTCAGTTTAAAAATGAAGATGATGCACGTAAGTCTGAACGCTTGCACCGTAAAAAACTTAATGGGCGAGAAGCTTTTGTTCATGTAGTTACTCTAGAAGATATGAGAGAGATTGAGAAAAATCCTCCTGCCCAAGGCAAAAAGGGGTTAAAGATGCCTGTGCCAGGTAATCCTGCAGTTCCAGGAATTCCCGGTGCTGGAGTGCCTAGTGCCGGAATGCCCAATGCAGGAATGCCCAGTGTTGGAATGCCCAGTGCAGGAATGCCCAGTGCCGGCATGCCTAGTGCTGGAATGCCCAATGTGGGAATACCCAATCCTGGGATGCCCAACCCGGGGATGCCCAATCCAGGGATGCCCAATGCAGGGATGCCTAGTGCAGGAGGTGAAGAGCATGCCTTCTTGACTGTAGGACCTAAGGAGGCCAGTAATGGGCCTCCATTTAATTTTCCTGGTAATTTTGGTGGGCCAAATGCTTTTGGCCCACCACTGCCTCCTCCAGGATTAGGAGGAGCCTTTGGTGATATTAGGCCTGGTATGCCTTCAGTTGGAAATAGTGGTTTGCCTGGTCTGGGACTGGATGTTCCAGGTTTTGGAGGTGGACCAAATAATTTAAGTGGGCCTGGATTTGGAGGGGGTCCTCAGCATTTTGGAAATGGCCCTGGTAGCTTAGGTGGTCCCCCAGGCTTTGGAAATGGCCCTCCGGGTCTTGGAAATGCCCCTGGCCACTTGAGTGGGCCGCCAGCTTTTGGGCCTGGGCCAGGGCCCGGGCCCGGGCCTGGTCCAATCCATATTGGTGGTCCCCCTGGCTTTGGATCTAGTTCTGGAAAACCAGGACCTACAGTAATTAAAGTGCAGAACATGCCCTTTACTGTGTCTATTGATGAGATTTTAGATTTCTTTTATGGCTATCAAGTGATCCCGGGTTCAGTTTGTTTAAAATATAATGAGAAGGGTATGCCCACGGGAGAAGCCATGGTGGCCTTTGAATCTCGGGATGAAGCCACAGCTGCTGTCATTGATTTGAATGACAGGCCTATAGGCTCAAGGAAAGTAAAACTTGTATTAGGTTAGCTGTTCAAATCAATTCTTTGTAGGTTAGATATTCATAGTGTTGTGATTAATGCATCCAGATTGTTTTCCTAGTATTTCCAGGTTAGAACCTGTGGATTGTTTTTATTGCATATAGATTGGTTTTCATAACATAGAGCATTGGTTGACTGTTTACAGAAGACTCACAACCAGGATAACATTGCTGTATGTTATAGTAAAACTGTCTGGAAAGAACACAAAAAATGATTTTGGCATACCATTAGAGAAACGATTTGTAAAACTCAAATGACGACATAAAGCTTATCAAGGAGTCTAGATTGGTTTTGTTTTGTACCACATGGGATGAAGAAAATAGAATTGTCAATAGAGCTCATTAAGGGTGCTTGTGCCAGCTGCTGAAAAATAGATGTTGGTTACTCTTGGAATTTGGTTTAAAGCTGGACAGATTTGCTTTGTTATAGGATCAAAGCTTTGTCTAAAGTCTTTATTTTCTTTTAAAATTAAATAAAATCTCTGTATACAGATTCACTGTATGTACCTTTATTGCTTTTTGAGGGTTCTTACTGTATAGACAGTCCTGCTTCTGAAGTTGCTGCTTTGTTTGCCTAACCCACTCATTTGTAAATGAGCAGAACTGTTTTGTTATATATATATTTTTAATATAAACTCCACACTTGGTTTGTGCTATAACCTTGAATTTTGGTTTCTGATGTCATACTTAAAACTGTGGAATAAGACTTTGCCACAAAAATAAAATACGGAGTTCTCCACCTACCAGAGCCTTTTTGGTTTGACTGCCAACTTTTAGTTCAGTCAGTTTAAAAATTATTCATGATGCTTGGATGGCTTCAAAAACTAGAAACTGCTTTTATAATAATTGTTTTAAGATTCCTGATTTGAAGTCAAGTCTGTGATGGACTAATGTTCTGCCAATTTCTTTCTGTCCCAAATTTATTAAATTTTGGCCTATAACTAAATTGTCCATTTATAAGAAAGAAAATTATTGTATCTAGGTTTTTAAAATTGAAGTTGAAATCATTAGCTGTGTTAGCAATAGTGTTGTAGAATTAAAAAATATATAAGCTGGTGTGTAGATTAATATGCATTTAATCCTATTACTTTTGGAGGCTTTTGGTCTAGTAGTATGATCAGGAGCCTGTTTACAAAAATTCTCCATACAGAATATAAATACAGCTGCCAGAGGGAAGAGAATTGAGACTCCTTGCCCTTTCATATTATTTTCTTTGGCATTCAGGATACCAAAGCAGGATGATCACATGGGTTCTGGTCGATATAAGTGTCCTTGTCATGAAAAACATTTGCCTTACAATGTCTTGCTCACTGCGACAAAGGCTCTACTTATGGTTACTTTCCTTCTTAGCGAAAATATTCTAAAGAACTGCCACGTAATAAACATGGTTGGAATGGGGGATTGGGGAGATATTATGAAAAACAAATTTTGTCTTTTACATGGGCCTTTGTGTTGATTTAAAACAGCCTCAACATTTCCTAACAAATCAATGTACTTACAAAGGGGTCAGCCTTTTAAAAGAAGTATTTCGGGGGGGGGGGGGGGGTTGTGGAGTGCTTTTTTGTGTTGCAAGTCAGTGGAACACTGAAATACACGCGTCGTATAATAGTGGCAACAATTTCATTTTTTTGTGTTAAGATTTGGAAAGCCTATCATTACTATAATCTTAGAAGATTGACAGTACAGGATTTTTGTTTAGGGAAAGGATTGGTTAGACTTTTTAAAAAAGACATGGCTGTGTTGTGGATCTTGATAATTCACAAATACAAATTTGCTTTGACAGATAACTAGATATTGCCTCCTCAATTTAAAAAAAGCAATATGATGTTTGTATATGCTGTTCAACTTAAGTTTTCTGTTAAGTAATCATTTCTCAATACCAAGGACAGAGTGCAAAAAACTTCAGCACTGTTTATAGGAGTTTGATTTCAACTGTAGATTATTTTCCCCACTGGAAAGCTGACAATTTTTATTTTTTAAAAATTGGTTGAAGATGAAAGTCTTTTATCTTTTTTCACAATTTATTTTGGTCATATGTTCATACATTCTTATTAAATATTTCACATCCTTATTGCAACCATTTTGTTATTTCTACATCTCAGATAAATGCTGAAAAGGAAAACTTGATTTTGTTCATCAAATTAAATAAATTAAGAAAATAGTGGTTGTTTAGAAATTGGAGAGAACTGTTTCATATTTGGTTGAATCACAGCAGTGCTTTTGTTGTGAAATGTAATTAAATGCTTTGCCCTTTGGAACTTGATTTTTGTGTATCTGAGACATTACATATTACATTGGTAACTGCTAAGCATACTATTCATCTTGTGCTGGGCATTGGAGTTTGAGTTTTAAAAAATACTTGAAAATATGTTTTATGAAACTATTCATACCTCTTTTTTGCACATTTTCTTATATGGACTAGGTTTTGGGTGGTAATTTACATTTTCTTATTTGCTTTGTATGATATGAAGGATTTGTAAAGCTTTGCTCAAAGTTGTGTGCATTTGTAAACATTTATAATTTAATGTGTAAATTTTATTGTCTGTTTTGGTGACTGACATTAATGGAAGAGAAGCTTTTCCATTAGGTTTAATATTTTTTCTACATCGTCCCCCCCTTCCCCCAAGCTGATGGTGTGTGCGTGCATGTGGGGGGGGGGGGGTGTCTGGTGGTGGTGGTTTTAAATAGTTTAAAGGAATAGAGAAATCTACAAAATTATAAGTAAACAAATTTGTAAATTTTTCTGAACTTTAGTGAAACATTTAGTTCACAAGCAAAATTTGAAGGTGTGTTTTGGATATACACTATAGTTTGGATATGCAATTATTAGCGACTTTTTAAAAAGTGCAATACTATTTAGTGGAATGTAGTTTCCAGCTTTGTGCTCAGTTACCAAAGCAATGCAATGATAGTGAAATTGATTTATATTTCCCCTGGGAAACTTTCTTTAAAACTTCAGAGAGTAATATTTAGCTTAATCATGTCAGTTTTAAGCCACTGGATAAAAATCTAGTGCTGTGTATGGAAGTAAGCACACACATTCTGGGTGGAAATACCTTGGATAAAAATAAGGATACATGAAATCCTTAATCAAACTCAGAGTCCTTTTATTGAATTCTGTCATTGTGTACAAGTGTGGGTCAACATTTAAAAATAAATCCGCTCTTTAGTTTCAGGAACATTTAAAAAGCAAGTAAAGAAAATATGAAAATTGCTATTAGTCAAATCTTTTAGAAATAATTTCTGGCAGTGATCACTTTTTAAATTACCACTCTTGCTCAAACTTCTACACTTAAATAGTTTCACTGACAGTTCTATAGTGGTTCATACTTCAGAAACCAAACACAATAAAATGACTCATTGCCAGTATGGCCAAAAATTGCCAACAAATATGGCCTTGGCATCATTCAGCAGGGGTTTTTGTTTATAAAGATGAAGTCTTGGATACTGTTCAATAAACTTGTCACAAAATAAAACAGGCTGATGCTTTCAATGCTTTAATTATACAAGATACTCTAATGAGCTATACCATCAGGTTTTCGTGTGTGTGTGTGTGTGTGTGTGTGTGTGTGTTTTAACACCTGAAAATATTTTGTGCCTTTGGAAAGGTGGATTTGGAGATCTTGGAGGTAGCAGTTGTTGCTTATCCTTGTCCACTAATGCAGAAGTATGGGAAGAAGAGGATTCCTTGGAACGGCAGGGAGGAAACTTGATTCTAGGTTGAATCTGTGGTATTAACCCTCTAAGACTTTTATTATATGTTTTGCTAGCAAGCCCAGTTCATTATGTGGACTCAACAAGAAACCAGATGCTCCTTTTCCCAAGAGTCTTAAAGCGGGCTGTGAATTGTCTTTTTAAAAAACTGATAGGAAATGGGAAAAGAAACATTCAGAATACATTACCAATCGCATATACCTTAAAAGCTTTGTTTTTCCTTCTTGTTTACTTGTGTGTGTTTTTTGTGTTGTGTTTTTTTTGCAGTAGTGTATTTGAGGTGGGAAAAAGGAGAAAGAAATCAAAAAATCTTACTGCTCTGACATTGATGCTCTGGTTTTGTTCCTTCCACGTTTATTCAATTTCTACTGAAATAAACAAACATGAAAAGTTTTCATAAGCTCCATAAGGTCCTTTAAAGAAAAATAAAATCTGGTTTGGAGTTGCAGAGAAATTTGTGAGCTATTTCTTTTAACCAAAGCTCTTGAAAAATATAACTTTTACTTTTATCATTTTAGCCGGTATTTGAGTTTGAATATCCAGTTTGTATTAGAAGGGTATAGACTGGACAGCTCTGGGTAGTTGGTGAGCTATTTTAAAACTATGAAGGTTCAACTAAGCATTTGAAAAATCACAGAGTGAAATCAGCTGCCTACAGAGATCCAGAATGGCCTTTGTGATCTTAAAGAAGTGAACTGTGTGCTAATAAGTCCTTTTCTTGTTCAGGTGAGATCATTCACTTCTATCACTCACTGTCCATTTTTCAACATTTTGTTACAAGGAATAGTTTATCAGTTATGTGCATCCCCACCATTCTCCTTATTTCCCAAAAGTAGAGCTTTAATGGGATATGATTCAATGGGAACTTAAGGCTGTCCTTTTTAATTAAAAATTGTTTGATTTCAGTGTCATCTTTTATAACAAAATCTGATCAATTCAAATTACTGTAAAATGTTCTGGAAAGAGTACTCTGGTGGTGACACAGTTCTCTGATGCTGTAGGACTTTTCTGGGAAAACCCTTCTGTTCAACAACATAAGCAAGTTCAACTCTTAATGGTGCCTGCTCACATGAAGGTTAATTCTTTGCTGTTCTTGGATTCTTGTTGCCTTGATCTACTTTGTGCCAGAGAATTCATAAGCATCCTAGATTTGGCTTCTTTCTGGATCTGCATAACTAGCAACAAACAACTAAGGTGGCACTGCTGTTCTAAAGAGTTCAGAAGGGGCAAAAAGCCACCTGCTGCTGCAAGTATCCTAGACAGAGGGCAGCACTCTGAGAAATCTGAGGGTAGGAAATAGTGCTGGGGAAATCTCATTAACTATATTCCTTGAGTTTTGTCATGAGGCCCATAGGCCTTCTAATAAAAAATGATAGGTCATAGGACTAAACAAATACCAGTTGTAGAGAAGTGGTTAAGTGGCACAGCAGAACACCAGAGTTGCTGCCCCAGCTGTTCCAGAGATCTGGACTCTGAAATTTAATAGTTTCAAGTCTCTTTTCCTGATCAGTAACTGAAGCTTGCTGTTTAATGTTAAGAGAAGGAGGGGTGCCGAAACTGGTTTGGCTCAGTGGATAGAGCGTCGGCCTGCGGACTGAAAGGTCCCAGGTTTGATTCTGGTCAAGGGCATGTACCTTGGTTGCGGGCACATCCCCAGTAGGGGGTGTGCAAGAGGCAGCTGATAGATGATTTTCTCCATGTTTCTCTATCCCTCTCTCTGTAAAAAATCAATAAAAAATCAATAATATATATATATATATATATATATATATATTTTATTATTATTATTATTATTATTTTTTTTTTTTTTAAGAGAGGAGGGGTGACTATTTGGGGGAAAATAAAGCTATGACCAGCAGAGAACATAATTCAGTATGGACAGTCAAAGATGTTGAATAAGCATAACACATCCCAGGAGTGAGCTATCCTGTATTAAAACAGGCTATTTCATTCCTTCTCAATTCTAATGTTGCCAGTTTTCCCCCTTTTACCCACTTATATAGTAAATCTCCTGGTAACCAGGACTGAGTTTTACTTAAATGGAAGCCCCCCCACTGCTATCTCTGTAGCCCTAGCTTCTTAAGGAGTGAAAGTGGCATGAGCTCACACAGGACTCCTGATTAATGAATAAGATTACCCAGTTAGTCACTTGTGCTGTAAATCAAATGTAACAACCACATTTGTGCTACAAGTCACTTGATAGTCCTCACAGATGAGAAAACTTAAAAGAAATTCAACTACTCAAAGGAGTCTTAAGTCATATTACCTGGTGCTATTGATGATTTTCTTTTTCCTTTTCCACTTGGAAGTGAATTAATGCCACTACACTCCCACACACATTGGTTTGTAATACAGAACCTTCTGTGGTGTGGATCTGTGGGGCCAAAAGGTTCTCTGCTGTGGATCTGGCTAAAGTGGGAAAACTAAGGTTCCTCTTCCTACTGAAGTAGATACTGCCAGTTACCTCTGCTTCTATGACTATTGAATCGACAGGTTGGAATTGGGAACATCTGTTGCCTCCCAGCTTTTAAGACAATTTCACGTGGATATATACTCAGCCGGAGCTGTAAACCTTGCTAATTAAGTTTTGAGCAGTTTTGTGCACTTAGCACTTCGATGCTGTGTTATAAAAGGAAGCAAAATTAAGTGACTGTTTTTAAAGACTTTAAAATCTTAAGTTACACAGATAAATGTGTGGTTGCACTAGGCATGTATGCGATACACTTATGTCTCACAGGAACTGTATAAAGGTTTTCCTGGCCAACTGCTAAATGGTCAGCCAGAAACAAGTATAATGGGAGCCTTGTTTGTTACTTGAGGGAAAGCATGATGTCTAACCAAGGTTTGTGGGGGAGGGTGCAATATGTTAATTTAGTAAAATGAAATAACGAAAATTGTGAGGGAACATAGTATCACTCTAAAATAGTGTTTGTCCTGGAAGCTTTTAAAGTCCTATACAATAGCATAGCCTGAGGTCCCCACAGCCCAAGTAATCTCAGCAGGGTAGGTAGGCAGGAAAGGGTTGGCTCTAGTGTCCTGGCCTCGCAGAGGAATAGAACCTTTAGTCTTCTTAATAACCTTTTGAATACTGTCAGAAATCATTTTTTATAAATGCTCTAAGACATTCATAAATACTTCAGAATTTCCCCATCAGTTTAACTACTTATATGCAGTTGACTACCTAAAGTTTATTTCTCTAGTTTTGGAAGAGTTTGATATAGAATTTTTAACTTTTTTTGTATAAAATGTTAATCTTGTGGTCCTTGTTCTAATGGAAGATTTTTTTATTTTATTATTTTTTAAAATATATTTTATTAATTTTTTACATAGAGAAAGGGAGAGGAATAGAGAGCTAGAAACATTGATGAGAGAGTCATCAATCAGCTGCCTCTTGCATGCCCCCTACTGGGGGTGTGCCCGCAACCAATGTACATGCCCTTGACCGGAATCGAACCCAGGACCCTTCAGTCCGCAGGCTGGCACTCTACCCACTGAGCCAAACCGACTAAGGCTATTTGTTTTTCTTCAGTTAAATCTTTATTGTTGAAAATATTACATATATCCCATTTCTCCCCTACTAATCCCTTCTAGTCCTCACCCCCCCAGGCCTTCACCACCCTATTGTCTGTGTTCATGGGCTAAGCATATAAGTTCTTTGATTAATCTCCTTCCCCTGTCCCCTGGGAAATCTAGTAATTTGAACCTTACTTAAACTAAGGAGAGAGAGGTTAGTGTCACTCAAAATTTTGGTCTTGCTACCTGCTCTACTGCTTTTTCTGAGTGATTGCTGTCCTACACTGCAGTTTGAGAATTTCACTAGGAGAGAGAAAAGGAGGAGGAGTCTCCATTTTCTCTTGGAGAAAGAGGGTCTTCATTTCTTCAGTAGGTTCTCTAGAGCAGGTAGACCAGAAGCATTGCTCCTGGGTGTCCCATGAACCAACAAGTAGATCAAGATATCACAAAAGCATCTGTACATATAGAAGCCTAAGCAACCATTACAAACAAATACCCAGAACGACTGGTCGACCAGTCACTACGAGCGGGAAGGAGGAGAGGGGGAGGCAGAAAACTGCACAGTGGCAGGGCGCCGATGCAGCTTAGCATGCAGTGTCTGTTCCTTCCGTGCGTGGCCTGGTGACCATTGCCTCCTCTCCTGACCCCGCTGGGGCCTTCGGGCTCCGGGGCTAGGATGGGAAACCAGGATTGGGTGATGGCAGACGCAGCCCCTTTCCCAGGGGGCTGGTGACCAACCTCCCATGGTCCCTGGCCCCAGCCAGCAGGCCCCAATCGGCCCTGATTGCCAGACAAACCTGGTGACTCACCCGTGCATGAATTGGTGCGCTGGGCCTCTGGTTCATTGATAAGCACCAAAAGTGTAGCAGTTAGCACACATTGGGCACTTAACTGTGCCAGACAGGGCCACTTGTCAAGGTTGACCTCATTTAATCCTCACAACCTGATAAAGTTGGCATTCTTATTATCTCCACTTACAGATGGGGAAATCCAGGCACAAGAGGAGCAAAGTAACTTGCAAAGGTCTTGTTGGTGGTAAGGTGTGGAGAGAGATCATAGGCTGCCTGCATTACTCTAGGCTGAACCCCTCCCTCAATTGTTCCTGGCTCTTGTGGGTCAATGTGGAGGGCCATTGGCAGCACTTCGCTGTCATGGGTCTTGAACCTGCTCTAGTGCTCCAGTGTTTATTTTGAAGTAGTCAGGTGGAAGCTTTGTGTAAGCACATTCAGAGTCATTGGGCAGAGAGAAGCTCCCGCTCCAATACAGTCCTATCGCTCCAATACAGTCCTATCGCTCCAATACAGTCCTATCGCTCCAATACAGTCCTATCGCTTGAAGCGGAGGGTTCCTCCTCAGTTTGCTTTCTTCCATGTGTCCAGTTCTCTACTCAAGTTAGGTTCTCTTTGAAAAGTTGTACAGATTGGATTTGTTCAACTTTGGGTTAAGTATTGTGGGGACATTGGAGTTGGATCAATGGTTTCCAAACCTTTTGACCATCACAGAATATAACAGGATGGGAAACAGTTCATCATATTTCCCATTTTTCACCTTTTGTGTGAAGGTGCACATTTTAACCTTTATGCTATTGCCAAATACTGCATGGCAGATGGATCTAAACCAAATTAATGCTTAAAATTTTCATTTATAAACACAATTTTTTAAAATATATCTTTATTGTTGATACTCTATAAACCAGTTTTTGTAGCTGTTAGTCATATGTATGGCTAAAGAATGTATTGGGGTTTTTTAAAATATTGATTTCAGAAAGGGAGAGAGAGAAACAGTAATGGTGAGAGAACCTTTGATTGGCCGCCTCCCACATGCCTCATACTAGTGACCGAGACCACAACCTGGGTATGTGTCCTTGACTGGAATTGAACCCAGAACCCTTCAGTCTGCAGGCTGACACTATCCACTGAGCCAAACCAGCTAGGGCAAGAATGTGTTGTTTTATAGTACTGATTTGCATATTTGGTTTAGTTTGTGAGTTAAAAGAACTGTCAGTTTGTGATGACCTATGAGGTCTATGGATTTAAATCTGGGAAATCCCTGAGTTATAGAGGCAAAAGAAAGAATGAAAAAAATTTGTCTACCCTCTCCATGAACTTATATTTTTATTTATTATTATTTTATATTTATATATATATATATATATATATATATATATATATATATATATATATATGTGTGTGTGTGTGTGTGTGTGTGTATGTATATATATATATTATTGATTTTTTACAGAGAGGAAGGGGGAGAGGGATAGAGTTAGAAACATCGCCCTCTACCAGGAACGTGCCCACAACCCAAGTACATGCCCTTGACCGGAATCAAACCCAGGACCCTTCAGTCCGCAGGCCGACGCTCTATCCACTGAGAGAAACCGGTTTCAGCTATTTTTATTTTTTAAAATATATTTTATTTGTATTTCTTTTTACAGAGAGGAAGGGAGAGGGATAGAAAGAAACACCGATCAGCTGCCTCCTGCACACCCCCTACTGGGATGTGCCTGTAACCAAGGTACATGCCCTTGACCGGAATCGAACCTGGGACCCTTCAGTTCACAGGCCAATGCTCTATCCACTGACCCAAACCGGTCAGGGCTCCATGTCCTTTTAGTAGGCAGAGAAGGAAAGGAAGAATGGTGGTGGTAGGCATAGTTTGTCTTTTCAATCTCATAGGAAGAGAGTACAGTAAACTCGGGATAAAACAGACTGATTTGGGTAACTGGGTTTCCATTAAAGTCAATTATATAATAAAGTAGGTTTTCTGAATGCCAATGTTAAAAAAATTGACACATTAGTTTATTTTACTTATAGACACGTTTGTGTAATTAAAATTATGTATGAAAAGCTTAATTTCACAGAGAAGTTTTCTGTATATTCATTACTATAATTTTAAACTTATATTGAATAGGTCTAGTAAATGGGTGCATTCACCAGTCATCGAGAGTAAACAAATCTACATGGCTGGGGCATTGCTTATCAGATGTTAGAACACTGCAGAACATCAGGGCAGGAGTTAAAACTCCTGCAGAAAGTCATGCCAGGCAACAACAAAATCAATTACCTTGCGCTATGCAGTGTGAGCACATGCTAATCATTTACAGAACATGTTTACAAGTGGTGTTCTTGGTTTTAAATGTGTAGACTATAGTTGTAGATATGTTATTTATGTCAGAAAAATGACTATAGTATTATTTTTCAATCTACGGTCTATTTGCTAAAATGTATTCAAGACAGTGAATTATAAGCAAATCTTGGCTTAAAGTGTTTTAATACAACAAACAGAAACTGGGAATTTTGTCCATTAAATCCAAAGTCTATTAAATCAAGGTCTGCAAAATCGATGGTTTACTGTATCCATGGGTGCTCTTCCACCCATTGTGAACCTATGGAGAATTTCCTGATTGTCTTTCAAGACTTGATCCAGCATCTGAGCTGCGCCCACCTGGCAAGGTAGGCAACAGGAGTGCAACATGGCGTTGGTTTGCTGAAGGAGCACTCTTGCCACCCAGACACTGGCATTCTATTCTTCGTCCTCACAGTCTGGAAATGGGATTGGAGGCTGGTGCATCTTTTCTTGGTAGGCTTTTGGGGAACAGGGCAGTGTGACTCCTAAGCATAAAGTACTGATGAGTTTCAGCTCAACCGGCACTGAGTTGGATCTAGGAGAAAAGATCTACTTTTGGATTTATGAAGAGCAGAGATAGACTCTCCCAAGGCAGGGAGAATATGAAGGGCAGATTCCTCCCTATTGGCAGAGTGGGATTCCCTGTCTACAGTGGTATGCTGGTCAACAGGCTAGCTAGGGGAAGAGAAGGCTTCATTTTTATCATTGTCCAATGTCTGTGGTTTAAAACTTACCTAGGCCATTTGCTTACAAAATTTCTTAATATTTAACAGTTATCTCTTGCAAACCATACATGCCTGCTTTGGCACACTGCTGCAAGCCTCCCTCAGGCATTTTGAATTCTCATTATGTGCACAGTTTTGTGCTGTGTGACATAGGAGATGCTGAAGTATCATCTAAGTTTATTTCTTTGACGGGCAGAGGATTGGAAACATTAACAATACAATTGCAGCATGGATTGAGTATAGTAGTCCAGAGTGAGATATTGAGTACTGGTGGGATCATGAAAAGGAGAGCATGTGAGAACTAAGCTTGAAGGATAATAGTCAACACTCATTGGTAATAATAGTGCCAGATTCTGTACTAACCTTTCCTACAGTATTTGTACAAATCTTCAGAAATAGGTAACATCACCCACTTTACACCTGAGGATCTTGAGGTTAGAGAGTATTTTGCCCAAGTTACATAGGTAAGATATCATTCTCATAGGTGAGTGGTAGTTTCTTACTGGCCAGGAAAGAGTGAGGCCAGTATTTGGAGCCTGGTCACTTCACTGCAGAACCCATACCCTTGCCCACACATCAGATTGCTATCTATATTATAAAAGGCCAGTGGCCGTAATGACCAAATGATCAGTCACCAGGAGGTGCATAGATGGGTCTCACTGTGCAGCGGAGCTGTGGTCTCGTGTGATTTCACACGCTGGGCCTCTAGTTGAATATAAGAAGAAAGCTGCTTTTAGTAGAGAAAATGGTTATAGCTCCAGCCCAAAGTTCTAGACTAGGTGGGAGTCAGAATATTTGAATTTCATTCCTCTTTTTTCTTAACCATTTATATGACCTTAGCCAAGTCACATCTTTCCTCTCGTCCTTAAATTGAAGGACTTGGATTAGATGGTCACTCAGTTCCTTTTAATTTTTGACATTTTTGTGAATTTTAAGTTATAAAAATGAGAATGAGCCCCATTGGGTGGCTCTGTTGTTTGGAGTGTTGTCCTATACACCAGAAAGGTTGTGGGTTTGTTTCCTGGTCAGGGGACATACCTAGGTTTCGGGTTTGGTCGCAGGTCGGGCACATACTTAAGGCAACTGATCGGTGTTCTCTCCTCCCTCTCTGTCTAAAATCAATGAACACCTTTGGGTGAGGATTAAAGACTTTCTTCCCCTCCCCCCCCGGCCAGTGTGGCTCAGTTGGTTGAGTGCACTGAGAGGTCCCAGTTTGAATCTGTCGGGGCCCATTTCTGGTTGGGGCACATGCCAGGGTTGTGGGCTCCATTCCCCAGGGGGCAGCAGATTGATATTTCTCTCATCCATGTTTCTGTCTTCTCCTCTCTAAAATCAATACAAACATTTTTTGAAAAAATTGTTTTTTTAAATGAGAATGAGTATGGCTTTATGAAATAGTGGGGGAGCCCTAGCCAGTTTGGCTCAGTGGATAGAGTGTTGGCCTTCAGACTGAAGGGGTCTAGTTTTGGTTCTGGTCTAGAGCACATGCCCAGGTTGTGGGCTCAATCCCCAGTAGGGGTTGTGCAAGAGGCAGCTAGCTGATCAATGATTCTTATCATTGATGTTTCTATCTATCTCCTCTCTGAAAGCAAGAAAAGTATCTTTAAAAAGAAAGAAAGTGGGGAAAATTGCCCTGTCAGGGTATGGGGCTTGGAAAGCATTAAGGTTTGTGATGGGGATAAGCAGAGGAAAGCAACCTACGAGAAGTGAAAAGCAATGAGACTCCAAGTGGAAGTGAAGGCAGAAAAGGTTGATGCTATATATTTAGATGTTTCCATGCGCAATTCTTGACTAGCACTAAGTGGAAAGGTGGGTGTTGGGAAACATAAGCTAGTCTTTTGTGTTGAGTTTTCCTAGAAAGTTCACTTCTCCATTGATGGCTTCAACAGCAAGTGGCCAGGGCTAGATTTGGCTTATTTCTGAGGATACTTGGATTATTACTCATTTCCTAGCATAAACTCAGCAGTTATTTATAAAGCACCTGCTCTGTGCAAATGGGAACAAGATTTGGTCTCTCCTGTTGAATTTATAGTCTAATTGGAAAATCGATAATAAGCAAATAAGTGACACATTTTGAGAGATTTATGAGAAGCTGGGTTTTATTGGGTTGGAGTTAGGAAAAGGTCTCTTCAACATAGAGAACAGATCAGAGGGGACAGAGGAAATGGGGAGACCAGTTAGGAGACAGATATCCAGGCAAGATCTGGTGAGTATTAGCCAAACCTCTCTTATAAAAACATGAGAAAATTTCTGAGACTTCTCTCTTATTGATTCACTTAAATGTGACATTTACTATGGTTTTGTTAAGTTCCAGTTCTATAAAGGAGGCTGAAAGTCCCTTACAATTAATTACACTGGGGCTAGATGAAAGTAAGCAAGTCTGGTTTAAAGTATATAGCTGTTCAAGAGATATAGGACAGAAGAGTGACATGGAACTAGGAATTTTAATTATAGAAGATTTCCAAACAGGTAGACTTTCATGTAGATTATAAAGGAGATAAATAGGATTTGGGAGAGATTAATCTATGATTAAATAGTTTAAAGGGAATGTTATTTAAAGGCTAGAAAGCTGCACATTATAGTCCAGGCCGGTGTGGTTCAGTTGGTTGGGTGTCATCCTGTGCACCTAAGGGCTGCAGGTTTGATTCTTGGTCAAGGCACATGCCTGGATTGCAGGCTCCATCCCTGCAATGGGATGCATGCTGGAAGCAGCCGATTGATATCTTGCTCTCACATTGATGTTTTTCTCTCTCCATTTCTTTTCTTCTCTTTCTAAAAATCGATAAAAATCTTTTTTAAAGAAAACTTCATGTAATAAAGAGTTGCTGATTCCAATGAGAAAGCAAAGGAGGCAGATTTTTGAAAAAACAAAACTGTGTCTGTACAGGTAGTGCTAATCTCTCAGAATGGAATTAAGTTCCATGTGCTATTGCACGTGTGGGTCCGCAGCATTCTGGTTGTGGTTCTAGTGTGGACAGAGAAGAAACTGAAAAAGAATAGAATAGGACTAGCTGTGGAGAAAGTGGTGGAAATGGGATACAAATGATAATATAAAAGAATGCTCTGGTCTATCAGAAATTGAGGCCTATGCTGAAACCGGTTTGGCTCAGTGGATAGAGCGTCAGCCTGCGGACTGAAAGGTCCCGGGTTCGATTCCAGTCAAGGGCATGTATCTTGGTTGCGGGCACATCCCTGGTTGGGGGTGTACAGAAGGCAGCTGGTTGATGTTTCTCTCTCATTGATGTTTCTAACTCTATCCCTCTCCCTTCCTCTCTGTAAAAAATCAATAAAATATATTTTAAAAAAAGAAAGAAATTGAGGCCTAGCACAGGAAAAGACTCCTGGCCAATGCTTATGTTTGGCCCAGACCAAAAGCCTCTCTCTCTCTGGGATCTTTGAGAAAAATCATGGAAGAGGCAGCAGCTCCAGATGTTGCCTGTAATCTCACCACCACATATAATGACTGCTCATGTTTTTGTAGTTCACTACAAAAATCTTTGAGAGAGAAACCTGCCTTCCTCCATTTAAACTTTTCTCCCAACACTTCATTATAAAAACTTGGAACATACAAGTTGAAAAAGTTGTACAGTGAATACCGATATATCCACTCTTTAGGTTTTATAATGAAAATTTTCCCCTATATTTGTTTTACCACACATATCCATTCAACAAACCATTTTATTTTTTTTGTACATTTTAAAAAATGTTTTATTGATTTTTTTTATCGAGAGGGAGAGAGATATAGAGCTAGAAACGTCGATGAGAGAGAAACATCAACCAGCTGCCTCTTGCACACCCCCTACCAGGGATGTGCCCGCAACCAATGTACATGCCCTTGACCGGAATCGAACCTGGGACCTTTCAGTCCGCAGACTGACGCTCTATCCACTGAGCCAAACTGGTTTTGGCTTTTGGTACATTTCAAAGAACTGTAACCATCAGCATACCTCACCCATAAACATTTCAACATGACAACTTGAGTTTAATATTTGTCAATGTATTGGTTGTTTTTTTTTTTGGGGGGGGGGGTGGTAAATTTTTAAAAAATATATTTTTTATTGATTTTTTTTCAGAGAGGAAAGGAGAGGGATAGAGAGTTAGAAACATCGATGAGAGAGAAACATCAATCAGCTGCCTCCTGCACAGCTGTGGCCCCAACCAAGGTACATGCCCTTGACCAGAATTGAACCCGGGACCCTTGAGTCCACAGGCCGATGCTTTATCCACTGAGCCAAACCGGCTAGGGCGAGGGCAGTAAATTCTACATACAATAAGATGTATACACCTTAAGAATACCATTAGGTAAAAATGACAAGTGCACCCTGCTGGTGTGGCTCCTTTGGCTGGAGCTTCGTCTGGTACACCGAAAGGTTGCGGGTTCAATTGACAGGAGGCAACTGATAGATGTTTCTCTCTCTTCCCCTCTTTAAAAAAATGCACATAAAAAACAAGTGCATCTGTGACAGACTTTCCTGCCTAGATAAAGAACTTTTCTATTCTCTATAGAGTTCTCTCCTCTTAGTTAAAACCTGCCTCTCCCCTGTGGGATAAGGGAAGAACAACCAATAGTACAAATTTTTCCACCATAGACTTAGTTCTAAACTTTCTAAGTATAATCTGTATATGCTTAAAATTCGTGTTGAAGATATTAATAGCTTCTTTTTGTTGCCAAGTGGTTTTCTATTACCTATATAAACAATATGCTTTGTCCATTCTCATGTTGATGGACACCTGAACTATTTCAAATTTGGGGCTATTATGAATAAAACTATTATGAACATTCTTGTACAAATCCTTTTGTGGACATAGTATTTTCATTTCTTTTGAGTAAAAATTTAGTGGAATTGTTTTGGACTAGGTGTATGTTTGGTTTTCTAACCAAAGTTGTGTAGCTAATGCTTTCTCTAACAGCAAATGAGAGTTCCATGTCCCTTGCGGGGCATTCTTGGTGTTTTTATTTTTTAGCCATTGTGGTTGGTATGTAATATCTCATTGTGGATTTAATTTGCATTTTCCTGATGACTAAGTGCTGTTGATCACTTCCTTTGCTTATTTCCAATTCATATATTTTCCTTTAAGAAGTCACTGATTTAAAAAAAAGAAGAAGTAATTGATATTTTTTGCCCATTTTAAAATTGACTGTCATTTGCTGAAACCGGTTTGGCTTAGTGGATGGAGCGTCGGCCTGCGGACTGAGGGGTCCCAGGTTTGATTCCCGGCAAGGGCATGTACCTTGATTGCTGGCACATCCCCAGTAGGAAGTGTGCTGGAGGCAGCTGATTGATGTCTCTCTCTCATCTATGTTTCTAACTCTCTATCCCTCTCCCTGCCTCTCTGTAAAAAGTCAATAAAATATATATTTAATAAATAAATAAATAAAATTGACTGTCATTTAATATTGAGTTCCAGGAATCCTGCATTTAAATTATATAAGATCATGGTAGGAAAGATTTATTGCAGGACATTCCTTTAAATGGAAAAAGCCTGAAGGTTTGAGTTGAACAAAAGTACATTTATAATTTCATTTGTTTTAGCAAATGGTTGTTAATACTAGCCATGTACTGAGCACTAGTATTAGAGATACAGAAATAATACCCAGTCCTCATTCCAAGATTACAAGGTAGATGTAATCTATGGGTAAATGTAAAGTAAAAAAAAAAAAAATGATGTGGTGGTTTCAATGATACTTTAAAAAATATTTACTATAGAGTAGGTACAGTTTATTGTAGGTATTATAGAATAGAGGTAGACAAGCCAGATACGGTTCCTACTCTAATGCAGTTTATTTTCTGGAGGCCATAAGATTGATATTGTGTGTGTGTGTGTGTGTGTGTGAGAGAGAGAGAGAGAGAGAGAGAGAGAGAGAGAGAGAGAGAGAGAGAGAGAGAGAAAGAGAAAGAGAAATGAAACCTGGGGCTGGAACATATTTTGTGACAAGATAATTAGTTAGGAAAGGGTCAGAGTTAGACAAGGTTAGGTCTTGCGGGGCCTTGTAGACCATAGAGCGCACTTTGGATTTTATTTTTGAGTGTTAGGAAGCAGAGTTCTAAGCAGAGAAACTGAGAGATGTCATGGTCTGGTCTCTGTTTGGCTAACAGGAGAGAGAAAGAGAAAGTGGGGGGGGAGGGGGTAGTTGCAGAAAAACTAATGAGCAAACCATTGCAACCATCCCCAGAGGAGAGAATAAATCCTACCTGGGGAAGGTCTGTAAGGCATCATAAAGGAGTAAAACTGTAGCCGAACCTTGGGTGACAAGGCATTTGCTAGGCAGGAAAATCGGAGGTATCGAGGAACCAGAAATTGCGTTGATGACTAGTTGTGTGGGTGGTGAAACAGCAGGAGATAGAACAGTCTGGGAAAGGCTTTGAAGGTTAAATTGGGGACACAGAATTACCACATTATACAACTACTGATTCTGTGTAGATTGTCCTCTGGGGCTATGCCACAGGTGGCCTCGCTAGGGACTTTGGCTCTGAATCTCAGGGCCATAAGCAGCTGTAAGAGCTTCTAGTTAGGGTAGAGACTCTGAAAGCTGGCATCAATATGACCAAGTGAGGCAGTGCTGAGGAGGGAAAATCAGGGAAGAGGCAAGAGACAACCTAAAAGTTAGGTAGGGGTTGTTACCTTGGGGGCAGAGGCTTTAGGCTTAGATTGAATATTCAATTGAACTTCAGGTGTGGATTGAGAGAAAATGCTAATGAGGCCCTTTAACAAATACAAAATAAGTAGTATAAAATCTTGAAACAGTAGAGAAATGTATAGAGTGTATCCTCTGAGGTGTACATAAAAGTTGCGTTATTTGGTGTCCCATTTTTCCTAGTGTGTGTATTTTATGTAAATATTCAATTCTATTGTATATACACGCAATTGAAGTTTAAAATGGAGTCATACTTTTCTTACCGTTAAATACCAATACTATTATAGTTCTGCCTTAGTAATTTGTACCTGCTACTCAGAATCTATTGTTTGAATGTCCCATAATTAGTCACTACCCAATACGCTGTCTCAGATTTTTCACTGTTCTCAGCAATGGTGAAATGAGTATTCTTCATTTGTTTCTATCCTGTGCAAACATTGCTTCAGAGAGTATGTGAGGTAAGAAGCAGGAGTCAGAGTGTGACTTGGGGAAACATTGGGCTCCCTCGGTTTATGTGTTCTGCTCTGGATCTGGCCTTTGGGAACCTTCATGGGGCTGATGAGGCTGGCCAGAAGTCCATAAGCCACATTCTAGGGGCAATATTCAAAAGAAAACAAGGGCTGTTTCTCAGATTTTAGCAGGGAGTTTCATGTCTCTAGGTATCACGGTTTCTCAGAGTGAAATGGAATAAGGCTTTTCTGTGGAATTTTAGACTGGGGAGGAAATAGGACTAATGTGTAGAAGTGAGAATTCAACAGACTTGGCTTGGTTTGGGTAGGACTTTATGGAGCAGGGCTTTCTGATGAATGGATTGTAAGAAGTGGGTTTTTCACCATTGGATGCATCCAAATAGAGGCTGAGGTGCTGTGGAGAGGCAGTATGTGAAGCAAATTGAACTCTAAGAATTATTCCAACTTTGGTTGATGGCATTCAAGATGGAGATCGTGAAGTGCCAAGATGGGAACAGCACTGTGCTGGGTAGGGGGAAGGATTGACTGAGGGCGTTTAAAGGAGGCTGGGACTGGAGGCCTCCTGGGCATGGTGCTGAGAAACCTGGAATGCTGAATGTTAAGTGAAAGAGGGGAGGGATCTGACCTTATTTGCACCTCTGGTGGTCTGCAGGTGTGTGGGTCAGGGGGAACACAAGGAGAGTGAAGGGTCTGAGGATAATTGTTCTGGTGACTGTAGGAGAAGGGGGGTTACATGAGAATGAATCATGGTGGCTCATACAAGAAGATAGTGTTTCCAGAAGAGGAAGTGGATGAATTGGAGAAGTTTGGTGGTATTTGATTGCCAACTTGGAGATGGCTGGGCTGGGAGTTAAGGCTGGGTGTGACCTATTGGATTTCATTCAATAAATATTTATTGTCTAGGTGTTTGGGATAGAGCAAAAAACAGAAGAGACAAATATCTCTTCACAGAGTTTTCATTCTAATGGGAAAGACAAATTATGTAAGTTTATATAGATATTACAAAGCGATAAATACTAAAGAGTAAACACAAGAAAGAGCTTTGGGATGTGCCGGTGACGGTGGGGTTAAAATTTTAATATGTCTATTAAAAAGAGCCCTTTCCTCCATAAGATGATTTTGAATAAAAAACCCGGAGAGATGAGGGAACAGCAAGCCATGTGGATATGAGGTTCAGAACATTCCATGCTGTAAGGTTTAGAAATAAGCTTCTTTGAGAAATGCCAAACAAGCAGACCTGTGTGGCCAGAATGTAGTGAGCAAGAGATAAGGCAGTAGGAGGTCAGGTTAGAAAAATCCAAATCGTTTAAGACCTTGTAGGCTCTGGTAGAGTTGGATTTTTTCCTAAGCAGTGGGAAGTCATTGGCGGGTTTGGGCCTAGGTGTGACATGACCCGACTTACGTTTTAACAGGACCCCGTGGTTGCTGTATTAAGAATGGCTTACCCCGTATTTTCCGGTGTATAAGACAACTTTTGAAACGAAAAAAAGTCAACCGAAAATCGGAAGCAAAAGACAAAAATTGCACAAAAATTACCTGCAGATCTTGACGGCAAAGTAAATCTTTTCTTTGAAGTGGGGGGTAGTCTTATACAGCGAATATAGGCCTAAACCTATGTTTTAACTGTAAAATTAGGAGGTCGTCTTATACGCCGGAAAATACGGTATTGGTGTGAGGATGTCTTGGGGCGGACACCGCTCAGCCTGCCTGGTGTAGTCTTCTTGCCTTCCCAAGCTGAGACATACCCTTGGTGTTTGACTCTGGTCCTTTTTCCCTAGATGGCCCGCTGTGTGACCTTGGTTCAGCTGTCCATTTCCTGTGACCACCTCATCGACAAGGACATTGGCTCCAAGTCTGACCCGCTCTGCGTCCTTTTACAGGATGTGGGAGGGGGCAGCTGGGCTGAGGTGAGGGGGACCATGCGGGTTCGGGTTGTGGAGGCACCTAGGGTTGTTTCAGGGCGGAAGGTATGTGACTGATGCTATTGGCCTCTGCCCACAGCTCGGCCGGACTGAGCGAGTACGGAACTGCTCGAGCCCCGAGTTCTCCAAAACTCTGCAGCTTGAGTACCACTTTGAAACAGTCCAGAAGCTCCGGTTTGGCATCTATGACATAGACAACAAGACACCCGAGCTGGGGGATGATGACTTCCTAGGAGGGGCCGAGTGTTCCCTGGGACAGGTACGTGGAGCCAGGGGTGGCACAGGTTTGGGAAGAGCCTGTCAGACAACCCAGACAGCTTGGGACATGGAGGGTGGGGGTCACGCAGGACTTAACTCAGCCTGAGATTTTTTTTTTTTTCTTGCTGCCTGAGATCTTGACCATTTCTTCCTCCCTACTGTGCCCCAGATTGTGTCCAGCCAGATGCTAACTCTACCCTTGATGCTGAAGCCTGGAAAGCCTGCTGGGCAGGGGACCATCACTGTAAGAAAGAACTCCGTAGCGGGGTGTCAGGGATTTTAATGAGGAATTTATGAAGTGATACCATCTCCTCCCTCCCTTACCCAGGTCTCGGCTCAGGAGTTGAAGGATAGTCGTGTAGTAACCATGGAGGTGGAGGCCAGAAACCTAGATAAGAAGGTGTGTGTGGAAGGGGGCGCAGGGGGTGTTCTCCTCCCCAAGAATTAAGGAGGCTGGCGTGGTGTGATGGGGGCTGAGGTGCGGGCAGAGGTCTGGCATAGTGGTGGTTTCTTCCTGAATCTTACAACAGGTCTCTGTGGCATTGACAGGACTTCCTGGGGAAATCGGATCCATTCTTGGAGTTCTTCCGCCAGGGTGACGGGAAATGGCACCTGACATACAGATCTGAGGTGAGAGCCCTGGGATTGGGCGGGATGGGTGGGGTAAGAGAATCTCCAAGGTTTGGGACACAGGGAGAAAGAGACTGCGCTTGGTTAGCAGAAGGGAGGCAGCCCCCGCACAGTCCCACGGTCACTGCGGGCCTTGCCCTTCCTTCGCCGCAGGTCATCAAGAACAACCTGAACCCCACGTGGAAGCGCTTCTCTGTCCCCCTTCAGCACTTCTGTGGGGGGGACCCCAGCACCCAGATTCAGGTGAGGAGCTGCCTCTTGAGTTACTGAGTGGGGGCAGAGTCTGGGGGATTTGTTCTTACCTGGCACCTGCCTCCTGTTCTTTACATACATACACACCTCCCCCCCAGGTGCGATGCTCAGACTATGACAGTGATGGTTCGCATGACCTCATTGGCACCTGCCACACCAGCTTGGCCCAGATGCAGGCAGCCCCGGTGAGTGCTGGCCCTGCCCCGGGGAGGAGAGGAGAGGGGGCAGGGCACCTTCATTCCGTTTTGGCTGATGCTCTGAGTTTCCTACCCTAATCTTTCTTTCCTCACCAGATGGAACTTGAATGCATCCACCCTGAGAAACAGCAGAAAAAGAAAAGCTATAAAAACTCTGGGATTATCCGTGTCAAGATTTGCCAGGTGAGACTAAAAACCCGTGAGACCCAGGCTCTGACCCCTGAGTCCCATGGCCCCAACCCCTTGACCTCAGTCCTGACCCTGGTTTCACCTGTAGGTGGAAACGGAGTATTCATTCCTGGACTATGTGATGGGAGGCTGTCAAATCAGCTTCACTGTAAGTTGCTTTAC